>NC_059477.1:43120599-43790599 GCF_018139145.2 Gymnogyps californianus
CAGTCAGAGAATATAGGGTATGTAAATGCTAATGGATAACTGCCTAATTTAGAATTTTTTCGGGAAGCTTCACATTTGTGGTATTACAGAGAAGACGTGCTAAAAAGCTATACCTGATTTCTTCTCACTTCACACGCAGTTCAGTTCGCCTCTGTGTGTGTGTGTGTGTGTGTGTGTGTGTGTGTGTGTGTGTGCCACTGCTGAAGAACGTACGTACACGCTCACCTGCCCCTTCTGGAAGGGCTTCCGTCAGCCAGGGTCCCAGTGGGAACACGAGAGCCAGAAAATCATACAATAGCGAAATAGTAAAAAAAAAAAAAAAAAGTGCAAATTATTTTAAGTCACAATGGTTAAGGATCCATATTCGGTGTGTTTAAGTGACGTGGCTTGAACCTGTGTTGACAGGTCGATGTAGGCGTGTTTGTATTTTTGAAGTGTGTCCAAGATCTGGGACAAATATGCAGAGTTTTGGGTTGTCTTTTGTAACAAGCAAACAGCTTGTGGTATCTGTTGCTCACTTTGCCTTATTTTCTACGTTTTCCAAAAACAGGTGAATTTATTGACCTCTCATTCTTCCATTGAATGGGCATATAGAATGTTCTAGAAAATAGTAATTTTTTTTCTTCTTTTTGAGAAACCACCAAAGATGGGAAGGTCTCGGAGGCCTGTGCACTTTAAACCATAGAATTCGGGATTTGTCACGCTAAAAGACTTACTTGACCCTGACTGTAACCACTCGATACACTTTATATTAATTGCCCCACGTCCTGCGTGCAGCTAAGAGTTTTCTGTTTGCGGTGTCAGGACGTGTTGACGCTGAGGCTGCTGGATGCTGATTTCTCGGCGTACCACGTGGGAACGAGGAGAGCTGGCGTCCGAGGGAGCTGTGAATGCGGCGGCGCACATTCCTCTGGATACTCTGCCGTGTTTTCTTAGCAAGAAAACAGAATTTGAACTCCCCTCTGCCTTTGGGCTTCTGGCTTGGGAGCTAGAAGAGATCAGCAACCGGTTTGAGATGTATCCTGCTCAACAGGCTCGAAGCCCTTTTTCCAGGCTGTCCCGTTGATAGAGCTCTTTCAGTTTTTCTTAAAGATTAACCTCCCCCTTTCCTTCTGTGTTTTTTCTGTATTTTTTGGCAGGTGCAAGACGAAAGTCTATCCCGACGAACTGCCGAACACCAGCGTAGTCATTGTGTTTCACAACGAAGCCTGGAGTACTCTGCTTCGGACGGTGTACAGCGTCATAAACCGCTCGCCCCACCGCCTGCTTTCTGAAATCATCCTGGTGGACGACGCCAGTGAGAGAGGTAGGCTTTGGGAGAGAGGACTCCCGGTCCGCCTGTTGCTTTAGCGTCGCGTTGGAGGATGCCGCAGAAAGGGCATGCCCGTTCGTCGGCGCTGAGCCGGACCTGCATCCCTCGCCAAGGGTCTCCGATGGCTGCCGGGGCCAGCAGCAAATGGGCTCTCGTAGGTCTGGGCCGAGCTGAAGTACACTTACCGATAGTAACAGAGGCGAAGGTCGGTTGTCAGGTTGTAAGTCTTATGTACAGGGCGCCTATCCAGAATTCCATCAGTGCTTTTTTTGCACTGTGGTTTGTCATTTCCTATTACTGTAAAGGCAGTCCTTTTCCACATCTCTCTCTTGCTGTCTCTCAACCCGCCCCGTTCCGCGTTTCAGATTTTCCTGAATAGCCACACTGAGCCCATTTCCTTGTAGTGCTAATCTTTGTGGTTCATTTCTTCTGGTCTTGGCTTTTTTCTTTTTCTTTTTTTTTTTTTTTCTCTTTTTCTTAAACCCAGGGTTTAGAAAGAAAACTGCCTGCATGTGAAACTGATATTACCTGGAAAAGGAATCACATTACATTCTATAAATGGAATCAATGGAATGATAAATTTTCCTGGAGCAGCCAAATGTATACAATGGCAAATATAAGATGTAGCTGCAACTCTTCAAAAGACAGAGGATGGAAGCTAAGCCATCCTTTATTTGTGCCCCATGTAGCATTAACTAAACTCTGGTTACTCTCCTGGATTTCCCTGCTTCAGAAAACAAGTAGGCTTGATGTTTCTCTGTGCCAGAAGGTGGAGGAAGACTTTAGCCCAAGGAACTACAATTTTTCCTAAAAGCAAAGGTTTGGATTCCTAAAGGGCTCAAATGGTGAAATTCATCAAAAATAGCCGTATTTGTATTTAACCATAGACAAATTAGCAAAAGTGTAATCATTTTGCACTCACTGTTGATTGCTGGTTTATCTCAAGGAAATGGATCATGACTAATTTAAAATTTCTGTGGTATTTTCATGAGGTGCTCCGGCAGATGTGTGTGTATGCACGGGCTGTTTGCTGCGTGGCTGCAGTGAACAGAGCGCCAGTGGGAACCTCCATAGCTCAGCTCTCAGTCTTCGGAAAAACTCTAAATATGTCAAAATGCGTTTCCCGTGTTACAGCAGCGTTCGTGCATGGCAGTCCTCGGAGGGCCGAGCATGACGCATAAACTCTGCGGTTATATTTGGAGTCCTCGGCAGTTGCTGAACCTAGCTAAAAATAATGTTTTTCTTCTGGTTTGTTTTTTTTTGTTTTGTTTTTTTTTCTCCCCAATTATCTTTGGCAGAGTTTTTGAAGGCCTCATTAGAGAATTATGTGAAAAATCTGGAAGTCTCCGTAAAAATCATTCGGATGGAGCAGAGGTCAGGGCTGATCCGCGCGCGGCTCCGAGGGGCAGCAGCCTCGAAAGGGCAGGTGATCACGTTCCTGGACGCGCACTGCGAGTGCACCCTGGGCTGGCTCGAGCCGCTGCTGGCCAGGATAAAGGAGGACAGGTAAGGGTGGCTCTCCTGGCGCCGGGGGCAGGGGACCTGCCTCCTGCCTCTGGGCCGTGCCTTGGTTTCACCGCGCTGCTCAAAAAGAGACGTGCAAACAACTCATTGAGCTGAAAATGAAGGTTTTATTTATTTATTTATTTAATAAATTTATCAGGAAGATAGAGCATTCTCTAACATTTGTATCCAAATCTAATTTCTAAATAAATATGTGATAAGCTTTTGATTCTCACAGCAGGATTTCTGTTGCTGACAGTAAGACTAATAATGCCAGCAATGATAGCAGCTTGTGCCATTTACTTTCGCAAGGTCTAGGTCTCTCCCACCCTGATGGCCATCTGTCTCCCTTCTTTTTACCAGGCACGACTTTTTGTCTGTGTGATGCTCTGAAATTTGCACTCTTTTTTTTTTCTCTTTTCTTTTTTCCCTTTTTTCTTTTTTTCCCCTCCTTTTTTCTTTTTTTCCCCTCCTTTTTTTCTTTTTTCCCCTCCTTTTTTCTTTTTTCCCCTCCTTTTTTCTTTTTTCCCCTCCTTTTTTCTTTTTTCCCTCTTTTTTCTTTTTTTCTTTTTTCTTTTTTCTTTTTTTTTTTTTTTTTTTCTTTTTTCTTTTTTCTTTTTTCTTTTTTTTTTTTTTTTCTTTTTTCTTTTTTCTTTTTTCTTTTTTTCTTTTTTCTTTTTTCTTTTTTTTTCTTTTTTCTTTTTTTCTTTTTTCTTTTTTTTTTTTTTTTTTTCTTTTTTCTTTTTTTTTTCCTTTTTTCTTTTTCTTTTTTCTTTTTTCTTTTTTTTTTTTTTTTTTTTCCTTTTTTTTCTTTTTCTTTTTTCTTTTTTCTTTTTTTTTTTTGCAGTAGGTGATGCAATTTCCCCCTTATTTTGTGCATAAGTGCCTAAAAGGCCCTGCAAGCGAGGCCCGAAAACCGCGCTGCCCTCCCTAGCAGTGTTGCAGCAGCCGAGGTCCTTGCCCTGCTCGACGGAGGAGCGGCCGCGCACGCGTGGGCAGCACCAGCCTGCCCAAGTGCGCAGGTGGGAGACGGGCTTTGTTCTCATTTACGAAACGCCTTGCACGCACGTGTGAATAAACCCAGCGCTGCTCACGCCCCGCAGCCACGAGCGAAAATAGCCTCTGTTGTGTTTGTCCCGACGCTGCCAGTCTTAGAAAGGCATACGGGAAAACTGCATGCCGTGTAAGGAACAAGGAGGAGAATTTATCCGGACGGCGTAGTTCGTGCGGCTGGGGTGAGGCGTGCGGCTGTCGCTCCGGCCCTTCGGAGGGGATCTGGCAGAGGAGCGGGAGCCCCGGGCAGGGTTGGGTGCTGGCACCTTTCAGCTCCTGGGAGCGCAGCGAGGAGTCAGCCTGTCCAAAACGCTGGCAGGCAGCAGAAAAGGGGAATTTTGCACGGCCTCGTTGCTGGAAGAGAAGACCCGCGCGGAGCGGTGGTAAATGGGGTTTTATGCAGAGAAGCCTCCAAATAAGTGCAGTATTCAGCATACTGACATGAAAAAATATTTTGTTTAAAAAAAGCTGATTTTTTTTTTTACAGGAAAACTGTTGTCTGCCCAATTATTGATGTGATCAGCGATGACACATTTGAATACATGGCTGGATCCGATATGACTTACGGAGGGTTTAACTGGAAACTGAACTTTCGCTGGTATCCCGTTCCCCAGAGAGAGATGGACAGGAGGAAAGGAGACAGGACCTTGCCTGTAAGGTGAGTGAATCAAGAGTACTATGCTATTTGGCTCTACTGTGTACTTGTTTATGTAGATAATAATGCTTAATACCTAAGATTTTGCTGCAGTATCAGAGAACGCATGTCAGGCAGTTGTGGCACACCGTTCAGGGTAGAGAAGACCAAAATCTGACCTATCCTTAATGCTGCAATGCAGTTATCAGAGCTGAGGAAACTCATTTATATCTGCTTTTCAACATTCAGTAATTCAAAATACTACCTGCTTTTTAAGTTCCCTCTACATTTGTTTTCTGCAAGTAGCCTGTTGACCTTGTGTTTACAGATGTTACTGGTTTTTTCATAATTTAAGGCAAATATTAGAACATATTTCAGAAATACACGTTTTTGAACATTGAACCCAAGTATTCGGTTATGATCATTTGCACTTAAAATGCATGCTTTTATTGCCTAGAAAATAAAATTGATGACTGTGCACACTGAGTCAAAAATGATCTAAGAGTATGTCCTGAATTCCCGTGATCATTCCTGACCTCTTTCATTTAATTGCTCAAACCACGGACTGTAACAAAACCTCTAGAAAAATTTTAAATGAAGCTGAAACAGAACAAATTGAATAAATTACTTGCAATGGGTTATTTGCTCAGCTCTAATAGCTTCTGTGGTCTTCATGAAAAGTTAAAAAAAAAAAGAAAAAAAAAAAAAGCAGCTTTCACAAGTGGATGTAATGGTTTCAAACCGGTCTGAGAGACATGATGAAGTGGACAGAATTCCAGTCCTGCATACCCCCGATTGTGTGCAACAGGCAGATAAAGGGAGAGCCAACTCAGGGGACAGCAGTCACAGCGCAGCTTTGCGAAACACTTCCAGGTAAGGCAGTGGATGGGCGAAGAAAAGCCTTTCAGAATTCCTTATGCCAGAAAATGGCCAAACCCTGTCCTTTTTTGTCCTTCAAAGCCTGGAGTCAGGGAAGGGCTGGATTTTTTTTAGGTTTCGTTCTCAGGAAATCAGGAAAAGCAAGCAGGGTCCCCGGGAGCAGGAGCGGACCCTGGCGTTAGCAGAAGGGGGACGAAGCTATGCTTGAGTCCAGAGAACTGTTCTTCTCATGATCTAAGATATTATCACTCAGCTGTGAAGCCTGCCAGCAGCTATTTCATTAAAGCTGAGGTGTGCGTTAAAATTGGTAGAGTTAATTATCCTAACGAGCTGCAGAGCCTCACGCGGCGCTGGCTGCTCTGCTCCCACCGTGTCACTCGCTGCGCTCTGTTCATCTCGTCTCTCCCGTGCCGAATCACTTCACAGACACAGGGAGCTTTCAAAGAAATGCAAATCCCAGTTCTTATTTCCTTATCTTGAAGAGGAGTAGTACTTAAAGTTAATCCAGAATCAGACGTGTAATTGACTCTTAAAATTATTAAAACAAAAAAATAGCTTTTTTTTTTTTTTTTTTTTCTTTTTTTCTTTTTTCCCCCTCCAGCTTTTAGCTGGTGATTGTCTGGGCTTTGTGGGATTCTCCTGGTGAGATGGGTGTTAGTGAGCAGAGCGTGGGTGAAGGAGTCAGAGGTTAATGCCAAGTGCCACGTGTCCCATAATTATCACTTACGCAAGTGCCTTAGAGTGAAGAGGCGGCTCTGAGGGTGTGTAATTGTGCTGGCTTAGGACCAAAGTGTCGGCGTTTAGACATACAGATGCCCTCTCTGACCGCATAGTGGAGGCATTTCAGTCTCTTCGGTGTCAGAAGAAGGGGCTCCCTGTTTCGTTTTCCCTGGGAAGCAGCAAAGCAAGTGAGCCGTGGAGCTGCCCGGGTATAACGGCCTTCCTCTAGGAAACAACATTTAGTAAGTCATCAGCTGCTTTCGGCGCTAGCTGGTTATTTCCAAACGCTTATCAAAAGCAGTCCAAGAGACTGCGGCAGTAAATCAGTCCTGAGGTGTCAGAAACACAATCACAAATTCTGCATCCAAAGAGAGAGAGTGTAATATTTCAGCTAAGTTAAGAACGGTTTTGGCAGCTGCTGCCACCTGCATATTCAAAAAATGGGGGGATAAAAATAAAGAAAAGCCTAACCCATGTCAAAAATTTAGAAACAAATCGGTGAGTTCATTTTTTTTGTTGTTGTTCCATGTTGCTTTCCGTATTCTGTACCATTATTTCAGTCTCATGTAGATTGAATGTCTTTATTCACATTTTTTCTTTGTAATCAATGGAATAAGTATAGAATATATAAACATCATTGGCTTACATGTTTCTTTGCATGTATGCATAATATAACCATTGCACTCAAATTCTGCTTTTTGTTGCATTAAAAATCCACGTAATTGACAAAAGTTTTACTCAACATATTTATCTTCCATAATAACATTGATAAATTCCTACCTTTGCTTTTTAGATTTAAAATCATAATGCATACATTTTCAACCTGTGAATTGTTTGATATACAACTTATTGTTTATGTATGATTTGTATTATTGCATAACTATTTTGATGGAAAAGATCAGGATCGCTTACTGATAAGAGCTTGCTAGTCGGTAGGAACGGAGTTCAGCCATCGCATACGCTGTGACCATTAAGCCCAGTGAAGTTAAAGGCAGAAGGTGCTGTACCCTCAGAAGAGGGTGCCTGATCCTTTCTAGTTCGTAGATGTGAAACGCCGCTTGCTTGTTTGCCTAGGGAGTTAAGGGAACTGCTAAATTCCTGAGTTAGATATTTGAGTCAACTGAAACATCTGCCTTTGCTGGAATCTCTAGGTTTAGTGGGAAAAGGTTAATTAATGCAGTGACTCTGCTGTTCAAACCCCACAGCTAGTGGTCATGCAGTACAGCTGTAAAAGAGTTTTCTTACCGACACCCATTAGAGAAGTTGGCTTGTTTGTCATGTTTTTAGCAAACAGAACGGTGGGGATTCGTAGGTGCCTCTCACACTGATTAGTGATGCCTTGCCTTGGACAGACGGGGTTCTGATCCGAGATCTGTACGTGGATGCTATTCCTGCTCTTCACACACTAGTCCCTACCACGTTTGCCCCTTATTTTCTTCTTCTGGTTCTTAAACCCCAGTCTGACATCCCTTCTGTTCTCATTTTCTTCCTTACCTCGTTTTCTCCAGGTCAACACCATGATAGCCTAACCTTTCCCAGAAGAGTCTAAAATGGTAACTCTCACCCAAGGAATCGCAGGTTTTGTGAAGGCAGCAAAAGCCTTCCCAGTCTGCAAACGCTCCCAGTGCGTAAAGGTGGCAGATGAAGGTGGGCAGCGCCGACGATGGGTAGTTGTCCTGGGCAGCGGGCAGCAGGTCGTGCCACCTCCGCCCTGACCCCCTCTTGGTACTCCCCATCCCGGGGGAAGAGAGGATAGAAGTCAGTGGTCATCAGATACTGGGATTTCGGGGGAGTTTTTTTTAAACGCGCTTACAATTTTTTTACATGTACGGTGATCAGAAGCAAAAATACCATCAGGGAGCTTTCGGTTCGTGAGGTGTCTTTGCTAGAACTGAAACTATAGAGTGAGAATAGGAAGGGGACGTTTAGAAGAAATCCCTGAAGAAAAGGTTGTTCCTGGAGACAGAGCTGGTCAAGACAAGTATTTCAGTCTGTGAGGTTCGCTAGAATCAGCTGAAACATATTTTTTCAGGTGTATGTGCAGAAATCAAATACGAACTGCGGCTTTGAGTGCAAATGTTACCTGAGCCGTGGAGGGGCTTCCAGGCGTTGCTTTAGGGGTACGTTCCTTACTGTGAAGGTGCAGCAACCCCCAAGGACTCGTGTCAGTGGCTATATATGTATTTTCTTTTGTCTGAACAGCAAAGGCTATTCTTTGCTGTTCTGATGCACCTCGGGACTTTACCTTGGTTCCATATAGTGTAAATACTGTAACTTCCACTGTCACTGGAGTCACCTCCAGCTTTGTAAACTTTGTAAGCGATTAGACCTTGTCAAAATGTGTTATTTCAAGTGCAAAGCCCGTTTCTGTTCCCAGAGGGAACTTTCTGGGAGCAAAACCTGGATGGTCGCCCCGGGCAGAGGTGGAGCTTAAAGCTAAAGCTTCCTGCAGATGATCTGGTGGATGTGGGTAGATCCGGGAATTACGGAAACAGAGATTTCTGGGCAGTGCAGTTCTCAGGTGTGGCCTGGTTCAGTGGTAAATGTTCATGGGTGGTGCCAGCTAAAGCCAATGGTCTTGCTAAACCTTTCATTCTTCTTTTTCCACTGAAAAATCCTTGCGCAATATTTGTACCTTGCAGGACATCCTTTGTCTTTAAGTGAACTAATTTCTCCTTCTGCAATTTTGCCTGCGGCCATAGACTTCTCTGCGCTAAGATCAGTTTACAAGTGTCTTGTCTTCTTACATCTACAGTATTAAAAACATAAAGTGTTTCTGTGCTGGGCAGTTACAGTCTCTCCACAGCACATTTCTATGGATATTTCCATGCTTGCCCTTAATTTTTTTAAGCTGAAGACACTGCAGGCTAGTATTGTAAATACTAAAAAAATATATATTTTGTTCCGGAAAATCTCTTCTCAAGTATAAATTAGTTACTATGAGAGGAAAAATACAAGATCAAATATTAAAAGCATATTTTATTTATCTTCTTCTTGTTACGGCTGATTAAACTTAGAGTTGACTACAATGAATGCTGCCTGGGTGATGGACAGCAGTATTGGAAACTGGTGTAAAAACCTGATTGCAAGCTATATAACTGGCAGTGTTGTTCGTTAGCGGTGTTACCGTTGTGGCTGTCGGACCCCTTTGAGCAGATGCGCGGGACGGGGAGGTTGGAGGACGCGGGGTGAGGTGACGTTACGTGGCTTTGGGGAGCTCCCAGCCTGGGGGACCTGGCCTGAGCATCCCCGGCCACGGCAGGGGCTGGAGTCCCCTCGGGACCGGCTCCGTGCCACCCCCTCCTCGCTTTCCCTCCCCGGCACGGCGTGCTGGGCTGGGTTTGAGGGATCGGTGGGATGCAGCAAACCCCGGGTTACTGCGATGCCCTTATGCTGTGCAGCTCCTCTTATGGGAAGGCAACGGTGCAGGTACAGGAATGGGAATCCTGCTTGCTGCTAATAATTGCAGAAATGAGAAGCAGACGTTATCTCCAAAATAAAATTAAAAGTGGGTTTGAATGATGATTAGAGTTAATCATAACATATTACTGTAGTTGTTAGTATGACTCGACGTAGGCAAAATATAGCTAATAGGTGCAAAGCTGAGAAAAAACCTGTGGGAACCCTTACTCTTTCTAATATTACTGTTTCAGCTGGTTTTACAGTGAGAGCTCTGCAGATCTGTTTGTGTAACATTAAATTTACATAACAGAGAATAGTCCTGCCTGCTGCGTTTCAGTTATTTGAGAATCTGTGGCATATATTGGCGCATAGTTACTTACATTTTACGACATGAAACTCAGCACTTCCAATTTCAGTTAGTGGGTTAATAGGGAAACACTGTTTGTTTTTTCGTAAACAGTTGCTGATGACATTGCAGAAGAATCCAGATCTGTGTGTACAGTTCAGTTGCATCATTCAAAAATCGCTTAAGGCTGACTCTTTGCAAAAATGGGAAATTTTGTACCGTTCTAGCAAAGGCTGTCTTCCTCCAGGGGCAGAAGTGAAAGGAGGAAGAAGAAGGAGAGGAGGCAGAGGATGAGGGTTTCTGTTGCAGACAGAGGAGTGGGGCTGATTTTATTTGCCTGAAACCAGCGGCACTCCTCACTTCAGTAAGGTTAGCGAGGAAGGGAGCTGAGGGCGGGTGGGAGCTGAGGTTTGTTCACCCAGAGCTGGGCACGGCTCATCAAAACGGTTTTTTTGAGTCGCTGTGAGTCCTGTGGGAACTTGGCCAGTCGTCAGGTGGGTGAGTAAACCAAGTACTGACGCAGCTTTTGGTGTCAGCGTGAATAGTTTTGCATAGACTTCCAGAGTTTCTAGGTAACCCATAGTAGAAATTTCTTTTAAATATAACATTTTTGCGTTGGTAATCATCTGGCACAAACCCAGTTCAATTCAGAAAGATTTCAGAGTCAGCTTTCTTTTGTGCTCCCCGTCCTAGATGGTATTTAACTTTCGTGATGCCAGTCAGGTGGAGGGTCACACCACCCGGCCGTTCCCATCTGCTCCGCTTGCTTGCAGCGTAGCTCAGGGGGCCAGCAGTATTGTTTGTGGCACAAACCCAGCAAGGCTGAGGGCAGCAAAGCGGCTTTCAAACCTGGGAAGGTTTAGCCCTGTCCAAATGACAGACAGTTAATTAACTGAGCTTTCGGTGCTGAGAGCACAGGGAGAAGAATAGAAATGAAGTGTTGGTAAACGCAGGGTCCGGTATTATTTCATTGCTAAACTGCTTTTTTTTCTGGGAGTAATGATAGTCAGGGCTGGCAGAAGAGGAAATAATTGTGCAGCAGGCAAACTACCTGGATTTGTTGAGTTTAAGAGTAAGTGAGGACTCCTCACTGCCGGGACTGTGTCCAGTGCCACCACGGGCAAAGCTGTGTGCAGCACAGCACTGTCCCTGCAGGTCTGAGTGTCTGCACTCTGTGTGTGTGTGTGTGTGTGTAACACCCACACTAACCCACAACGTAACACAGTAATTGTGCGTGCAAATAGGGGTGTGCATTAGCCGATTCATGTTGCATGCAGTACCTACAAAAGCTACTCAAGGAAGATCTGAGAAATGCCCAAGCAATTCAGGTTCGGCCACGGGTGGGAGCACCTGTGAAGCCCCTCTTCCAGCTTTTTCCTGCATTGCACATGAACCGTTTTGTTGCTGTTGGCTTGCTTTTTGGAAAAATTCTAGGAGCTTGCTTTATATCATCAGTGTTTGCGTGAGGCCGTCTCCAAACGCAGGAGCTCTCGCGGAAGCCGAGCTTTAGATGGGCAGAAGTGCTGATGCTGGAGGTGTTGCACTTGCACAGATGCAGGGAACAGAGGCTGGTGCCTAATCTGGCCACTGAGTATAGGATATTCCTAGCGGTCTTCACGAGCAGTTTACTAAATAAAATGATGGAACGAACGAGTTCATTTTTGTGACCGAATCCTTTGCAGACAGGCCGTAGTTACTGGCGTGTTTGTGTGCGGTTGTACGCATTGAGCTAGCGCTAGGTTATGCATTTTCAAAATCCAGTCTCGCCCACTTTGCAGTTGTTTTTGAAGCTGAGGACAGAACCGTGGCTGATACTTGACCGGCAAGGCTTGATCCGCAGCTACGTTAACGTGCCCGGAGGTCCTCACCCAGCAAAGCCCGTAGGTGTGGGGATGCTGAGACCTCAGCAAACTCCTTACACCAAAGCCCGTCCGTCGCTGGGTGTGGGTGCTGTCACCCCACACTGAGCTCTGCTGCTTTGGGGCAGGGGGGCTGCCGGGGACGCCTGCGGCACGGGGCTGGGGCGCAGCTCCAGCGGCAACATCTGCAGGGCCACATCTGGGCTTAAACCCCGTGCTTGGGGCGCCCCTGTAGCTGTGCACTGGGGTTTGTGTGTCTGCACCGTACGCCCTGTAAGAGAGAGCTGGGGTTCGGTGGGTGCACACTCAGAGCCGTGTTCCTGCTAGCTGGGGTGAGCATCTTTCATTTCGTGTCGACTTCAAACGCTGAAAAAACAGAGAGCAGATATTTACGGGGAAATAGGACATCTTTACACAAAGAGAAGTTGCACTCTGACTGGATTTGCCTGTTGTAAGGATTTATAATCCTGTTAAGAGAGATTATGCCTGGTAATTTTATGCACATTTAGCCTCCCTCTAAGGCAAAGCTGCGGCATTAAACTCTCTTCACTAAGCATCTCAGATTGGATTTGAACTGCTGTTCTGGATGCAGAAGGCCAAAATTCCATCCACTTTACCATTACAATGCTCCTGAAATAATCTATGGAAATATGATTTTGTGGGTAGGAAGCACTCCTGCCGTGCGCACTCGGGCAGCGCTCTCGTCGGCTTCGGGGGGAGCTCTGCCCGAAAGGCGAGCGCACAGAGTATGCAGTCGAAACCGTATTATTATTGTTAGTAGTTTATATTTAAGTTGCTGTACGTAGAATATATTTGTAGTCAAAATGTCTGAGGTAGTGAAATGTACTGTAGTGTCACTTAATAAATTCCACAGTGTCTTTCAAAAGGTATTTTTTCTTTTCTTTTTCCTCTTTTTTTTTTTTTCTTTTCTGTTTGTTTTCAACTAGGACCCCTACTATGGCTGGTGGCCTATTTTCTATTGACAGAAACTACTTTGAAGAGATAGGAACTTACGATGCAGGAATGGATATCTGGGGTGGCGAGAATCTTGAAATGTCTTTTAGGGTAATTGCCGTTTTCCTTCATTTTCTGTCGACAAACGTAGTTGTGCTGTAACGGTTCCTACGCTGCGGGCAGGGCACTTCTGCTTTAGCTGTCATGCAAGTCATGGGTTAATTTAAATTCTCAAGATATTTGGGGATGCCTCATTATAGTATTTTGGTCCTTTTTACTGCATGAAACATTTTATTACTGTTTGGAAATTTTTACACTTTCAAAATAATACATATTTTAGTAATACCTTTATAAAAGAAACGTGGCTTTCTGTCAGCTAGTGCAAATGCTAACTGACATAAAAAAGATATAAATTTGTATAGTGTAAAAAAAAATAAATTCAAATATATGTTTTAACAGAAGTTTTTGAAAGTGTATGTCATCATGAACTTGCAAGTTCTGGCTGGGATTTTTATTCTGTGTGAGAGCCGAGCTCGCAGAGAAATTTCACATCCTGCAGAAAAGTGACTGTGTTTCTGCCGGGGATAGGTATGTTGTCCCTGACAAGAATAAAATCTCTTTGAGTGAAATGCATTTAGTAATTGTCCTTCAGACATAAAGGAAAATGGGAAAATTGATTTTCTGATAAGTAATTGTTAGAAAGGATGTTGAAAATGACTTTGAACATCTCTGGTGTATCACAATTTATGCATTTTAAGTAAGTATGCAACATAAACCCTGGTCTGCCTGTCTGGTACCCATAGCACATCATGGGGATATCCTTCTTCCCTTTTGTTTTTCGTCTTTTGTCTTCAGCCAGGGCTGGTAGACTGTTTTCTATTGACGGAAACTACTTTGAAGATTTTTGTGAAGCAGGTATTTCTAGAGAAGATCAGCTGAGAATTTGAAAGCATTTTCAGGCCATTTGCTATAACTATAATCGTTCACTTTCCAGTAAAATAAAAGGGTAGAGTTACTTCTTCTGAGCGTTAATGTTTTAAATCAGTGCATCTCAACATTTTTTGGTATATAGACCCCTAAGAATGTTCCTTGGATGTATGTAGGCCCCTATATAGGAGCTTATTTTTAACTTAAGCCTGTTAATAGGCTTGTTTTTCACGTCTTCAGGAGTGATCCATGGAGCAGAGAGTGACTAGCACTGCTTTAAAGCGTTCAGTATGTGCCTCTCATAGACTAAATCTGCGTATTACTACTGTTCATTTTGCACCGAGTATCAGAGTGTGTGATTTCTGTAAAGTGAAGTTCACCTAGTTCATTGAAATTTTAAGATCAGAATTGCTGCTGCACATTAAACCCTGACAGAGGGAACCTCGAAGCCGTTTGTTATTGCTGGTGTTTATCACTTACAGAAAAACTTTTGCAGGACCAATTTGGGTGATTACTGTGGAAAGGTCCCGCTCTCATTAGCGAAGAGTCTAAAATACTTAACTCTCCTTTTGGAAGAACACTGGGGTTTCATCATAAAAATGGTAATCCCTGAAAAACCAACTCTAATACAAAGGGGCAAACAAGCCGGTTTGTGTTAAGACTCTGTATTGGCGAGTAGATGGAAGCTGATTCTCCGTGGGCTCCTTTTGGCAGTGGCTGTTTTTGTTAACAAAGATACAAATATTGATCATTTTTCTGTCAGGCCTTGTAAGCCCAACAGAATAAAATCATTTACAATTCCACGGCCTCTTCCCGCTCCCTGGCGTAATAGATTCATTTTGGCAGAAAGCATTTGATCTTCTGCTGAGAGCAGCATGTGAGCGTGTATTCGGCTTCCAGCATACACTAAAGAGATGCCCTAACTAGGATATTCTTAATGCATACTCTTGCTCCAATAACGCTAATATATTTTGAAAACCTTTCCTGAGAAGTTTAGCAATTTAATGGTGGTGTTCTGTCTTCATCTTCTGCTGTTCTGCTCCGGCTCTTGGCAGCTGCGTGGGAAACCTGTCGGGATTCGTGGCGTGAGTCAGCCAGCTCCTGGTCGGGATGATGTGGGGTTTGCGGTCATGTGTAGTGGAGGTTGAGCTGATACCTCTGCCTTTGGTACAGTTTCTCTGGTTCTGCTTCCTGGGCGCTTCTATACTTTCTATAATATATATATAATAACACTTGGAGGGTTTGTTTTTCTTCCCCCCCCCCCCCCCCCCCCCCCCCCCCCCTTCCCTAAGTAATTGTTGCTTGAGTCCTGTTTCAAACTGGACTTGAATTCTCTTCAATGCTTATGTGAGTAAGCCAGCGATGGGCTTAACTTACATAAATTTTGTGAGAATAGTGTCATGAGATCTTAATTTCAGCTTTAAATTAAAAATCTCGGTCCAAAATACGTGGAAAGACGAAGACCAACACTAGCCATGCTCTCCGCAGAAAGCCCTAGTGATAAAAGCAGGGAAGCAGCTCTGCCATTATTCTTCTTTTACTCGTTAAGACTGAGGTGGGGGCAGCAAGGAGAAGGAAGCGCATGAATTTTGGGGCATCGTATTAGAGAACGTTATTTTATGTCTCCAGAAGATTTTCCCACTTAAACTTCAAGAAACATTACCAGCCTGGAACACGTGCGTCAGCCTAATAAGAGGGCACGGTGTCAAGAACAGAGATAAAATGACGTGCTTCCAGCGCCGGGAGATTACCATGGAAATGCCAGGCGGCCCCGCGATGCTATTTCTTGGTATTTAGAGCCTTCGTCTGTAAAGAAAACCAACCAAATAGTCAAGTACATCAAGTATGACTGGATCGATAAAAGGCCTCTGCATTTAAAAACCTATCTGATGTAAAACATCTGCAGAAAATTGATAGCAAAGAGTGCCAAGGGGCTGAGGAGGTTCCTCCAGCAGCCGCGTTACAAACCTGCAATTATCCAGCAGGTTTCCAGAATAACTCATTGCAGTCAGGAAAACACTGAGACTAAATCTTGGGTTGGAAAATTGCTATAATAGGAGTCAGCCATAAGGATGTTTCTAGAGCTCTTACTACGTTGGATGTGTTTATCGTCAAATGGGAGGGGGTTAGTTTTGGCGTTGGTCCGGTATTCAGAAAACAAAACCAAAAAACCCTGTCTTGTTAATCCCTGCATCCTCAAAAAACCGTTACAAAGTGCCTTTGCCTTCCCTGGCTGACGTCTGCGACCGTCTCATCCGCAGCCAGCAGCGGCATTATCCCCAACGTAATGATTCAAAGGATTCGCGGCGGTTTTGGTCTCAAAGAGGCACAGAGGTGTTTCTGGGCTGGATGCGGTGCTGCCGGCAGGGCTCGGGAGCAGCATCCGCAGCGGGGTCCCGCAGCGGGGTCCCGGCAGCGCCGGAGCCGAGTCTGGCAGCACGGACTGGCGACACGCAGTCGAAGTCGGTCTGTCCTGTCGGGGCAGCCGCTCCGTTCCCGTGAGCGTGGTGACGTGTGCGGCTGTGTACGGTTTCCTTATTTCTGGGTAAATGGATATTTCGTCTTTTCGCTGCGCTGCTGCTCGTTGCTGAGCAGTCTTTAATGATGCCTTTTGGAGGATGTCTTTTAATAATGGCGATTGGGGGGTGGGGTGGGGTGGAAATCTACTTTAGTAAATGAAAACCTCATTTACTGTCTTTTTATTTATAGAATTCCTTAAACATTTTTAATTTTCTGTTAAATTCTGTAAGTGTTTTTTCCCAATCGGAGAATGCCCTGAAAACTTGATAGTCAGAAAGGAGCTCATATAGCTTTGGAAAGGGTATTAAAAATAATCTGTCCGTCAGAAAAAAAAGATTACTCTTTAGAGGAGTCCAAGTAGGCCAGAGCAAGGCTAGAGAAAGCAAACGCGTACTCTAACAGGAATAACGCACTGTTTACTTTTGGTTTTCTGGCAGCTGTTAGAAATGCAGAAGCGGGTAGCAAACGTTTCCATGTGTATTTCCCAAGCAGTGCGATACAGTTATACGTTGTTCTTGGTCTCTGAACCTCCTCTTTTGACTGTTGTGGGAATTCCTGTAGTAAATGAATAAGGAGCAAGGATGTTTAATTCACTTGTAACTTAGCGTAGTATCCGATCTTTAAAGACGCTCATATTATAGCGTGTGTGAACCGTGGCACAGCAAAAATGAGGGTCTCGGTGCAAGAAAACGGGCATGGCCGAACCGTGGCCCCCTCGCTATGTCCCGCCCGCGGCGGCTGCCGCTGCTGCCGGACCCAGCAGGAACGCCCTGAAGGCCGCGGCTTTCTTGATGGAAGTACTGGTGAGGCTGGATGCTATTGATGAAGCTTTTCCGGATGCGCACAAGGGATTATTAATAGCAGTTTTTCAGCCTGACTGTGATGTGAGGTCTCAACTGTCAGCTGCGAAATTATAGGCGTAAGAGGGCGTTTAAACATCTTTAAGTAAACGGTTTTAGTGGAGTCATTGATTTGGGTGACTGGAAGACCAGCGCTGTATAATTCCAGGCGTAACAGCGTGTAACTCCTGGCCGGGCTGGAAAGGTTGCGTGCATGTGAGATTATGTTCAGAAGTACACTGTGACATTGAAACTAATTTTGTGTGTTGGTGAGTGGAATCTGGGGTATATAAATCCCTAATCACCTGGCAAACAGACTGAAAATCTCTCTCTGTGCTTTTCAATGTTCCTTAGCTGTTTGGCTATATTAACTAATTTTAGGAGCATGGTTTGCTCAGAAATTGTACTCAAAATATGTTTATGTGCTTACATTTAAAGCATGCAACATTTTTCCCTTTCTTTGGACTGCATTAATTTTTCTATATGTCAGGATTCTTATGTTTCTGGAGGGAAAATATTCAAGATACACCAGTTCAGTTGATTTCATTATAGAGATCTTTGGTATTAGAGTTTTCAGGATTTTTTTTTTTCCCCTAAGTATTACTTACGCATCAGTTCATAGCAACAAACAAGTTTAACTCATTTAACGTAACTGTGCTTACGTGTTAACTTACTTTCCGACTGCAGTAATCTTTGGGGATTTTTTTACCATAGCTTTGATCTGTGTATATACATGAGAGATGTTTAATCTAACACCATCATCGATAAACACACACGTGTACCGAAAGAAGCCCTTTATGTAAAGAAATATTTTCTAAAATGAAGTAAGTAGAATTGTTAACATGTAAAGCATTTGCTTTTGGTGTTTATATCTCTGCAACCTGAAATTTTAGTCTTATTTTTATCTAAACTTTGAAGAGTCTTATATCTCATTTGGAGTTAGTTTTACGTATTTTGTCGTAAAAGGGATTTGCGAGGAAATTATAGCCCCGAGTGTCAGGTAGTAACCAGTAACGCGGCAGCGTTGTTTGTAAAACTCCCCTTCATGGGGGTTAATTGCAGCAGCAGCTGCGCCAACATCTGGGCGTTGGGCCGCGTGCCCCCCGGTGCCCGGCTCACCCGGACCCCCACCCCGGCCCCCCACCCACACCCCGGTTCCATCCCCGTCGGGTGTGGGTGTCCATGGAAACGGCCGGAGCTGTGATGCCGGCCTCGTACCCGGTGATGCCAGCTTCGGCAGCGCCGCTGACGCAGGGCACTCGCAGCCTTGTCGTACCAAGGAGCAGAAAGCTCCGGCGGAACGGGGAAGCAAGTGATGGGATTTGCTTTAAGTGGGCTGGAGAGATTCGCCTGTCAAGGACGAGCTGGCATCTGTGATGTTTCCTTTTCGGATATAGGTAGATGAGAAGTACTCCCGCCACCCAAACATAACCATCAGCGTAGCTACAGGAGTATTTTTCCTGCTTGTTTTAAAATTTGGAGTAAAGCCTCGAAGTTGTTTTGTTTTTATTTGCGTACAAATTATTATTAGCCTTAAATATTGCTGACTGACATGCGCTGAGATTTGCGGGAACTGACATTGACTCACTGTTCAGAAATTATGGAAGGGGAAAGAATCCTGGCAGTGGGCTGCACAGAGATCACACGGAGTTTAATGCACTCGTTTTATGCAATAATAGGAATGGATTTAACATGTCTGTGAAATCAAAGGTAGTTCTAAATAATTAATGCCTGTGTTTAAAAAGGGATAACTTATGTGGGCAAATACAAGCCTTAGTTTTAATTCCATGGCGTGCAGTGTCTTACCACAAATTTTTGAATGAATTAATATTTGTAAGCAAAAAGATAAATAGAAAGTGGGTTAGTCTCGCATGGGTTTACAGAAGGTCAATTATAACACGCTGGGTTTGACACCTCATTTTCCAGACCAAGGAGATGTGGCAGATCTGCTGGATCTGTTCTTCACCGAAACATTTCAATGAGGGGCACTCTGGAAATTACCTCCTGAGTCAGGAGAAGAGGGAGGTTGATATGAGCTGGTGGGTGGGAAAATGGCTAGTGCTGAAGGACGAGGTGTCAGGCTGGGGACAGGTCACTATTAGAGTTTCTTAACTGTAAAGCTGCAGGTGGATGTCGTTTTTTTTCACTAAATAACTTTTCACAAAAGGTGGGCAATAAACTCATGGAACATGCTGGGTTGGAAGATGCAGAGAGGGAGTTGAAGTCTGATTCAAGTACCATGGTTGGAAGAATATCTGATTTTGGGGGATTCATTCAGGTGGAAGGAGAAGGGTTAAACCTCAGAGGAGAAGGGAAGGAAGACACCTTCAACCTTGAAAATTATGCTGTGACAATAACTGGTTTATGAGAAATTCAGTGTGAAAATTAGAGTTAAAACTTTTTTTTTTTTTTTTTAAACGAGAGACATGGATCTTGCAGTCTGGCTGTCTTTAGTCCCTCAGCGCTTTGAGTCGCCGTCAGGGCCCTCACCACCTATTACGATGGGTGGGAGGTCAGTAAATTGGAATATCGCTGACCCAAGGGCTGCGGTTCCCACCGCGCAAACGCTGCCGGTGGGTGCTTAGCACAGGGATTGCGGAGGTTTGCCAAGGGTGGGTTTTGGTGGGCAGAAAGTCTTGAGGTAGCAGTCTGGGGTGAGATACAGGCTCCGTTCGTTGTCCTTTTTCTGGGAGGAGGGAGCTAAGATGACTAGCAGGACTGTAGGAAAGCAATAATTCGTAAAAGCGTTGCCATGGGCAGAAAAATCTAGGCACGTTGGAGGAAAGATACAGTTCATTGGAAATATCTGATTCCCAAGCTATAGGATCAAGTAAATTCTATCCCTGTAAATTTTGCTGGATTAAAAAACATAATGAATGTTAAAATGAAAAAGACTGCAATAAAATTTAATGGCAGTTTCTCTCAAAAGTTCTTGGAGTATTACATGGAGCAGTCACCAGTGTCAGGAAGAGGGTGCTGGCAGGTAATGAATACCTGCCTTGAGGAGTTGTCTACAAAGAGCTCTGCAATAGCAAAGTATCAGGGGCAATTTTGGTATTCACTGTAGCTGCAATGAAGAGTGTTCCAATGTATACAAGATGGTGCATACAAGATACACCACGGTGCATCTTGTCTGTATTGCAAAGAGATCTCTGGAATCCCACAATCCTTAACCATTATATGAACTTTTGGAAAGTAGTCATTTTACCAGGGAATACTCAGGAAGGTTGATTTGTTTGGTTTTTTTTAAATAAGATTGAAAAGGTAAAAGCCCTTTTCTTCTGAACAGGGTGCAGGTTCATCCGCATTCCTAGGACAACTGTAATAGATAGCAGATTGTACCAAGGACAGCCAAAAATGTGCTTAAAAAAATGTAGAGGAACACACATTTTAAAAAGTGGTAGCGTGGGAGGAATTTCCTGCTGGGGAGAGTAGTCGGAGGGGGAGAGCAGGAGCAACCTGGGGGGGAAATCCTGGTCCTGGGGCAGAGACCATGGGTTAAAGCGCACCGAAAATTGCATGTGCTCGTTACTGTCCTGTCCAGTGAGTTACTCCCAGGTTGCTTTGTAAACGTATCAGTAGCGTGCATCTCAGTTTTAATGCATGCTCCCTTTTGGCACAGTCGCCTCTTCCTTGGCATCCATCAGCTTGAAGTTTCACCTGAACTGACTAGTTGTCACTGAGCTGCAAAGCACAAGGTGTTAAACACAAGAATATTTTGATGCTGTCATTGCCTATCCCAACAGAGTACATCACTTCGCATGCTAATGAAATTATGTAAAAAGATTTAGCCCTAATTAAATAAAATCTGCATTAAGTTACTATGGTAACTTACGTCTGTGTTGAGGAGCTCTAATTACAAGACTAGCAGCGTTCCTGTTTAAAACACCCAGTGGTTCTTAAACTCTGTGTTTTATTGCCAGGAGGTATTGTAAATTTTAGTCCTGCTGGCTGCTTAGGAGGAGACTAAAGCAAAGGGTGGGACAAGCCTAAATAAGGAACTGGGCAGTTGGTGGTACCTTTGTTGATGCCAGAAATGTCAGCGAACCTTATAGTGAAGAGCGAATCCCAGGGAATCGATATTGCCTGGCAGAACAGCGCAGCTTTGTAACCCTGTCAGCATCCGATGGAAAGCTTCGCTTGCCCCGTTGTTCACCCGGCTGCCTATGCTATGCCTCCAGTTCTGCAAACTCAGACCTTCAGCCTTCTTTGGTTTCTTCTCTAGTTCTTTTCAGAGCCTAGAAAGATGGGAGATTGCAGAACAGCGGTTGATACACAAACTGATGTGTATCATACCAAGACTCTAGTGATCTGACAGAAAAATATGTTACTTCATTTAACAACAGGGTATTAAAGTCCAGGATTATATGATTTTTTTATACTTGTGCAGTCATATTGAAGGCACGGAGCTTACTCAGAGTATAGATTTTGGCTCCAGTAGTGGAAAGGGACAGTTTGTGTCTAGGAGAAGTTCATCAAATTCTCTTCTTTGTTTATAACTTTTTTTTTGTGTTGAGTTGATCATGGTACTCACCAGGGTATGAATGAGAGAAAGTATGTTTTGCATCTGTGTTTCGCTTCTGTGGTTCTGTGATGTTCAGAGTACCCGTGCTTGCTGCTTTCTCTTGCTGTCTGTGATATTAACCAAGATCTGCGGTGCCTTTGCTCGGGATGGTCATCAACACGATTCTGCTTTCAAAACTACATACATATATATACTTATATATATATATAAAAGTAAAAGTTCTTCTCCGTTTCTTTAAATATTTTGAAATCCTGGAAAATTCAAATACACAGATGCCATCCCTACCCTACACTTACTCCACTCTAGCATGACACCTTTCTAAGACCATGGTTTGTGTGTGTTTATGCTGTAAGGACACGGAACCAGGCGAACCATTCACGCAAGCTTTCACGTCGCAGTTGAAGTCTGTGCACTTTCATTACTATCAAGAGTTGTGCCCCTGCTGTTTCCCTTAAACTTTTGCTTGAAATTCCCTGTTGAATTGTGACCTGGGGAAATAAATCAGGAGATAGCTGCTAACCTGTCTGTCAGAGCCCCTCCTGCTGTAAACTCGGCATGTTCTGTATTTGTTTTAGTCAGCGTTTTCTGCATATTTTAATTTCAGATTTGGCAGTGCGGCGGCTCCCTTGAGATTGTCACCTGCTCGCACGTCGGCCACGTTTTCCGAAAGGCAACACCGTACACCTTCCCTGGTGGCACGGGACACGTCATCAACAAGAACAACAGGAGACTGGCAGAGGTCTGGATGGATGAGTTTAAGGACTTCTTCTATATAATATCCCCAGGTAAGAAATTATTTTCTGACCATATTACGATCTGTAAAGCTGTCCAAAAAAAGGACAGTGTAAATGTAAGGCACGTACAGGGAAGCGTAGACATGTATGCATGTATATGCACTAAAAATTGAGGCATAACAGCAAAGTGCTTTCAAAATTCAAGGGAATGTCCTTTCCATGTGTCAAAACCTTCTATATTCTGTTCCCAAGGTAAGAATGTTAGTTAAGGTTCCTCCTCTCCCGAAGAGCATAAGGGTTTTTTTCAGGACGTTATTCTCATAACGTTAGTTTGCAACCAGGTGGGAAAGCTCTTTGACCCATTTAGTCTAAGAAATGCAGAATTTGGCCGGATTATCCCTGCGATCCCTGAAGGTCCCTTCAGAAGGCGTCAACGGGAGGGAGAGCAGAGGTGCTCCGGGTCGCTGCATGGACAGCAGGAGCCCGCACGGAGCACAGGTCTCAGTGCCATCGAGTATCTGCACCACGTCCTTCTGTCTCACCACTGCCGAGCGTCAGTCCTCGGGAGGAACACCCTCTTTTAAACGTACAGATTTCTCTTCCTTTTTATTGGCGATTTTCATTTATCTCTCAGTATAGCGCACATAGCACATACAAATTATGTACGGTATAATCACACGTATCACACACAATTATATGAGATAAAAAACATATTCCTATTTGATCTTACAACAGTTGTTAAGGGTTATAGTGTGGGCAAATATTTTGATGAAATAACCTAACGTTATATTAAAGCTGGGGGTGTTTTTATCTAAAGGCAATTATGGTCTTTAGAATAATATAATAACTACCCTCAAGTCTCTTACATGGCAGTTTTCATGTTCTTACTTTCATCTTTTAAAATTTACCTGTTTGCTTGAACAATTAGACTTGGAGACAGTTCATTTTTTATCAAACTTAGAGTTTTAAACAAAACTTTTTTTTTTTTCCCCTGAACAAACACAAGAATCAAAAACTTTAACGAGTGGCCATGATCAGGAAAAAAAGAGTACGTACCTTCAGTGCTGGCTCTCTAGTAAGAACTATTTAGCACCTGTATTTCAAGTAGTCCTTTGGTCACAGCCAACCTCTGAAAGCAGGGGTTTTGAGCTAAGCTTTTTCTTTCTACAAATCTATAAATCAGGTCCAGTAGTTTTATTTAATTTGATTTGGCTGAAATAAATGAAAAAATAAGGTTAATATACTTTATAACGTTATTTTTCTTTTAAAGACTTGTATATAAAATGGGTGGGTTTTTTACTCCAAACAGTTTTACTGATACCTCAAAATTATACAGTTAATAAAAACTAAATTGCTTCAGTTCAAAAGCCAGAATATACAATGTCTCACGTATGAAAGCCAGTTATTTTTCACGGTATTTATAAATTGTTATTTAAAATGTCTGTTGTAGAGAGAAGCCATAGACTATGTAAGCTATTGTTACTATTTTATTGTGTGCCCTGGGATAATCTTCCCATTCTTCCATCTTTAAACTTTCTCCCAATTTAAATTCTGTAGCAACAGAATCAGTTTAAATTTTCACTATCACCAAGAAGTAAACCCCGGACCATATTATTATCCCTATGGGTTTTGCGTTTCATCTCCAGCACAATTTACTGTTATTATACCTCAGCTCATTCCGGCTGCAGACCTGCTTGTTTCCGCAAGCTGTTTTAGTGCTTTGATTTTTCCAGGGGTTCAGGACATCTCAGTCAATCATCAGGTGCCAACATGTAATCACAAGCTGTGAAGTCGGAAGACTCTTGGTTTCTGCATGGGTTATTGCATGTGTCCTGTGGCTGTCGCAGTAGGTGCTCATAAAATATTCCGAGTCTCTCCTGGAAAAGCCTTGTCAAGCCAAAAAATTTAAAGCACCATAAAAAAAAGTCTGTGCACATCTTAAGTGCCCTGCTAACGGTGTGAAAAAGATATTTATATAACTATACCTTATATGTACACTAAATATAGATGTACATAAATGTGTATGTACACTAAATATAGATGTATATAAATGTGTATACAACCAAAAGATGCAAGCATGAAACAAGTCTTAAAAAAAATGTCAACAGACTGAGGATCGCCATCAGTCAGAGGTCTGGGTTGGCACCGAGGGTTTTTGGGAAGCGTTCGTACGGCTCTGCCTCCAGCTTGGAGGAAGGGCCGTTGCGTCGTAAGGGAGAGAGGTGCAGGCAGATTTCCGCCATCCTTTTGAAATACCTTCTCGAGTGCATCTTCTCCGGGTGCTCTGGCAGCAGGGCTCAGCGTGGAACATCCAAGGAGGAACGTCTGGTCTCCTCAAGGAAAAGTAAGTCTGTTCTCTCCAGGGAACAAGGTTTCTTGGTCCAGTAGGAGGGATGAAACCATGGAAGAAGACTAAATGTTCCTGACTTCAGGACCGGTAGCAAGAGCCAAACTAAGATGCAGTCAAGTTCAAACCATAAATATATCACATGGGATTAACCATTCTTTAATTCACTTCTCCCTTATTAAGTTCTTTTTTTGTGCAGTCTCATAATACAAAGTTCCCATTGCATTTTTGTTGAACGGAATGCATTTCTAATAATTTACCCTGAAAGCGTACATTTTCTTAAGAGTGCGAGGCATGCAAGTACTAACAGTATGTATTCACCATATAGTGGTGAACACATTGCACTCTCTGTGCTTTTATATTCTGCCTTGACAGCAAGTTTTTCTAGGCTGATTAGGAGTTAGTTGCTTTAAAGCATTTAGGTGAGCTCAAGCTCTAAAAATATCATATTAAGGGCTACTTAAAATACAATACATTTTAAATGAGATATTAGCAAAATGCATTGAAAGGCAACTAGAATAGTGATATGCATGGTGGAATAATTTAAAAATTCCAGTTTCAAAAGGAGTGCCAGATGAAATTGCTGCTGTGTAGTTTTCTAAAATGTGTTGATATTTCAGTTAAAAAATGCTCCCAAATTGGTCATGTTTTAATTTTCAGATTCCTAAACGGAACACTCCAAATCCTGGATCAGAACTCTTTTTTTCTCTCTTCTGTTGCTTTTCTTTTTGTTTTGGGGTCTTCTAAGCAAGGGGCCGTTTGGTTCAGCAGGATTCCTCCAATAGGCCTTGATTTTTATTGTTCTTTGCTTCCACAGAATTTCCACTGAGATATTCTGAGTTGTGGGAGTGAGGAATTTAGTGCTGAGCAAAAGGTTAAGTTTGGATGTAGAAATTAAAATAAAAAGGCCATGGAAAAAGATATCTGATTTAAGCCTACCTTTGACCGGCTTGACTAGTTCTCCAGCACATCTGCAAAACCTGGAGCGACCCCCTCACTACAGACTTTCCCTGCTCTGCTCCTTCACTGATTTGATATGTCAGACCTCCAATGCGATAGATTAATTTGGAACCACCCAAGTAAAAAAACCATAAAACTCAGGGAAGTGGCAGTAAGAAAGACTGATTCCCATCTATCGGAGTGCACACATTGCAGAACGCCGTGTAAATGGAGCAATGAGGTCATACCTCTGCAGATCTAAGTGTTTTAAATATGAGATTTAGTTTTGAAAGTGGGTGTGAGGAGTGTGTTGGATGGTGTAAGTCAGGACCTTAATCCTTTCTGCCACTGGTTCCAGCCTGGAGCTGTCTGTGTGGTGCTGCTGTCGCAGGGCGTTATTTGGCGTGGCCGTCTTCCGTCAAGGGGATGGATGGATGGATGGATGGATGGATGGATGCTCTCCGGTTTAGAGGAGTGGTGAATACTGACATGTCATCTTCTGAACTGGCCAGTATCCCGCGGTTCAGCTGGGTAGAAAATGCCCAGTTTGGACTTTTGGAAACATGCAGGTGCTTTTGGTGGCAGAAGCCCTTGTGAAGCTCTGTCTAGAAGAGCTCCTGCCGCGTAAGAGGTCAAATGAGCGTGCGTTTTGAAGTTTCCTCGTTAGCACTTGTATCTTGGACAGGAATTACAGATTATTTCTTGTTATATTAGAGATGAACTTCTGAAATCACTTTGGATAGTCAGTTTTGCGGTTACCTTTACAATTTCTTAGGTCTCAGCAAGCAGCAGGGGAGGATTTTGTCAGCAACATTTTTTAACTTGGATGTCCAATATTAGGCTTTCCAGCCTGCATTTCGTCAGCTGCCTTCCGAGGTGAGAAGACCAGTTCTTGCCGTAGGCCATTTTAATTTAGGCTCCTAAGCACAGATATAAATGCAAGGCTCTCTTTAACGAACCATTTTTCAGCAGTCTGACATCCAGTGGGACAACCATGCATTGCAAATACCGCTTTCCACAGCGATTCCTGCGGGAAGGAGAAGCCGTTAGCGGAGGCATCGTTTTCCTCCTTCCAGCTGGGGAGGGCAGTTCTCTATCAATTCCCCTATCACAATTTCCCCAGGGTTGGCACAGGGCTGGGGTCCTTTTGCCCTTTCTTTTATACCAGTATGATGCCAAGGTGGCTCTAAAAATGCAGTCTCCATCCGAAAAGATGGGAAGATAGTAAGATGGAAATCAGAACGACACTGCAGTATTTCAGCTCCAGGTGCAGGACTGTACGGGGGGGACATTCCCTCTGCACCCCCAGGGTATCTGGGTTTGAGCGTGCCTTTGGCTACTGGTGATAAAAATAAAACCTCAATTAGACGAAGCAAAAGGGGCTTATCTTGCCAGCATTTAAATACATGGGAATTCTGCTGCCTGGGGAGGGGAGGAAGGCAGCTGTGTTTGCAACCGATTTAAATGGCTCTGTCCATTCGTGGTGGATTATAGCACAGCGTTCGGGTTGTGCCGGCGCCTCCCTTGAAGAGCCCTTGCACAATCGCTGAGGAGACCCTCGTAAAGCCATAAATTACCACGTCTCCCCTTCTTGTCAGCCCCCTCCTGGCCCCAACCCCGAGCCAGGCGGGGAGATCATCCCTCCTGCTGAATTGTGCCGCGTGTGGGCAACCTGTCCCGGGGTGGGTTCCCCCCCCGCTGCCACCGCTGCCCTGACCGCCGCGTCCTCCCCTCTCCCACCCCTTGCACCTCCGCTGTGCTTTGGCGTGCTCCTTGCTGATGAGCATCCCTGCGGGACAGGCATCCCACCTTCGAACGCGTTAGCCCGGCGATGGCAAACGACCCTGGAGAGCTTTCAGCGTGCGAAGGGCGCGCACAGGAGGGGTGGCTGGTCTTGAAGGCTCAGCTTCAGTTCTTCTTAAGCTCAGCTCTGTGGGCAGGGGTGCAAGTTAATAATCCCTCGGTCATTTGCCTGCAGTTGTTAGTTATAGGTACAGCTGTGGAGCCAACGCAGCATAAAATGGTTCGGTTTTTGTCACGACAATTGCTAGTGAAACCGTCCCTTTTTATTAGAAAAGATAAGGTGAAATGCCAATGCACTTCTT
Source organism: Gymnogyps californianus (assembly GCF_018139145.2). Classification (NCBI taxonomy): domain Eukaryota; kingdom Metazoa; phylum Chordata; class Aves; order Accipitriformes; family Cathartidae; genus Gymnogyps; species Gymnogyps californianus. The sequence continues at coordinate 43,148,198 of NC_059477.1, forward strand.
GTATTTATTGTTAAGTTATTACTTGTCTTTCTATGAACAAAACTGCTCTTCACTTCTGAAATGAGCACAAATCAGCAGAAATTTAGTGCTGCTGAATGTACTCTGTTCTTTACAGACTTACGCATTTGCAGATTTGCACAAAATTCAAATAGAGAACCTATGAACAAAATTTTATTGACATAGAGAGGTGAAATTAGGTCAGTAACAGTGATGCTGTCAGGACAAGATTTGTTTAATTCCAATCTTAATGTCTGTTGCTGCTTCAGTCCCTGGAAAGAATTTCAATAGAGGTCTCCTTTGTTTTTTCTGATCTTTTTTGAAGTTATTTATGAATATGCGATATTAATTGACAATTAAAATGTGATGATGATCATGTTCCTCAGGATTAAGAAGCAAATGGAGGAGAAAGGTACTTAGAGGTTTTAGAAAATAAAGTTAACAATAACATTTTAACTAAAAAAATTCTTAATAAAAATGCATAGGAAATAGTAGATTTTTTTTTAATAGGTCATTACTAAATGTCAGAAATTATTTCCCAATGTTATTAAGCTGCTTTTTTATCCTTTTGTCTGATACGCATTTCTCTTAGTTTATTAATCTGAAATATACAGATCTCTAGATGATTCTGTTAGAGAACAAAGAAAGTTGCATTTCAGTAATTAGGTCTCTGAAGCTATTATCTATCAGCGCACACTCATCTACTCAGTTCTCCTCTGGGACCTGATTAATTTGATTTCTTAGATGATGTCCTAAGAGGAAGAGGAACCAATGGTTGTTCACAGTGGCGTTGTGTTAAATATATCTCTCGCCATAATTAGGGTGCACACCTAGTAATTGTATTTCAAGGTAAAAGTCTTGATCAGTTGAGTTATGAATTGCTTTCTTGAGGCTGTCTGCTTGTAAAAATAGAACTCCACTACAGAAGAGCCCATCTGACATTTTTTGTGGTCTTAGATGTAATTAAAATTGCTGCCTTCCTGTATCTTTGTAGAAGGTGTGTGTGAATAAGAATAAAATCTTTTATTTCTGCTACCCTTGAATTTGGCCATCCTGTGTGTTGCCTGTGTGTTCATGCCACGTGCTCAGATGAGTTAAGAAACAGAATTTTTAATATAGCCAACCTAGATTTAAAAAAAAAAAAAAAAGGAGAACCACACAGATTAAATTCTGTGCAGAATGTTTTGAGTGGAAAAATAGGCTTAATTTGTCACATGGTGAGAGGAGGAGGAACAATTCTTGTAGAAAAAAGGCTCTGTTTGTAGAGTATTTGCATTGGTGTGTGGGGAAACAGTGCAGATCTATTTTCGCTGTGTGTTTTGGAGCGCAGAGTGGCTTTGCTCTCTCTCTGAAGCCATGTCCCAGGGTTGTGAAAGCTCTGTTTGCTGAGGCTGGGATGGGTTTGAAAACTGAGAGTAAGATCACAAAATATAATTGTAGTAAGGAACACTTACCTTTTTGGTTTAGTATAAATATTGCATTTGACAAGGAGCTTTGAATTTTTCTTGGCAGGAGCCTAACTAAGAGTCTGCAGCGTGGTTACAGCCTGAAACCGTAAGAGCCAAATAATTCAGGAGAGTTTAAAAACATCTCAGCAATGCTGGATACACTTCAAAGGGGATTAAAGGAAGTCCCTTTCTTGGAAAAGAAAATAAATATATGAACTTGTTCTGAAAAACAGAGGAGCTGCTGCGTATTGCCCATGTTACAGTTGACGTCAGTGGCGCTCTGCAGCCCGTCTCATTTATGATAAGGTTAAAACGGTGCCGGGGAATTGAGCTGACAGAGGAGACTCTCCTCCTAAATCAGTACGAATCCTCGCAATTTTCTGACTGCAGACAGTGTTCTTTCCTGACTCCTTGGGAATGCGAAGTGCCCAAAAGCGGGATGGCCGACCTCATCCCGGTGAGGCCAAGTGTGCCCAATGCAACGCCAAGCTGCGAAGCCAAGCGCTGCATATTCGTTTGCTTTCAGCAATTCTCTCTCCTTCCCTTCGTATCGGTCTTTTATTGGCATCTCTAGTAAAAAACCCTAATAGCTTAATAATAACTGATCTCCGTTAGTATATTTAGCAGTCAGCTTTCTGTTATTTTCACTATTATCCACTAAATTGCAGTGTAATTGATGTAAATCAACAGTGCAGGATTACGCTCCAGGTAGTTCTTTGCTATTAAACCAACACCTTTCTTAAACCTTTCTCTCTCACGTGCAAAACCACACATCTTATTTTATTGTTTCCAACACATGGAAGCATGTTTGTGTATACCCAGATGGATTTGCACGTAGGTACCTTCTCAGGCTGTTCCAATCACCCAGCACACTATTCCTAGCAGCCTTATTCACTTCTTTTTCAAGTTGTTCCAGCATATCTCATTCCACTCAGCCTGTATATTCCTAAATGTAGGCAGTTATGTCAATTTATGCATTAAAATACTGTATCTAATCACTGAATGGAAATAATTACATGCTCAGAATAGGCCTGCATTTGCACAGTCAGCTGAAAAAGATAATGCACGTAATAGTTCAGTTTCTCTGTACACTTAGTGCATTGCTAAACCACTTTATCTTCTTAATAATCAGTTAGTATTCAATTCCCATGTCCTACCTAGTCTATTAAAGTAAGGCTAAAATGCAAAGTTACATTATTTTTTGAGCACTTTATTTGAAGCATTATTGAGAATTTAAATATAGTACTTTATAGTTTTAATTTGGGATTACAAGATAAGTGCTTGTGTTTTACTTAGATTTACTCAGCAGATGATGTGCAATCCTCCTTTCAAGGGTAATTATATAATTAGGTTGATAATGACTGTATCAATTTAGGAAGTAAGAGCTCTTGATAAACATTTTCACTCTTCCCTGACTTATTTAGCATTTTAGCGCTAGAGGACTGCCGGAGCTGCAAGTGCACTAATTCCAAGATAAGTTCATTTAACCTGTGGCATTACGATCCCGCAGCGAAATACGTGTGGCCACCCTGGTGCACCTGCGTGACGGCTGAGCTCTGCGCTGCTTCGGTTAGGAAAGCGCTCGCCCGGCGTGCGGAGGATTTTCCACGGGAGCAAAGCGCTGCACGGCTGAATTGGGCTGCCCCTCCTGTAGTCTGTAGGATGGGAAACGCGTGTGCTAGGGATAAAAAAGGGGGGAAAAAAAGGAAAAAAAAGAAGAAAAAAAAGGAAAAGAAAGGGGGGAAAAAAGACAAAAGAAAAAAAAAAGAAAGCAAGTACAAAATTTAATGCAACTTTTTCAGCATCACAGTTACGAAAGGTCCTGCCTTGGTTCCTTGCTCAGCCAAATTCAGCTGTAGGGCTGAATGCATCGTGAACGAGGGATGAGATTTCTCGTGGTCAGTCAGTCTCAGGCTAGGCATTAATTCCACCCCAGACGAAGGTGAATGCATTCATGTAGGCACTCCTAAGGGCCAGAAATGTTCTTTGACTCCATACGCGTAAGAGACTGCTCGTACAGGCCTTACTGGGATGGCTCCAGGACGAGAAGCAGCGCAGGGGGCAGCTGAGCTATTGCTTCCTGAATCAAAAAAACCCCTTTCTTCTGCTGCTTCTCTGCTTATTATTTAAGACACTAGTATTGAAAACCTGAATCATATTGATAGTCCTTGCTTATTGAGCTTCTCTGATTGAAAAAAAAAAACCACCCCAAAACACAAAAAATATTGAATAAAAGCAATTATTCAAGGTATGATGCAATTATGCAAGATACTTATCTTTATAGTGTTATTCACTGTTTCTTAACTTTTCAAGTAAAAATTGCACGTGTCTATATATACACACATACGTTTTTCGCACAAGTAGGTGAGGAGGTGTCTGAAATGAGAGCCGTGCCAAAACCGGGGCTTATTTCTGAGTGTGCAGAGGGGGATGCTGCGGCGGTGGCAGGAGAGGGGATGGGAGGACGGTGGGACTGGCTCCGGATGAGTCCAGGGAGGTCGTGCTGTCCCCAGCTGAATGACTATTTGGCTGGCATTATTGAACTCTGATTTTGAATAGTAACAAACTTGACCTTGATTTCAAAAGGATGCGCAGAAAAAAGACTGGAGCGAATCCGCGCTGGTATGTTGAATTAGACCGTGCCGCTGCCACCGATTGGGAACAGCGGGCGGTTACGGCAGTAGTCTTCCCTTTGCACAGTGAATTTAAAAGCGATTACCGCTGCTTTCCATCGCAGGTGTCCGTCTCCTGCGTACCAGCCTCTTGCCCGCAGTGGTTTCGTGGCAGAAGCCGGTGAAGCGCCGTGGATGCTTTCCCACGCGGAGGGGTTGTAGGAAGGAAGGGCAGGACCTGCGGCACCTCCGTATCTCGTATTTAGTATCTACTGCGTTATTAAAACCAGCAACTGCCTTGAGAATTAATGTTGTTTGACTTAGGTTTTGGGGTCATCTAGCTTGATTTAATTCAAAGGGACTTATGAGAGGAGGTGTGAGAATTTGGGTTTTCCTGCCTTGTAGTTGTTCCAAAGCTCCTGACTTGTTAATACGGCCCTAACCTAAAGCTGCAGTTAAAAGGGAGCTTAAAACGTTTCTTCCTACATGTGATCCCTCCAAAAGAGGGTATATCCTTGGTTTTTTAAAAGGAGAAAGATGACATTTGTAGATCAACAAACACAGAAGTGCTCCCGTGTAATTAACATACCCGAATCAAGACAGATCAAATTCGTGGTTTATCTTTTGTGTCATTTATAGCACTGATATTTGCAAAGAGCATTTTATTAAATTTGTAATAAAATGGAGCATAAAGTGTGGGTTGGCAGATCATTGCCAGCCAGCCAGGGCCGCCTTAGATTATTTTTTCCTAAAGATATCCCTTGTGGGGCATATTACAAATCTGTAATGACTTAATGTAGCTTTTCAGCTGATAGGGAAGAGTAGAAAGAAAACCTTTATTGCTTTACATGTAATACAAACAGAATAGGGAAAATAATACGCTCATGCATACCGTGCCCAGTATTGAAATACCAGGTAATGCAAAACATGTATTTGAATACATTGAGGAGAGAGGCTGGCTTTGTATTTTACCTCTAAAATTTCCGAGCTGGGAAACGTAGGGTTGCATGGACGTTCAAAGTGAGACTCATTTAAGATACCTACAAAATAGAGATTGATGGCTGACCTACTTGTCTCGTCTTAATACAATGAATGTCAATAGAAAACAAATGTTAAAGTAATGGTCTTTTATGAAGGTATTTAGTAATTTTTACAGCTGCAAAAATACATCTTTTAACATACACACTCTTATCACTTAAATCAGCTCTAGCCTTGCTATAGTCCCAGTAGCGCAGGTTTCACTCCTGTTACTCTTACGTATCAGTAAAAGAGACGAAATTTCCCAGGAACACCTAATTTTCCATGTTTTTTATTGCAAAGAAGAGCTGTAATGTAGCAGGGTTTTATGCTTTTCACAAGAAAAATGTTTTCACTGCCAAAATTATTCTACTACCTCAATAATTTTACTACTTAATTTTTACTCGTTGGTGCTGGATGTTTAAAGCATAAGTCAGAGGTTTCTTTTCAACTCTACCTCTCTTAAAAGCTTTCCTGAGATATGGACTGGAGAAACATCTTAATGCTGGATTAATTTTATCCATAATAATGTTCCCATTGATATCTATTTCAGTAAAATTGATATTTTTTCTTTAGTGTCTGAACAAAATTGGCAATGTAAGAGTTAATTAGCCTCTGTCTTTCTCTCTAAAATATGCGTGTATAAGTATCATACCTTACAGGTATGTTTATAGAGTAAAGCAACATTTAAATCTCAATCTTTTGCCATAGAATAAGCTTTAAAAGTGCAACACACTATCATGCAATGCTTTATTTGCAGAAATACTGACAATATTGACTCATTTTCTGGAGTGATAAGATTTTTTTATGTTAGAAATTGTAAGCGTATTTTCTCCAAGCATATATAGCTGATGTTTTCCCATGAAAAGCTGAGAATCTTTATTCCATACCGTATTTTATATTATGAAACCACTACCTATATTTATCTTAAATCACTCATGAATTGATAGAAGAACTTCTCAGGAAGAGGGCGGAGGGTGGGTGGTGGTTTTTTTTTTTTAAGTTAGCCCATTTTTTGTTTGTTTTACTTTTTAGCGAGTTATGCATGTTTTTTAGCAGTCTAAATAAGACGTGTCAAGGAATTAATGTTTTGGCTAATTAGAAAATGCATGTGTTGCCAATTAAACATCTGCTTTTGATCCAGATACAACATGAAAGTCCCTGGATTTTAGAAGCGTACAGCATTACGTGTAGTATTTTCTGGATTGTATTGTAAAGAGCTTATAAAGCACTGCGAGACCTGCCTGGTGTTCAGCCGTTGTCCTGGGAGGGACGGATCGCTCCTCTTGTGTCGGCAAAGTGACGATGTGGACTGTAAGCCCCTGGTTACCGTTACACGAGTTTCCCAAGCAGTCACCCTCTGTCTCCTGGAAGGAAAAGGCAGGAGGGCGTGCTGGAGAGAAGCATCCTGCCAGGCACCGTCTGAATCATGTTAATACAGCAACTAGTATTCTTCCAAAATTATTAGCAAGTGTTCTCGTTGCTTCTCTGTAACCTCTGCCATACCAGGCATCCTGGTGCTGCAAACTCATTTTTAATTTAGCACTTTGCCGTCTTTAATCCTGTGAAACGTAATACAATTTTGAATCCTCCTTTGGTAGTAAAACCAAGCAAAAATCAAACTAAACCATCTCGATCTGTGGAGGTTCCTGGTGGCCTCCGACTTGGTTCTTAACCTTCTCATTTAAAGGGGGCACCTCGGCTAATGAGCGGGCTACCGTGCAACGCGATGCAGATTTTCAAAGCTGAACGACAGACTGATGTGCATAGACAGATGTGCTCTCCCTTTGAATACAGTAGAATGTCGGTTCAGTGAAACAACGGTTTTCTCTTAGGCTTTTCAAGGCAGGAAAAGATAGCAAAAGCCTAACTTGGATTAAGTTTTCAAAGTGTTATTGTTACATAAAGAAAATTATTCTCAGTTCTGCAACTTCTGTTTCATTCCAGATGAATTTTTTTTCATCTTTATCATCCTGAATTAATGCCTGGTTCTGCAGAAACAGTACATTTTGCCAGTTTCGAAACTCTGCCCTTGTATGCCAATTTGCAGGACATGCCCATTAGAAAAAATGCAGATGTAATGCAATGCTGCAGCAATTTAATTTGTTCTACTTGAAACACATCTGCTGCTCTGTTAAAACAATCTGCTGCTTTCCTGAGATATTTTTAATCCATTCTTCTGCATGCTACACTTTCTGTAGCTTCTTGTGATGTTTCATTTCTTTTTTGCACCCAAGGACATTTTACTTACGCTTTCTTATTTAAGTGTAAGCAGACGTATTAGTCATTAATTATATTTCCTCTGAGTCCCATCGATTATTTAGCGAGTAGTGACAATGAATAGGTATTGCCTCGTAATAGCTTGGTTTTAAATTGAGCAGAAGGGAATATAAAGGTTTGCTGGAGATCTAGACAAATGAGGTCCTTGCTTGAAGACAAAGCTGGGTGTATGTGCTAGCATCGCTACGTGTAACGTGAATGAATGGCGCTGAAATGAGTCAGCCCGGTTCATACAAGATGAGGGAGAGATATAGATATAATAGAGGAGCTTGGGGAAGGGAGAACCTGTCAGGGTTGTAGCGGGGAGTATTACCAGCGTGTATGAGGAGCCTATGGAGAGAGAGGGAAGAGCCGTTGCGTTGAAGGGGGGATTGGTGCCAGCGCGTTGGAGACCTGGGTCACCGCCGGGCTGGGGGGCACGGTGGCCACAGTCTCTGCATCTGTCATGGGGATCCCAAGACCTGAAGAGCCTTAAGATAAACCTGCCCCAGTGAGGTGAGCATGCCAAACCCACCGAAGACTCCCCATCTCTACGGCTAAGTCTTATTAAAATGTAAAGCTAGAATTTATTTTGCTGGAGTTTGTTTCATTACAGAAAACTCAAGTATGAAGTTGAGTCAGATTGAGTGGAAAACGGTTTATTGCTTTTTCTGTTCCAGCAATTGCAGGGCTGAACCAAATGTGGACATAGAAATCCCTGTAAGAATTGTAAAGCAAAACAGAAACAAGGTGTTTGGTGAATCCACAGGGTATTTTCATTGAGAGACAGTATTTCTGATTTGGTTTGTAACTCAAATATCGAAGTGCGTGCGTGTGGTGGGGGAAGGCTGTGTTGTTTGCGATCTCAGACTATAACAGCGTTAATATCCTTTTGCCTCATGTTCAGCTTCATCAGGTCCCCACAGTACAAAGCACTACGAAACACAGATACTGCTTTTTTCCTAACACTTCCAGTGCCTTCCCATGAGGAAGATTAGCTTAGTTATAGGTAAGGATTGAGTAGCACAAATAGTAGCAGTAGTGCGCATCTCTTCCTCTGGAAGAGGCAGCAGTCACAGACCCCCCCTTGCCCATAAAACCTTGCCTGGGAAACATTATTTTTTTTTTAATAAAGTCTCTTTTCTGAAAGCAAAGATGTTTTCAGCTCAGTCCCGTGTACCACACATTGCACAGACAGCTTTCGCAGTCAGGCAAGTGTTCCTGGTCTTCCACCACTGGTACGTACAAATGACGAATACTCTGCAGGGAAACTCGTGTCACAATCCTGTTCGTGCCCGACCAGGTCCAGAGGTTGTACTTGTCGGCGTCTGTTTCGTTTGGCCCTTTTGTGGTGGATATAGATAGACACGAAGCAACGAAACAGCCGTAAGATGCTACTTAGTGGAAGCCCAGGGGTTAGGCGCCTAGGTGTTTGAGTTATAAGTTAAATTAGTGAGTGCATGAGTTGTACTTAGAGAAAAATTGCCATTTGAAAAAGTAAAATATTAAACAACAACTGTAATACTGACCTTTTGATGCTTTTCTTCCCCTAAACAGAGTCAAATGAAACTCTGTGATCAAGCTCCTTGATTGCAGAACAGCTGATAAATTACCTCTGTTTCCTGGGGAAAAAGAATAAAAATCTTTGAGTCCTTTAAGAATTTTATAGAACCTCCCCAAACACCTTACCGAACATACTGTGGCCCAGAAGACGTTCTGTGAGTTGCAGAGCAGATGAAGCCTGCTGTCCACCGCATCTGTCCTGCGCGGCCCCTGTGTTCCCCTGTGCCCGGAGCTCGGCTTTCCCCAGACCTCTTGCATTTCCACCGTCATCCCCGCAGATCCCGTTCGTCACCTTCCGCCAGCTCTGCTAGAGGATAGCACCGCCTGGATGGAACCTGGCTTTGATTTCCCTTCACTCTTCCCCCATCCCCTAAAGTTATTATGATTTAATTTCTCTGTGTGGGTTACGGTTGAAGGTTTTGGTTGAATACTTCAGTCCACTGAAGTTTAAAATTTCATGCTTTCCTAATGCCTGGGTAAGTGCCGCTTAATTTCTTGGCACCAACCAAGGACATTCGGTTTCTGAGGAGTTTTTGCTGGTCCGGAGCTGATGAAGCATCAGTCGCTCCCAGCCACGGTGATCCGGCTCAGGCACTTCCCAGGAGCACCTGCCTGGATTTTAGCCTGTAGCAATAATTTATGGCGTATCCTGTATTTTAGTTAATTATCTAGAATTACATCATATCCTACAATTACATAATGATACATAAATCTAATTGGTCAAAGACATAACCGGTAAATATTTGGAAATACGGATAAGAGCGGTTATCCAAAATAAGTTAAATTTTTGTTAATAGTAATGAATAGTTTTACTGTTGTTGTCTACTGAATTTCTTTAAAAATTGGTATCATCTTGTGCTTCAGGGCATGATTTCCTAGCAGAGTATGCTGGTATCCTTGGAGCTTCACCTCTGTGATGATTTCAAAATAAGATCCCATAAATAATGGAAAGCAGAAGAGGATGGAAATGCAGCAGGGATTTCAGATATAAATCTGGGAGTCTTTCAAACTATTTCAGCTGAGTGCTGGCAGTTACTGATGCTTTGCCTACCCCTGTTTCTTTGGACAATAGCTCTCATAAAAAATTAGATTAAATTAGGCTACAGAGACTATTTGACGTGCTTTTTGTTTTTAGTTTATCTTTCTTAATAACTCCAGTTGGCCGAGCACCTTAAGACTGGCCTTTGTGTTTCTTTCTGTGATGCACGGTTCCTTCCCGAGCTGTCCCCTTCCTGGAGTATGTCGGTACTGGAAAGGAGATTGCAGATTACTGGTTCAATATTATTTTAAACTCTGAAAGTCATACGCACACCTGCAAAAGCCGGCTTGATAAGAGGGTGGAAAATGGAAATGGTGTATTCCTGTCACACTTTCTTCAAATAGGAAGTTAAGAAGTTGAATAGATGAAGTCTTCCTTTCTTCGGCGCTAAAACTGTATGTCTGACGTTTCTTCTCCACACGATGGATTTCTTTCCGAGAAACTCTGGGGCAGGCAAAGCGCTGAGCTTGCTGGCTGTGGGCCCGGGAGCTGGCTGTGCTCTGGTGGGCTTTCCAGCAGCGCTCACCTCTGCTGCCGTTTGTCGGCGGTGAAATCGCCACCGCCGGAGCGGGCGCGGGGCGAGCGTGTTACCCTGCATTGCACGGACCGGTTGGAGAGTGAATGTTGCATCTCAAAGGCTTCAGGAATACTTTTAAGACTTGCAAGTTCCTTACTCATGCACTTACGAAGTGGATTTTAAGTCACCTCTATCTTGGACTCAATCTGTCGGCGGTGCTGATGTGCTGGGGTCGTGAGCTGTACGATGCGTGTTCGTGTTGGATGCGCAGTCATTGCTGATCTCTCATTCGGTCTCCTCTGTCTGGGATGCGCAGCCGTGTCTGTGTCCGCCCACTTGTATATCTTCTTGCCTGGGTGCATACTTCTAGCATCAACAGATAAATAATTTGCTTGACTAGCTATCGTAAGTCTTGAAAGCACCATATATTCTTTTAATTTAAATGAGAATACACTGTACAGGGGGAATTTCTAACTGATTTCCCCTCTCCTTGATTATTATTCTACTTTTTTTCTCTTCACGACCTGTATTTCTGATTTGTGGCCCACGCACCGCTCCTGATGGCCGGCGGGATGCTGCTGGCTCAGGTCTCTGATATATAGCCTTGCGATAGGAACGGCGCCGCCGGACATGGTGACAATTTAACCGTGACATGAGGTGACATCTTCTCCCTTTAGGATAACCGTGCCATCGGTGCCCTGCCTGCGGGAGGGGTGGTGGATGCGGTGCAGGAGATGGGTCCTGTCCACAGGCTGGTCGCTGCAGAAACCTGCTGCCTTGTTCCCCCTTTTCCCTGCCTCACTGCAGGAGACGGTTAATTTTAGAGTCGCGTTAACGAGGATGAGAGCTGCGCTGTGAGTTGTGCCGTGGGCTGAGCCCGAGGTCTGCGGGACCTTGTGGGGCGTGGGAGGGAGGGAGCAATGGGGTTCCTCAGGGTGGAGAACGTGTCCTTTCTGGTGGAATCGCCCAAGGGATGATCTAGATTACATCAGTAAAATGGCCGTGCCTCGTCCGAGTTATTTCTCTTGGAAAAGAGTGCTGGAAAACACCAGCAAGATGCTTTGGAAAAAAAGGTTTGTAAAAACGTAAACGGATTTCTTTGTTATTTTGGAATATGAAGAAATCAAGGAGCTCAGTGGTCCTGCCTTTCCGGATTGATAAATTATCTGAAAAGAAAAAACGTAATTTTCCAAGCGTTTCAATTTGCTAAATTAATTATTTAATGCTTGTAAAGATCTACAGTGTAGCAGCTGCACATGTATTCACATCCTGCTGTACCATAATTCCAGCAAATGGATATTGATAAAAAGGAAATCACGACAACTGGAGAAGGATCTGTGGTTTATGCTTTGCAGCTTTACAAAAACTGTGCTTTGATCATCTATTCTCTTAACAATTCCAGGTGTTGTTAAGGTGGATTATGGCGATGTATCCGTCAGAAAAGCACTGAGAGAAAATCTGAAGTGTAAACCCTTCTCATGGTACTTGGAAAACATCTATCCCGACTCCCAGATTCCGCGGCGCTATTACTCACTTGGTGAGGTACGAACCATTTCCTTCAGCTAAATTAAAACAATAAGTACGCTGCGCAAATGGAGGCATCGCTGAGAAGATGAAGTGGTTTTGGAGAAAGGAATAAAGTGCTTGTGTGCAGCCCCTATATCTTATTTCGCTTTACTTTTGAGCAGGTTATATTTTCTCTAAATCTTTCGTAGGGGGGCATTGCTATTCTGAATGTATATGTTCGCCATTAAAAATTTATCTTTTAAATTGAGTAGCATATTGGAAAAGTGAGGTTTGTGACAAATATTTTGAAATAATTAAGTAATAGGCAGTAGTTGAAGGAAACATTCCATCATCCCTTATCACCTACATGTCGAGTAGAAAAAGCTATTTTTTTTTCTTTTTTCTTTTAAAGAAATGAGTTTGTTCATTGATGCTGTGTTTTCCAGCAAGGCTGCCTGGAGCTGAGTATCACAGACATTCCTAATAATCTGATGGTTCTAGTACCGCCAAGAACTGAAATCTCTTCAAAATTCAGATAATTCACTGTTAAAAATATTCTATTGAGTTGTACCTACGTTGACTTTTAAAAGCTCTTGAATGGTTTGATTTAAAGATAGCTACGGATAGAATAGCAATCAAACAAGCGAATGGCTTTTTTACATCCAGAAAAGTAATTTACTATTGAAACTTGCAATTGTAGTGACAAATAAAAGCCACAGTAGGGTTTCCAGTTTAACTATGACAAAATAAAGTGAAACATGGTTTTACAGCAAGGAAAGAACTCATCTAACAAGTGTCAAATAATAAGGTTTTGTACGATATTGTCAGACTGGAAAATAAAAGTATGAGAAAGTAATAAAATAGTTATTAAAACACCTTATTTTTACCAACACGGCCTCAGTTTCTATGGAAACGGCAGTTCAGGCAGGATCTATGAATTAAAACTCATACTTGACTATTACCGCTGCCGACTGCCACTTGAGCAGTAAAGTGGATTTTTAGACCCAAAGCTCAGGCACCATCCGCAGCGGTAATGGACAATTTTTAAAACATCAGAAGTGTGTTTCTCAGTCGTTTTCCTCTCTTTCAGCAGAGATTTAGTCTCAGGTAGGACAAACCATCTGCCTTGGCTGGCATCATTAGTCCGCAAATGGTCCGTGATGCGGCCAGCTGCTCTGCGAGGCGCGCGGCGCGTTGGGGTGGCCCGGTCAGGAGGCGACCCTGCTTCTCCTCTGCTCGAGTGCGAGCGAAAGCGATGCTGAGCAGCCCTCGGGTGGGAGCCGTGGGTTTGCTGGCTGCTAAGAGTCGGGTTTGGTAATAAACCTGAGAAAATTACGCTCTAGCACAGCGCAATCTAAATGTAATGAGTGTTGAGCGTTGGGCCTCAAATTATATTGTGCAAGCGCGTATTTTGTTCTTTTGTAGTATAAACAGTGATAAAAAGAGTGACTAATTTTGACAGATTTGGGATAATCATCCTTAATTTACTTATGATCTCCTGCAAGGCAGTACAGGCATGACTTGAAATCGGACAATGTCCATGCATGTTTCACTTGCACCGCCCAACGTGTTAGAAATAATAATCAGTATTGTCTTACATTTTAATTTGGATTTTATGTGGCTGTTGCACAACTAATTGATATACGTCTGTTGCTTTTATAAATGAAGTGCGCAATTTTTAAATGAAATTTCGAAAATGTGGAGTTGTATGGAACTGAAGTTCGGAAGTAGTTTATGAAGTTTATTCATTGTACACTTAATAGGCAGATGCTGAAGATTGCCAGGCCTCTGTTTGCAACTAAATTTTGCATTCAGTTAGAACGTAACTTATATACAGTGACTGTATTAGATTTGAATTTCCTACATGGACGAAAATGTGCCTCAGAATGGGCATTAAATGTGCACAATGTGGTGAATGCTGAATATTCTTTTTTACATTTTAATCATGTAACATTGAAAGTGAATACAAAGTAAAGGCAAGACAAGAATTGTTTTGTAAACCTGAGACATAATAATCATAGGCGAGTTTTCAAGTCACTTTTCATTTTTGTCCTCTGTTTTAATGCATCAAGGGATTGCAAAAAAAAAAAAAAACCTTTCTCATGGAGATATTTGAAACCCTATTTCTACAAAAAGGTGCTTTAAGAAAAAAGGCTGGGATTACCATTTGAGCCCGGATTATCATTTGAGCTAATCATGAGGATGCAGTTTTGGGACTGCAGTGGCTTTGGTGGTCTGCAGAGTGGCACGTGCTGGAGAAGAGGAGAGCAGGGAGAGGAGGAGGAGGAGGAGTTGTCCATGAGCTGGCTCGTCCCCCCCTGCAGCTGCAGCATTCCTACTGCTGGCGATGCTCCGGCTGGTCCCGGCCACGTACAACGGGTTATGTCAGAAAGCCACATACTGCTGTAGCCACGTAAAGCTCTCACTGGGCTCTAAAGAGGGGCCATTTGTTTTAAAAGCAGCTGGAAAGCGGTGGAAACCAGCGGTCTGGTTATCGGCTGGTACTGAGCTTTGCTGAGCCACTCTTCCCCAGCATCGTTAATCGGATGGCTCTGTCTCATTTCACTTGCATTGCTGCGGTAAGCCCGGTCTGGTGGCGTTGGTTTACTGTTGACTGCCTTGCCTGTTGAGCCTCTGAAGGTGGCACGGGGAATTGCAGGTGACTGAGAGTTGTACCAAGTGCCACTGAAGTATTTCAAAATACGGGGTTTCACAACAGTTTTAAGAAAGGAACGAGGGACCCGGAGACACGTTTTTGCTTTGCACACATTAGTAAGAAAATCACCCCATGCTGTTGAGAGCGAGGAGGAGCAGGGCGAGCTGTGTTTGCACAACCGTGCTAACAGGTATATGAAGAGGGTTAAGAAAAAAGGTATTATATGCACGTGCTGGGGTTTGTACAGGCTGAATGCACGCACCGTCATGGAGACTGTGACGCGGGAGAGCTTCAGGGGGGACTGTGGCGTCTCCCGCTTCTCTCATACGAAGCTGGGGTTGGTTGATTGCTTTTATACTCAGCTGTTTTTCTGGATAAATGTGTATTCTACCAATATGTTTTGAGGAGCGATGCTCTGGTACTTACCCTGCTGCTCCTCATTGCTTCTTGCTCTGATGGTCTTTTGTTGCAATTGCACGAGCTGAGCGTCGCTGGAAGGAACTCATCACGTCGTGTATTGTATCGCAGGTGATGTGCTTGCAGAGCTGCCTTCCTCCCGGCTGCCTTGCACACAGTTGATGTAGAAATGGTTTGTTTAAGCAGAGATGTTCACTGCGTGTGTTTGGTCTTCTCTGAGGACGGATAGATTCTGAGGGGAAAGTTTTATTTGAAAACTTTTAAAAAGCATGTAATTAATTCACACAGCCGCCCAGCAGCCTCTGCTCTGAAAGAGTCAGCCGTCAGACGCTGTTCATGCTCAGTTTTTCTCTCCTGGAGTAGAGCCAACCCTGCTGGAAGAAAAAAAAAGTGCATATCTTGGGCAAGCCATTAGTTTTGCATTGTTTAGAAGTAAAAGCGTATTGTATTTGTTAAACAAAACAAGGCAGGGCGTTGAATGAGATTTTCCTTGAATGCTGTTCATACTTACACTTAATATGTAATTTAAAATCTCATTATACTCTTTGTAATTATTTTCATTTTCTTTTGGGAGTGTGACATATTTACAAATTGCAAGTTAAAATATATTGCTGTAGTTGAATGCACGGATAATGTACTTTCTCCTACAGTTATGTAATTTTTTTCTGCACGAATATGACATTTACAGACCTTTTTTTTTTTTCAAGGAGTGTTTCATCTCTTTCTTTCCTCAGATCAGGAACGTTGAAACCAACCAGTGTTTAGACAACATGGGCCGCAAGGAAAATGAAAAAGTGGGCATTTTCAACTGCCACGGCATGGGAGGAAATCAGGTAAAATTAAAAAAAAAAAACAAAGAAAAAAGAAAAAAGAAAAAGAAGTATTATTTGTACCATCATTGCTTCAGTCTGCTGCTGTGTAACCACAGGCGCAACAGCTACGAGGAAGAACTGATTAGAATTCACCCCGAGCAGCGCAGGAGCTGCGGCTTCGCCTGTCAGTGTTTCATTCCCGCTGCAGAAAATGGGGGGGTTGGTGTGCGTGTACGGTGCTGGCCCCAGCAGGTACGGCCGGGGCTCGGCGGGGGCCGGCTCTGCCCTCCGTACCCTCTGATTTTGCCGTGGTAGAAACGGGATTCCCTCAGGAGTCCTCAGGTAACGTGGCTCGAATGTAGGCGTGTCGCTTCACTGGAAGGAACGATAGCAGCAGTTAGCAAACATATTAATGGACGTTCCAAAATGCTTGAGGTTTTGAGCTTAAGAGCGTTAGGAGTACTCAGAAAGCCATTTTCTCGAGTAACAGCTGCAAATTTTGAGAACGTATCCGTACATATCTGTAGGTCCAGTGAAGTATCCGAGTGAATATATTGAATATATTCCTGCTGTTTAGAGGAATATATTGCTGCTGTTTCTGTGCAGAGAAATGCATTTAAAGTTTCAGCTACTACCATTAGACAATTTGATCACGAATTTTAATTTGTCTTTTGGGGTTGGGGGAAAAAATCTTTTTTAAAATGAAAGGGGTAAGAATCTCCGTGACTTGTGGCTGAGTTCATCTGTGTCTAAAACGTGTATATGAAAAGTAAACATGCAGAATATTCATGCAAGTTGAGGTTTTTTCATTAGTGGAAATTCAAATAGTGGGGGCGTGGGGTGTTTCATTGTGTCTTGGTATGTTTGAAAGGGAGTGAAAAGGTAAATGGCAATCATTTAGCTCATTGTACCACTGATGACTGTACCTGCTCTCTGTATAAATAACAGTAAACTTTGCATATTCTCATGCCTCGGATTCAAATAAGCAGGGCTGATTCACTTGGATTCAGTTGGGTGCTGCAATGTAAACCTACAATTAGGGGACTTTCACCCCGGGGATGCCGCGGCGCACGGCTGCAGGACGGGGAGCGCGCGGCATGGAGCGACGGGTGGCTGCCTGCGGAGAGGTGCCAGCCCGGCACGGCTGCGGGGTCCCGGCAGCGCCGGTGCTGGTACTGCCTGCTCCTGTCCGCCCCGCACGGTGCGAACGGGCGGGATGCTCCTGCGCGGTCCCCATCCGCCCCATCGCTGATTTGACCTGGGAGTTCGTCAGAACTTGCTGCAATCTCCTCCTTTTGTTTGCACCTTTCTGACTGTAGTTTAGCCTTGTTTCTCTGCTTTTTGGTTCGCTTTACCTTTGGAAAACCTTTCCCCTCTTCTTCCCCTCAGTTCTGACAGCTTTCTCAAATTCAAGACTTCAAGTCCCTTCATTCAGCTTCTGACACACCGCAGAGCAGAGGGCTGCTCTTGCCTTCACCCGCTGCAATTAAAATCCCTAGAGATCCCTCAGTAGGACCTTAAGTTAGTGCTGGCATCTCTCCCCAGGAAGGTCTTTGGACCAGATACCTAGTGGGTAATGCTTGATGAGGGTGACTTTTTCTAGTGCCACATCTGCTAAAAAAGATGGGAAGACGCAGGACCTTAGAGCAAATTCCCATGTTTCTTTCAGAGGCAAGTTGTCCATCATATTTATCCCAAACTTCGCTATCTTTCTAAATTTGACTTAGATGGAAGTGTTAGCATTTTAATAAGACTGCATATCATCAAGGTTGAAGATTCTCTTTACACCATGGATGTTCGGTGTGTTCCCCCTTCTTTCTGTACACGGTGGGAAGACCCCTCTCTTGTTGTTGAAAGAGGAGAAGAACCCTAGGCGCCTGTCACGTCCCCAAACCCTCAGCTCCTCTGAAGTACCAGGTGTGAGGTTAGGAGGACTGTAAGGCTCTGAGATAAAGACAGATGGGTTGTGAATGTGTACACGGACCATATATCCTATGGAAACCCTAATAACTAAAAAAATACAACCGTTCTTTCTGAGCCTTCCGAAGCCAATGTATTTCAAATCTAAAGAAATTTTGGCTCCAGTCTCCTTCATACCTCTCACATCAACCAGAAACCACAGATAAATCTGTTGTGTGCGCCTGCAGGACAAAGAGACTCTGCTCCCCTGCGTTTGCACGGACAAAGAGCAATATCTGTGATCTGGTGGAGTTTTTGCTAGGAAGACCTGACCTACATGCGGAACATTATTCATCCTTTAGTGCTCATACACAACTCCCATTAAAAGTTATCTTTATTAAATTCTGCTCTAATGAGAAATCAGAACTGAGCAAAGACACGTAAATGCTGGGGGTGGGGGGTTGTATGGTTACAGAAATAGCTGAGGAACAAAACTACTTCAGAATGAAAATGAAGCAAGAATAATACCTAGCTCATTAGAGCCGAGCAAGATGCATGGGTGTGATCCAGCTTGAGGCAGGGGCAAATATCTCACAGCTATCACAGTGTTTTAAAGGACTTAAAGATAACAAGATTCTAAAAATATGAATTTCTGTAAAAAATTAAGAAAAATGAAACGTGTTACTTGAGGCCCTTCATGTGAGAATTGTTCTCAGAGTATAAAACTGTGGAGGATTTGTTGTTACGTTGACATGGATATTTCAGATTATCCTAACTCGGTTAGGACCTGGTGACTATTAATGACCTTTAAAATGAATACTATGAATCTCCTAATGCAGTTAAATGCAATCTTAGAACTGTTTTCTTTACTCTGTGTGGAGGGAAAAAAATGCAAAGCCTGTCCTCAGATGAGCTGCGGTGGGGTATGGCTTTAGGGGCCAGAATATCAGGTTTGTGCATGTATCTCCTGGGGTCGCGGTATTAACGTACTCCGGGAATGATGTTTTTCAGGAGGAAGGTACCCGAGGCTGACTCCTGATTAAAGAGAGCGCTGACTGCGGGTGAATGGTGTGAAAAAAATATTATCCTGCTTTCCAGCCTCAGACAGAGGGGGATGACCCATCAATCTCACGCCTTTTTTTCCCCCACAGCTGACTTCTGGTTTTGTGGTATTTTGGAGGAGATTTGTTCCTTTCGATGGCCTGGCAGAGGGTGAAACAGTCGTCTGTTTTTCCTGCCTACAGTCGTCCTGATGGGCATACCGGTTAGGCTTTTAATGCGTTACCATGGGAATGTCATCTGTTACCGCAGTTACCGGGAGCGTCGGGCCTCTGTTCGTAAGGATAATCAAATCATGCGATCCCACACGGGCAGGAGGGGGCTATTATTAAAAAGAAGGGCTGGGGAATTCTGCAGGTTCACAGTTGGGCTGCAGGTGTATCGCAGAAGCGCTGCAGGGCAGGCTGCGCTGGGGAGAGCAGGGCTGCCGGCGCGGCTGCGGTCGCTGGAGGAGCGAGGATGGGTCAGCAGCCGCCCTCCTCTCGGCTGCTGAAGAGCAAACGAAACAACAAACACATTGCCTTTTCTTTTTTTTTTTTTTTTTTTTTTTTTTGCTGTTTAACACCTATGCCTTTTCTCCTGTCTGGAGCTTCAGTTGTGCTAGGTATAGCGATGAAGCCGCTTTTTGTCAGCAAAATGCTATCAGGAAAGCAGCAAGCGCACCTTCGTGGTGGCCGTGGTGTTGCAAAGCCCCAAGAAGGGTCCTGCGGTGCTCCCTGCTTAGCCGGTGCGGCCCCATGGTCCCTCCTGCACGGGTCATCTGTGCCGTCACACGCTGCCATCTGCTTCTCGGTTTGCTCTCAGCGTGCCCAAGAGAGCAGCCGTGGGAAGCCTGGAGTGGTAAGAGCGTTTTGGTAGCAGCGTGGATGTCAACTCCGTTGTCAAAGCACGCTCCCTGCCTTTCCTTAGCAAGGAGCCTGGCTGATGCGAAGCTGCCTGTAAGCCTGAGACCAACGAAGGCGATACCTGAAAGGGGCTGCTTTTTCCTTCTGTTTCCTCTAGATAAATACCGTGGTGGTTCTTCCGTACCGATAAGAATAGCAGAGCAAAGCGTAAGCAGTAGCGTGGCTACGACCACGTTGCTGTTTCTCAGCATCCTGCGCCGCGACGGCAGCCCTGCGGCTCCTGCTCGGGGTCCCAGCGGGCACTCAGAGCCCCAGCAGAGGCGACAGTCTGGGGGATTTTTCAGTATTTTACAGCCTGCACCAAGTCCCCGAGCACGGAGGGCTGAGCTGGCAAGTGGAAGAAACTTGCTTCATGCAAAAACCTCTCTCCGGGCGGCTCAGGGCTCCCGGCCTCGATTTACCGGCTGCCGAGGCTGTCGGCATCTTGTGTGCCTGGCAGCTCTGCGTGGGAGAAGGACTTTCTGGAAAGGACGTTGTGGTTCCCGCAGGATGGGGAGTGGTTTGTCAGGATTCACTTTGAATGAACGTGGGATTGCATCAGCCAGGATTTTGCCGGGCGTGAACTTACCTGGGGCAGCTGTTGCAGGGCGAGATCAGAATGAACAGAATGTTTTACATGTTTTAGTAAATGTGCCAGGGGAACATGACTCCCTTCTGGCAATGTTTTATATGGAAAGTTCAGGCTCGGTACTCACTGATAGTTCAAAAAAACACCCAGCACACATAATAAGGGTTGTCAGAGGGGTTTTTTTTCCCCAGTTGGCTCTAAATAATGGGTCTTTCAGAAACTGTTCTTTTTCAGAGTTTCCATTTTTTCCCCGCTCACAGTAAATGTGTGTATTTTCAAATGCCTTTCAAACATGAGCACTTTCTGTGTAGCGGTATGTAGAAAAATAATTTATAAACTCTCGCTCGGTAAGAATTTTTTGGTATGCTATGATACTTTGCTTACTACTGGGAATGGAGAGAAATGTGTGAGCTGCCTGACTCGTGAGAGGTTTCTGTAATGGAAGGCCTGCGTTTTCAGTAGGTTATAAAGAGTGCTTTTTCCTGTATTAATGTCGCTGCCAGGTCAGAAGGAGAGAGAGGCAGGCGATAGATACCCTGACAGCGAGCAGGGTGGACTTGCTGTTGACGCCAGCAGAGCCATCTGATCACAGCTCGCACTTCGGCCACGGAAGGCTGATGCAGGAATCACATTTTACATTTTTAGGTAGCTAATTCATCCACCACAGCTGTTCAGTAAGTCATCTGAAAGCGTTTTATGCACAAGATTGAACAGAACAAAACCTTTAGCTTGGTGACAATTAGACATTTCTTCATGCGACTGATACAAGTTATGCACAAGAAGAGGAGTTGAGCGGTACTTGTGCAGCTGATCTCAAACCAAATAATCTCCTTAGAGAGCTCACTGGATAAGGAAACACAGCACCCATTACAGACTTTATGATTTCAGTGCTTTGATTTTATTAATAGTAGTATCTTAGGTAAATACTAGATTTCGTAAGTGGTTACCAGAAAGTAACTTAGCCCTTCTTTGCTCTTTCTGCCTTTTTCACCTTCTGCAATCTCCTGTTTTCCCTAACTTGGCTTCCTGTGTAGCTTTTCATCTTCTAAACAGACCCATTCTGAATAAAACTAGTTATTGCTTGTATTTTGTTAGTCCATTTTGCTGAGATGTGATTCCCCTTGCAGACTTTACATCATTCTTATGGATTGAGGTGATGATAAACCTTTGGGGCAGGAACTGTCTGACACTCTGGATTTGCTCAGGATGCAGCACAATGGAGCCCTCGGTGGTCTTCAGCACCGTTACAATAACTGTGATTAATAGGGAACAAAGGAGCCGTGCCTGCATGTTAAATAACAGTATCTTTTATTTAGCACAATCAGAATGAGAATAATGCCTTCTTTTTAGAGTCTATGGAAAAACTGAATTGCTGCTGCTTTAAATTGGCAGAAATAGTCACCAGGGAATGCGGGAAAACTAGCATTAGATGTGTAACGTTGCAGTAATGAAGCCTGGGTAGATAAAATGCGGAATCCGAGTGTTTGCTGTACCTGCTAAGACGTGTGAATTTGGCACAGCACAATGAACACTCTGAGATCCTGGAAGCAACGACAGCTTTTTGTTGCAGATGTGTAGGTAGCCATCCTTTATGAAGTGACAGCTATCTGAAAAAAAAAGAAAAAAAAAACCAACCAAAACCCCACCACCCAATACAAAACAAACACACAAAAAAACCCCACAAATCCCCCCACCCCACCCCTGTGGAGCCAAAAATCAGATCTTTTGCAGTTCCTGTGCAAAATGCTGGAGGCACCTGAAACCCCTGTAGAAGAACAGTGGTTTAGAAAAGGACAAAGGATTCTGCGGTGGAGGACAAAGGTTTGAATATCGGGAAGGTGTGCTTGCCATCAGCACCAAGGGGTGACGCCAGGGTGTTTCCCAGTGCCGTTTTCTGAAGGCGATAAAACCGAGTTCCTTAGCAACCCTTGGAAACCTCACTAAACCAAAGCGTTCCCTGCAGATCCCCACTGTTGTTGCTGCACGTGTCCCCGGTAGATGCTGCCACCCAGTTTTCTGTTCTTCTATTTTATTTTTATTACATTGACCATTTAGTGTAGTTCCTGCTATTGACTGCATTGCCTGTGATAGCTGGTGGTAATCACAGTGTTTCTCTGGATTATGGGGAATCACTCTGAAATACAGTGTTTCTCTCCTTAGGGCTGAGCACCAGGTTAAATAAATTCTTGGCACTGGTGGTCAGAGGTTGAGAACAAGTTCTATACGAACGTTCCAAAACGTGAAAGTCACTTCTGGCTTGGCAGTGTCTCTGTCATCCACAGATTTAGATGACTGTCTGTGGGATGGGATGAGTTGCTTTCATGGCATTAAAGATCTTGGCGTAACCTCTTTTTTAGAAATAAAGCTGATCCCTGCTTCCAGAGTGGCCCCAGGGAAACTCGTGAGCTATTCAGGGGCTCCGAGCTGGGCACGTCTTCAGGTCAGCCAATAAACTGAGCATTGGCCCTTGATGAGATTTAATATCCTCCTGGTGGGATGCGCTGTCTTGGTGTGTTTGTGTGGGTTTAGTTTAAATATCTTCCTTCAGGGTGAAAAGAAACCGTTAGAGTAGCAAAAAGTAAAACCTGTTCTGTAAATCATCTGGGATTAAAACGGGGCTGGATATGTCCAATCCAAAGGCTCCGGATGAAGGGCTGGATCTCTGAAGGGCTGTTGCCACAGAAATTGCTGTTCTCTGCCGAAGTGAGCCTGATGAGTATCCAGTCCCCAGCAGTGGCCGGATACTACAGGAGCTTCTGGGGAAGGGAAGAAAGCATACACGCATTTCTTTTCCTATGATTAGACTGCATACTACACAAGTAGGAATAAAAATCAGATTTTTTTTTTGTTTTTCCTTTCCTAAAGAGCTGTTCTTTGTATAGTGGAGTGTTGGAACTGGGTGGTTTTTCCTCCAAAGAGTTAATGCAGTTGCTCTCTGGCAAGGGATGGACTTGCCTGTTGAACACCAATCTTCCAAAAAGTCCCCTTCGATGGAAATGCAGAGACGGCCGGAGTTTGTGAGGTGCCTTTTCTGCCTGGCTGTTTGGGATTTGTTCAGATGCTAAAATGTTTAAGTGATGGGCTGGCCTTGATAAAGGCAAGATTTCAGTGAAGAGGCAAAATATCCAAGTCCTTGCCCCCAAAAGTGACTTAACTGGCAATTTAACTGTGAGAGTCCTGGATCTTTTTTGGGTGGGAGGGGAATCGGCTTCCATTCACCTGTTTTGCCTAAGGTGACTTTCAACGTTCAACGTGTAAACAGTTTCAGGAGGAGAGGAAAAGTGCTTTCCTTGTAGCTTTTATTAGAATATTTTAAATCAATTATGAAAGGAGAATTCAAAATTTACCTTTGGGAGTTCAGTAGACAGTTAAAATGGTTGTCAGAATAAATTAGATTTTCCTGTACTTAGTTATGTCCAGTTTATAACTGTCTTTATTGCATGGCGGACTTCTTCCTTGATTGCACAGATGCATCCTCAAGATTCAGTTCCAGATAATGAAGTATAAAATAGAGGTTTATGAACAATATTCTCAGTATTAGACTTCTTAAGAGTTGACAAAGTACCCTGGCTGACTGTTTTCCAAAGAAAAGGTCAACCAAATAACAGGAAAGGAAAATTCTGGCCATGGGCTATTGCAGCCCATATACATACATGTATATAAAAAAATAGCTACAGATTTGTATTGACCCCTCGACTGATTTCCAGTTAATGATGTTGCTTGGCACTTTATTGGTGCTGAACAAACGGATTAGTTTCTCAGACTTTTATCAGGAGGAATACTTCGTTAGTTCCTTTTAACATGAGAGAGGTAATGAAATTGTCAGTGATACGTGAGGCGTCCCTCTCCGTTCAGTCTGGCTGATGTCTCAGTCCCAAGCATTGGCTTTAAGGGGGCTTTGGCTTTATAGGGCTTACTTCTGCCTCTAAACATGCTGTATGGAAATGTATTAATAAAGGATATTAACAAAAAATAAATGCAAAATACATTAACTCCTATAAAAACCTGCTACTGCACATAGGTGATAAATCTGTCTATATCAGGATTGCAGGCGTTATGTTGGAGCGAGTCCAGAGGAGGCCACGAAGATGATCAGGGGGCTGGAGCACCTCTGCCATGAAGACAGGCTGAGAGAGTTGGGGTTGTTCAGCCTGGAGAAGAGAAGGCTCCGGGGAGACCTTATAGCAGCCTGCCAGTACCTAAAGGGGCTACAGGAAAGATGGGGAGGGACTTTCTACAACAGCGTGTAGTGACAGGACAAGGGGTAACGGCTTTAAACTGAAAGAGGGGAGATTTAGATCAGAGGCAAGGAAGAAGTTCTTCACTGTGAGGTGGTGAGGCACTGGCACAGGCTGCCCAGAGAAGTTGTGGATGCCCCATCCATCCCTGGAAGTGTTCAAGGCCAGGTTGGATGGGGCTTTGAGCAACCTGGTCTAGTGGAAGGTGTTGGAACTGGGGGGTTGGAATTGGATGATCTTTAAGGTCCCTTCCAACCCAAACCATTGTGTGATTCTATGAAAGACAGGGTGTTGGTGGAAAATACTCGATTCCTTTTCGTTTTGATCAGCTCCACAAAAAGCGGAAGAGAGTGAAAGTACCTCTGTGTCTGTATAGAAAAGTGCTGCGTCAGTTGTGAGAATATTTTGTGTTTTGTCATTCTGGAGACTTTATTAGTGCCTACTTTAGTAGCGTCTACTTCAAATGCGTTAGGGACTTGCTTAACCTCTTTTGGAAAGCTGACTGGGATTAAGCAACCAGGCAAACACCCACAGGTCTCAGGGAGCAGCTCTTGCCCAGGAACTTTCCTCCTGGTGATGGAGCATCCCCTTCTCCTGCCCGGCAGGACCGCTCTTCTCCGGCCAGACCCAAAGCTCCCGCACGGCTGCAGGGGAAGGCTGGCCACGACGAGTGCCACCAGCCCTTGGGGACAGCTGCAGAAGAAAAGCAAGGGACAACACGCCTCAGCAGCCCATGTGTTAGTAAATAAATGGCAGCCCAGTAAAAAGACGCAATAGGTTGGTGCTGACGGGTCTGCGAGCAGTAGGGAATAACTCGTGTCTGTGAATGTGCTGCTGAGCCCCCGGAGCAGCTCCCGGGATCTCGCTCCGTGCTGGTCCTCGGGCTTTGCACCAGCCTGATGTTTGAAGCAGGCGTGTTGCCCCAGGCCCTGGGTAGCCAGCCTGGGCTCCCCGCCGATGCTTGGCAGGGAGGTCCATCACGTCCCCAAAACATGGGCGCCTATGGTAGCAGAAGTCTGGATTCCTGCTTGGGAAGTCCTTTCCTGTCTTGCGCTGCAATGTGTGGTGTGAAATATACTATTTAATTAGCTATCAAATGCAACATGTTCCTCACCCTCTATTTTTATATGACATTAATATAATTATATCTATAATTAATATGGATGGTAGCAAAATGCTAGCCTGATAATTTTACACCGTCTTAATTAGCATTCATTTTTCTGTCTTAAGACGGCATGTTTTTCAAACCCGTCTTCTGTAATTGTCAATTCAGACATCACTTAGTCTTTCAAAAGATATAATGGAACAGTGTATTGCAATTATCAAAGATGAGAGGAAAAAGAAATATGCAAATGGAAATACATTTCAAAATACAAGTATTTGCTTTCTGTAAAGCACAGAAGAAAACATCTCTCTGAGGCTGAAAACATGTCTCTGAGGCTCGAAGAAAATGCCTGCTGCAAATATGTTTAATGTAAAAAAACCACACAAATAAGTTGAAAATTAAAGTTAGAAGTTGCTTCGGAATAACTGGTAGTGAATAAATCTCATAATAATGAGCATAGTAAAAGATGAAATATCTGTACAATATACTCATATGAGTGATTCTTGAACCCAGACTACTTTGAGTGAGAGATACTTTGTGCTACAAATGAGATCAGTGATTTTCAGATTATTAGATTATTTGGCCATCTTTCTTGTTCCAGATACAGCATGGCGGCAAGCAAATAAGTCCAGTATTCTACCAGTAAGTAAGATTTTTTGTTGAAGGTGTTTAAAAGGAAAAACAAAGTCCCCCCAAAGGTTTTGTTATTGGACATAAATTATGGTAGCTTGGTAGCTGAACATTATTATGGTATCTGGTTTTGAATAATGGTTGGTTTAGCCCAGGTCTTGAATACCTCAACTACATGATCTTTCTCTCCCCCAACAAATAGATACATATCTCTCCCAACAAATAGGTATATATTTTTATGTATATATTTTTATATACATATATATTTAGAGATAACACAGCTTAATGTTATAGCACCAATAGTCTTTTTGACCCAAAGTTTCTTCTTTCTTGACTTCTGTGCTTATTATTCAAAAAATAATTTCAAAACAATGTACTGGAAGGGGATTTTCGGAGGTCTGGATGAATGAATGAAGAAGGTTGCTTTTGTTGTTACATTGTTTTATTTTGAGAAGAACTTTCAGATGTTGGTATAAATGAGAAGGTCATAAACAGTTGAATAATCTGTTTCTAAAGCCTTCAGATTTCAGTTTAGTCCAGAACGTAGACTGCTCTTGTGCCTTTTTTGAAGAAACCTCACAACTGATCCTGATTTTTTTTTTTTTTTTGGTAACCTTATGCACTTCCATGAACTCAGCCTGATGTGCTAATACCAGCCTATCCGATCAGGAGGATGTACATCTGTCGGACCTCTACAAAACAAACCAGTAATCAGTCTGATCAAATGTCAACCTTTTTCATCAGTGCTTGGTTTTTACTTACCAGGGACAAGGTGTAGGCAGACATCTTTCTATTAAAAAAAAATAGTCGGAAAAAACACGCAGATTCAGGACACAAACTGAAACTTGGGAAGTGCATGTGTGACAGCTTGTATGAATTTGAAAATTTAAAGGCATGGCAGCAGAAGCAATGTTTTCAACATACTTGAGTACCTGTGAATGCTTTAGTTCTTGCTGAGATTTGCCGGAGATGGACACAGTTAGAGCTGCTTTTCAAAATGACACCCGTGTCTCCTCCTCGGTCAGCCCTCAGCTACAAATTCCCTTTTCTAAATACTTCCAGAATGTAACCGAGTGAGCTAGTACATACCCGGAATTCCCAGCACCTTGGCTGAGGTTATATGGGGTTTTTAAAGGCTTTGGGACTTGCTTTTGCACACAGAAAAGTGGGGAAGGGAAACCCAGAAAATATCCATAGGAACACAAAGTGGAATTTTTGATGTGACGTGGACTCATTTCACCTCCTTCCAAAAGGACAACGCGCTTCGGAGTGTGATCTCAGCAGAGCACTGGCGGGCTGATAGTTGAAAGTCTCTCTTGGCACAGGAGAGAAGCCCGAGTGCTGGCCTGTGGCTGACGGGTTTTTAAGTGAAAGCAACGCTTTGAGAACCTCAGATTTGATCTCGGTGATTTATCACTGGATGGATAAATGCAAAAGGCGGCTGGTGCTTTGCCGTACCTTTGGATCCTAGATTTTCACCCAGACAAGTGGCTGGTGAGCGGCGAATAAGAAATTTGGAAAATGGAAAGACTGCTGATCCTAGCAGCTCTTCCTCTCCCTCACGGCTTTGATTTGGACCTGGCTGCTCCACTGCTGCCTCGGCATGCTGGTTTCATATTCCATCATTGCTCTGAAAGATTTCTCTGAACCTCTAACCTCAAAATCCTTGCCTTTATTCCCTTGGCTGCTTTGTGCAGCATATAGGCTTTAAGGGTTACACGGGGAGAATTTCCTTTACTAGTGCACCACTGCCAAGCGTCGCGTTTCCAAGTGACGTGGTATCACCCGCCCTCTGCTTAATTCACTGGAAAGGTTTTTGTTTGCTGCTTGATTGATTCTTCTTCCTTGAGTACAATTTAATGTTTCACTGGAAGTCTCAATGGACAGACATCCCCTGGGGCACTGCGTTATTTGTAGTTCAGATCTCGGTCTCGGCTCTTTTAATTATACGGTAGTCCTTTTACAAGAGGAACGGGTTGTATAGGAACTCTGAAATCACCAAGTAACGGAAGTGTTTGTCCACACGCTCTGTCTCTCTGTGCTTTTATTATATTTCTCTGTTAATTCAAGCATTGCTACCTAAGTGAATATTTTGCATATTTTTGACAGGGCCATTTCTCTGTTGCAGGTGTAGATACAGATTTATCCTCATCAGAACCTGAATGGGACGTCATAATTCTATCATTCATCATGGTCTTGCCATTATTTTATTAACTGCAAACTTTCTCCTATTTCTGTTTCCACCGCAGTGGTACTGCAGCCCTGCGGCTCCAGCGGCAGACCAGATGCTGGCTGTTTGTACTGGGATGGGGGATGCTGGTGGACAGGCTGAGGCTCTGCTCTCCCGTCTCCTTCTGCTGAGGAGAGGGGACAGAACGGAAATAATTCACTTTTTGCTAAGAAAAGGACTTTCTGCAAGGAAAGCGTGAGGCAGTACAGACCCAAGCCTGTTTCCTAAGGCCATTTCAGGAGCTTTCGTGCTGGGGCCAGCAGCATTACGGAGGTTGTGAGCAGTGGGTTAGGAGCAGAGAGGTGCTTCCTTGTGTGTCCAGGCCACGTAATTTAGTGTAAATACTTGCAGTTCTCTACCAGCTTCCTTCCTTTCCTCCCCCTTCTCCTGTGGTCTCCACATTTTCATCCCTCTCCAGGCAGCGGACCTCGCTCCTTGTGTGGCTGGTGAGGAGCGTGCAGGAGGGATGGCTGGAGACCCCATGGCAGATTAAAGTTAGCAGGGAACTTCAGTCAAAGTTATTTAGCGCTTCGCCGGCTCCCAAACCCACCCGCAAAGCGTCGAGACCTAGTTGAGCGTGCTTCCCCATCAGCCTGGAGCCTGCTGCAGGGCCTCAGCGGCTTCACCCACAACCTGCACTGCCTTGGCGACCCTGCAACACAGTGAGACCATCTCATGTATTCGTATTTAGTTACCGTAAAGGAACAAATCCTTATTGTGCACGTGTTCGGGAAAGAGGTCGATCACAGCCTGGGGTTTTGTCCAGCTGGCTCCTCGCGGGAGGCGTTCAGTTAAACAATCCCTCCGAAACTTATAACTGGTTTGATAGAAGTGTGTTGAGGGAGCGTTCTCTCGTGTCTTAATTTATTTCCTCATTTTATTCAGTGACCCGATATTTCTGAAATATTCATGCATATGAATCTTTAACATAGATAATCCTTGGCACCCAAAGTTAAGGTAGATACTAGGAGGAAGACTTAGTTTAGGAAAGTTTGGATTCTTCCAATGATGGGCTTGGTTTATCTGTTGTATTAAAAGATCTGTGAAATTTCTCCTGAAGACACTGATGACAATTACATGCTTCTGTAGAATTCCCAGGAGGTAAAACTGAGTGTATGCCTGGGTGATTCCTGGGCTTGGTCCCACAAAATTGCTTTTCCTAAACGTGATATTCCTTCTCTTATGTACAACAGACATTCACCAGCCGAGAAACGTGCATGAAACTCTCGTGAAATCCAAGGCACCGCCTCAATGTTTGGAGAAGAAAGTAGTTCTGCTCCACTGGAGTGCAAATTATGTGTATATTCCGAACCAGCAGTTGGTAAGGACTTTGGCTAACTCTTTGTCACTGCAATCGTTTTCTGTTTCCAGGTGTTTTCTTACACTGCTGACAAAGAGATCCGCACGGACGACTTGTGCCTGGACGTGTCGAGGCTGAACGGCCCCGTCGTCATGCTGAAGTGCCACCACATGAGAGGGAACCAGCTCTGGGAGTACGATGCCGAGGTACCCGAGGCTTCACTGATAGCACCCGCGCTCGCCGGGCGGCTGCAGCCTTAGAGCCAGGAGTTTGTTCTCGATAGACTCTGGCCGTATCAGAGGGGTGGGAAGCTTGGTGACACGATGTGCCGGTAGTGTCTCCTGCCACGGTCCAGACTCAGGACTGCAAAGTAATTCACCTAACCAGCAGAGGGGTTTTAAATTGCGTTTCCACAAAATTTGTCTCTAGAGGGGTGAAAAAGTCAATTATTGTTTAAAAAAACCTCATTTCTAGGAGCTGGCGTTGTCTTGCATTCTTACAAACTTAAAGAAGTATTTTGCATTTTTTATATGAATGAAGTAGAAAACGAGATTTATTTCTTGTTTAGTTAAAGTTTTTCCAGTTTATTTATGCTGGCTCTTAAAGATTACGGCCTCTGCTTTTCAATTGTGTTTAATCATTTTCTGTATACCAGTCGCTTGTTTAGCTTGACGCTACCACGGGATGGGAGGTGGCTCCTTCTGGGTTTTGAGAGGGAGTGCAGTTTGAAGAAATTTGGGGGCTTATGGAGAGGTTGTAAAATTAATACAAAATATGTGTAAATATCTCGGTATTTCATGGCCGAATAATTCTTCTTTTTAAATGAGACAGGAAACAGCAGATGAAAATTAAAACATTCATTTTAAGCTTTTGCTTTGAAATGTGAACGCGCAGTTTTGCATGGTGAAATTCACACAAAGGTATTAGCATTTTCTTCAAGATAGGATCTTTCTGATTATGTTACGGTAAGAAAAAACCATACAAACCTGCCACTGCATAATACTGAACTGCCAAGTAGAAAAACGACGACGATACTTACTGTTGAGGTGCAATTTATTTGGTAACTTTTGATACATTCTTGAGTTCAACATTTGAATTTAAACCAATTTTCTCTTTAATAAAGAAGATTCTTTTTCTTCTTACACATAATGCATGTACATTTTGATAATTTTTAGGCATTTTTGAGGATGTTCATGCCTGCAATTAACACCTGAGATTTAAGATCTTATATCCTTCTTCGTTTCATTCCTGCAAGCAGATGATAATTGATTTTTAATCAGTTTTTGGATTGTTTTAAATAGAAGCTAAGGAGCCTAGTGCTGACCAGTGGCCGAGGACATGGAGTCGGTGTCGCAGGTTCGTCATCCGTCTCCGTAGGAAATTAAACGTCACCAAACACAACGGGCAGGGTGTACTCAGCCTGTGCAGGGAGTCAATGTCTCCTTGCTCTTGGTTGCCCCGAGTAAATCCAGGCAGGTCTCTGCTTGGGTCCAGTGTGGCTTTTTGGTTATATCTGGAGTGGTCCTGGGGGGTCTCACTGGGTCTGACACCCCTTGATGCCGCATGCGCTTTCGCTCCTGTTCATAGCTCAGCAGCAGCACCCTCTGCCCACTGGCACGCGTGGTTCACTGTTTTAAAGTATAACACCTTAAAATATCAGGCTTTCAGACTCTTAAATTGGAATATTTCAAGTTTATCTCAGCAATACCTTAAATGATAAATTCTGAATAAATATTAATTTTAAAAATATTTTTAATACTATTTTTATGTGCTGCAACAGCCCAGTCCTAGCTGAGCACAAATAGCACAGAAAGCAAGGCTGTATTTCAGCTCTCCGCTAGAATCCGCAGGCTGGGGGATGCTCTCGCTCCCACCCCAGCTCTCCCCTTTCCCCAGTATCAGGCACTGTTCGATAGCCACGCACGAGCCCCAGGGCAAGGTTCCTCGCAAAACGCTCTTTCTCTGCCGGAAGAGTAGAGAGCAATCCTTCCTGATAAAAAGAATTATACTGCCAGTCGCTTTCCTTTGAATATTTGGGGCGCAAGCTACTGCAAATGAATTTCCCCGCTGAGCTGAGTTTTAACACGGGTCTGCGCTTCCACGGCTCTGCTAGTCTCAGTTTAGAAATGCCAGATTAGTATTGGCGTGTTTCCCTGACTGCAAAGGTAGAAAAATACCGATGTATTTAAAAGAACGTGTAGTCTTTTAAAAAGTATTTCCACATTTCATAGAAATAGCTGCTTTCACCTTTCTGCGTGAAAAGCTGAATTTCTTTCAGCCAGATATGCTCCCCTTTACTTTTAACATTGGAAACATGCTGGGTTTTTGTCTTAAGTTTAGCATAAGAGATCCACAATGGAAAATTTCTAAGCAGCTGTGTAAAAACAAAATCGACCATTAGATGGAGCTCATAAAAAAGAAATACACGATTTTTTTATATAAGGGATCTCCGAGACAAGGGGTTTGCTGTCTGTTCTGCATATAGAACATCGCCATTGCATTATGTACCTTTCTATTTATTGACAAGAATATTTTTGTTAACAGTTCTACTCTGTGAACATTCAGACTTCAGCTTGCAAGCTTCCCTTTGATGACCGTAGTGGTATTTCTGACATGTTTATTAGTGTATTAACCCACCCTCAGCAGTAGTACCTGAGCATTGCAGGGGGGCTGGCTGTGCGGAGGGGTGCTGAGCCCTGGTCCCCTGCTCCGCTGCGTGGGAAGGGCGCTTCGCTCATGCAGCCTTGGTTCAGTTTTGCTGCCTGGTGATGTCTGAACATTGCGGGAAGCCTCCAAATACATACCTGTGTGCAGTATGCAAACACATACCTAAATGTTATATTTTTTCCCTGAGAAAAAAACTGGCTTGTGATTTTTTCAATTTTTTTTTTTCCCCCCAGCGAAACAGTTGCAACACGTTGCCTGAAGCACTTGTGTGCATTCCTTTGTTTTTCCAGCGAAATTGCACTCATTTTTACATTTCTTTGCTCATTCAGAAGTTGAATGGAGGTGATTTCTGGGTGTTGTATGGTGGTTACAGACCGCATCCCTCCTCCTGTTAACGGTATTTAGGAGTTAAGGCTTGGTAATGGACAGCAGTGCCTTGGCCACGTCTGGAGGTACAATGAGAGATGTAAGTAATCATAGAAAGGGATTTCTCAATGGAGATTTTCAGACAATTCTCTTTGATTTACATACTGTTATTAAATCTTCTATAAACTTCTAGTTTAGTTTAAATTATGGTATTTAAATATATAATATATTTAAAAATCATAGAAAGTCTTTTCCAAGAGTTTATACATACCTTAATAATATTACAGTTCTCTTAGATATTCCTAGCATTTATATTTTTTTCAAAAATAAACAAGGAGCTGAGAAGGTTTTGTGGTGATAAGAAAGGTAAATCTCAAACGTTTTCATACCTGTTTGTGAAAGTGTCAGATTCAATTCTTTTGACGCAGGCTATTCAAAAAGGCCCTTTTCTCATTTTCTCCTACCAAAAGTGTCTGAATTTGTGCTAAATGCTTTTAACACTTAGAATTATTAATACATTTTTACTTGCACTTGAGATGCAAGCTAACTTGAAACACTGGAAGAAAATAGCGATGCAAAGGTATCAGGCGGTTTGTCAGAACAGAAAATCCCGTGCTGAAGGAGAGGACAAGAACTGGCATTCGTGTTTTGGGTCAAAACAGAGCTACTCTTGGCAGAGCTGAGAGAAATTAGATATTGACCCCAGCTTCAGCACTGGGCCTTTGCCTTCAGGGGTGCTGGATTCACCCCAAGCTTTTTTAGTGCAAGAGGTGACATGACCTGAAAGAAGGTGAGAAAGAGATCCCAAGGGGAATAAAGCGGGATTAAAATACTCAGAAATACAGAGTTTGCAGCAGTGGTCGCTGTAGCCCATACGTCTGCTGTCAGAAGTGCACCGTGGCTACCGTTCTCTTGGGAAAAGTCACGTAAAGGAGGAAGAGACCTGGTTTTCCTATGCGGGAAATAGTTCTAAAGTAATTATTTTGATTAATCTCGAAGAAAATTATAAATTTCCCCCCACACCCCCCTGAAGAACAAGCCGTGGGGGAGGTATGGGCCCAGCAAGGAGGTGTTATACTGTTGGACTTCTGTGTTGGACTTCACCTGCTTCCAGCGCGGGAGGCAGAAGCGGCGTTTCCAGCCAGGCCCAGAATTCACGGGCTCCTGGGCGGCTGGAAACGCGATTTTTGCTATTCCGCCAGAAACCCGGGTTTGTGTTATTCTTGTTCAGAGGATCTGCTCTTAGGGATGAGGCGGTCAGACGTACAGGTGGGTGTGTAGTAAGCTTCTCCAAAGCGTCTAATATCTTAAAAAAAACCTCTTCCCGTGTGAATTGTGTCGCTTAAAATTGCCGTGAACCTGTTGGATTATCAGCTGATAACTGAGATAAAGCAGCTGATAACGGAGATAAATCAGTTGGTCGCTGCATGTCCCAGAGTTATTGAATGGGAACAGAGTATTTTGCATTGTATCTCGTAGAGTTAAAATGATGGTGGTGTCTTTATGGGTCATATAAATAACACAGTACTTGTCAGGGTTTGTACACCTTTTGGAAAAAAAAACCGAAAACACCACAGAACTGAGTTTAGATACTTTTTAATTAAGCAAAAGCAGTTGTGACTGAGGAGATACTGAATATTAGCAGATTGCCACAGGTTGTGTCACTGAAAAACATCATTGAAGAAAATGACATGGTTTTAAAAATTAAAAAAGGTAGGTAAGTTACAAAGCATGGAAGGGAACGTCATAGTTCCCAAATGATTGCTCTCACCTTGACGAAAGCAAACATTTAAATTTAAGTTGGTATTTGCAGGGATTATTGTCATGTCACGTAACTAGATGAATGGTCAGAGAGCTAAATTATTCTTGCACCTTTCTCCAAAAAACCCTTAAAAATGAGTTTTTTGAACTTTCTGCTTGGCGATAGGAGAATAGAATAGAAACGCAGAAAGAGAATGGAATAGAAACACAAAACTGCTTCTCGCCTGGATCAAAAAACTCACAGGGAAACGACGGGGACTGGGCTGCCTGGCGCGAGTCCTGCTTTACTGCTGTGAGCAGTTGCAATCAAATCACGACGTAAGGTTTCGGGTGAGTTGCTCGCAGCCGTAGGCGGGACGGGTGTGCTGTGGCTGTGGTGGCAACCCGGCAATATCCAGTCTGAGTGACGGGTGCGCCTATAGAACCATCATTTGCTGATTGAGAGAGTTGGTGTAAGAAGAACAGCTATTCAGGTAACTTTGTGCGAATAACCTGTTGCTTGCTTCTTTGTTTAATTTGCAATATGGAGAAAATTTCACATCAAACTTAAAAAGCAAGTTGAATTTTTTTTTTTTTTTTGCAAAGCCCCAAATTAAAAGACTCTAATAAAGCATTCTAGTTTAATATCTACATGGAATGAAAGTCTGTGTTGAAACAAAATCGTTTGCCATCAAGAAGTGGGTTTTTTTTGTTGTTCAAACAGATTTTCGATAATTCTGTTTTTCAGTTTGGCTGAAGCATTTAGAGGCGCTGGCTGCGGCTCTGGGGCTGCCAGGTCTGGCCCCACGGGTCGCGCGGGGTTGCCTACACCTTTTGCCTCACTGCTCTTTCCTACAAGGCAGTTTTCACTGAGCTGCATCTTTTTCTTAACCCAATGGGATAAATTACTTTAGATATTAGCTGTAGAAGAAAAAAAAAGAAGCCCGGTATTGATATTAATATTTATATAGTCTAAAAAGAATCCCTTATATGCACAAAATGTTAATGGTATAGCCTGGATTTAAGGGAACACTAAATAAAGAAACCTGCTGTCACCAGGAGCAACAACAGCGATGAGCTGCAGCCTGCAGATCACCCGAACGAGCTGTTTCCAGGAAGGCGACCCGAGTCTGTGCAGCTCTACCCATGTCTGATGCAAAATGGCTTTTAACACTTAGGCAATAGTAGTTTACAACATTTTGAAACATCTTTTTTCTGAATGTTTTTACATCTTGGCAGGAAATTCTTTTTTTTTTTTCCCCTTCTCTTTTTTTTTTTTTTTAATCCATTGCCTTCCATTATTGAATTTCAATGCTTTGCTTTCCTACTTCTTGAACAGCACATTAAGATTCCTGGCCCTTTCTCAAGCTGCCCATTACCTTGCAAGGGCAGCTCTATAAATCAGCTGTATCAATGGGACGTGCCAAGTTAGAATTACCCAGCTTTCAAAGGCTTCCTATCAGCGTGTGCTTTATAATGCATAAATGCTATTTGCTTTGGAATGCGGGTGGGAAAGGAGGCAGCGGATCAGCAGGAAAAAAATCTGGGAGTTACGATGGGCTGGAGCCAGGGTTGCTCTGTCAGCCTGTGATCTTGCTCGTCTACGGAAACTCGTTTTTCCAATTTTGTTAAATAGTTGTTGGTTTGTTTTCCCCCTGTGTTGGGGCACCGGTCTTGGTGGAGATATTTTTGCAGGAGTTACGTACAACTGGTGTTTGGCTGCCAAACAGACCCATCAGGTGGAGGCTGGAAGCCGTGCGGAGCGTGGCCGGGGCTGTGCTCACGTACCTGGTGACTCCCGTTGTGTCGCCCAGTGACATCCAGGCAAATTTCAGCACGCACAGCGTGGTGAAATCTTATGACGTGTAACACACCCGAATGATGTCAGGAAAAGAATAATGCTGTAACTATGTCACATCCGATAGAAAATAGTTTCACTTCCTCATGCGTGAATATTGACGTCTGGGTTTGATCTTGCGTAATTACTGTTGTTTGTCACTAAACACCGTGTCTGTACAAAGCTGTTGAATTTGCATTGATGGAGAGATG
Organism: Gymnogyps californianus; assembly: GCF_018139145.2. Classification (NCBI taxonomy): domain Eukaryota; kingdom Metazoa; phylum Chordata; class Aves; order Accipitriformes; family Cathartidae; genus Gymnogyps; species Gymnogyps californianus. The sequence goes on from NC_059477.1 coordinate 43,184,797, forward strand.
AGGGTCTTCAGAAAAATGTTTCTTGAGTCACTGATTGACTCCAATTTCCTTTTTTTTTTTTTCCCCTCCCTTCCATCAGTATGCTGGTAAATGGGAATATAGCTTTGAGGTAAGTTTGGTAACAACTGCAACCCCTGTACCAAACCCTAGAATAGCGCATCTCGCTCGCTCCTCTAGCAGTGCTGTGTAAAAGCGACGTGACTTAGTGCCTTTCCATAGATACTACTCCAACCTGCCAAACCTTATTTATTCAGGTAGGCACTCTACGGTGTCAGGCTGCCCGTGTTTTATACAGAATATATGTGTCAGACTGATAACTCAGGGATATCGTGTCAGACAAGTGATTTGATGGAAGGCGGATGCTGACGGTGGTGTGGGCGGGAGGATGCTGGTGCCCGCGGAGCAGGAGGTGCGTGCAGCCCCGAGCCCCCCTGCGCATCCCCCCGCCCACGAGCCGGGGGGTGCCGCTGCGGGTCCCTGCCCGCTCCCCCGGCTTCGTCTGCGCTCGCTAGGGAACGGCGAACATCAGTAGAGAAAAGCAGGGAACATCAGTAGAGAAAAGGCTCATTCCCCAACGTACGGCGTAAAGATGGGCGGCAGAGAAGCACCTGAGCACACGGACACAATGTGTGTGAACAACTGGCTTGTTTCTGGTGCGTGCTTCAACGATCTTTCATTTCTGTTCACAAACGATATGAGCACACATTGCGTCATCAGTGTCGCATCTACTGGTCTGCGTCCTTCAAACAATTACAGACTATTTCTCTTCTTAAAGTTATGGGACCAGCTGGAGCTGGTGTAGTCAAACTAACTTCTACCCTAAGAGATTATGGCTAATAGTTTGAATATTCCTATAAATTGCAGTCTTATTGCTAACTTCTACCCTAAGAGATTATGGCCAATAACTTGACTATTCCTATAAATTGCAGTCTGCTTACTATGTATTTGAAAGGACTTAGTTCTTCAAAAATGAGTAGGGAAAACATTGCAGGTTTTTTTATTACCTTCTTAGAAAGTAATGTTTAATAAAATGAGTGAAGGGGACAAGTGACCTCTTGCACCCATGACTATCGATTTTCTGAAGTCAGTGCAGCCTTGCTGGTGTACCTAAGTTAAACTGTCTGTCTCAGGTACCAGAGAAAAGAGTCTGGTCAGATTACCAAAATAATGCTTAGTACTATTTATACCCATGTGAAGAATCTACTAAATTTAGGCATTTAATATAATATAAACATGCAATACAGGGAGATCATTACATTTCAAAGTGATTTATTTATGTACGTCTGTTTTCCCTTAAAAGAACAGCAGACAGGAGTGAACACGAAGCAATAATACATATGAAACCAAAACAAGCATTGACGTTCGCGCTGGTTACTCAGAGTGACATTTTAAGGACATTTGTTCTTGCTATTTTTCGTGGCCTCTTTATTACGTACGTTACTTTTTCCCTTACCAAACCAAAAGCACAGAGCAGGAGCAGGCGAGGGGGCAGCAGCCGGGGCCGGGATGCGGGAGGAGCATCCCCAGCCTGCCCAGGCAGCACCAGCCCTCGGCACCCGCCGCGATCGGATACCGACTGCTGGCTGCCGCAGCTTCGGGCAGAATTTCGGGAAATAAAAGCACCCCTCCATCTCGATCTACCTGGTATTGGCACGGTGAAGGAAGAGCTGAAGGCGTAGTTGGCAAAATAATTCTTATCTCCTTATATGTAAACGTTTAATTCATTGTATTTTTAATTTAGTAATGCTCAAGTAGGCTTCAGGACGTTTCGTACAGGATATTACTGCAGTAGAAACATCATCTCTGCCCAAATCTTGCTGTGCAATGGGAAATCGTGATTGCAACAAGGCAATGTGTATGTAGGGGGGAGGATTCAGAGGCACACTCAGGCCTAAATTGCAAAATGTAAAGTGAATGGGTCTCAAGTGGACCGGTCCCTCAACGCAGAGCAGTGAGGACGTTTTTTGTGAAACTAAAGCTTAGTGCATGAATATGCCTATTTCTGTATGTGTTCTGTGTGTGTAAGCTAGCGCAATTTGCCTACACTTTGACACCGGAGTATTCACGGGCACAATTATCCATTGGTAATTCCCATAAGAGTGCTCTTAGCTTTAGCCGCTTCCCTGCTGTGGACGTCTAATCAGTCTGTTGCTTTTTCCTTTGTTTGTCTTTGTCTTTGCTGGTTTTGTTTACTTTTACCATTTTTCTGTCATGCAGACCCACACATTTCTTCATATAATCACCCAGTCGTGCCTGACACTAAGCAGGATAGAGGATGGCACCCGTGGTCCCACGGTGGAGGCTTGCAATGGCAGCCCCTTGCAGACGTGGATGCTAAGAAACTACACAAGGCGGGAAGTCTTTAGAAACATTTTTTACAGCCCCACTGACTATTTCCTTTAACAAACGGTTGGAGGTTGGTATTAAAAAGCAAATATAACATGTAATGATTTAAGCTGTTCCCAGGAAAATGCTTCTCCCTTCTCTTCCTCTTAAACTCAACTGAATTCCTTCCTTGTTTTCGCAGATGATTGTATAGATATATAATGTTATATATGTTTAGTTAGTTATTATTAATTATAACTAATTTTAGATTAATTCAACTGTCTTGAGCTACCTCCATGATCTCTTGATGTCAACATGATCGTTACTGTTTGCAGCAGCTGAAGATTTGGTCCCTGTTCCAAGACATATAAATAATGCCGATTGCATAATATTTTTCAGAAACGTTCATTTTGAAAATTCCCGATTTTAAGTAATTCACTCCTAGAGATATTAGTCGCAGATAATTTCAAAACATCAACAGATAATTTGGAAATATTAATCACTGAAGGAATCAAAATATCGTGCCAACTACTGTTCTTCTTTCCTGGACAGTTTTGCTGGGTAACGCAACAGATAGCGATGGGGCAGCGCACGTGCAGGGACACGAGCTGGGGTTGCCCTCATTTCTCATCTGCTCCCCAGTCCAGCGACGTTACCTTCCTGTCCGAGTGCATCCCATTGCAAATCAAGTGAAAGCCGCTCTCGTTAGCGGCAGACCCCTAATAACCGTAGCCAGCAGGAGCTCGGCAGGGGACGCGGAGTTTCAGCCTGAGCGTCGGCAGCCTGCAAAGCCGGGGGCCGAGCACGGGCAGCGTGGGCGCGCGGGGGGACATCCTGCCCTGCGCAGGCACGCCTTGCGCAGGCTATTTCCAGAAATGGCTTTTTTTCCCCTTTTCTGAGTACCTCCTCTGCCACAAGCAGCATTTTGCTGGTGTCTTTCGTTCGCAAAAGTCGCTTTTTAAAACAGAGAACTTCCCGCAGCTGCTGGTATTGCTGCTATCTGTAATGACCACTAGCGTAAAGCAATGCTGGAGTAAAGGATCTGTGCTCCATCATTTTGCCATAATGTATGCAGAGTCTGCACTCATCAGAGCTATTATTTGCATACATTTGGTAAGCGGGAAACTACAGAGCTTGCTCCTGTGCATCTGCATGTCTGTACAGCTAGCTCTGCACCCATGCGTGTGTTCTCACGTTTGAGTAAAATACAGATTTTAGGCGGGTTGTATGAGTATCATATTGCCTAGTAATTAATTGTTTTCCAAGCAAACGAGACCTTTTTTGTAATAGCATAAATAATGATAGAACACAGACGGAAAAAATTTATGAGTCGGTTGAAAATCCCAATGATATGGTAATCTAGCATGAAATTGTACACTGAATACGAAGGGAACAGCTGATGAAGGCAACAGCAGCATTTTTAGACTTGTTTGCATTTCTGGTTATAGTAGAAAATGATAGCAGCTTAATTGCACTTAAAACAATGTAAGTGAAGAATCAGTGATGCTTTGAGCAGTTCTATTTAGTAAACAAGCTACTTCTGTTAGCACTACTAATTCTTTCCTCTTGTAATTAGAGGAAAAAATGCCTCATATTCATCATTGAATGCATATCAAATGGCCCCTCGGTGATTTGTTGTAATATATGCAGACTTTTCTTTGAGAATTGCGTAATAGTTTGTTTTAAACTGAGGACTGAATCTCTAGGGACAAGCTACTGAAAGAATATTCATAATACAAATTAGGAGTGTTAATATGTGACATGGCAATCCGGTATGAACTGCAGTGTGAAATTACACAGTGCAACAGAGCAGGTATATGTTTGGATAATAAAACCTCATCGGTTGTTGGCAGAGTGTTAGCGTTTCCCAGCAGTTTAATTGAAACACCAGACAGCAGTCTTTTTTTTTTAATATATGAAGATACACAAATGGTGTTTATTAGCATAACTTCATTTTTGCATATTGCATAACTTCAGTTATGGTAGTATTGTTTGTATTATAGTATAGTAGTATTTATACTCGCAGGTGTGTGCGAGGGAGCGAGCAGCCTCCGCCGCTCTGGCAGCCGCTGTCTTGAAGGAGACCTCTGCAGTGCTGCTGCTGCTGCTGCTGCTGCTGCTGCTGCTGCTGCTGCTGCTGCTGCGAGGCTGCGGGTCGGGCTCTGCTGTCATGGGCTTGATTCGTCCTTTCTCCCTCCTCCAGGAGACTGCAGAATTTTTGCTGCCCATCCCCGTTCCCCCGTTTGTTCCTTTGCATGGTGTTTGACATAAAATTGGTCTCTGCTCCAGTGGAGGATCTGCAAACAAGATTTCAGTCCTGAAATCGCCTATTCCCCTGGTTGTTCTTGTTGGGGCAGGGTTATAATCCCTGTGGAGCTGCTATACAACAGCTCAGACCTTGTTTGACCACTTTACCTGGAGCATTAACCTACGTGTGTAGGTTGCTTGACTCTTTTTACAAGCAATGGAAGAACAGAGTCCATACAATCCCGTGGGGCAGCGGAGCTGGTGCGGGACCTGTCCCGCAGCGGGCAGCAGACTGCCCTGTGGCTATGTCTGCCTTAGCAAACAGCGCAGAGAGGAGGAGCGGGTCTGGGCAGGGACCCGAAGCCTGTGAGCAAGGCTCTTGGTCTCGCGGTAGGAGACGGGCGCCCGCGCTGGGTTTGCTCTTGCCAAACCTGTGGCATGGCCTTATGGCTGCGGAGGGAGAGGAACCAATCTTTAAAACACTGGGGGACAAACTAAACAACGGCGAAAATCACGATTTTCTGAATCAGTAGCAAACGCAGATGTTTGCTTCAGAAGTATGAAGTTGATACCGAGCTTGCAAGGCCACCGATGGATGCAGGTGCCGCGCACAGCCGTTGCGCTCTGCCGGAGTCGTGCAGGGCTTGTCTGGAGTAAAACCCCTCTGGGAGCCGGGCTCTGAGCGCTGGCCGGGGGAGCACGGGGTGCTGGGCTGGCGTGCGGGGATCCGGCGAGGCGGTCCCCAGCCCTGCCAGCGCGGATTCAGCTTCGTCTTCAGCTGTACAGGGAGCAGAGCTGTGCTGCAGCATCGCACTCCCCTGGCTCCTGCCTCTTGCAGCGTATGGGTTACACAGCTCTGTCACAGGCGTACTGCTGCTGCCTTAACCTGTATACAGGTGCATGTGCAGGTTTGCATATAGTACAGTTTTAATCGTTTTTTTCAGGAACTGAAAGACCTTTGAGGAAATAGTAAATTGGTAAATGCAACACTTCTTAGGAAAGGCGCTTAAGGTGTGTGCTTAATTGCTGTGATGTTGTGTGTAACACCCCCAGATCAACCCCGGAGGAGTGATGGAGAGAACGCCTGCGGCTCAGCTGCCAACGTTCCTGTCATGTTTTATCTAAGTACACAACTTCATGTTTAGCTTCCCTGGATCTCTTCATGAACATGTTCTCCCAATGCTTTCAAACAGAAGATGATTTATTTCTTCAGTATAAGTCCTCTTTCCCTTCTGACTCTCCCATTCCTCAGAAATACAGTGTCCTGTGGTAGGAGTAGAAAGGGATGGCTGTCCCAAAGAAGAAAAAGCGTATTGGAAACAGAAGAGTTTTCATCTGCATGTTGCCGTTGTTCATGTAATACTCAGCAAATGTATTTCCATTAGCAACTATTTCTGAACTAACAGTGCACTGGCTGAAATGCACATGTGTTCAGGTTGTTGGAGGCTAAGCTCCTTAATGCACAATACTGTTGCTTTGAAATAATATTTCCTTGCACTTGCTTTTTACTTTTCTGTTGCATTTATTTGTTGCTGGGTTCAGCAGAGGCGCTCGCTCCCCCGGGTTGCCTGGCCACGCGTGAGAAGGTGAGCTGGGCACCCCGTGGAGCAGCAAGTAGCCTGGTAGAGGTCTCGTAGAGCCGTACGAGCGATAACCAGGGATGAGTACCTGTCTCGTGTCTTGTGTAGTGACTAGAGTAATACTGAAATAAGACCAAAAATGCAATTACTCGTTTTCAGCAGTAATTGTCTTGCTGCAGCTCTTACCCTTCTCTATTGCAGAAGCTCACCCTGAGGCACGTCAACAGCAACCAGTGTCTGGATGAGCCGTCGGAGGAGGACAAGATGGTTCCCACCATGAGGGAGTGCGGTGACAGCCGTTCCCAGCAGTGGCTGCTGCGCAACATGACCCTGGGTGCCTGAAGTCGGTGCAGACCCGCTGCCTCGGCTGGGATGTCCTCCTCCTCCTCCTCCTCCTCCTCTTCCTCCCCCTCCTCCCCTCCTCCTTGCTGAGGCCAGCGGTGCTGAAGCCCTCTCCAAATCCCAGCTGTCAGATTAAAGTCACGGGGGGGTTTTCCTTGATGCGGCAGGTCTCCACGTGCCCCTTCGAAACCCGTGACTGTTCAAAAGAAGCTCCTCTGAGCCTGTAAATGTCAAAACGTGTGCTGTTATCAACACAAATGTGCTCAAAAATGGTTCCAGAGAAACGTCTATGAACCCTACATCAAAGAGGTTGGGGTGGAGGGTGTTTTCGGTGTGTCACACACCACTACGGAGAAGTGACCCAATATAAAATGCCTTATGACACCAACTGGCACTGGGAACCATCCGGGCAGGCATCTCCTGAGCTGGATGTGTTGGTGCTGGTCTTTCTTGGCAACGCAGTGGGGATATTTGCTGTTCTCTCGTGTCGAGTGGGGCTCGGTGAAGAACCACACTGAGCAGCAGAGTCGCTGTACAGAGAGAAGGCTTCGTGGTTTGTGCCGGGAAAAAAATGGGATCTGGTGTTTGGAAAAGCAGCAAAACCGAGCAAAGACTGCACTCAGAAATTGAAATTAAATCAAATGAGGCAACAGCAAAAGACACGGGAACAATGTTAAGAAGGAGGCGTGACACACGTGGGTAACTCAGACCAGTGCAGACTGAACTGACCTCTGCAGTGGGAAGAGAAATGGCTGGGGCTGGCACCTGGGGAGCTGCAGGGGGGCTGCGGATGGAGGTACCAGAAACTGAGACCACTGGAGACTGAGAGTGGGCCTGAACTCGATCCCTGGCTGCTGCCCTTAAGCATTAGTGTATAGCTGCATCCTGCATAAGACACAGACGAGAGCTTCATCCGTGGATCCCCTACGCGCAGAGGATGAAACTGGATTGACTCTGAGTTCTGGCTCCAGATGTTCTTGCTTCGGTAGCGATGACAGATGCTTATTTATATTTTTAATAATTTTGTGGCTTAATCATTTTGTTAGCGTGGTTATTAAAAATGTGCTGATGGCACGCCGTCGTGTCGGAGGCGTCGCAGGAACTGATGCCGTGCCGGCCCATGGCGGGGCGTGGGGAAGGGTCCTATACGTACGGGTGACATTTCCTATATGTACTGGTGACGTTTCCTTTGGTGACCCCAGCAGCACGCACTCCCCAAAACGCATCTGGTGCGTGACGGGCCGGGCTGGGTTTTCGGCAGTAGCCTGTAACTTCTCCTTGCCTACAGGGTTCGAGAGACCTAAATCACAGGGCAGCAGCCGCAGCGTGATTTCAGCACGGGCAAGTGGTGAAATGGTTTCCCGTTGTTTCACTCACAGTTCCTCAAAAGGTCTGTTTATGCACTAGGTCATTAAAAATGACAGTATTTTCTGTATAATGCTCTGGTTGTTATGGATTAAGTGTCATATATGTACGTATTATAAATTTATAGATCGTCCATATTTTCTTGATACACATCATTAAATGAAAAATAGAAGAATATTAAATTGGAAAAGTGATTGCTGTGCATGCATGGGAGCTAGAGTATCATGGATTGACTCAGATTGGAAGCTCATCTAGTTCAGCCTCCCTGCTCAGAGTCAAACACTCCCAGTTCTCATCTTCAAATCGCTGCAAAAGTACAGAATATGGCTTAAAAGCTAGCAAAACAGGAGAAGGCTGTAATTCTGCTTCATAGAAAGAGCATGCAAACATCACGAACAAATTTAAACACCAACCTCCACGCAGAAAAAAAATAATAAATGTTTCTTCATCTGCTTTCCAAGGGCTTTTGCCACATGCGCAGCCACTCGTGGTGGTAGGTCGTGTATCCAGGCACTTGGCTTTTGCACGTCGCTGCAGAAGTAAATGCTGTGGAAGGTCCTACAGCATCCAGGAGCATTAGGAGAGGGCAGCTGGTGGTGCCGTCTCTTCTGGGTGCCTCCAGTGTTACTTATGAAATACCCCTGGGTGCGAAGGGTGAAGGCTGCCGAGTCTCTTATGCTGCCCTGTTCGGATCCCAAGGTTTTCCTGATGTCGTAGCTGGAAGGTGATGGCAAGGTGCAGTCGGTGTGCAACTGTCTAGGCTTGAGGTGCAATCTCAAAAACAGATGAAGAAAAGAAAATTCTTCTCCTTAGAACTACTATAAAGGTTAATATTCTTGTCAAGTGTGTAATCCCTTGACTAAGGTAGCAAGCTTGCGGTGTTTGGGTATGGTCAGTGCCTGCGCTGCTGTGTCCCTGCTTGGGGGAGAAAAAGAAGTGAAATGCCTCTGGTTGGATTGTACTTATTTAGGAGCAAGTACGCGCATCCCTCACGGCCAGAGCAGAAGTATTGCTGTAGGTCTTCTGCATGCTAGCAGGATGGCCCGCCGTCTAGAAATTAGACCTAGAAAAAAGCACTGAAGTACCTGTTTAACTTCAGTCGCGGCCAGTATTTCTGTGGGCTTCGAGGGGCTGGATCCTGGATTTACCACCTCGGTAAGGATACAGAAACCCCACGAGTCTCATTCCAGAGGAATTTCGCACAAAGCCTCATTTACGGAGAGTGAGGTGGTGGTGGTGAGGGTGCCTTAAATGCGGATACGGCAGCAGAGATGGTAAATGATGGGGTTTAGTGAATGAATGTAAGTTACTGCGCTTGGGCCCCAGCCCTTCCTCCTGCCACTGAATTCAGGCGTTGCCTTGGTAAATGATTTGGGCTAAAATCATTTAAAACAGCTCGTTCGGTCGCCTCTGTTGGTGAGTGTCTGAAGTTCAGTGCCCAACAGACCACAGCCGAAAAACATCAGTTGGTCTTTGTTTCCCCATTTACAAAATATCTCAGAAAGGTGTCGGGAGGATTGACTTCTATTTGCACAATGCGTTCAAAATATAAAGAACTCTACAAATGCCGAATATTTATTGCTTTCACTGGAAATGTGTTGCTGGTTCTCCTATTTTTTAAGACTTGCTTTGATGAAATGAGAGCGAGCTGTAATGCTGGGTGGCGTCAGCAAACCGAACGTTTTGAAGAGTACGTTGGTCCATGAACGCTGTAAAAAGCCGTGTTCCTTTTTATCTCCTGGCACCTTCTGGCGATCCCCGGAGGAAGGAGAACCCAGGTACAACCCCAGACCTGAAGTAGGCATTTGGATCAATGGACCTAGATGGGTTTCTCTGCAGATGGGTATTTCCCAGTCACTAGGAGGATTTATTTATTTGTTGCACTCTAATACGAATAGCGCTTTGAAGAAAAGCTTGCAAAACTCCACGGTCTGATTTTTTTTTTTTTTTTAATTGGAAGTTGGAGATCTCACGCCCTTGGGCTGCATCTCGTGGGGGTGCTGGGCAGAGCCTCGCACGAGGCGGTTCTCAGAAGGTCAGAGCTATTAAACGGATTGGAACGATTTGGGGAGATGCAGAGGAGTTGGGGAGTGCCGGTGAATGCCACAGCCCGCCCGTGAGAGTTGGCACTTTTTTGGGTAGCCGAAAGCCTACCCGCGGTCCCCACGGCTAGCATGGCTGGTGAGACTACACCACGCGTAACCCGCTACTAACTACGAGCTACTGTATGACCGATGGTGTTGAATGAACACCAGCGATGTGTTTTAATGCTTCTGTGGCTTTCCGTGTCCGTGCTTCCTCTCCAACGTGCAATCACCTCCAGCCAGAACCATTGCTCCGATATGTGGCCACCCCCATTTCATTTTCATTCTTTTTCTCTGCGAGCACGTATTCAGGACAGCTCGGTAAGCGGTGCCTTGCGAAAAGGCCACGGTACTCGGAGAAAATGCAAAGTTTATTGGAAAAACGTTGGAATTCTGCTCGTTTTTTTCCGAAGCAGGAAAAAAAAGACTGAGGTGTGGTGAGGTTTGGAGGACGCGCTTACAAAGGCTCCTGAATAAGTGCTGGGAACACAAATTTAAATTAAATTTATAAAAGTAGATTATGGATAAAGAATTACACATTTTAAATGTTGTAACAGTTATTAAATGGTATACTGGTACTCTTTGCTGTACATTTAAATATTTATACATTTTTGTAGAATTAAAATATACTGGTTTAGTTTTCTTCTGGTGCGTTTGTCTTCTTCTGTATGTACTTATTTTTCATATGGTAAAACCCCTGACTTTCCGCTACAACCCCCATATTTTTAGATCCTTTATTTACACATACAACTTCAGAAACAGGCAGAAGAGCTTTTCCTGCTGTGATGTGAGTGATGGAGAGGTGGCCGTACGCGAGCACAGATGGGCAGGTCGACACGGGCATGTTTGGCTGTCCCTCGGCTGGCGTTTAAGGCTCAATTTTCCAGACATCCCCTGGAAAACATCGTCGTGCAAGAAAACCAAGCTTGGCCGTGGATCAGAGTCCGAGGAAGCACGCCAGGGTCCGCATCTCACGCTTGAACCCCTGGGTTTTTGCCCTAGATTGTGCTAGATATTGCCCAAGTGCTGCATTAACCGTCTGCGTTTTGGAAAAAATGATAATAATTCAGTGGGAAAGAAGTCGTTTCCATATAAATCCTGCCTCAGCTCTCCCTGCAGTGGGCACAGAAGGGCCAGGTTGGACAGCCGTGTATCGCGGTTGTCGTGGCTGGTTTGTGATGCTGCTCATCCCTCGGGTAAAAATCCTCCCTGATTATGGAGCTGTAAGGAAAAGAAAGAATCTGGTTGTATGTTATAGATAATACGTGATGGCAATAACGGAGCTTTAGTCTTATTTTGGTGGTCGGAGGATTTTCTGGTTTTTAAGTCGCATCTTGAATCCTGAGGCGGCTGGATGAGTTCTGGTAAGAAGGGAGGAGGGAGGATATTTTAAAAATAAAGCATCTGTAAACATAAATGAAAATTAATCCTCAGGAGACTGAGAGGGAGAGATCAGTTCGTGTCATCACTGGTGTGGAAGTGATTCCTGAGAAATTTTAGCACAAATAATAGTATGCCGATATTGAATTATTTCAGATTTTACTGTTAATTTCAACTGCTGGACAAAACCAAGCCTCAGGTTAAGCACAGAGGTAAGAGTGTTACAAGTGATAGCAGATTACGTACCCTTCACCTGCATTACTTTAGAGTTACTGGCAAAGAAATGATAACGTTGAAGATGATAAAGATTTTTTTATAATAGCAATTTTAGTTTCCTAATTCATCCTTCTACGCTGTTACAGTGTCCTTTGATCAACTAATTCACAGAAGTACTGCCAGTTAATGTCTTATTTAACAGAATTATGTCCTTCCAGAGTAGCATCCTTGCTCATGCAACTACAGGGGGAAAAAAATTAAATCCTTTTGACCAAGGTTTGCCTGCTTCAGGTTGTCTTCAGAGAAATATGTGTTTGTGTATTTGTTTCTGATGAGCTGCAGTTTATAGAAAACATTCATCGCATATGTGCGATTAAAAAAATGACTGTCAAGTTTCTACTCTGATTATTAAACTATTTTGCAAAGATGCAATTAACTGTAGAGCTCATGTTAATTATCCTATGTGAATCATTTAAATGAATCATAAAGTAATCTATTTGTGAGTAATGAATGCAGACATAGAGGTATTTTTCTTTTTTTGCATTTCTCAGAAATGTTAATAATTAGGACTGATTATAGAGCTAAAATTACAGTGAGGGGAACAACCTACATCTCGTTTTCTTTAAAAACCGTACGTGTGTTTATCTCTTCTTTTGAGGTCTCTTTAAGGGTTTTATGGAGCCGGACCCCCCCCGGATGAAGCCCCGCCGGGCATCGCCGTGGGTTAAGGGCAGCACGCGTGCCTGGCACCCGCTCAAATTGGCATTTCAAACCTGAGCTGGAAAGTGGGTTTGGAGAGTAAAGACGGTCGGATCTGCCCTAAAATCCCTATTTAGGTGCCTTGCACGCCAGTGGGACTGGGTGACACGAGTTTGGGGACTGTTTCTCTAAATCCAGGTCATAGATAAATCGCTTAATCATTTTATTTGTCGTCAGCTCACCCTGCTTCTCAAACGCAGGGTTCCCCTCTGCGCCCGCAGTACGCAAGCCACGTTCTGTGCTCTGCATCGGCTGAAGCCTGAAAGCGCTTCCACGTGCTGAAATCAAGTCACTGCAGGTAAGAAATGGAAAAAGGCAAAATAGCTCCAGAGGTAACTATTGCCCAGGCGAGTTCAAATCGAACCGAACACGAACCTCTGCCCGTCGCCGAGCCCCCGGAGCACCGGAGCCGCAGAGCGGCCGGGGGCATCTGGGTCTGGTTCCTCTTCCCTGAACCCGGGGGTTAAAATACATCCATCCGTACCTGTAATACAGACACCGACACAGAATTGGCCCCGGGGTTTTTTCCAGGCTATTACTGGCGATGTCTTGTGTCGTCGGGTGGGCAGGCAGGGAAACCTCACGTGTAACATGTAACATGAAGTCAAGCAGATAGAAGGAGTTTAGATTTGTGAGCGAATTAAGTTTCTGTTGGCTGTTTAACCCCGACAGTTACAAAGCTTCTGTTTCTGCTGCTTGATACAAACATTTTAGATCTCAACCACACAAACTCAATTTGAGGACTGCGTTTTATTTCATTTTTCAAAACGGTTATTTTCTTTACTTGTTTCCAGGTCATCCCATTTGCAGCACACACAGAAGAATAACGTTAATTATTTTTAAGTTAACCTGTCAGTTAAACGTCTGAGGGCCACACCTTAACGTCCTTCTGCGTGTGACTTGCACCACGGCGCATTTCAATCCGCGCAAATCTCTCCGCATCCTGCGGTATGCGAGGCGGGCAGACACGGGGCCGGCTGCCGGCCGGTGGGAGATGCCGGCGGCGGAGTTTGGTGTTCAGCCAGGAGCTGGCGGGGAGCAGGAGATGGGGTGTCCCCCGCAGCCGCACCTCATCCCCCCCGCTTCTCCCTGGGCACTTGCGTGTTTGTATCTGTCTTCTCTGCTATGATCTGCCTATGTTACAGATCATTATTCCTGCATAATGTGCACCGCCCTGGCCTCTCACCCTGGGACCTTCTAGGACAGCTAATAAATTGCAGGAGCAGTAAGCAGCGTCGGTAACGCCGCAGCTTGTCGACTTGGGGCCGCTCGTGGGATTCCCTTGCTCGACCCTGGAGCGGAGCAGGGCTGGGGAAGCAACGGAAGGAAAGCACGGCTTCGGGTACATTCAGATGTGCCCAGGGTCTGTGAGGGTACCGCCGATAACGGGAACAGAGATGATTTAAAAGTGAAACGTATCTCCGAGTGCTGTAAATTTTAACCATCTCTTTAATTTCAAAGAAACCAGCAGGGAAAAGGCGATCCTGTTCTTGGAGAGCAAACGGCACTCGCACTCACCGATGGCGCCGCTGCAAGGTGCTTGCGGGCAGCCAGGCTTTCTTCTGCTGGGAAATCAGGCGAGCTGCTGAGAAAGGGCAAAGGTGTCCTGCGCCGGGGAATGCGGAGGGCTCCCTGCGGTCACCTCGGCTGGCAGGGCTTCATTAAAACCGAGCTTAGTTGCACAGCTCGCTGGCATTAAGTTGATGGCACAAAGATGTATTGTTAAAAGGGTACGTTGGTACAGAACTTATTCTCCTTGACGACCCATGCAATGACCGAGGCTCTCCTAAGGATGGGAGCCTATTGAGAAAGGGCACAGACGGACATAGCAGGGAAAGGGAGTTCAGGTTCTGCGGAAGAAGCTGTCCCATATGGATATGCCCCTTTTTGCCCACCAACACTGATAACGTCGGGCGTTTCGTTGGCTAGGAATGCATGAGTGATAGGTTTGGTCCTGCCCATCTGACATAATTCATCTGCCTGAAGGTCCTAGGCATTGAACAGGAACAATTCAGTTCACCTCTGCTGTTATCGTGGTAATGCCGCCCTCGTAGTCTGCAGGGTTGTATCTGCCACAAGGCTTGAGTCATACTTGGAAGGGATTAAATTGCTGCTCTATAATTCAACTTTCAGTAATACTGAGAAGTTTTTCCTTTAACCATTATCCTTTCATTGTATAAATAGATCTTGATAATATATTGTGTTCTGCCTGCTGCAGAGTAAAGGTGGGAGTTTCAATGTAATGCTTCCAACGGGGAGTCATAACGACGTGGGAAGCAGAGCCCCGGTGACGGAGCAGCTGGCCGGGCAGCAAACCGCTGGTTCTGCTGCTCTTTCCAGTGTGCTCCCCGTGGTCTCTGCCCTGCGTTGGGTTTTCCCGCTGGTATGAGATGCTTTTATCCAAGGGGAGCCACGGCACGTGCCGGGAGCCGCTGCAAACTCCTGTAAGCGGGTCATCACCGGCGACAAATCTGCGATGGGGCAGTGACAAGAGCCAAGAGAGTCACTCCCGGGTGAACGGAAATTTCATACTGTTTCCAAGCCCTTTCTCTCTTGCCACAACAATTATTTAACTTTTATGTGTTTAAGTCCCAGGAAGTGCTGGGAGGAAAAGAAAAACGAACAAAAAGTGGAATTTAGCTTCCAGCCCAGGAAACGTTGCATTTCAAATGAGATGATTGATATTTGTCGGCTTCAGTTATAAATCAAAATGGAGTAACTCGTTCTGCCCTGAGCATATTAAGGTCCTAATTTTGGTGAGAGCCCTCACATTTAAGGGACAAATACTATCTTTATGATCTCTCTATGGATTTGGGGCTGGCATGTGTGAGGAGCTGCAAAAGTGTTTATGGCACAACGCCACAGCACGTTTCACCTATTTCTGCCGATGAGTTGGAGGTGAGATAAGAATCCACAGCGTCTTTAGGAGACGTGTCCGGGGGTAGGCAGGGGCACTGTGGCCATGGGTGGGGATGTCAGCTCATCCAAACCCACGCGCCCCATCTCCTGCCCTTTCTGCCCTCCGTGCCCACATCCATGCTCTCCTGCTCCTGGCAGACCCCCTGGCTCGGTCCGGTCACCGCAAAATGCAAACAAGAGAGGACTTAATAGCACAATAATAATATTAGTTCGTTTCTGACAAGCACGTGCATCTAAGTTTGCTAGCAAGTTTCTTCTATCTTGTATCGATATTTAATTGGCTTTGTTCAAAATCCTATTGCTTTCCCCCCGCATGCCCAGTACAGCAGCCTGCCAGCCCTGCGGGCTTCAGGGAGAACTCAAGCTTACCGGCAGTCGGGGCTAGCTAGGAATCGGGTCAAGTCTCTTTGATGGGATGATATTATTGAAAAGTGTTTTAATTTTCCTGTTGGGCAAGGATTATACCAAATTTGGTATTATTAAAGACACAAATCTTCTCACCTAGGATATAAAAATTTAGAGGGAAGCAAATCCAGGGTGAGCAGGAGGTCGGACTCGGTGACCTCCCGAGGTCCCTTCCGACTTGTTGTACGAGCCTGTAAAAAAAGGCTACAAAAAGTGGTGTCAAGGGAGGCTATTTTTATTTAACGGCAACTGTCTGTGCCCTTTCTTTACAAAAAGCTGTTCTTGCTAGCAACTTACTTATTGCAACTGCTCAATGTTCTCAGTGTTAGTTCTTTAAATGATCAACTTAAAATCATGATTTAACCCAGAGAGGCTCGGTAGGAGCTAGCAGGGCATTGCAGCCCCCGCGCATTTTTTTCTCTGTGTGTGCATGTCTGTAAATAAGTGCCTTTACCAAATCCTGCAGCTCTTCCAACCCCGGCGAGGCGCCTGCGCCCGCGCCCGTACCTGGAGCCATGTGGGGACCCCCACAGCACCCCCGGGCTGCAGGGGTACATCCCCTGTGTCCCCAGCAGCTGGGTGGCAGGGGCACCTCATGCAAATCCAGGCACCCCGTTTCCCAAGTGAGAGGCTGTTTTGGCGAGCTTGGGGAGTCCTTCTCCAACTAGCACGTGCATGTTGCTTTGCTGGCAAGTGTTTCCTATGCTGCATTAATATTCCGTCCTACGCGCTGAACGCACTGCTTTACCCCCGTTCCTGGTCCAGAACCACCGCTCAGAAGAGGCGTTCAGCGTTTTGTGTTTCCCATCAGCGATGGAAACCGTGATCCCATTGCTGAGGACTGCAGGAGAGGGGCAGAGCTGCCCCTGTGCCCCCCCTCAAGCCCGTCTGGGGGGGCTGGAGCCTGCAGCCCTCCTGGCAGGCAGCACCCATCTCCTGGCTGTGCGGGTCAGCGTCCTTTTTGCTCATCACGGGGAACGGCTGCAAGCTGGCATCCTCCGCCGGCTCCAGCGGCTACTTCAAATTCCTTGCGGGTACCTGGTATTTTTTGGCAATGATAAAAGGCAGGGTAGCTTCACGGGACTTCTCTTCTGCTTCAGGTACAAGGGCTTTTGTACAAACGTAGGAAAGCACCTATTGCTTGAACGTAATGCAGGCTTCGTGTACTCATCCCAACGAATGTGCTTTTCCTGTTGGGTGCTTTTGTTGCTGTTTTGGGTGTGGGTTTTTTTTTTTGCTGCAGAAAACCGGGTTTTAACGTTGTTGGCAGGGAGCTGTGTAGGTGCAAGCCCCACAGGACGTCTGTGGGGAGAGCTCCTGCCTACGCTCATTTGCTGCCTTTTTCTCCCTTTTACCTGAGTGGGAGGCTCAAGATGCAATACCAGAGAGGAGCGATCGTGCTGTAGGACACGCGGTCTTACCTGAGAGCTGCGTCACGTTTAGAAGCAGACGGCGTCGAGTAGTGACAGTTTATTCTCCAAAACAGAGAGGCCGCACGCTAATTTCTGCAGGGCAATCGCTGAATTTGGAGGGGCCGCGCACAGATCAGCCACCCCTGCTCTGCACATCCGCAGGGAACCGCCGGCACCGGGGCTTGCCAGCACCGGAGGAGCATTTCCGACCCCTCGCTCACGCGGCGTTTCGGTTTGTTGCTCTTCAAACAGGCGACGGGGTGGTTTTGTCCGCGGGCAAAGGACAAAGACGTGTTCAGCATCTCCTGAGAACTGTTTCGTATCTCCCCTCGTCCAGAGTTTCTGGGCAGCGTTGAGGTCCAGTGTCCGGATTTCAGACACTAAACAGGAACCAAGGTCTTTTGAAATGGCACTCAGTTTAAACCCTGAGCACTGAGTTTTCAAAATCCTGGTATTTGGAGTTTCTTTTCCTAACATCTGGAAGTATAGACGCAATCTCCCGCACTAGTGGGGATATTTTTAGGGCTGTGAGGGTGAGCGGACCTCGAACAGGAGCGGGAGCCTCAGCCCGTTTCCCTCCCCGCACGGCGCGGGCTGATGCCGCAGCTTTTGGGCGCTTTGCGGAGGTTTCTGCTTCCCGAGTTTGCTGAGCTTTGCATTTACAACAGAAAGATCTTAACAGCACCGACCTTTCAGACCCAACATGCTCCACAGTGAATGTTAAACCATCACATAATTAAAGGTAATGGAAAGCTGTCTTATTAGATTGACCTATGTATTTGCAATATCTTTAATCTCTTGTGGTGCCCTGTGATGAGACCCGGCCAGGACCCAGCGCACAGTCACGGGAGATGCCAGAGCATCGCTCTTCCTCCCGCGTAAGGCAAAATCTTAAAAATACAGGACCTTGGTAAGATTCTTACCTGTGAAAGAGGGGCATGGTTTATTTGTACCAAATTGTTGTTCTTCCTGAAGGAACTGTAGTTACAATTTGTTTCTTTTGCAAATGAAGATCATTTCACTCTTTGCCTCTCATGTGCTGGGCAAAGCTGCAGCTGGTAAGAGGTAGCAGCGTGCCTGCACGGGTGTCCTGGTTTTGGCTGGGACAGAGTTAATTTTCTTCTGAGTAGCTGGTACAGCGCTGTGTTTTGGATTGAGTGCAAGAATAACGTTGATAACACGCTGATGGTTTAGTTGTTGCTAAGTAGCGCTTATCCTAAGTTCAGGATTTTTCAGTTTCCCATGCTCTGCCAGCAAGCAGGGGCACAAGAAGCTGGGAGGGAGCATGGCCGGGGCAGCTGACCCCAACTAGCCAAAGGGGTATTCCATACCATGGAACGTCATGCCCAGTATATGAACTGGGGGGAGTTGGCCGGGAGGGGCGGATCGCTGCTGGGGCATCGGTCAGCGGGTGGTGAGCAACTGCATTGTGCATCACTTGTCTTTTCTTGGGTTTTATTTCTCTTTTTTTTTGTTATATTCCTTTTTATTACTATTATTATTATTATTATATTTCATTATTATTATTGTTAGTATTATATTTTACTTTAGTTATTAAACCGTTCTTATCTCAACCCACAAATTTTACCTTCTTTCCCCGATTCTCCTCCCCATCCTGCTGGGAGCGGGGGGGAGCGAGGGAGCGGCTGCGTGGTGCTTGGCTGCTGGCTGGGGTTAAACCACGACAACGGGATATTCCTGCTGTCAAACAACTGAAGCTGCAAGGATCATAAATGTATAAAACTGACGTCGCACAACCGTGTTTCACTATGTTTGTAAGTCCTACCTCCACTCCCACGCACGTTACGTGTTTTTCCAGAAAAAATTCAGTATCTGCCTCTCCTTATTACACGGTAACTGGCTATCAGAGTCTTCACATGCCAAAGCAGGATTACAAGTGCATATTTTATCTCTACATAAATGATTTCTAGCCAAAAGAAAGAAAACTGTGAAGATAACATTTTATGTAGTCTATGAATAAGAGCATGCTTTGTTTTATTTACCACTTTTCTAATTCTGAAATATCTTTCTATGACACAGAAAAAACCTAAGAAGCAGCAGTGCTGCTGGCCTGGATCACGAGGTGACGTGTTAATTTGGATATATGAAAGCGTCCCACCGCATCATGGAGAAGGCTCTTCGGCTGCAGCAAGGGGGTCAGAAGGTCTCCGGGGAAACTGAAAAATCCATTTTACTAGATAAGTGCTTCGCTCGGTTTTTTGCACCTGCTGGGCATATGTAAAAAGACAGAAATACAGAAAATGTTGAGAGAAGAGGAAAAAAAAATACATAGGAGATGCTAAGGTTGGAAAATGCCTGGTGAGTTTTGTAGAATGGCAAAAAATATGGAAACGCTTTGAAAACTGGGCTGGAGAAATATACTGTAGGGAGCTTTTAAATTTGTAAAGTAGATGAACTGAATAACCTCATAGAGCTCTGTCTCTAATAAATGTGTATATATATATTATATATGTATGTGTTTATATACATATATGTCTGTATATTTAAATGATGCTATTTTTGAGCAGATTCTAATGGACCTGTTGCAAGTTGCTCCAAGGCTAAAGCTTGGCTTAAGATACTTTCAGACCAGGAAAGAACAGGCTGCTCTTTGCAGAGTTGCAACTAGTAACCCTTTATATTTTTGTTAGCAAAAGGGAGAAAGCGCAAGGTATTGCCGCATTGTTAAGATTAGCGAGTTTGCTTTGGGATTTCTGAAATCTCTTTTCTTTATACCTGTCATGTATAAAGAAGAGATTATGACGGCTAGCTACTTAGAAGGATTAGTAACATATTCATTAACCTCTTTTAATCCTTACAACATTGCTTAATGAAGACTATTATCAGATTTATATCCCAGTAAATTGCAGTTCCTTAGGATGTGAAACGTATTGGGAAGTAATATTCGATGGGAAATCCTGTTCTCAGAGGAATTCTTACAAAATCAAAGCGGGGGGGTTGTAATACCCTGGCATTTCTTCACCACGTAAGAGAAGACAGAATTCAGACATGCAAACAGCAGTGCTTGTCATAAGCATATTTCAAACCCATCTGCTCAGGGCTGGGTACCTCTTGCCGAACCCTTGCCACTCTTCTGCAAGTAAATGCACATCGTGCTTCGTGAGATGCTTTGCCGCTCTCACTCTCCATCTCCCCACGCAAGAACCGATACAGGACTGATATATCAAGGGGGACTTTGGCAGGATTTGGCTGCAAAATAGTGGTCCAGCAGAGCAGCATGTGGGTTGTAACCTCACCCATCAGGGCTGGATGGAGCTCCTCTCCACTGGAGGATCTTTTCTGTATTGAAAAGAACTCTCACAGGACAAGAAATCCATATGAATGCGAAACATCTCTCTCTAACAGATCAAGTGCCGCTTGCCCTGCATGGGTAACTTTATATATTGATAAAGCAATACATTTTTGCCAGCTTTTATGATGCTGCTCGTTGTTTCTCAACAGGTCAGTGTCGTTCCCAGAAGATCAGCGGTTAGAGCACGCGACTGCATAATAAAGTGCCTTTAACGTTAGGAGTGTGTCCTCAGCCGCGTTAGAGCCAGCTCGGGGGGAGAGAAGCACAAAAACCTGGGCCAGCGAGCATGAAAGCCTCCCAGGTGGGAGAGTGGGTGAGTTACTGAATGTCTGAGGCTATTTGTCCACAAACGTCCTTTCTTTTATTCACCTGGCTTTAAACGCACGGTTTTGTCAATGGGTTGAACAAGCCTTCCCCTGGCAGAGCTTGTGCCCCCGGGCACGGGCGGGTGTGGATGCAGAGGGTGGGCGGTGTGTCTGCGGGGTCCCCGGGGAGCGGGGGGGCAGCGGGACCCCCGTGCTGGCACTGCCCTGGCGCTCTCCGCGTGATGGTGGGGTTCCCCCATGGGGAAAACAACCAAGACCCAACACTATTTTTTTTTTTTTTTTTACCTCCAAAGTTTGCTGTAATTTCTTCTGACAATTTAGCACAAACAGGTCCAAGGAGCTGGAGTCCGGCATGGGAATCGCAGCAGAAGAGCAAGAGATTCCACAGGTTTCTCTGGTGCGATGGTGAGCTCCCCATACGTGAGCGGGTACCCAAAGGAAGACATCGGTGCTGTCACGGTCCACCTCGCTTAACCCCGCGTTTCCAGAAGCGAGACCCAGGCTGCAGTACCAGCGCTGCTGGCTGAGCGCATCCCGGGTGGAAAGGCTCTGGAGAAGACCTCGTGTTTTGGTGGCGGGGATTGGTACCTGCCGGGCGTGGGAGGGAGCCGCTTCGCTGGGTGCACTGCTCCCTTTGTGTCAACAGCCCTCTGGGAGGGAGGAACGGGAGAGATGAGGTGGAACCCTCTTTCGGGTCTCAGCTGCGGGGCCCCGGGGAGCGGGACGCAGAGGCTGAGTCCGCTTGCAAGGACAGCAAAGCCGTTCCCACTTCAGATGAACTCAGGTTCAAAACGGACATGCAAAAACTACTCCAGCATCTCCTCTCAGCCCTGTCTCTGGAGGCTGCTTTCAAAAACAACCATAACGAAAAAAGCTTTGTGAACTGTTACAGTTCTTCAGCGTGTCAGCCCTTCACAGAGACTGTTACGAGGAGCAGCTAGAAAGAATATTGTTTATGACCTTGGTTTTTCGACTTTTCATTCCTCAAGATGCAAAGAGATGGACTTGAAAGTTGTTTACTGCTTCTCCTGGAACGTTTTCTGTTCTTAGCATCCGCTGGCTCCCCAGCCTCCCCAGCCAGGGAAATAGCAGGTCTCGACTTCCTCGCTTTTAATCAAACCTGTATAGGCAAGAATGAAAATTTATTGCGATTGTGAAATCCCAGGAGCTGTAATGTGAACTGTGCATTTCTAGAACACGTTTGAGACGTGAGAAAAATGTATTTTAAATCATATTCATTTGAAGTATAGTAAAGGTTTTTGGCACTTCATAGATGCGGCAGCAGAAAGAAAGGAAGGATTTATATCCCATGCATTTAAAACAACCTAACAAGTGTTTTTGAAAGCTCTGAAGTTATGAGTACCGAAAGGAGCCAACAAAGCGTGTATTTCCTTCCTTGTGCCTTTGCACTTCAGTGCTTCCTCTTAATTTTAAACTAAAAGGAAAAAGAGGAAACCCTGCTACTTGAGCTGTTCCTTGTTACCACGGGTGTAAGAAATTATTCCATCAATGTCTCAGAAATCCTGCATTAGGTATAGGTGAGAAAAGCAACCTTCCACATAGTGCACATCCTGGCGCACAAACTGTATTTCTTCTAACAGGTACCATTGTTACAGCATATTTAATGCTATATATTCTTGATAGCCATATAACTATTAATCATCCTCGTGAATCAAGATTTTTTTTTTGTCTTAATGAATTCTGTTTCACTGATTGTGCTCTTCATTCTGTTCTGAGCCAGGGAATATGGAATATAATTTATTATCAAATAAAATGGACATGATAAAGATATATATAGGGAGAGAATAGATACAGATGTAGATATATTGTGGAAAGTGATGCTAGCCTTTACTGGTATCATTACGCACCTGCCTTTAACATTGTAGTTGGTGGTAATTACCCTTTCTGTCTCATGTGTCAGCTCCTCAGCGGCTGTGGATCTGGCTCAGGCCTTTCCATCCTCTTGCATTTTGTAGGCTGTTGTTCCTGGGGTTTCACCCCAGTCTCCCCCGCAAGACTTGGACAAGCCGGGTGCTTCATCCCAGTCTTAACGTCCTCTCAATGATAACAATCATTAATGCCAAATGGGAACAGTTAAAGTGCACATAATTACACCAATAAACTTCTCATATGAATAAGATCAGAACCAGGCTGTTTTCCAGTCTGATGGTCACTTTTATCTCTCTTCTTGGAACCCCTGCCAGCTCTGTAAATGCTTTTGAGCGAGTGAAAAACCAGCGCTGCTTCAGGAGTCAGAGAGAGGGCATGCCGCCCTTGCAGCGTACTGCGGTGGGCCTGCAGGCACAGCTTAAACGCAGATGTGGTCTCCGGGTTTGTCCGCTGCAGCCCGTGTCCTGTGGCAAACTGCACCGGTCCGAAGGCAAGCGCCCAGCGTGCACACACACGTGCACACGCACGTCTACTCTTCTCCAAGCCATGCACCCGTTTCGGAGCCATTCCGGTCTCTTTGTAACCACGGATGCCTTGAGCAGAAATTTGGACCCGAGTGGGATAAGGCACAAGGCAAGGGTGGCGGTAGGAGAGCTACCACAGAGATTTGGGGAGCAGAAACTCAGCTGGATGTTGGCCAAAGTATGAAATAGTAAAATAGTAGAAAGCCCAACCAGGCAGTGACTATAAGCCCACGATCCCAGGTCCTCTTAGGACCGTTGATAAATTATTAATTAATTGCAGCCAGTCATCTAGCTGAATTTTATCCGTTTTGGAAGGATAACCTTGGCTCGTAAGCATGTCCCCGGCTGCGGGTGCCCCCGCTTTGCCGCTGTGTGTGAGTTACCGTGGCCCTTCAGACCCATCCCCAGGTACAGCAGCCTGGGGCTGCATTTTACACAGCATTCCCACCGCAGAGCTGGGGTTTCTATTGCGATCTTGCATGGATGATTTCAGGGAGCTGAGAGCTCGTTACAGGCAGCCGCTCCATTGCACTGGCTGCCAGCCGGCGTGCGGTGAGTGCCGGGCAGCGCCGGGGCGGTTGGTCTCTGCTGCAGGCAGCGCTGCAAGAAACCTTCCTGGTGCGGCACAGCAAGGAACATCGATGCTCTCATGGCCATGCCGGCTGCTGGCCCGTGGCAACGGTGCCCGGGGGACCCCCCTCTCCTCCTGCAGCCGGGCTCTCCGGGAACCCCATGCCTCCGCCGCCCCCCGCCCTGCGGCTGTCGGACGTCTGCACCCTGTGATGCTCCATCAGATCTTGGGGTTCCTCTAACGAAGCGACACGTGCTGAAGCTCTGTCCTGCTCACCCCTAAAGCTCTGTCCTGCTTGCCTCCGCCTCCAGCACGGATAAGCTCAGTCCCTCCCAGAGGCATGTCAATCGCTTTTAGGAAATAAAATTGCTAAAGTCACTCAAATTATTTGCTTGTTTGCAAGCTATCCTCGAGTAGCTAACGGTTGTCTCCAATTCGTTCATAATACGTTATTCATCAGACAGGTTCATCACTGACCACGAGCAGTCGCAGGGGGCGATTCGGAGGCTGGAGCTGCACTGGTTTTTAGCTCAGGTTTTTAGCACCGTGTGGATTTTTCCCTTGACTGAGTGATTGTCACTCTTGGAGATACTTGTTTGGGAAATACATTCAGCACATTCCTAACGTCAAAAATGTTAGCAGACTGGCCGAGAACAGGTGAGGTGTGGGAAGGTAAGAACCGGGATGAATCGCTTGCTCTCGTTTTCCCTTGTTTTCTTATAATATCTGATTTGCTGCACGCACGCCTGAGTGTAAAGCCAGTTATTGGGATATTCACAGAAGGCAAAGAGCAAAAAACAGGGGAGAATACAGTGTATTTGAGTACTGTATCTCTAGACACTCATGGATTATGTTCATTAACTGCAAAGAAGACACAAAAGTGACACCAATCGCTATTCCTAACACTGCTGGCCCCCGCGGTGGCTTCCTCACGGAGCTGTCAGCTGGGCAGGGACCCGAGCACCGACGGGAGCCCCGCTCCGCTCAGCCATCAGTCTCCTGCCAGCATCTCGCTCAGCTGCCAGGCACGGATGGCTGCAGGGGGGGTCACCTACCGAAAACGGTCCTGTAGTGCTTGGGAGCATCACGGTGTGGAAGCGTGGGTTGGCAGCAAGGGCTGCGGAAGCCAGACCCCCTGTCTTAGGAGCAACTGGTTTTATATAGCATTTTAGATGTGAGATGCCTGCCCTCCCGAAGTCTGGGTAAGCGCCAGCTTTGCCGAGCGCTGCTGGGTTGTGTCCTTTGGGTTTGGTTTCTGTCGTGCTGGGACCTCGTCCCTGCTCCGCTCCCTCCTGCCGCTGTCGTCGACATTAAAAGTCATTAGCTGTCAAAAATCCTCCAGGCTTCCATCGGTTCTCGCTGATCGGCAGGATCAGCACCTTGCAGGATTTCCTTGCAGTTAATCTGTTCCTCGAGTGGCTCCTGTGCGATCAGCATTTTCATCCGTAGGGCCATTATTTCTTGCTCGCATCGCTGTGGGCTGCCCGAGGCCAAGGTGAGGGGCTCCTCCAAGCACCCAGCAAACCTTGGGCTGCCCCTGCTTACACAGGCGGCAAGAAAATACAATGGAATCTGGTAAATTAAGGAGTAAGAGATGCCGAAGCAACTAAAATATTTATGAGGAGGCATGTTACTGGAGGCTATCTTGGTACCTGGCAGGATTAGTTTCAGGAAAAAAGTGCTTAAAGTATGAGTGCGAGTGGCAGAGACCTGTACCTGGTGATGGGGAGAAAATCTGTAGCAGAAGCTGGGAAAGGATTTTTCTGTTCTGATCCTTTCTCCGTTAAATGTGAGAGAAGCCGTCTCCGAAGCCAGCTGTCATTCACGTGCAAGCTCCTAGCATGCTCATGGACTTTTCATTCATTTACCTTCTCCTGACACGTTTTTATTTATGTACGTGTGCATGTGTGCACAGCCGGTGTTTGCCTTCCTGGGAGCTATTGCGTGGGGCATTTACAGGTCTGCTCCATCTGCCTGGGAGCAGCCCTCAATGTCTGGTCATGGGTTTGTAATATTGACAGGGTTTGATTTTGGTTTTTTTTTCCTTCCTTTTTTTTTTTATTCCCCCCCCCCCCAACTTTCTAGCCCTAAAAGTAATTGTTTTAAATCTTTTTTGCATGATTACTTTTTTTTTTTTTTAGATGGTGTGCTGGCTAGGCCCCTGGTAATGCTTCATGAGTCTAACATGATTGTGATAAGGCAAGGAAATAAGAGAGACATGCCTTTGGTAAATTAAGGCCTTATGTGTCTATTAATGATGCCATTATTATTATCTCTCCTAAAATAAGTGGATCCGACTCCCTTGGTGCTGCCTCAGAGGGAACTTTTTGAATAAAAATAAGGATAATAAGCACATCCAAGCAAAGAGGCGTGCATGTTTTGCACAAATTTGGCTTTGTTGTGGAAGGAAAATGCTCTTTCTTTCTTTCTTTATCACTGATTTGCCTTTCCATGAAGGGAGCCTTCTCTGCCTGTTGCCCTCCCGTCTCTGGGTCGCTGAGCTCCCTTCGAGGAGACTGGTGCATGTTTAATGCCGTTTGCTTTGGCTTGCTGTCTGGCCCATCTGCGTCGGTCCTTCATTTCTGTCAGTATTTCACATCAATATTTCCTCAGTAAATAACCACGGATCTCTTTCAAATTGCTCAGGGGCTACAATAAAAAAGAGCGCGGCCAGCTATCTTCAGGAGCAAAATACAACGCATTTCCACAGATGCAGCCACGCACACTCCCAGATTCTCTGGAAACCCCTCCCGGCGTGCTGCTGCAGGAGACGGGCACGGGCTGGTTTCAGCCCGCACCGACGCAGCAGCATCTCCGTCCCCTGCCCGCGGCGAGGCTGCCGGAGCCTCTGCCCTCACTGACAGCCGTCACGGCCGCTTGAGCTACGACTTCCACGTCTATGAAAGCACCGCGATGAATCCAGGCGTGCAAAAGGAAATATGCCTCCCCGGGCTGAGCATTAGCGTGCGAGAAAAATTGCTTAATAACTTCCTTCTTTGCATAACTCTTGATTTGCAAAATGCAGAGCAGTATTCCCGTCACGGCTCGTGTGCCCGTCAGGCTGAAGTGCCATTTTTCCCTATGCAGTTCCCAAGAAAAAGATCAAATTAACGTGTTTACTTTCCATTTACACGTAATTCTGGATGCAAAGCTGTAGTTAAAAAAATGTGGGTGGTGTTTTTCTGTTTAATGAGGTCTGTTGGCCCAGTACTGGTCTCACTGGAGTCACTGGAAGATTTATCATTTTACCACTGGATTTAATGAGCTCTGCGTTTCAGCACTGCGAAGCATCTGAGACAAAATTGCCCTTTTAATCTGTTACTAAAGCTGGATATACGATTTGCACATGCTTAAAATTCAGGACTAAATTCAAACCCTGCTGTCACTCTGGGGTGACGGCCACATCCGACCGGGATGGAGCGGGCGGTGGCTTCAGCCAGCGCTGCCGGGTTGTGGCCGTTGTGCGGCACAAGCGCGAGAGATGCTGGCAGTGTGGCGGGAGGGTAAGGCTTACAGGGTGAAACCTGGAAACAAAGGGTGCAGGAGGTGGGGTACTGGGACAGCTCTCTGTGTTTGTGATGCTGTGTAACAACCCTGTGCCTGTGATGGATAAGGTTAGTGTTTTATAGGTCCAGATGAGCATAAGGTGATTTTTGTGAAGGCATGATGTTATACCGAAAGCTTCTTTCTGTTATAAAACAAAGTTTGCTGCCTGGAAAGTGAGCTGTCAACACTGGGAGGTATACGTTGTTCAAAGTTTAACATGAGTATGTATTAATTTCTTTACTGTTTTCCTGTCCTTAGCCTGTTTCCCTAAGAAAGCGAGGCTTCCTTGGTTTGCTGTCGTTCCCACCCGTGTGGCCTGGGCTTTGCCACCCCAGCTCCTCCTGTTCCCCATCCTGGGCCAGCCCCTGGCTCGGCTCAGCTCGGCTCACGCTCGATGGGAAAGCAGAGTTTCCACTAACTTGGCTGAAAAACCGAGGGGATCAGAATTTGCCTTGGGGCACGTGTGGCCTCACGTAAGGTAAGACCCTGCTTACCACCCTCCTGGCCATCTTCGAATCGCCCTGATCTTGTTCGTTGCCTCCAAGCGCCAGCAAATCTGTTGCCCGTTGTGATGAGATGCTGCCTTGTGCAAAGTTAAGCTCTCCCCATGGACCAACGTGAACCTGCTCACTGTATAACGTCAGGTGGACTTATAAATAAAGGATACTTAAAAATACTGACTGTCGTTATAATTCTGCAGAAATTACAGGGTCCACTGTGTTCAGAACAGCCCCGTGACACTGAATTTGATGTGAGGAGGCAGTGTTACCAGCATGCTTGGTACGGGGGAAACCGGACACTGCAGCAAGGGCTTGGAAAAGATCAATACTGAAGGACAAGCATTTCCCTAAATAACCTTATATTGCAACTGTGCTGGCACCAGTCAGACTTAGAGGATTTAATTAGCAAAGACAAGTGATGGGGGATTTTTCATGTTTGTAGTTTTAACATTTTATTTTATTTTATTTTTATGTTATTTTATTTTATTTTATGTTATTTTATTTTATTTTATTGTATCTCCTCTCCAGTCTCTCTGTCCTACACGTCCTTTGCTGTTGTGTGTCACGAGCTGCCAGGAGCTCTGCTCGGTTTGGGAGGGCTGCGGCTCCCTGATGCGGCAGAATATCCTTAGTACGTACAAGTGTAAAGTTGCCTGGCTTTTAAAAAAATGCAAAGCTGTCCTGGCCTCCAGTGACCTCTCGTCCTCCTTCCCAGGCAGACCAAAAGCACTTGAACTGGTGAGTGTTTCACCCTGGAGTCAATAGTTCAACATGGTAACACAGGTTTTGAATAAATGTGAATATGCATAAATCTGAGCAAGCTGTGTCAAAAAAAACCCCAACCCCAAGACTAAAACAAAAAGAAATCCAAACCCAACTTCTCAAAGGGAAAAGGGAGAAATTTTGTATGAGAAAACTGGTAGAGCCGAAGAGCTGGCTGCACGCAGGAATTCGAAGTTTCCAGACCAAACCCCAGGGCTGGCAGGTAAGCCGTGCAAAGGAGGAAACCCGCTTCTTCAAAATACACATGCGTCGCTCCGTGGACAGAAATGCCAGCTAGCCTCGGATGTAGTATTTGGTTTTCACATCAAAGTTATCCTCTAATCTAATCTGTTCATGCATTCCTAATTCCTGCCTTGCCATAATAGCTAATGGCCATTTATTTTATCTAAACAAGTGTTATTTCTTTGCAAAGGCAGCCCGAATGTTAAAGAGAGGAATTATATGTCTCTGGAGAGTAAAAGAATTAAATCCCAGTTTCATCCACAAAGGATGGAATCCCACCACTCCTGCTCAAACCCTGGGCAATCTGGAACAAACCCAGGCATCGATTCACCGAGGGCTTGCTTGATTTATGGTGTATTTCCATGCAATAGAATACCTGTTTTTCATTTACCTCCCTCTCTCAGGTTCTCCTGGAGAAGTAGTGGCTTTGGGACCGATATTGCTGAGGGCTGTCGGGCAGTTTGCGTACTCACCCCCTCCCTGGTTTGAAGGGGTTTCTACATCAGTTAGAGCCTCTGATTCGGACGGTCAGAAGCGACTGTGAACGCCATCGTACCCACTTGGTATTTCCTCTGTTACTTATGTTGTGCTTTCTTATGTCCTGAAAAAAGAAAGGGGATGTGCATGATAATTAAAGTAAATTAGGCCGGTATAATGTAAACGAAAGAAAAAAGTTGGAAGCGTCAAGTGAGGTTGAACAGAATTTGTCTTTTGTATCACCTTACCCCTGGTTACAATAGAAAAGTCCTTTGTGAGTCTGGGGTCCTTTAATTCTCCCTCATGGAAGTCAGAGCATTAATTATGCTTTGTATTCATACTTTATTTTGTATACACACTGGCATTATTCACTGGAATTTATTTTGAAGGTCAAACTAAAGCTGAGTGAATCTGCTAATGTAACTGTTGCAGGTGACTTGCCTTGCTTTCAGCGAATTCAGAGATAAGTGGTCTTATGAATATTGCATGAAAACACCCCTAGTAATGGCTTTGAAATGATTTAATTTTGAAAAACAGCAGAGTTTAGCAGAAGAACAGTGTTACCTACATAGAAAGACAGCTCAGCAGCGCAGGACCCTCGGTCACGGTGCTCCTGCAGCTGCAGCCCAGCAGCCCCGCAGATGCGGGGAGGTACAGCGGAGCATCCCTCCCCGCGCGGCTCACCACCGGGGCTTTGCCATCCAGATCCAGTAGATAATGGTTTAATGCTCTAGCAAGCCTTTCCCTTCTGAGGAAAGAGCTGCTAACAGGCGACGATTCATACTGTTTGCATAACTCAGGCTGTGAAGGCCAGCAGTACCGAGCACAGCACCGGTGCTGATCGCGCGCTCTCATTTGTCAACGTTCCACTCCGAGCTGCTTGCTTTCTGCTTAGGCCTGTAGTGCAGTATTAATGAAGAGAAATAAATTACGCATTTGGTCTGGCACCAACTCTCAGATTCCCATTAAACATTGTTCTCGGCACCCGAGTGATTCGCGTTAGTGCTGCGGGCGCTGGGTGGAAGCCAGGCTTTGGGTACAGATCCTCCGGCGCTGGGTCCGGCTTTCCAGCTGCCGGGTTGAGTCTGAGCAGCACCCTGGGCGTCTCTGGCCATTTACCCAGCCGTTAAAAGCAAGCGGTAGTGCTGCCTTCCCGTAAAGACTCGCAGACTTTTGGGCAAGAAGGGATCATTATAGTAAAGGTCAGGCTAGCTAATACAGCGTAGGCTGGAGGGCATCAGCCCATTTTTCCTGTGTTTGAGTAAAATCCATTTTAAAAAGGAATCAGCTCTTGATCTGGGGAACCATGGCGCTTCATTTGGAAGGCTGTTTCAGTAACGAATCGCCCTCGGTCCTGCACGTGAGCCTATTCACTGCAGTAGTGTTCTTCTAAACGCTTCTTATGAAAAGTGCTGTCTCAGCATATAATACTCCAAAACTATTCTTGCAACAGATCGGTACATTTTAAATCATATTCCCCTCATCTGTGTGGAGACTGTGCAAACAGGCTTTTTTTTCCCCTCCCGTTGTGTTTGCAAGTGATTTTGGGACAGTCCTGAAGTCTCTAACTCCTGAGTCCCCATGTCCTGCTTGGTTTAATTGCTTCTGAGAGCTTACAAATCTTCGCGTGGTTATGCCGTTATAACAAGACAGGTGAAAGTTCCTCCTTTTGTCAAGGAAATGCTGAGACTACATGGATTTAAAGTCAGCTTAGGAAGTCCCGGTCCCCCGGTCAGAGCGGAGATAGCTCAGCAGGCTGGATCAACTCCTCGTTGAGCCCAGCCCTCCTCGGACTGTTTGCGGAGGAGGTGGGGATGCTCCCCAAGTACCACTTGGCTTTACGGGGCTGTGCTTTTGCATCGATGGTGGTGGTCATAAAATATGCATGCAGCAGCAGGATTCATGGTGTCTAGTGCTAGAACGGGAACGGGGAGCGGCGAGGAGCAGCCCACGGTACCCGGCATTCCCCTTTACTGTCCCGAGTGGCTTGCCCAGCCCTTCCTTGCGAAGGTAAGGCGTGTTTCTTTTGAAAAAAGTTCAAGCAAATGAAAATGCTGGGTCTCTTCCTTCTGCCAGAGAGAGCAGCAACAGTAATTAGTCACACTGTCTTGAAGGACCTGAGCGGACACCAACTGCTCTCTTCGAGGAGGGCTGCAAGTCCCTATATGTTTTTACATCGCAGTGCGAGGGTTCCCCCAGGCGCTTTGGGTCCTTTCTTTGTTTCCTCTTCCCTGGCTGTATTCCCCTCCAGCGGTTCCTCCTGCACCCCCGGGAGCACACCACGGCATCCCGGGGAGCCAGGCATCCCCCGGGCTCTCTGCACAGGCAACCGGTCGACTGGCTTCGGTGCGCTGCTGACCCATGGGACTTGAGCCGCTCCTTTCCAGCGGCGGAGGGACTCGGGGTGCAGCCTCACGGGAGCGGATCCTGCTGAACCCAGCCAAAGGCATTGCCCAGATCTCACCTTTTTTCCCCCGAGCAAAACGGCGCTGCGCGAGGCAGCGCATCAGGCAGCGTGAGACCGGCAACGCGCTCTGTGATGGGTTTCTGAAGGGGAAACAGCATTGTGATTGCAGATCTCCACTGAGATAAACGGAAATAGGATTGAAATACAATTTTGATTTCAAATCTGTGATAAAGGTTTCCAACAGACTGTTAATTATTTTAATGTTAGAACGTCCTTTCTGGTTCGTACATGGGACGAATTTGATTCGGTGGCAATACGACAGCTCATGGCAGGCTGGGTCTTGTCTCCCATGCCAGAAACAAACCCATTCATTTTGTTTTCCTTCTTCAGAGAAGTATCACACGGGTTTCTGAATGGCAAGCCTGGTTAGGCGCTGCTGTGCCTTTCGGCTGTGCCAAGGCAGGTCGCGGGGCTGCAGATGCCCACTGCTGCCGGCTGCCCGGGCGTGCTCTGCCCCACTGCATCGCGTGGGTTTTTGGACACCGTGAGGTTTTTCAGAAGTATCACCACTTCGATGCTTTAGAGGTCTGAGTTCTTTTTATTATTCTAGTCAAACTGCCTTTTTTTCCGCTCGTTTCTGTTGGCTCGGGCTGATGCGCTACAGTGTCATTTGCTGAAGTGCTGCGACTGGGGTCGATAAAGCCCTTGTTTGAACACATCAAATGCAATATAGTCTAAAGAACTACAAAAGATCACATTGCCAGCTATTTTAAATGGGGCTCTCAAAATACTTTTGACCTCAATTCCTCTGTCTTAAGCTCCAGCCTGTAAAATTAGGGGAAGATAAAATCTGTTTGCCTCCCAGGGATTTGCTAAAAACCAATTAGCTTTTATGAAGTACTCCGATAACATAGTGACAGGCGTGACAGAGGAACACAGGGGGAAATTTATAGTTTTCTGTCTGGAATAAAGTTTGAGTTATGTGCAATAAATAAAGCTGGGGGCAAGACATTGAACAGGAAGGGACAAAAGCACTGAAGAAAATGCTGCACGAAAATGCTGCACAAAAATCTGCACAGAAAGCCAGGAGCGGGGAAAAAACCGTCACGGGATCTTGTAATTAAAAAGGACATTGTGCTCCTGTAGAGAGCAAACTCAGGCTGCGTAAGCAAGTTCATTTCTGGTGTTTTCTAATTAAGTGCTTAATTTCATGATGGCGTTAGGGTTACACGCCAGATCCCGTCTCCCTGGGGACGTGGCTCCCACCGCCCCCCGCACTCCCCCTGCCCTCAGCACCCCCCATATCCCGCCGGGACTCTGGACAAGCGACTTCCCACGTGTTTTATTGGCTTTTATCGGCATAGCCCCTGTCCCATCATGGAAGAAGGAGCTGGAAGGAGTTTTCCAGGAAATACTGGGCGGCCGGTGTCCTCAAAGGAGGGGGTGCTGGGGGGCTGCTCGGCACCGGCAGCCGCAGGGCCCTCAGCTGTAATACGCACAGCTGTAAACTCTCCCCGGTTAACGCTCGGTAAGTGTCTAAGGCACAGACACAAACTGTCCTTTATGGTTGTTTTTTTCTTTTCCCATGCTTGACGAAGTCGCAATGCACTGTCACAGTGGAAACGGTGACAGTCCTCGTGTTCCTGTGCCAAACCTTGCATATGAGCAGCATGAAGGATTTAAGCAAGTAAACAAATAAATAAGCTTCCCAGGAATGTATTGTACAAAACTGTATATTTTCCTAATTGTTTTTTTCAGAAAATATTCCACGTTGCCTTTTTTTTTTCTTTTGTTTTTAAATGGATCGCCTCCAGTGGACACGTAGCATCACCAGTCTTCAATCGCATCGGTTAAAATTGTCTGAATGATGAAGCAGCCGAAAACTGTTGGCAGGATGCACTGGCAGGTTGGATAACGGGGCTCTGGACTGAGCACGGAGATGGTAAATGCAGCGATGGGGAAGTGATGGGGACGGAGCAGCGCCGGGCAGCTGGAAGCCGGGAGCTCAGGTACCCAGATACCTGCGGGATGCGCACCCTGCCCTGGCAGCCCGCTGGGCAAGCGGTTTGGTAGCACTGGGATACAGTCTTTTCCTGAAGGTGCAGCAGGAGCTGTTTTCTGGGGTATTTTTTCTTAAATTAGGAAGCAATGGCGAGGACACTTTCAGCTTTCTGGTAGTTGCTTGCGGTTTTCTGCGAGGGTTGATTTTACTGACGGCCGGGGTGCTGCCGCACAGTGCTGCAGCTCTCCCGATGCTCGGCGGTGGCAGGGCCGGAGGGACTCGCTGCGGCTGCGCTGCCATTACTGCTTCCACTTGTGTCTGTTGTACTGTAAACTTACCCTTAAATCTCCCATAAAATGTGATATTAGTTGTCAGTGTGGCGTTATTTTCGCGGGAATGCTAACAGAAGGTATTGAGTGAGGAAAAAAGGGAGCTGGGAGATGCTGTAAGAGAAATGTCTGCAGGAATATTTTGGGCAGCCTAAATCTGCGCTGGAGGAGAGAGGCTTTTGCACAGTCGTAAGGAAACGCTTGCTAAGATTAATAATGAATCCCCTCAGCAACGGCCTAAGGGAGCAGCAGTTTCAATACAATTTCTTCCACAGCCAGTGGATTTGACTGCCAGCAGATAAAACTCACTACTTTTCAACCGGTAAACTGAGGCACGGTGTGTAAGATTCACTGCCTTCTATAGGCTTTAGAAATCGCATCCCAAAGGTGTTACACAGGGAGCCTGCCAGGCTGAGAAGTGCTGAAAAACGCCTATTAGATATAAATTAAACATGGGAGGCTTAAGTTGAAGCATTGCTATTAAGTTAAACTGAGCATGATCCGGAGGAAAGCCATGCCTTGAATCAGATAAAATGTAAATGGGCAGCTTCTCCACCTCGAATTAAGCCGCTGAGATTAGTACAGATATCTGCTAACCCTGCTCTTTCTCCAGCTGCTCTAAGATCAGGTTCTCAACCACGTTTAGCCTCGCCGACATTTGGATTCTGTTCCTGATCCTGACTGAAGACCAGACCAGAGGAGATCAGGGATGGGGCGGCGGCAGAGCAGGCAGGTTACAGCCTGGATGCGTTGAAGCTGGGAAAGATGTAGAGAAGCAGAGTAGAGATTTTCCTGCAAAAAAGGATGACCCCTCCTCTTCCCCCTGCACAGCATTTTGGTCCCAGGAGAGAGCACACGTGCTCTCCCTCTGAAGAATATATATATTTTTTAATGTTTTGGCAGGTTTAGTGTGCATGTGATTTTTGCTCTGGCCGTGAGGAACAGGGTGTGAGTGCCCCGACGCTGACCTAGCGAGGAGCCCCTGCCCTGGTCTGGGAAGGAGCCCATCCTTTCTTGCTGGCACCCATCCTCACAAACCAGGGGAGTGCTGCAGCCCAAAGAGCTCCTTTGATCCGTAAGTTCAAGAAATCCGACTTAGGACAGAGCCTAACTTCCTCCACAAAGCTCAGGCTTTTTTTTCCCCTCCTTCTCGCAGACTTTTCAAAGAAGCCCAGATTCACATCCACTTCTCTCCCAGATTTCAGGAGCAAATAAAACTTTCTTCCAGAAAGGAGACCTAGGCTAGTTTATTTAAGATGTGATGGGAAGGAAATAATTTCCAGACCTGTCTGTGCTGACATTTCAAGCAGAAATAATTGGGTGTATTTTTAGCTGCCTACATTCCAGCAGAAACAGAACTAACGGCACATTTTCAAAAGTTGTGAGTTTATTTGGGGAAAAATTAATGATTCAGGACTTCAAATAGGAAGCTCATAAAAGCCTGCAAATGACCTAGGGTCGGCTCTCTGGCACTGTAACTTTGAAAACACATTTATAAAGGAAGTCAAAGAGCTGGAAACACCCACACTTTTTTTCTCTCTTTTAGCCCGTGTGAATCTTTTTGTTCTGTCAAATGTCACCGCTGTGTCTTGCAGACTTCAGTCCGAGTGGCGGAAGGGTTGAAGGGAGTGCGGGAGTCGAACAGCCGCAGCAGGAGCGGGAGGCACGGCAAATAGGTCAAAAATAACAGTCGTCACAGCCTGACGCTGTTATGCATTGGACAGGTTTTGTTGCACAGATTTTTAGCCTTTAAATTTAAAGAGTGGGTGTATC
Organism: Gymnogyps californianus; assembly: GCF_018139145.2. Lineage (NCBI taxonomy): Eukaryota > Metazoa > Chordata > Aves > Accipitriformes > Cathartidae > Gymnogyps > Gymnogyps californianus. The sequence goes on from NC_059477.1 coordinate 43,220,494, forward strand.
GGGAATCGAGGCAGCTCAGACTGGGAATAATAGCAGGTAGCACGTAGGCACATCCTTAGAGCCCTCGGTATGGAGGGCTGGTGGTGGGTAAATGGAAACAGGAACGCGTATCTGTTTCACAAGGACCCCCTTACTTGCTGATCCCAACCTCAAAACCCCGTTCCCATCCCTCTGCCTCAGCACATCCATGCAAACCTCCGTATGGCCCACGCAGGCTTATGCACGGCCGCTGCAGCATCCGCTGTAAACCCCTGCCCTCGGTGGCATCCCTTCCCTGCCCCAAATCATACTGATGGACGCGGTTCAGGAATCAAAACTGGAGAGCTGGAAGGAACCCTCTTTAGGCTTGTATTTTATACGCAGTTATGCGTGTGTGTGTGTGTGTGGTTTGGGTATGTACCTTAAACATCGCTGGAGAATGAAACAAATCCAGCTTCCCACATTTATTTAGTTGTCACGAATGGGTGCATACGTGTAACCTCACGTCTGGAAAAACGGAGAGATGACCCAAAGCGGTGGGACAGTAACTGATGACAAGGACGAGGTTACTCGTGCCGGACAGCCCAGCTCAGTCGGGAAACTGGGGCCTGTGCGAACCATTTTTATTTGGCCAAATACAGAAGTGGCACTGGGAGAGGTTTGGTGTGGGGAATGCCTGCGGGCTGGGAGCGGGGTTCAGCACGGCGGCATGAACGGGGCGACGGGAGTCTCTTCGCTCCAAGGGCTCCAGACACCTCGGCATCGGTGGGCTGCTGGTCTGAAACCGCTGAAGGGCATCACGCGTATTGTAACAGGAATGGGCGATATTTGTGGAGGTCACGTGCGGTCCTCCGTTCTTTAATGGAATACAAGCTCTTGTAATACACTCTTAGTGTATGGCTTTAAAATATTCCAATAATATTTACTCTCATGCAAATTGAGGCTACATAGCCCTTCTTTTTTCTGCAGATGGCTGTTCATTGTATGTGTAATTCAGCGGATGGGGTATGATAGGGAATTATTATACGTCGGCCACCTGCCGCCCTCCGCAATCCCCGCGCCCGGCCGGCACTCCTGCACTTGGGTCAAGCCCCGGGGATAATTCGAGGCAGCTACTGACCTCGGCGCTCGGAGCGGTGCTGCTCCGTGGGAGAAAAGCAGATATTGTTTTGGGGTTCTCTCATTCATTACCCAGCGGTGCCGTATGCTGTACCGCTTGATTTAATGTTCCGGAGGAATGCACAGCCCTCTGTATCAGACTGTGATCCCTTCTTTAACTGCCAGGCTGGAGACGGCTCGACCTCGCATTAAAAACAAAAGCCTTGCAATAGGGCATACCCTTCCGGGTCTCCTGGATGTTCGGTGAATAGCAGAATACAAATTAACTTTACAGAGTCTGAAAAGAAGGAGGCAGTGCAAGGGAAGGCTGGTGCTGATGTTGCTGATAGAAATTGCTCAAAAGTGGATCACACTTTTAAAAAAAATAAAAATAATCAATAGCTGCAGTTACCCATCTGTATAAATGCTGCACAGTTTGTCTTAGGTTTTCCCCTTTTGTTTGATTCACTTTTTTTTTGCTCTGACGATTTTGCTCTAATACTAGAACAAGTCATTTTTTCCATTCTTGCCTTCACTGCAGTATGTTGATTTAATTAAGGTATTTTTTCCAAGATCTGGTGGAGGAAGAAGCCAAGACCAGCCGAAACGCTGGGATGGAGCAGACGTCTCTCATTCACTCCAGGGATGAGCACAACACAAAGCAGACAGTAGGGCATTCTGGTTTCCTTAATTAAGACTAATTTACTGGAAGAAAAATACGCAGCGTGGTGACCGCTGCCACACTGCTCGGGGCTCCTGTCCTCCCCCAGGAGCAGAGATCCTCTTACCGCCTTCTTCCACTACTTCTTCTGTTTGCTCTTTGCATCGGTTTTGGCCCAGAGGTCCCGTAACCATCCCTCAGGCTCTTCTCATGGTCTCTGTGCTTCCCTGCATCTTGGCGTCTCCTCAACGTTGCTTGTCTTCACACTGAAACTGAAACCATGAAAAAACATAAAAACAGAAGAATAGAATAGAATAGAATAGAATAGAATAGAAAAGAAAAGAATAGAATAGAATAGAATAGAATAGAATAGAATAGAATAGAATAGAATAGTTCAGTTGGAAGGGACCTACAACGACCCTCTGGTCCAACTGCCTGACCTCTTCAGGTCAAAATACTAAAATACTTTTTTTTTTTTTTTTAAAACTCATCATCACATCTTTGGAGCAGGGGAAGAACAATCTCCAGAGGGTTTTTGTTGGCTTTTGGGCTTTTTGTTTGTTTGTTTGGTTGGTTGGTTTGTTGGTTAGTTGGTTGGGGGTTTTTTTTTTGCTTTCTTCTGGGGGCTTTTTTTTCCGAAGGAAACTCCAGGTATTTCTTTACTAAGTTACTTCCTCCCTTTTTTCTGCCTCTGCCAGGACTTGTTTTCTCCACGGGGAGAAGAAAGAGCTGAAAGCAGGGATGTTTCCATCGATGTCACCGAGGAATGAATCGGCTGCTGCCCCGGCAGCAGAGGGTGCCGGGGCTGGCAGGGGCACGGGGGGAGCGGGCGCTAGCAGGGGTCCCATCTTCGGGACTTTATGATGGAAAGGGAAGAGAGCAACACGAAAAGCAATGGGATTCCCGGTGATCTGCCGGTGGGACTGTTCCCGCAGATGCGTTTCCAGGAGCCCGGCAGCCGCCCTTCCCCACGGGCAGCGCAGCAGGGTTTGTTTATGGAGCGGGGAGGCTGGTGCTCTTTGCTGAGCCGCAGCCTGCAGGTCGCACCGCAGGAGGGAAAATGTTTTCCAGCCCCAGGAAGAACTTCTGAGAGCAACAGCATTTTATTGTCACGATTTACGCTTGTTTTATAGGCAAAATGGGGAAAATGCTAGTTTGCTAGTAGCACAGATGGGAAATTTAGAGACTACTTGAGTGCTTGTCTTCAGCTAATAGCCATTTGTTCTCTGTAGAAAAAGACATTTGATGAATTTCTGCTTTAACTGTTTTTCTGAAATGAAGATTGATTTCATTTTCTGATCAACACAGCCATATTTTTCTATAACTTGCCAGCTTTACCTGTGCATTTTGGTGAACTATTGCTCTAAACCTGTGTTAGTGATAAGTATATGCCGTGCTGTCTTTCTTTTCTGGGACTATTGTAGTCATTCTTTCCTTTCACTGTGTCAGTTTGACGGTGATTATTCCTCCCCAGGTCTAATACTTTGAATTTCTTCTTACTGAATTGTACTTCTTTTAAAAATTCCAAATTATTATTTCAGTTTGTCAAAACATTTAAAATTCTAGTTTTGCCCTCACTTTTCTTGCACTGCCTCTACGTTTGGTATCGTCTGCAAATTTAATAACCCTGCTTATACCTTCTTCATCCGTGGCTTGACCTGGAACCAAGAGAAGCTGCTGCAGACACTCAATTATTAATCTCTCCAGTCCAGCCCTGAGCCTCTAAATCTTGGCAGAGACACTGGCTGCAGCTTTTCAAGAACTTGCACAAAAGACACTGCGCTTTTTACAGGGAAGAAAATATTTCAGAAACCATAATGGCTGTCAAAAATTCAATTGCTGATATCGTAATTTTGGTTTACGAGGGAGGTTAAGCACAGTGCACTGGAAGAAATACGGATCTGGTGATGCTTTCTGGTAATTAGCGTACGTACATCCAGTGCAGCGTCTTCCCAGAGCAATTCCATCTTATTCCTCGGTGAGTGTTGTTCTGGCACCACTTCTACTCTGAACTATTTTGAGTTAAAAATGCAGAAAAAAGCGCACCTACGCGAGACTTGTGTACGTCGGGGCAGGACACGGCGGTTCCCACCGTGCTCTCGCGGGGTAAATACTCGTACGCAGGGAGGAGCAGGAGAAACGGGATTCGGTGACAATTCTCCCAAATGCTGGCAGAGCATCCAGCCCTTGCGCCTTGGGGCACCGACTGGAGATGGCGTCTGCGCGCCCGCTCCTCCGGGATAGATCTTCACTGAATTTCCCGTTACTTCTTGAACCCAGGTATATTTTTAGCTTCCCCGACACCCTGTGAGGAGTCCCACAGGGCAGAAAGGGTTGGCCTATGCAGCGTGTGAAGAAAGACTTCATTTTTATTTTTTTTCCCCCCTTTGGACGTTGGTCTACGTGTGACCTCGCGAGAACAGAGCAGCAAATGGGCATCGATCATGAAAGCAACGGTTCCTAAGTGCGAACGCAAATGCACGCGCTGCAATCAAATCAATAGCTCTGACGATCTATTCAGGGCAACTTAATGTCTCCTCCAGCCAAATAATGCTGCCCTCTTAATGGAGGAAATCCATCCTCGGTGAGGGGAGCCTCGGCAGAGCCAGCAGCTCATTTAAAACCTGCAAAAAAAAGCATGAAAGCAGCATGGATGGGGAAAAAACCTCCACATCACTGGAAAAAGCCCTCTTTTGGTCAAGACCATCTTTTGACCAGTATTTTTACCATACTGGTCAAGAGAAGTTTTTAGGTTTTTTTTCATCTCAAAGGTGAGATGGGAGAGAATGTTGGACTACGACACGTGTACGTGGGCCACGCTGAGGGTTTGCTGCGAGCGCTGGTGAGAGCTGTGGGACACCTTCGGTCTTCTCCAGCGGCCGCAGCAAAGGCGGCCTCGGCTCCGCACCCCGGCTGCTGCCGCCGGGCTCCCTGCCTCGTCTGTTTGCCAGCCCTTGGCTTCTGCCTTCCCAAAGGGAAACTCAAGGAGTAAACCAGACCTGAGCGGGCTGCAAAGGCGGCAGCGGTCATCGTGCCAGGGTACCTGTCTTTTTCAGGAAAATGTTTCATCTGGCTTCTCAGCCCAGCGGAAACTGGATAAAAATATTCTAAATTTGGAAAGTGAACGCAAGGCATTCTGAGTTTGCCAGGTTTTACAAGTAATCGTAAAACTGACGTTAGCTTCAGAATAGCAGGGGAAAAAAATAATGTTTGCGTCCAATTTGCATTTGAGAGCCCAAAGTTTTGCAGCCCGATGTTGCTACAAATGAGTTGGACATAAATCAGAAGTAGCTCCTCCGAAGTCAGCAGAATTACGAGCGCCTGAAAGCCGCCCGGGGAGCTGGGGGGAGCGGGGGGGGCTCTGCGTGCCGTCGGGGCGGCACGGTCCTGCCGGGCCCCTAAGAATAACTCCCCGTCTCTCCAAAACGTGACTTAATGTTAGTTGTGACTTATATTTTAGAAGATACGGAGATGTTGCTTGAACTCGCCGTGCCGTGACTGCCGTTCCTGGTTTGTGAGCACTGCTGCGAACAAGTTCATTTGCCGTGTTTCTGCTGTCACGCGGCGGTCTAAGCAAAATTACAGGTTTCAGTTACTGTCACGCTGCTGTTACAGTGGCTTTCTGCCTCATGGGGAAGAAGCGAGACGTAAAGTATAGTGTCTGTCCTGAGGAGACGGTTCAGAAACGTGGCCCTGGGCGGCAGCTGGAGATGCCAGCGGCAGGGGAATATTCTGCCGCTTCCCAGAGCTCTTTCAAACCAGCAATACACATCTCCTCCTGCATTTTCCTGCTTCGGGTGAACTTCCCTGGCTCCAGTCAGTGGCCTTGGACTTCAAAAGGGTCAGAGCTTCACTTCCAGTTTTCCTTCTCAGCCTTCAGATACACCAAACGTTCAACCAGACGAACGCGGCTGGGATGGTATGATCATGACCGCGTGGTTAAGTCGAACATCACAGTCCAGAAGGGTCTTCTCAGGTAGGCCACCGTAGTATTTCATAACACTCGTGCTTATATTTGACATCCTCTGTCACCACATGGGCTTTTCTTTGGATTTAGCCAGTACTTCCTGCAAAAAGGAAACAAATTCGTTATTACCTCAGTGCGCTGATGCAAAATGCCGCCCCTGCAGCAGGGCGTCTGGGACCACGTCCCGCGTGTCTGTTGCAGGTGGCATCCCGCTGCGGCTAGCAGGCTTTTGTACGTGCAAATTGGGTTTTTTTCAGGTGAGAGGCAGAGCTGAAGGTTGGTTACGCTGGCAGAGAGCGCGCCGGGAGGCAGAGGGCACTGAACCATCCTCCTGATTCACAGAAACGTACAGGCTCTAACGTAACTAGTGTTGACCGCTAACGTAACTAACGCTGAACTCGGCCGTAACTAGTGCCGCAGGACATGGCAGTCGGTCCGGTCCATCCCTGGTCACCCTCAGGTGCACCTAGGTAGCCACTCGGGACGCAGAAATTCAGCCAACCGTGCAGTTCGTGAGCTGTGCTTCCGATTTTGGTGTGCATTTGCTTATGAACTAATTTGATGATTCATGGTGGAATTTTCTGTTCTGCAACCCAAGAACATTCAGAATCTCAATTTGAATTTGAATTGGAAATCCCGGCATGGGTTTCCTGAGTGGCTTTGCATCCAAATAAGCGTTTCATTCCACTGCCAGGCCTCCTTGCCTCCTCCCATCCTGGTGGCAGGACTATTTGTATCAATGGCACACCTAATTGCAGAGAAAAAAAAAAAAATCAGCTTGTGGTTTGGATGGGGAAAAGAGTGTTCTGGGCTTCTCCTTCCTAACTCTGTAACCGCTGAGATCTGGGTTGAACAGAGAAGAAGGCATGAAGTGAATAGCATCACGGACATCAGAAGGAATTAGAGGTTAAGCCACAATCAGTTCCTGGGTGTTTTCACTTTGTCCCGCAGCTACAGCGTAATGAAATTAGCAGGGACTTCCATCAGTTTGGGGCTCCTGGCTGGGAGAAAATAACTGCTTCCAGGGCTTTCTTGGGAGCAGAGTGTTCTCGTCACCAAGATCATTCGTATGATGGAGGACATTTTTTTAATGTCTATCCTTTTCCTTTCCACTCGCATTATTTCCTTACCTCACCACGGATGACAGAACAAGTACATTGTCAATCTGCTTGTCTCCCCAGAAGCAATAATAAGTTTGATTTTAATTTCAGTAATTAGAAGGAAACAGCTCCCCTTAGACTGTTGCAGTTCTGTAACCATAACGTTGCGATTAACAACATAAAATCTTTGCCTGCTTCTAGCCTACAGATGGGAAAGAAGAGGCGAGAGAGGCCAACCTGGGAAAGCAGGGAGGGAAAGGAAAAGCAGGGAAGAAAAAAGAAATACCCGAGTAGAGGACAGGAGAAGCTGGAGAGGCCAGCTTCTGACCCAGGAGGATTCAGGTAGTGTCGCGCTGCTTAGCCATAGCTTGGGATGAACTTCACCCAGCAGTTGTATTAACTGGGGGGGGGAATTAACAGACATCGTACATCGCAGGAGGAAAAGTAAGGTAAGGGACCTGAGAGATTAAACGTGAATAGAAAACAGCAAAGTAAGACTCATTTTGGTAAAAGTAAATTCATTTCGCCACAAAAATAATAATCTAAAAACTAAACGCAGCAGCAGGGAAAATCCTACGAAAGTAATGCTGAAGAAGGTGAGGCGATAATGGTGAGAAAATTAGGTATGATTGTGCTTTGACGTGACTGACGATGCAAATGTTCTCTGCGTAGCCTCTTGGCACGCTGTCACGGAGTAGACGGCATGCGCTGGTGGGCATCTGGCCCTGGAGTAGCGGAGGAGGAGCGGGTGAGGAGCAAAGGACCCCGGCTACGGGTCTGAGTCTTCGGAGAATCACCAGGACACACCGAAAGGAGAAAACACATACAGCTTCCCGGCAGGAAAATGGAAGGGTTACCAGGGAAACACAACGGCAGCACGGATTGCTAAAGAAAAACATCAGGTGGGAAAAACATTGTTAGGTTTGCATAAGCTATGATAAAACTTTATTAAAGTTATTTACAGAAAAGCAATGTGAGAAAAAGCCAGAATAATTAGTGTATTACAAACAGCCTGACAGCAACGAGGATGATGGACATCCCCAGTCTCCCCTCGTGGTAAAACCCACCTGCGTGGGCTACTGAAATAAGGTTTCTAACAGGGCACCGAAGTCGTGCAGTAGGGACCGAGCACTTGATGGGCGCCCGGGCGCCGTGCCTTCGCCTTTCCCGGGGTATGCCCTGCCGCTGCCGCTGCCTGGCAGCGTCACCCCGCGCCACCGAGTTACGGGCTTTTTTTTCACTTAGCCTCGTTAGCTGATTTTTAAAATCTTTTCGGTGTGACTGCTCATTAACAGGGAGCTGCGAAGTCCGTGTGTCCTGGCTAGCTGGCAGCTCAGATAACCAGGCAAGCTAAACCACACCAAAATCTAGTTATTGCTTATACCACGTAAGTTCTCGTTCAGTGTTTCCACAAGATAATTTTACAATACTCCCTTGAAATCAAACGTTTAAACTACATTATTCTAAGCTTCCTCAGTGTGTAGCCTTTTCAAACACACAAGATACATGTTCCTAGACGAAGGTAACTTCCCACACATCGCTGGTGAGGGCTCGGAGCCTGGCTGGTGCCACGGCCAGCAGGATCGCCGTGACCTGCTTCTGGCCCCGCTCCGTAACTCAGGTCTGCACTGACCTCAACTGCTTCGTCTCTGAACTAGATCGTCCCCTTCTTTTTATTTTTTTTTTTAAATAATTTAAAAATCCCCAGTGGCCAAACATCCACCATACCCTAGATACAATTTCCAGGTTTGGTGGTTTTTTTTCTTTTTTTTTGCACTCTCAGTTTGAAAATGTGTACTTGTCTGAATTTTGGACCCACTGTTTTCCCCCCCCCAGCCCCGGGCAGGGCCTGCGCTTTGCGGCTCTCTGCTACATGAAAGGATCCTGCTGCCGTTTTCCCGTTCTCTCATCTTCCCGTGGCTGCTCTCCAGAACCCCTCTCATTCGCGTCTTTTTTGAACGATGGGTACGAGGACTGGGCACAACATCCCATTTGCACTCGTGTAATCGCCAAGTACAGAGATAATGACACGTTCCCGGTCCCGCTTTTGTCCGCGGATGTCCATCACATGAGACTTTCTGATCACAACGTCATCTTCATGTACTTCTGCCCAAGTCTCTCTCAGCCCGGGGCTCCGGAGCGGTGAGTACGGCATGCCTTCCTCCCGCCCGCGCTCACAGCCGGCTGTGTTTCACTGGTCTGGCTCCTCGAACCAAAAGGCAGAGCAGGTTATTTTTAAAACACGTATTTTCCATAAACCTGAGCTGACGAACCGTTACAATCCCCTCCTTTAATGCCTTACAAATAGTTACCGATCGGCTATTCAGTTCTTTTGCCCGTGATCATCGCCTGTGGCAAAGTCTGTAATTATCTTGTTTACTCTTCTCAAATACGGGAGCTTGGTTTTCTGCTGTGCTTTTGAAACACACCCACCATTTTCAGAGCGATTAAAAACGGCTATTAGTGACCGAGAAATACTCAAACCCACCAGTTTTAAAAATCCCCTATGCTCGTTACCTTGAGCACGTGCCCCAGAAATACCTGTACGTGGAAAACGTGCCCTTGCCCGGTGGTACGGCCGCATCGCCTCGCTTTTCCACAAACACACGAAGAAACATTTTCAGCCTTCTGTGTGTCATTTTTGGCAGCTCAGCCTGCAGGATTTTTGCTCTTACTAAGACGTATTTTGAATCCCTTTAATTATCTTTGCCGACGACAGGTCTTCCTTGTCCTTTTTGTTACTCTTCGCAATTTTCTTCCGGTCACCGAGCGAAGCGCAAGGACTGAAGGGCGGAAAAGCCCTTCCCCGCCGCGTGCTGTCAGCGTCGTTCAGCTTCTGCAACCATAAAAAACAGAAATAAAATGAAACACGAAGGAGCCGGGGTGCCCCACTTTCCCTCACCCCCCCAGGCCTCCCCTCTCCCCCCCCCCCCGCTCCCGGCAGGTTCTCCCCGGGGCTCCGCGGGAGCCGCTGCACGGCGGCGAGGAGCAGGAGGATGCACAGAGGGAGACCCGGGTGAGGACAGCCGTGGGGAGGATGATGAAGGTGAGGAAGATGAGGAATGCACCGAGGAGGCGGAGGGCGCCGGGCGAGGTGGGGCGCTGAACGGGGCGCGGGGCGTTGCGCGGGGCGTTGCGCGGGGCGTTGCGCGGGGCGTTGCGCGGGGCGGTGCGCCGGGGCGCTGCGCGGAGGGGCGTTGCGCGGGGCGGTGCGCGGGGCGGTGCGCGGAGGGGCGTAGCGCGGGGCGGTGCGCCGGGCGGTGCGCGGAGGGGCGTTCTGCGGGGCGGTGCGCGGGGCGGTGCGCCGGGCGGTGCGCGGAGGGGCGGTGCGCGGGGCCGTGCGCGGAGGGGCGGTGCGCGGGGCGCCCTGCCCGGGGCCGCGCCGCCCCTGCCGCCGGCTCCGCGTGGGTGGCGGCCGCGCAGAGCGGTGCCTTCCGCGCCCGCAGAGCGGCGGCGCCGGGCCGGGCTGTGCCGGGACGCGGGGCCGGGCCGGGCCGGGCCGGGCTGGGCTCGGCGGGGCGGCGCGGAGCGGCGCGGAGCAGCGCGGAGCGGAGCATGTCGGCGCTGCGGCGGAAGCTGGGGGACGAGTACCAGGTGGTGAGCACGTCGGCCAGCGGCGGGGGGCTGCCGCCGCCCCGGGCGGCCCCGCGGGGGAAGCGGCAGCGCTTCGTGGACAAGAACGGGCGGTGCAACGTGCAGCACGGGAACCTGGGCGGCGAGACCAGCCGGTACCTCTCGGACCTCTTCACCACCCTGGTAGACCTCAAGTGGCGCTGGAACCTCTTCATCTTCATCCTCACCTACACCGTGGCCTGGCTCTTCATGGCCTCCATGTGGTGGGTGATCGCCTACATGCGGGGCGACCTGAACAAGGCGCACGACGACAGCTACACCCCCTGCGTGGCCAACGTCTACAACTTCCCCTCTGCCTTCCTCTTCTTTATAGAGACCGAGGCCACCATCGGCTACGGGTACCGCTACATCACGGACAAATGCCCCGAGGGCATCATCCTCTTCCTCTTCCAGTCCATCCTGGGCTCCATCGTGGACGCCTTCCTCATCGGCTGCATGTTCATCAAGATGTCTCAGCCCAAGAAGAGGGCCGAGACCCTGATGTTCAGCGAGCACGCCGCCATCTCCATGCGGGACGGCAAGCTCACCCTCATGTTCAGGGTGGGCAACCTCCGCAACAGCCACATGGTCTCCGCGCAGATCCGCTGCAAGCTGCTCAAAGTAAGTGCGGTCCTGCCACGCTTGCCCCGCTGCCACCGCCGGTCCCCCCGGGGACGTCCCGCCGTCCCCCTCCGCGTCCCCACCTCCGTGCTGCCGGCCCCTCCGAGCGCCCTTTGGGCAGGAGAGCTTCGCCATCCCTCGCTCCTGCCCCGGGCTGCCTCCGCGTCCCTGCCGTGCTCGTCGGGCTCAGCCGTCAGGCGCCAGATTTACGCTCAACCATCTGATTTACCGGCAGCCTCGTAGGATAATATTTATATTCAGCACTGGGTTTACACGCCTATTTATATATTTCTGTGAAATGCTAGATTTCTCTGACAAGTAAATACTTTGTAGCTTGAATTCCTTGGTGTGCATTTTAAGAGCAAGCTGTTTGCCTTTCTGGCATATTGCTGTGCTTTCGGGCAACCGTGAGGCCAGTCAGGCAGAACTTTATTTATATGGTCCGTGAACTTCATGGAAAGCAGAATGCCAGGTTAGACATTTAAAAACCACGCTAATGGCCCTGTATGTCTAGGGAAAATTGAGTGTTTATCTGAGACTTGCTACAACGGCTGCATATACACAGGGGAGATGAAATAAGGGTGGAGTGGGTGGAAGGGGACGGCTCGGGTGACGTTTGATGCATGCAGAGCATCCCGCATGTTTCGGCGGCTGGCAGGGGGATGTGGGTGCCCTGCCCTCGGAGTGGGTGTTCTGCAGGGGCAGGCGGGGTCCCCTTGCCGGGGGGGGACACCCCACTTGGAGGGCTGCCCTGCTTTCTTCCCCGCTCCTCTGGCTGCCCCCCGCGGAGGGATGCTCATCCCCCGTCTGCCGCGCCCGCATCCGGCGAAGCACAAGAGCGTTTTGCTCGGAGGCTTCTGAAGTTGCTGTGTTTTGGCCCAAATGCGTGTTTCCGACGGGGGTTTTGCAGGCAGGACCGTCGCCGCGTTCGGCGAGGGTTGCAGGATCCCCACTGCACCCTGAACCGTGGGGGAGTCTGTGGCCAAAAGGAGGGGTCGTGCTCACAGTCAGCAAGCTGGGGGGGAGAAGAAGAATGTAAAGAATCCATAATTTCACTTGTCTCCTTCCTGCTGTGCCCAGATGATTTCTGTAGCTGGGGACCGACGTCGGTGAAGATGCTCTTGCTGCATCTGGAGGCATCTATTCCTGTTCTTTTCTTTTTGAATAATATCAGCTGGAATCTCAGTTACGCTTTTCCCCCGTATGAGCTATCCCTGATTGTTTCCTCGTGTCGGAAGTTTAGATGGGTAAATTGAATGATGTGCAATTAGCCTGGTAAGTAATCATCCGGTCTTTGGAGGGCACCACGGTGACCCCGCCAACTGCCTTGTGCGGTGAGGCCATCCTGACTAGGGAGAGGTCAGACTATCACATGTAACGTAGCTCTTTAGTAGCTTTAAAGAATCAAAATGAGTCATTTGCATTACAGATTTTGAAAATAGCCCTTTTTGTATCCAGAGGTGCCGCAGGGGGAATGTTAAAAGTTGGAGCTTAAAACTTAGTGTGGCTCCAAAAAATTTCCTTAACTTTAAATATGTGAAAGAAGGGCTTCATAGCCATCGTTTCTTCTGGTTTTGTGACGGCAGTGCTGGAGTCAGAGGGGCGAAGGTTTTGCAGCTGTTTTAAAAATAGCAAGAAACTGAGAGGAGCCCAGGGATCCCTGCTGTAGCAGCAGCTCAAAGCAAGCAAGCCGTCCTTGCACCCTGGGGCATCATTCCTGTTAGGAAAAGGAGGAGGCCACTCGTGAGGCGTGCCACCGATGTGGGTGCTGTCGGTGCCGGTGGCTGCGTCGTGGCCGTGGTGGCACGCGGTGCTGGGGGCATCCCGCCGTGCCCCTTGCCTGCCAGGCTGAGGGGCTTTCCCCGGCCCAAAGCTGCCCAGCCCGCGGGAGCTCTATACACGGGCAGCTATAAACGTGGAGGGAGAGGGAGAAGAGTAATAAAGGGCTAAAATGTGGCTTTTCTGTGGCTACAGTTAGAGCTGGCTCTGCGCATCCCCTACCCGACATCTCTGCACGGTGCATCCTTTCGCTGCTGTAGGGGAGCAGTGCTCGGCCAGGCCTCCTGGCCAAAAAAAAAAAAAAAAAAGGGAAAAAAACCTCACAACCCCAAGAGGATTGCAGCAGGGAGAGCGATCTCTCGTTCAGGGGGTGCTGCCATGCACGGACAGGCTTTCCAGCTTGCAGGAGCACGAGTATGTGGCGGGGGGGGGGATATTGCTGCTTCAGTGTTGCTGCTTTGGTTTGCATAGAACCTTAGTTGGAGGTTTATTGCAAAAGCGGGAGGGCAGAGTTAATTGTAGGGCTGCTCACAGATTTTCTGCTGAAATGCTTGTTTTTTGGTAAAAGGTTATTCTGCTTGCAAAACCCATGTAAAATTGGAAATCCCAATACACTGGTTTTCTCCCCCCCCCCCCCCCCATGAGCTTAGACCATACTGGAGGAAAAAAAAAAATACAAAACCTTAAAAGCGGCAAGTTCGTGTGAAGACTCATTCATTGTAATATTCACTTTTTTTAATGAATCTCCAGGATTCTAAAGAACTTGAATGAAACTTAGAAGCCCTGTACTTTCCTCCCTGCATTACATTGAGTCAAAAGAGTCACTCAAGGTCGTTTCTTCCTACAAACGTATTGGCTCGAATAGCAAGATAGTCACTAGTGCGAGTTCTCACACCTTGCCTTGGGTTGAACGCTGCCTGTAACTCAGGGGTAGTTGTAAAATAATATTTGGTTTGTCTTTAACATTTTAGCTCTCAATCTTTTTCTCAATTCCCTCAGAGCGGAAGCGATCGTACTTTGTGTATATGACTTCACAGCTGAATAATGATTTACCTGATTTTACTGCAGCTGTAAAACAGGAGGGTTTTGTGACAGACGTGATAGATTCCCCGGGAACCCCGTGAGCTCCAGTGTGAGCGGTGGGAGTGGGAGTGGGAGCAGGGTCCTTCCTGGCGCTGCGGCAGCGGTTACAGCTCATGGCACCCAGGCAGCAGCCCACCCGTTGTTAGCCTTTCTTCCCCATCATTTTCTTCCCCCCCATCTGTAGTTCATGCCTCTTTCTCTGGACTTCTTGTCCTTCGCCGTGTCCCTCAAGTACCGCATTGTCTTCAACTCTTCTTTTTATCACTATCCCATCTGTTAAGATGTCCATTATATAGGAATTTTTTGCAAAATAATAGTTCACCCTGCTTCGTCATCCTCTCCTGTGCATCGGTAGGGGGTTTTTGGCTGGTTGGTTCAGACTGAGATTTCGGGGCAGGTACCGCTGGGTGTTCCCTGGGTGTTCCTTGGGAAGCATCCATGGAGAAGTGCCACATAAAGCCAAAACATTTTGGACAGTAGCGGTGGTAGCTGAAGCTAAATAGAGGAGCCGGAGGGCAGAACTAGCAACGGTTTTACAACCAGACCTTTAAAGGACTTCCCCGAACCGTTAGCGTTCATAACGAAGCCTGGTGCATGCAACTCCTAATTGCATTTCCTTGGCTCTGACCCGGGGCCACCGTTTCCCTCTGTCCCAGAGCCGAGCTGGGCGGACGGGTCTCGGTGTCCCCAGCGCGACGGCGTCACCCAGAAATGGGCCAGCCCTCACCTCCCCTGTGCCTCTGGCAACCTCGTAGGGATGTGGGCTGTCTGACGGGAGCAATTCCCTCCCGAGAGCTGCTCCTCGCCCCGCTTGCGGGTGTTACTCGGTGCTTTGCTTGTGGTTTTTGTCTTTTTATTGAAAAGTAGACTTCTCTCTAAAGAAAGAACAAATGAGACTCCGCAGGCGGGATATTTATGCAGATGTGCTCTAGATGTTTCTCGGCCCTGATGTCTTTATCTAAAACTGCGCGGCGTGTGCTAGGATGGGGTAGCAGAGGCCGGTGTGATAAATCTGAATTTTCACACACAAAAATTAAAGCGCGTTTCTTAGCCGGAACTTCAGGGCAGCGAAACACACGATTGTTTGTCTGGGATTAGATCTCCTTCAAATCCAGCCACCGTTCAGGGAAAATTTTAAAAATAGAAACCAAATCCTAAGCGAGGCGCATAATCCGTTTTTCCTCTGTCTGCTGCCTTTTGCTTTTAGGCTCCAACCGCTGCCGACCCCGGCGGAGCTCGGCCCGTAGCTGCACCCCTCGCACCCTCGCTGGGGGCTGCCCCGTGCCCTGGGGGCACCCGGCATCCTCCCGCCTGCCCCCGCAGCTGCCAGTGCAGGGCTTTTTTACGGGAGGCACAGGACTGGGTTTCTCTGGGAGCCGCTGGTATTGCTCGTAGGAGCCCTGATAGTCCGGAGGTGACGGCTGCACTGGTCCCTGCCCAACAGAGCATCAGCCCCCCGACCCCCCGAAATTACATACGTAGTGCAGCAGATCTGAGTAACGAGGAGAATGGAAACGGAGGAGAAGCTAGAGGAAAGATTATGCTTCTTCCTGCAAGCATAATTGTGCTCCTATTAAAAAAAAAAAAAAAAAAAAAAATCAATCCCATTTCAAGTCAGTGGTATTGCTCAATGTGGGAAGTTTCACATCCGCTCCGAATGTAGGGAATGACGGAAACGCACCTCAAGTAGTGATTTAGCGTTGCGTTTTGGCTGTGTGTGATGACTACAACAGTTTGTAAAACTTCTTTTTAAAATCTGAGGAGCAAATAATGGAAAACTCTATAATAAAAGTAATGACCAGGGAGGGCTATAATGTTCTGTTCCTGCCTGTTCATAACACGGGGAGAAGAAATAAAAGCCGGAGGGGGAGCGTTTGGGCAGGGCTGTGCTGATTACGGTGCTCCTTACGGACTAGGGATGCGAAGCGGAGCTTGCAGTGAGGCGCACGAGCCGGAGCGCTGGATTTGAGGTTTCAGCTCTAGGCGCAATTTTATGGACTTGTTCTGTAGCTCTTAAATTGTGGTTTATTGTGTCTTAGCAGGCAGCTCTAACTAAAGCAGTAACGGCATCCCCTTCTCTGGGCTTCTTTTGCCAAAAGGACAGTGATCTAAAAACTTCCCTGGAGCACTGTGTGCTCAGCTGATGTGGGGCTGACATTAGTTGTTGTTAGTCCGTGTTGGGGAATTCTCTCTTGTGGGAGAAGCCGGTAATTAATCTAATTGCTGCCACTTTTGAACAGTTCCTCGTGGGAGGGACCCTGGAGGTGGCTGTGAGCCCTCACCTGTGGTTGCTGTGTTGTAGCCTGCATTTTGGGAGGTTTTGGGTATCTCAAGGGGAGATGTCCCCTTGTCTGAGCCCCCGGGCAGGGGACCCTGTCTGGGTACCCCACTCTGGGCACGCTGGTTGTACAAGGGGTGGCATGCAAAGCTGGGTGAAGGGCGGGCTGGATGTGCGCCGGCTTCATCTTCTCCTCCTGGTGGGTGATGCTGCGGGTCGGTGGCCAAGCCACCATTTGTGTCAGTGGCCAGCGGTTTTCCAGGGCTCCTCTGTTGGTGAGCTGCAACTGCAGTGAAGATGTGTGTTTGTTAGAAATAATTCATCCCTGCTCTGCACGGCCAGCGCTGGGTTTCCACCCGTTTCACGGCCATGGGGCTGGACCAGGGTTTGCCTCGTGTGATGGGTGGCGCGGAGCACTGGCAGGGCTGCGGGATGCTGTCGGGGTGCCTCGGTGATGGCTGCTCTAGCGGTGATCTCTCTCTGTCTCTCCCAGTCTCGCCAGACCCCGGAGGGCGAGTTCCTCCCGCTCGATCAGCTGGAGCTGGACGTGGGCTTCAGCACGGGGGCTGACCAGCTTTTCCTCGTGTCCCCGCTCACCATCTGCCACGTGATAGATGCCAAGAGCCCCTTCTACGACCTCTCCCAGCGCAGCATGCAAACGGAGCAGTTTGAGATTGTCGTCATCCTGGAGGGCATCGTGGAAACGACGGGTGAGTAGAGAAAGCGAATGCTCCGCGGAGCAGGTGTCACCCTGCAGGTCTTGCCATCCGCGTTCGAAAAATCGGGCGCTTCGGATTGCCCTGTAGTCCAACAGCATGGTCAAATTTTGCAGATGCTTTGAGATGGCCGAAGTCGTGTTTTCCTACGAAGTGAAAATGTTTGAGGGTTTTTTTGGCAGTGTGTCTGTTACCAAGGTGATGCACTTCGGTGCTCCCGGCGAGGCGGAGAAGCCTCCGTTGCGGCTGCCGCCGTGGCTCGGCGGTGTGGCACGGCACGGGGATGCCGTGGCGGGGTCGGGCATGCTGTGCTCCCTGCGGCATCGCCCGGCAGCGATGCTGCGGCCCCAGCCCGGGCTGGGGGGCAGATGCTCCCGCAGCCAGCGAGTGCCTTGCTTCGCTTCCCAGGCTGCTGCCTGCCGCGGGGGGAGCGCTTAGGGGGGATGTTCAGAATATCTTTGATCGTTTTTTCGGTCCGTATGCTGGTGTGTCCCAGCGTTTCTGCGCTGGGCTGCTTTTCTAGCGCGGGAGGCCACCTCCGCGAGCCTCAGGCTGCAGTATTTTAGTAACTCAGCCTGGTACCCAGGGAGGCCGGGGGCAGCAGAGGTGAATCGTCTGTGCTGTTCAAGAAAAACTCCCTGATATTTCAAGAAAACCTCCCTGCTCTTAGCATAGCTGGCTCGGGTAAGGATTTCAGGGCTGACATGCAGACCAGAGGACTCCAGGTTGTTCTTTTTTTTTTTCTGGCAGAACTGTTTTAAAACACAAATGACTGAAGAAAAGGCATTTTGTAAATAACTCGTTAGAATTTTAAAACAAAGTGGTGTGTTTGTATACTTTTGAGTTTATTTTTGTAAATATTTCAGACTTGGAAATTATAAACAGAACAACAAAAAAAAAGGAGGTGTTTTCTGGATCTGTAAAGCCTAACTCGTATAAGCTTGCAAATTTTGTGACCTAGTTTTATAAGATGAGATGAATATTGGGTAAAACAGAGCAAAATGTGCTCTATCTTGATCAAACATGGAGGGACGAAAGGGTTTTGAAGTTAAAAAGGTCTTTAAAAATGTGAGTAAAAGAGAGAGCAGGAGAGTAGAGAGCCGGAGGGCAGCTGGACCGGAGCAGAACCAATATCGGTGATGGCAAGAGCAGGTAAATAGGAAGACGGAGGTGCCGCAGGTGGTGGCGAGGAGGCAGAAAGCCTTGCTTCGTGGCACTGCCTTTGGCACAAGCACTGGGGGTTTATTATAAGCAGCAGCACTTCTCACTGATGGCTTCCAGCAGGTAGCTTTTGCTGAGCCTGGCTCAGGTAAGGAAAACAAGAACAGACAGAAGGGAAGGGGCAATCTCATCTAAAGGATGCCCTTTTTTTGAAGAGAGGAGGGGTGGACACTTAGTGGGTTTAAAACTTGCAGAAAGTCAGGACCCATCTCTCTATCCTGGTGCTCTCCCAGCAGATTCTTTATTACGGTTTCCACCTCCCCTATCATTCACTTTAAAGCCAAAACACATTCGGCAAGACAGAGGTCTTGCTCTGGGAACATACAGTAGTCGATGTACATGAACATGTGCAGTTTGTGTTTGTGAATGTACATTATACATCAAGGAAAATGGGAAACGTTTCCTATGGGTTACGTACCTGACTACCTCTGCTAAGGTAAAAAATGGGTTTAATTCAGAGGTGGTTTTCTGAGAAGTTGAGTCTGATCCTGTGAAGTGTGACCGCTGGAGCTGGGCTGGCTGCAGGTCAGGAGACATCAGCCTCAGCGCTGGTAGTACATGTTACGCAGAACCGGTTTCTTCTCTTTGTGGAAATAATATGTTGCAGAAATCTTCCATCTAAGCTATCTTAACTTACGGTTTGCATCTGACAGCCCACAGCCACCCCAGAACAGAAGCCATAATTTGAAGGGGATTATTAGAAATATTATAAAAAAATTTGCAGCTTGCTCTGTTGGCTGTTTTGTAGATAAAGCCGATAGGAGACTTGGTCTGTGCTTTCTTCCTCCTCGGTGTAAGACAGTTACCTGTCCTCACTGTAGTATGTACGTGATGTCAGAAGTGCAGTACAAGTCTGAAATGTCTGCTGGCGTGGAAAGAACAGAAATAACTTGCAGTTGTTTGGAAACCAGGGTGCTATTTTTGGTTAGGTGTAAAAACGATGCTTGTTTGTTTTGTTTTGTTTTTTTTTTTGTCTCGGAAAGTCAGTGAGTAGGTCATACATTTGAAAAGGCTTTTCCAATTAATTTCGATTGCGTGTGGCTGGAGAGAGAGCGGCGGTGGTACCGGTGGGTCTCACAGGGGCTGCGTGAGCCCGATTGATCTGCGTGTAGTTCAGGAGAGTCCTGCGGATGATGAACATGTAGCCTGCGGGAAGTAGGTTGGAGGAAGATTAAATAAACTGTGGTTGATTTGCAAACGAGCCGACGTTACAGCTGCGAGTGTTTGAAGCGGGGACTGATCTGAACGGAACGGGAGAGGGGTTTAGGGTTTCTTTTTGTGGCTGGCCCAGTCGAGCCCAGAAGGACCAGAGGTCAGAGCCAAGGCTGAGCGGAGAGGGAGGTTGAGTTATGTACGGGATGACCTGTGCTGCCAGCATCAGCCCAGCGGATAGTTCAGGCGATGCTCCTGCCTGCCTTTCAGCCCCTCCAGCTTCCCACTGGGATGGAAGTCCCTTCTGATGGCTGCTGTCTTAAACCTCGGCCTTATATTTTGAGTTCTGAAGTACAATCACGATGTTCCGTTAATCCTACTGGGAGCGGTATTTAATTTAATTATGAGTGAAACGTGTGCGGATAGGACAGCAGCCTCCAGAGAGCAAGTCTATTCTACAACCCTGTTCTTATGATGGGTTTCTCTTGCATCCCAGGAGTAAAATAGATGTTTAGTGCAGAGTGAAGAACTTTTTACCTTTCAGCGTATAAAGCTGCCTTTGTAGTGGTTATCTGTTACCCTCCTGTCAATTACTGCATGAAGAAAATCATCATCATTTTGTGTCATTAGATTGAATTGAAATTGAATTGGATTTTGAAACTCAGAAGACTGTATTTCAATACTAGAACACAATGAAGATGGATGAATTTGATGCCGTCTTGGCATTTGGTTTCTTTCCAAAGGCAAGAGGTCCAAAAGCCAAAATGAGGTCGGGTAGCGATGCGTGCCCTTTCCCGTGCTGATGTCATGCCGGCTGTATCCCTCTGCATTCGTTCTCCGTTAGGGCATCTTCTGGGAAACCCTGCCTGGGACCTATTTTTTGAGTTTAAAATTGGACTCCAGCTCTTAATGTTTCCCTATGAAAACAGGTAATTTCACTTGCATGTCTTCATTCCCAAGCGGGGAAACGTGTGCTGAGCAGAGCAGCGGTTTTAGGAGAAACTTTCCCCCGGCATGAGATGTGCTGCTTGGCTTCTGTGCCGCGTCTCCTGACGTGACAACCAGTTCAGAGGATCCGATAAAACAGCATGGCTCATGCACGTAGGCATTAAGCAACCTTATAATACAGCCAATTTTCTGAAGCTGCTGTCTTCTTTTCTTTTTTTTTTTTTTTTTTTTTTTTTTTTTTTGTAAAATTGACTTGAAGAGCCTCAATATCGTGGAGGTAAATTGTTTTCTTCTGCGCTCCAGAAATGCAGCGCAGAGGAATTGCGCTGTTTGCTCCCCACTGCCGCATCCTTACAGCCCTGCCTGGGCTGCACGAGGGTCCTGCCCCTGGGTCTTTGCTGACGGTAATTTGTAGCATATTTCACGGAAAAGGCTTTGATATTCATCAAAGTTCTTCAACCTGCAGAGTTTAAAGGGGGAGCTAGTGCTTTCAGCCGACGCTCCTGGTTTGTTTTTCAAGTAAATTATTTTCTGTGTCTGCCTGAAAAGCGCTGCGAAATTGCGCTCAGATCTACAACATCCTTTGTAAAGAACCGAGTTACTGCCGCGCGTCTCCTGTGTCCTGGGGAGGTCTGCTGGCCCCGACGTCAAGAATTAGATGGCGAGCAAATAGTAATAAATAACAAAAATATTTATTTCATGGTATACTCTTAGCACTTCTTCTGGTTGTAGTGACGTGACAGAAGCGGCCTTTGGTCTGGAACTGAAGGAGGCAGAAATACCTGTAAAAAAATAAACGCAGACTTCCAGTTCAGCAAAGAAAATAATAAAGGAGAACTAAAGTCACTGGAAGGATCAGTGGGGTGGATTCAGGGCTCTGGACATGTTTTGAAACGCTTCAGCCTTTAACTATTCTATAAATCCTGATTTCAAAATAAGTTTAGCAATATTGTCACTTTTCTGCATTCATGTGTGATCGTATGGTGCCACAGGACGTAGCGTTTGGGAGGCGTATCGGGTCAGTTAGGTTACACCAGGACAGCACAATTTAAGGGTCAGTCATCTGACTTTGCCATTTCCCATATTATTCCCATTCCAGTCCTCCGGTATTGCCGTCTGGTGCGGGCCAGGGTGCAAGTGTCTCACAAATTATAAAAAGTATTAGAAGGTATTGAGTATTTCTCACTCTAATATAGCCCTTATATTTATAATAAATAGGGATTTAGGAGTCCTAATAGCATTTGATTTGAGTCAGCTCTGTCTTTGATAGGGACTTAGAGCCTCTTGGTTTTCTTTAGCAGGTGCTTAGGAAGACTGTTTTTTTCTTTGACTTTGTTTTCTGCTTTAATCAGTTGACTTTTGATATGGAATGTTACCAAGGGATTTAAAGAATTAGTAAATATACACAATAAATCTTGGTTCGACTGTCTGCAGGGACAGTAAAGATTTTTTGGAGAAGTCTAATGAGTTGTTTAAGCAGGATCTTCTTGCTTATAAGTCCCACTTGGCTGATTAAAATCACCATTTCCGATGCCTTCTCTCATTAAATCATGTAAAAATGATTTCTCATAGATGCCTCCCAACTTGATTAAGTTAATTTACTGCCTCGTCACTGAAATCTTAATTTCTGGAAACATAAACATTTCTTTATGCTTTCCTTACCCTCCTTAATTACAGGTTTTAGGTTGTTCAGATAGTAACACGTGGGAAGTGGGAAGCGGACCCAGCGCATCCCTGGAGGGAAGGAAGCCGGGGTCTTCTGACCCCTCCTGGACCTCCCTGGGGCGAGCCGCAGGGCTGAGCTCAGTGGAGCCTGTCTCTCCTTCCCTTCCCAGAAGGCAGCCAGCCCTTTCTTTTAGGAAACAGAAGCAAAATATCTCAGCAGATGGATTATTTGGTTTTTTTTAGGAGGTGACGGGAGGGGTCACGGCCACGGATGCTTTAGGTACCCGCGGGTGGCTCCTGCCTCTCCTCTCCACCTCCTGCGTGACCCGCAGGGTAAAACTCATGCGTGGGGAGGGCTCTGGGGTCATCCCAAAGCCAGACCCCAGGAGCTTTCCTCGGGAACGCTGGAGGGTGCTCAGCGCTCGCTCTGGGGATTGGTTTATTTCCATTTTTTGGAGTGTCAGTCAGCAACGGGAGAGTTTCACAGCTGAGATGTTCAAATGGCTTTTTGGAATCCAAAGATGGTTATGATTCATAAGGGTAATTGCTAATCATTTAGGATTATTTTTGATATATATTCAACCCCTCCATTATTATGATAACATATAATTTTGAGGAACACTCAAAGCATTTATTTTCAAAACCTATTGTCCTGATTTCACATTATTGTGAAGGAGAATTTTAAGCTCCTTTGTCAGCAAACCTTCCCGGTGGTGTTCATGGGGAGAACAAGTTTTGACTCTTACGCTGGATTCCCCTTCTGGGGCTTTGCCTCTGCATGCATTTAGGAGTACGTAGCCTTTTACAATTGCTGTATTATCCTGTGACTTACCGATAAGCTGCTGAAATTGCTGAAAAAATGAACAGTTAATGAGAACCTGAAACGTACAGAAACCTGGCAGGAATGCTATGTGCATCCATTTTCAAACTCATTAAATGTTTTTTTGGAAACCTTTTAACATCGTTTGCTGATTAAAGAAATCAAACAGCCTGCCAGGCTTTTTAATTAAATAAATAGAGATGGAATCAAAGGCATATTCCACTGGTTTTACTTTTAAAAACATGAATAGCTTGAATTATGAAACTGCGGGTCTCCCCAGGAAGGTTTCTCTCAGAAACAGATACGTGGGAATGATTTCAAAACCAAAACAACTTGAGTGAACGAAGAACTGTAATACAGATCTGAAAGCTAATGTGATTCAGAATTTCTAGGGATATTTAGAAGTGTTTTTCCTATGCGTTATTCTCAAGGTCGCTTAGCTTTAAAGAAACTCCAGTACGAATTTAGCAACTGTAAAGGTGCAGCATAAAATATTATTCTGTTTTTATGTTACCGTTCAGATTTTGGGGTTTTTGTGCAGATGTGGGCAAAGTGTTGTGAGCAGAGGACAGAAAAGAGGGGAAAATACTCTGGAGTTAATGGAGGAGCTAACCAGAATCAAAACATTGCATCGCTTGATAGTTGGTGGACTTCATAAATTACACCCTGTTCATCCTTTCGCTCTTCTTCTCCACTGTCTTACAGTAGTTTCTGTGACGAGGTCTTGGTGTCCATAAGGTATCAGCAATCTTGTCGTATTGACAGGGCAGAAATTTGGGCAGAGAGGTAGAGCGAGGAGCTCAAGGTCCAGAGCAGACTCTTGCACAGCATCGTGCGTGCCGGCGTTGCTCCACCATGGATGGGTCCTTGTTTGCTCTGGGTTTGCCTGTCTGTGTGAGGATGCCATGAAGCTGTCGGTAGCTTGGGTTTGGAGGAGTATAGACCTGCATGTGTGTCGTGGACCTCTTCGTCATGGTCTTTGGCAAGGGATGAGGGGAGTTCTCACCTTCTGCATCAGTGGGAGGGGACTGGGGTCTTGGGGAGCCCAAGCCAGCTTTCACCAGGGATAACTCGATGGCTAAATTTGCTTAGAAATCATCTCTCTGAACCACTTCTCTGCAAAATATCACAGAATCACAAATGGTTGAGGTTGGAAGGGACCTCTGGAGATCATCTGGTCCAACCTCCCTGCTCAAGCAGGGCCACCGAGACCCAGTTGCCCAGGACCATGTCCAGATGGCTTCTGAATATCTCCAAGGAGGGAGACTCCACCACTGCTTTAGTACTGAGACATCAGTAAGGTGTGTTAGATGGGAAGGTGACAGGAAAAGAACAATTCAGCAGTTCTACATAATGAAAGTGGCTTGTTTTCTCTTTTTTCCTTTTTTTTTTTTTTTAAAGCATAACCTAAACATGATAAAATAGTCATTTAAAAATCTTGTGGTCTTAGCAGTTCAGCAAATCTTTTTCCAGTGCTACCATTATACAAAATCCGTTAGTGGGAAAAACAATATTCGTTGGTCATGCAGGCAAACTCGTTTGTCACTGTCAGAGCGCGGATGTGCTGAAATTGGGACCTTCATCGCCCAGCTTCCCTCTGCCCCTCCCGCAGCTGCTGCTCAGGTGCAGCACAGCCAAAGGGCTCAGCTGGACCAAAAAAGGGAAAAAAAGCATATTTTTTTTTTTAATGCTAATGAAAAGATTTAAGGTTCTGGGAGAATGTAGCAAAAGTGTATGGGTTTGTGTGCTAGTTCTAAGGAGGCACAACGGGAAGAGAACAGTTTTGGTAACTGCATCCCTTACATAACTTGCAGCCGTTGTATTTTGGATAACGCATCCCTCCTCCTGCGTAAGGCAGCAATTCCCCAAAGTACTGAATTTCACTGCATAAAGCCTTCATGGCTCTTTCTCCTTTTTTCCCTTAGATCTCTTTGGAGATATAGCAGAGAAAAACGATAGTGGTTTTAATCTGGAGCTCTGCAGGAGCTTTCCTTTTACCATATATAATCTGAATAACTGGTGATTCATCAGAAGTCATGTCTGTGCAAAAAAATACTTGTTCACGCTTCATCAAACAGAATACATTCTCCTTGAACAAGCCTTCTTGTGCGGATCTTGTGCTGTGTGTGCTAGCACTGGCGGACCTTGTACCATCGGTCTACGCATCTAGTTCAATTTTTTCCATGAATAAGTATTGGAGGGCTAAGGACGAGCTAGTAATCTCTGGGGGAGTGACACGTGCAATCATCCAGAAAACTCAGGAGCACTAAAACTTGATCTCTGATATAAATCTGCAACCGTGCCTCCAGGAAATCAAACATATCTAAGCAGAAAAACATGAATACCCGGTTCCCCGCGAGCCGGCGAGGTACATCCCTTCTGCAGCTGGAGCCATGTGGGTTTGGTTATGGGGGTGCCGGGGGGGGGCAGGATCTCCCCGGTGGGGCTGGAGAACGGCGTTAGCACACGCCGAGCCCTGGCAGGTCGGAGCTGTTGGGCGAGCGCTGGCTGGAAACGCACGGAAGGCAAAGGGCTTGGAATTTTTTGGGGAGCAAACGCGATGTGGTTGCGCAGGGTGTTGGCTTTCTCACGCTGCGGTGCTGGGCAGGGAATGCTTCCCTCCTGTAAACCCACCAGCAGGCAGGGACGTGGAGATGCTGCTTGCTAAATATAGACCCGAATTGCTCCTCTCTGAGAAATTAATGAACGAGTAAGAAAACTACAGTGCCCAAATTGTGCTGTTTCTCGCCTATTGTTTTTTCAGTCAATAAGCATAAATTGGAGGTCTTCATTTTATTCTTGTCCTCTTACCATCACTGCCTCTCCTACTGAGTTGTATAAATGATTTAGTGATTTTTTTTTCGTATTTCTGGACAGAAAAAGGCTTTGGCTACAATAGCCCCGGTACTGGGGTCACAAGGGCGCTGTTGTGGATCTGCGAGCAGAACAGCTTAAAGACCTGTTCAACTCACGTGCACGTATGGGTTGTGCCAGGATCTGAATTTGGGCCACCATGAATCTGAGGGACGTTTTATTTGCCCCGATCTGGAAGTGGGGCACGGCATATCCTAAATAAGAAGGTTCCCACAAAATAGTTTGAGCAAAGAATGAAAATACTCACCTGAGGATGGCCATAATTTTATCTTAATTCAGGAAGCATTTTACTTGCTGGTGCAATTTGAATGACTGGTTTTGCCATGCCCATATTTTCTGTAGTAGCTCTTTCCGTGGTAGCTCTGCTTGGGGTTGTCCCCAAACCTCTGTTCAGTGCCCAGCAGTTTTGCCCCGAGAAGAGCAGCTCCTCCCGGGCCAGGCGCGGGTGGTGGTACCCGAGGAGGAGATGGCTGGCTCGGAAGTTTCTGCCGTTTGCATCAAATGACTTTATTGTTTAACCCTGCCCTAAACGAAGCCCTCAAAAGTGACACTTCCTAATATCGATCGGATTTAAATCCCGTCAGGCCAAGTTGCCTGTTCCCGTTGCTGCGTTTGTGCAGAACGAGCACATCTGAGCAGCGTCCGGAGTGGCAGCGGGGAAGTCCCAGTGCCCGGGGGTCCGTGGTGTTAACCCCAGCATGGGACTGCCTGAGGGGCTTGGGGGGCCGCGGCCCCTTTCGTCCTGGACACCCCCCGACATCCCAGGGGGGCTCAGTATAAAGGATGGAGGCGTTCATTGCTGAGCGGCAGTGCTGCAGCAGGGACCACCCTGGAGACCAGGCTGGGGTTTCCAGCAAGGCTGTCGCCTTAAATGGAATTTAATGGGAAATGAATGGAAAGTCTTCCATTTTCTATTGGTGCAGCAAATATATTCCTGCTTCGAAGAGCTGCGCTTCTGCGCCGTTTCCTCATATATTGCATCTTTCTCATTTTTTCCTCTAGTTTGTTAATATTATTGTAAAATAAATTTAAAAAATTGTATTCCTGCAGGCAGTCCAGTTCTCTCCTACTCGGCACCTCTGTTCCTCTGCCTTAGAAGGAAATTAAGTCCATTTGACCCGATTTGCTCTGACAAATCCATTTTGGCCCTTGCTTGCAACCTTGCTATCTTCTAGCTGATGAAAATTGTTTGATTGATTGCTGTGTGCGGTGTTTTTCTGTGATTTGAAGTTAGCCTGGTGGGGTGTAATTACCCGTCCCCTGCCTTTCCCTCCACCCGCAGCGTGGGTCTCCGGATCCGCGTGCCGCTCCGTGCAGATGAAGGGCGGTGGGTGCGTCGGGCACCGTCCGCTTCTGAGGCAGCGGATGAGCAACGGGCTGGCAAATCGGCAGAAAGATTTCATAATATCAAGGGGTGGAAAGCAAAGCTGGAAATACTGGTAGTTCCTGGGAAAGGCTTGCAGCTGGTAGCCAGCTCGGTGGAGCCCCTCTAGCTTTACTTTAGTTTGTAAACCAGGATTAACTGGTATTGCATTGATGCAAAACAAGGGGTTAGAGCAGTTTGTACTTTGCCGTGTTCCTTTCTTTCACATAATCAGAAATGTTCATGTTTTCAAGATTAAAAAATCCCTTGTACCTTTTCATTACTTGGAAATTCTGGAGAGTCGCTGCTGAGCATCAGCATCCTTCAGTCTTCAGATGGTTTTTCGTGCTATTAAATCTTATTTGTTACAAACCCAAAGGTTTTTGCTCTTTTGCCTGAGAATTCAGCTATGGAGACACAAAGTGCTCATTACTGAGCACTCCCTAGTTAGACCTAGTAATCAGTTCCTAACCCATTCGCATAAATAAGCACAAACCTGTTGTTACCCTGCCGTACAGTTGGCTGTTAGAACTATGCTTAGGAGCGAGGGGCTGCCTCAGGAGGGGTCTGTAAAGTGACAGCAGTCAGATGAGCCGTTTCGTACCTTTTCTGTTCCGATGCGTTTGCTCCTTACAGATCAAGGCTCGTAACTTGCTGTGATCTTTGCAAGCATAGCTGCTGCAGCTTACAATTTACATCCTTCTGTTTGTCGTAGTATATACACTCAAATTTTAAGTAAACTGTCCTAATTCAGAAGGGCGTGGACGAGGTGAGGCCGTGCCGTGTGTCAGTCCCCCAGCCCCTTGGCGTACAGCTATGCTATTGTATTATTAGTAGGATTGTCCTGAATTCTGGACTTGTACCATGATGAGGAATGATCTGCCTAGGGCTGTCATGGGAGGGTTTGTGTGTCTGCATTGCATGGAGTTCCCTTGGGATTTTCTCAGCCAACGAGCGCTTTTATCGATCAGGTAGCAGTTTTCTTCTAAGGGTGTTAGGGGACACGACGGTGGAAGGGGGGAAGGAGGGAGCCTGACCTTCCAACACTTCCTACATTTACGTGATTTCTTGTGGGGTTCACTGTGAGTTGTTACCAGGAAGAGTGATAGTGCCAATTTCATTTGAATATTAATGAAGAACTTCAAAAATACTCTTCAGGAGTTTCCAGGATGCATCTGAAGTGTCAAAGATTTGCATGTGTTCCCAAGAAGAAAATAAGTGGTCATTCTCTATGTGCTTCCGTTATTAACAAAGACTTCCCATTCTCTTTAACTTTTGCGTAATTGCTTATGTAGACTTTTTAAACCTCTTAAAAATTTTATAGGCATTTTATTCTGTATTGAAATTACTGAAGTAACAATATTTCACAACCCCTCCCAAGGTTGTTGATGACGTGAAGACACTAGGATGAGTTTCACCTCTTGCTGCTTTTTTATGCTTATCAGGTCACTTTTGTTGGCTGATACTGGGCCAGACCATAGGGTAATAATGTAGTATACTATATTTAAGTGTATATGTAAGTAATATATGTATAAATATAGAAGTATAGTAAATTCAGTCCTGTAGAGGGGTAAAGGAGGTGGACACCTCTGGCTGATGTACAAAGCTGTGGTCCGTAGTGTGTTTCATGTATTTGGTGTTGGCAGGGTGCAAAGGGATGCCGTGTCCCAGCGGCAGCCTTTTAGCTGCTGGCATGAGTGAGCACGCATGTGTGTGCGCAGGCGTGCGTGTGCGTGTCCGTGCGTGTGCCACGGGAGCAAAGAGCACGTGGAGGTGGAGGAGCAGACCTGTACGGCCTCTCACCAAAAAGGTGCTATTTTTATTTACGTCAAGGATGTGAGTTGAAAACTGGAGTGCAGAGGAAACCCGTACTGTTAAAGATGTCCTGGTTAACCACCACGGTAGAAAGCTCCTGTGAAGGTCTGTTTCTTTCATTAGGTACAGAAATGCATTTTCTTTCTTAATTTCCATCGCTGCAGCCAAGTCCCTGAAAACTCGTGCTGTTTTAAATTTTTTCTCATTGTGAAACCTTGATATTGAAACTATACTAACTCACAAAGGTGTCAGGAAAGCGAAAAAAAATGAGATTCCCCCCCGCCCCTGTTTCAAATGTCGCACACATGGCAGTCCTGTCCGCATGTGCACCATGGCACGGGTGGGTGATGCTTCTGTTTGCTAGGACAGGGACTGCCGTTTATCTGGGTGCTGTTTGCACCCGAGCAAACCTGGCATTTCTCTTAACGGCACCGACAGTCAAAATCAGGCCACAGCATCGAGGCAGGGAGGGAGTGCCCTCAGATACCTGGAGTTATCACTTTTTTTCTGAAGGACCACCCAGCTACCCATATTTTCACCACAGGTGGCATGTCTTGGTATGGTTGGGAAGGCATCAAATAAAGTCTCAAGACATCGGCAAATGCTTTAAAATAACTCATTTGAGTACCAGTGAGAATTCAACTTCCAGGACTAAGTAGGAAAAAGATTTGTGGTACCAACAGAAGACGACTGTGTAGCAGATTGTTAGTAAAGACATGTCTCCAAACATACTGATAATGCACCTTGCTTAAAGCATTCAGTGATATATTCTGTATATGTATCTTAATTTCTGCTTTAGGTAGAGACAAGTTATTTGGTGGGAAAATACATGGCCGGTATCTAGAGTTTGTTTCATTCTGGGGAAAAAAAGAAATAAGTAGCTGCTTTTCACCCTTTTTAAACTCAGCCTAAGCTCCTCCCAGCTTGGACTCTTAAATGAAGTGCAGCAAAAAGGGGGATGTGGGTCTTGCCCTGCAGGGCTGTGGCCTTCCCAGTTGGAAGGATGGAGGGAAGAGTCCTCTGGGATGAGGGAGGAGGGGAGGAAGGGCAGGCAGGACCGTTGGAGAAGGCA
Organism: Gymnogyps californianus; assembly: GCF_018139145.2. NCBI lineage: Eukaryota > Metazoa > Chordata > Aves > Accipitriformes > Cathartidae > Gymnogyps > Gymnogyps californianus. The sequence continues at coordinate 43,250,318 of NC_059477.1, forward strand.
GAAACAATGAAATTAAGCCCATTAAACTTAGTTAAGATAAAGAATTGTCTGCTGACTCTGTTTCTTGTTGGGCTGCATTTTATTGATCATGGACTGGCTTGTCTTCGTTGCTCTTTGAGAACTCAGTCTGTATAGCCTGGCCTTTGCCTTGATTTGTAGCTGCCGGGGGGCTGCCCGGGAGGACGGCGGGGTTTGGGTCATCCTGAATCGCACGATGCCTTTGCTGGGACAGTCCCGGCCAGGATGCCGGGGCATCCCCTGGGTGAGACCACGGACCAAATGGGTGGCGTGTTGCCCATTTGTCTCTGTCATCAGAGCTGAAAGGAGTCCCTCGAGCTGCCCTGTTAGAAAAAGAACGTGCCTCTCTGTGGGAGGGAAGACAGGACCTGCAAGCGAGAAATAACATCTGCATCCTACGCGTCCTGTATTGATGTTGGAATTCAATTTGGAAACTATTTCAGTGTTGGAAATCATGGGCACAGGTCATGGGGCTCACAGAATTAAAAATATGTCTTTGGGGTACTTAGCTGGAAAATAAAAAATGATGAGCCAGCGAGCATTTCCTGATCACTGCTGAGAAATAAGGAGAGATTTACTGTGCCGTCTCAGAAGACGAGTACTTCGTGTTTGTCACAAAAATTTTTAGGTTGAGATTGCAATTATTTTTTATTTTTAACAGTCTTACTGAGTCAGTTGTAAAATTTCCAAAGCCTGGCAGGACAATGAGGAAGGTTTCCCTTGAGTCCCCAGGACCCCCAAAAGCCAAACCTCTTGGGGACGGTTCGGCGTGCGCAGCACGCTGCAGCACCCCGTTAATTGTGAGCGCAGTTGTACCGAACGCGGTGTGTGTTTTTTCTGGTTTAACGCACCACGTTGTTCTTCACCATTAAGTACCTTCTCCAAGAAGAGAGCTTTGTTGCGTTTGTGACAAAGGGAAGGTTTGTGGTTGGTATTTATACACCTGCCGGTTTGGTACCCTTTAAGATGTATCCCAGAGCATCCATCTTCTGCTAAGCATGGTTTTCAAACACCAAGTATTGTCTTTTTAACTTAATATTGAACGTGCAGTATTGTGCTAACTTTCCCCCCAATGTTGTCTGAGATACCAGCTCACACAGCGAGTCAAGCAAAGGAAACATTTTACCTTGTCACACAAATGTCCTTGTTTCAAGAATCTGATGTTAATAAATTTTTTTGGCACCCTGTGGACACCAGCACCCATACACTCTTTGTTTACACGTCAGCTAATGTGTCCCACAGGAGAGGAAAAACAGCAAACCGTTCCTATTCTGAAAATACATTTATGGCGTGGAAATGGAGTTGCAGAGGGATGCCGGCATTGAATTTCCTCGTGCTGTGTGTGGGGCAGGGTGTAGGCATCCTACACTTGCACATGTGGACGGAGAGCAGCGTTGGAGCGCGCTTCCCCAGACGTGCATCCACTGAGGCAGGGGATGTGCAGCGGGGTTGGTTCCTCGGTGCACGTCCACGGCTCCTTCTGCAGCGGCTGCCCTGTGTTTCTTGCAGCGCCGAGCCTCCTCGAGCAGAAAGGCGGCCAGGCGCTGCTCGGCGCAGCGGGGGAAGGTTTTCCGTCTGCATTTTGCTCTTTTTCAAAATCGTCTGAAACGTTCCTGGGGTGGCGGGCACAACCTGTATCACAATTTGCTAAGGTTTTTCATCCTGTAAAATCTGCAGAAGGCTGGGGAGCAAGGGTGTGTTTAGTTTGTGCTCAAAAAATGAACTTCACGTAGATGCAGTAATTAAAAGACAAATACGTGTCAGTCAAATTATAGAATATTCATTTTCTGCCTTTACATCAAATAAAATAATAACAAAATTGAATCTGAGTATGAAGTTTTTTAGTAAAATGACTAAATCATTGTTCACTGAAGTAGTATGTGCGCTTTTCTGTTTTAATAACGCACCTTTAGGCGACTGGTTTGGAAGCATTCACAGTTTGTCTGCCCAGTTGGCACGTTGGACCCCTGCTGACATTTTGCACTGCTTCCCAGTGCTTATTCTGGGTTTTTTGACTGCAAGCCAGTAAGAGCCTGTCAAAAAGCAGTCTGCTCTGGTCTGCTTTGTTTAGCCCAGCTGCCGAGTAGGTCTGTAGTTGTCTTGTTCTTCACCCCGTTGCAGAGCTGGGTCTGTCCGGGCAGGGCGGTCGCTGCTGCTGGCACTCGGGGCAGTTTATTGCCGCTGATGCTCGGTACCAGGGTGGTACCGAACACGCACCAAGGTTTAGGATGCGCGGTCAAGTGGAGGCGTATTACCATTTGTAGTGGGTTCATGTTTACAAGAGTGAGTTTGTTAAAAAGGAGAGGAAAAGGTAATTCAGTGGGATTAGGAGAGCGTCATAAACGAAGTGGATGTTTGGGACTAGGAGTGAGGTCACTTTCTGCACTCTGCTGAATATTTTAATATAGCTGTGAACTATTGACTCGTACTTTTAGATACTCGTTAGAAGTACTGTGTGCAGTGAACTTCATTATTAAACCTATTCTAATGTTTTGTGTCCCGCGTCACGTACATGTCATTTGATGCGTAACAGTTGCGCTTACCTGGAGTTACGGTCTGTTATTCCATTTTTTGTTTGTTTGCTTGCTTGGTGTGAAAAAAGACTCCAGAACTAGATCTCCTGGTGTGGTTTCCATTTGGAGAACAGCTCTCCAAAAGCCAAAGCCCGCTTTCGGAGCCGCTCTCCCTCCTCTCCGGGGAGGCAGGGTCAGTTACGGCCGTTGGCGATAACGCCGTAGTTATCTCTGCCTGACCCGTATGAGGATCAGGCTCAACCTCCCGTGCCGGTGTGCTTCCGATGGTTTGGTGCGGCCGCAGGAGGTGGTGATGGGGCCGCTTGTCCCTGTGTAACTCCTCGCCGTGGGCAGAGGGTGTTAGGTGCTGGTCCTCGCATCCCACCCGTGACTCTGCACCAGGACCCACGCAAAGACTCCTTTCCTAAAGCAACATCTTGTGGAAACGAGCCTGAACGTTCCCTGTCCTCTTGGCTTCGGCATCTGAGTCCAAGTACGTAAAAGATGCCGTATCAGCTTTCTTTTTTTAAAGCCATCGGCTTTGGCAGCAAGACAAGACCTGTCAGTGTCCGCATCGCAGCAAGCGGTGCACGTTTTTCTCTGTTTCTCTCCAAACGTTGGTGGGGAAAAAAGGGAAATATCTTCATTTTGGGGGCACGCAGCTCACTGGGTATTTTGAAAGGGAAATCCTCAAGCCCAGTGCCTGTGAGCTGGGTCGTGGTGGCCGTGGGTCACCTCGGCCTCGGGGATGCTCAGGGTTTTTTGAGTCAGAGCTCGAAGTATCGTTAAATGCATTTTCTCCTTCAGACCTGGAAGAAGTGGTGAGTCGGAGTAGGCGATGCAAGCTGCCACGTTCTGTGGCAAGCGTATTTGCAGTCCTGCCTATGTGGAGAGTTGTGCTTGACTGAAAGTAGAGCCCCTTGGTCATACTGAGAGCTTAGTAAGCGTTACATTCTTTATATTTATAAATACCCACATGGCCTTTCCTTTTACAGTTTAATATGTGGTGGTCTTGATTTTTACATAGCTGGGTGGGGGGCAGAAATGTGTTTACTTTTATTTTACAGTTTTTTCTTTTTTTTTCTTTTGGTTTTTCTTTTGTTTTACAGTTCAATATACGGCGTTCTTGATTTTTGCATAGCTGCGTGGGGGGCAGAAGTGGTTTTTTTTTTTTCTGCACTCCATCACACCCCTGTAATCAGGAGGGAGCAGGCTTTCCTCGGGAGGTGTACAAGCTCTGCTGAGAAGACACCTTCGTGGCAGTGGCCGATGTCTCCCAGGCTGAGATGGGGTCTCTGGTCCCCAGGGTGCTGGTGGAACAGCGGGAGGGCTGGGGCTGCTCTGCTTTAAAGGGAGTATTATTTTGTCTATTGTGTTGAAGTCTTAGCCATTATTTTTATGTAGCAACTTATTTCCTCTCCTTAGTTAACATATCAGATCAACTGGCACTGCAGACTTTCCCTGGGTGATTATCCTCAATAAATTATTGATGATATTGTCAGTGTTTTTTGTCAGCACCCAATTGATACCTCTTAAGTATTATTTATTTATTGTTTAAATAATATTCAGCGGGTACCTGCCTCCGGCAGATGTTCTGTCTGCTTAAAACCTGGAAGAAACGCGCAGCTGTCTTCTCCATGGATACCTGTTACTTGTCCTGGATACCTTTATGCTCACTGTTCTTTATTTAGAGCACTACACAATGGGGTTTTTTCCCTAAACATTTCAGCTCCCAGCAGCTCCCTCCCAGGTGGTTCCTCATGCACTCGCTCACCTAAGGGATCGTGAATTGCAATCCAAGAAAAAAATATATTAAATATCCCTGAAACCTCTCTCATCAGCGTTCTGCAAGCCAGGGAAGAGGCCCCTTCTAATATCACTTCTGTGTTCAGAGTGCTGAAGGACACTTATTTTTTTTCTGAAGAGCTTGTCTGGGGTTTGCTTCCTCTGAAATAACGTGATTTACTGGGCTGCTCAGATGGGCTGAGATGCGGCTGGGACATGTGCTGCTCGGGGAAGGCAGGGGTGGAGAGCCCGCCCGGGCGGTGGTGGGCGAAGGGCTTTTCTGCTTGCAGCTACAAATAGTATTTATGGCAGAGCTCTCCCCGTCAGAAACCTGCGTGCTGGATTTGTCGTCGGTGTGGAGATTGCTTGTCAAGCCAAAACTCGTAATCACCGAGCAAAAGGCATGGTTAGGCGGAATCTTACGGTGGCACTCAAAGAAGCGGCGGTGCCCCAGTTCTGCTGAAAATGGGAGCGTCCGGACGCGGAGGGATGCGGTGCCCTCAGCATCTCTCGCTGGCGCGCTCAATGCGGTTATTTTGAGTGACCGTAGCTTACAGCTTCTTCCCCAAAACCTCTCTGCCAAGGCTTGCTTGCCTGGGGAGCAGCCTGGGGAGCCCTCCAAAGGCTGGCAGGTAGTGAAAGCAAGCTGCAGCCGTTCCCCAAGGTGGAAAACTCCTTGAACCCCAGTATTGCATTTCCGAACGGCTGAAATGGCTTTCGCGGTGCAATTGTTGTAATCGCTGAGCAGCAGCGCTTGAGGTACGTTTTTGAAAAAGACTTCATTGGTGCGTAATCCCGACTTCTTCCTTGTTGTTAACTTCTTTGTTTCTTTTGCCTTTTGGAAGTTTTTAAACCCGAGGGACAATTTGGGGAGCGTGCAGGGAGTGGGCTGCGCTGGCCCGAGCGAGGGGCTTTCTGTGCCCTGGCAGGGCTGACCCTTACAGCTGAGCATCAGTTACATCCCAAAGCAAATCAGGCAAAGGAACCCTACCCAAGCAAATAACTCCAGCCTCCGACACCTCCCAGCAATCCATAACTGGGTTACGAAACCTGGGGGTTCATCGACAAAGGAAGAACCTCAACAAGGGTTCATTCTTTCGTCTGCAGACGGAGGGATAATTTGCAGCCTGCTGCTGCCGCTTTGTACTAGCTGCGGGGCTCACACAGTTTTATGGGTGACATAAAGTAGTTGCAGTTTCAGTTTAAAACCTTGTTATGTGTCTGCTTTTTTTTGTCAAGGCAAGGTGAGATTTAAGCTATAGAAGGACAGCTGTTCTAGCTGTGTGTCTTCACAAAATCAAACCGTCACTAAGTGCTACTTTTAGCTAACTAAATTATGATAAAATTGTTTGGCAGGAAGAAGGGGGAAAAGCCTGTCGTGGGTCAGATGCTGTGATGTTTCAGGAGGGCGCTGGGGAGAGAGTCATCCAAGATGTACTTTTTATGGAGGGGGAAAGCGGCGCTTGGGCTGAAAAGAGCCCGGAGGCTCCTGCGGCGCAGGGCTGGGTTTGGGGGTGAGAGGAGCAGCCTGCAGGCACCGTCCGGACGGGCGGCAGGCTGGGAGGCAGCTCGCGGCAGGCTGTGACACCCTCCCTTTTGGGGGCTGTTCCTCCTGCCTCCCTTCCCTGCCCGTTTGTGTTGGCTTTGTGGGGTTTGGAGAGAGCAGCTAGAGAAGCAAGCGGTGAGGAGGACAGCCTGTGTGCCCCCCCACTGCCCCGCCGCCCCGGGATGGGGCCTGCTGCCGCCTGGACCACTGCCTGCATCCCTGCATCCCGGCGGGCACGATGCTCCTGGGGCTGGTGGGACGTAGCTCCCTGCCTGCCCCCGGCTCCAGCCTGCCTGCTGGCTCTCCGCACGCAGGAGCCATCCTACCGTACGGAGACACGGTTTGACTGGGTTATTTGAGACTGATCTGGTATTGGAGGCATGCAATAAAGATTATTATCTTGGCTTGCTATACTGAATTAATCTCGAAGTCAAAAGTAAACCCATTAGCAAATGTGATGGGGTTCAAACGTTAGTGCGTTACTGATAAACGGCAAACTACGGCTGCAGGAAAGGTTTATTAAAAAAAAGAAGTTGAAGAGAAAGGAAGGTGAAAAACAGGCATCTGATATTGCGTCCACAATTCTCCATCCTTTTCTATTCTGCTTGTACTAAATTTCCAGCGACACTAGAAATAAAGGAGGTACTGAGAAAACTTGCCTGTATGGTTATCCGCAGTGGCTGCAGAACTGAGCGCTTTCGATCTGGCCTGCTTCTGGCATATCACCTTGCAGCGAGTGAAAGAGTTCAGGGTAGGCTGGATTCGTGGAGGTGCAAAGAATTTTTTTTATCTGTGTATGTCATCACAGCGTTGGTAGAAGATGCTGGGGATCCCGGGAACAGCTTCCTCCTCCAATTGCATTAGTTATTATAGGTTTGTTGTCTTTGTTTTCTTACTTATTAACTCTCTGTAGGTCTTCAACGCATTACTTATGCAATAGATCAGTAAATCGTAAAACTCACTGCATAGCAAACTCAACCCTTCTGGTTTGAGCAATGGCGTGTAAACCCTTGCTATTTCAGATTGAATCTGGGTAAGTTGGTGTGAAGGGTGATAGGATGGGGTCGCCAAGAGCAAGGCGTTGGGTCAGGGTGTCCGGGTGCCTCCGGCGGGTGTGCTGGGAGGGCAGGCTGCCGCGCGGGGCACCCAGGGCTGGCGGGGTGCCGGTCCCCACCGGTGTCGGACCTTCCCAGCCACCCGCCGGGGACCCGACGGTGCCGGGGTAAGGCACTGCTGCAGGGAGGGGAGTGCTGCATGCCAGGCTGCCAGCCCTGACTTTCAGAGGACGGTCAAGGCTAACGCCAAAAAGTACATTTTTTCCCCTTATTTCAGTAAATTCTCATTTTCTGAATGAAGGTTAGGAACTTCTGTTCTTGCTGGGAGATCTGCGGACTCACTGACTGCCTTCCTCCCTGCTAGGGTCAGAAGTGTACTTCAGCGGTAGTTCTCTGCTTCCAGTTATTTATAACTTTCCAGTCAATTAACTTCTAAGACTGGAATTTTTCATGCTTGGTCTTTGCTTGGAGTAAAATATATTTTGGCAAGTTGGTAGACAAAAAATATTTGCATTTTGTGGATTATGCGTTCATGGTACACAGCTGCACGTTCCTGGCCGGTACAGACAGCTCTCTCGGTAGGCAGGGAGCAGAAATGCAGCAAAAGGGGTAGAATTAACATTGCTAAAAGAATTTTTTTTCTTAATCTGACCTGATTTCAATCTCCTGTCATGTATGACTTGCCAAAGAGTTTCTTCATTGGCTGAGGATCCCTAAATACTGAGAGGCATTTCATATCATGAAGCACAATTTCTGATGTATTTCCATGGAAAGATGGTTAGAAGCTCACGGAATTCGCCTCAGAAGTTCCAGAAAGTTTCAATTTTCTTAAAAAAAATTGTCTGATATCTAACAATTAATTTCTTAGTGAAAGTTAGGTAGAGCCTTGCTGCTTGTTTGATATTCAGTGTCCACAGTGTAGACGCTTTTTGATAGGAATTATTGTTTTGGATTACTTATGTAAAGAAAATATAACGTGGCACCTTTGTGTGCCCTGCTCGGGTGGCGGTGCACATTGCTGCTGGCCAGTTATTTATGAAGGGGCTTTATGCAATATATTCGTTTTTGAGAGATAAATATGCAATGTGCCAAGCCATCGCCAAGGTGATGCGTGATTGTAGGGGCTTCAGCGGGGTATTTGATCATCATACTGTAACTGCTGTTGCGTTCAAAAGCATCGATAAATACAGTAATCAGGTAACTGATGTGCTGTTAGGTGCCTGGTCTGATTTTTCCAGCTAAATACAGCCATTGGAAGAGTTATGACTAGCCTTTGCTATTTCCTATCTGCCTACGGTGTGGAAGTTAAGTGTCTGAGAGGCCATCTGAGTATAGAGAGCTTCCTTCTGCACGCTCAAACACTCCCGTCTGCTTCCCAGCCTCCTCCACGACTAGCTGGACCCGAGCCCTCTTGGCATCCGCAGCATCCAGTGAAGCACCGGTGGCGATGTGACAGGTCACCAGAGGTGTGATGGTCATTTGCTTCCTAATGAAGATACAGAGCTCAGCCCCGTGTTCTGTTCCCTGAGAGGGGATAAGCACGCAGTTCCTGAGAGGAGACAGGTTTTAGGTCCGTGGTGGTATCACACGAGCAGCGTTCACCGGCAGTGCTATCCGGCAGCGGCTGGCAGGGAGGAGGGAGCATCCCTGCTGCCCGCAATGCAGGCAGCCCCCGCGCCGCTCCGGGACAGTTTATCACAAAGGTATTAAATCGCTCTTGTAGCTTATTAGCAAAAGTCAACATTTATTGGGGAGTTCGGGAATTCAGTTTGGATCTGATCATCATGGCCGAAATACTTCCTTGCATCTCTGGCTTATGGCAGCTCCCGCACGCTTTTCCAGTGATGCTCTTTGTACGTGCCGTACCTTGGGAAGCCAATGGCATGTTCTCCTTGAGGCCCTGGTCTTCCTTGAGCCCCAAAATGTGGGAAGAACCGTGGGGATTATTTTCTGCCTTGTAGCAGTGGGGAGGCAGTCTGGTTACACAGCCCGGCTGTCTGCTGGAACGGACACCTCTCCAGCATGGCTATTTGGCACTAAAATACTGCAAAACAGAGAAAAAGTCAGCATTTTGGGTTTTCCCCAACCAATCCTTTAGAGTATGTACTATTTGCATTTATTTCTTTTTATCAGCCCTCACAAATGTCATTGTCCAGAACTCCTCGGCCAGGTCTGTACTGTGAAGCCTTGGGATTGATGCTACTGAGCTTTTCTTTGCAAGGAGCGCCTGGCCTTAATGCTTAAACGATCGCTGGCTGTGCTGGGACACAGGATAACCAGTTAGTGGTATTTGGTGTGTCAGGGAGCGCTACAGTCATGTAAGCACACAAAATTCATTGCCGAGGTCTTAGCATCTTTGTCATACAATGGGTCCTTGAATCTTTACTACTTGTGACAAAACCTGAGCACAAAGAATCCTTCTAGGAAAGAAATGAAATAAATCTCTAATAACAGAAAGAGTTTTAGCACAATGGGTAGGGCACATGCGTAAAGCAAATCCAGAAGGTGAATAAACAGCAGATGATTTCCAGCCCAGGACTGCATCGTGTCTGCCACAGTCTCACACAGGTAACACGCTGAACCAGCTCTAATCCCACAATCAATAAATCTCCGGATAAATAGACCTCATAGACAGTTTTACTGTCTGGTGGCGGAATTGCTTGTTTCTTTTGGGTTTTTTGTTCTGCCGGCACCAAGTGTGCTTGCGAAATTTGTATATTGACAGAAAGTCAACTCCTTGACATAGTTAAGACAAAAAAAAAGAAAAAAAGAATTGAACATGATATGCATTAAATATCACTAGCAAATACAAGAATGCACGTGTTGGTGACAGGACATGAAGCAGGAGGTGTGACATGTGTACTAAGATTTTTGCAGCCCGGTGTAAGCACAGGGAACGTCCGCAGGGGTGCAGATCTGCAGGCCACCGATGCCCCCCCTCCCCTGCAGCAGCAGCACCCTCGGGGTCCCTGCCCGCCCGCTCGCGGGGCAGCGCAGGGCGCAGCGACGTCGGGTCGTGCTCGGTAAGGGCGGGGAAATGCACCTAAACATACTGAGGGCTAACAGGGGATGCTGATCAGCAACTTTTTTTTCCCTCCCTTTTTTCCTTTTTTTCCTTTTTTCTTTTTTTCCTTTTTTCTTTTTTTCCTTTTTTCTTTTTTTCCTTTTTTTTTTTTTTCCTTTTTTCTTTTTTCCTTTTTTCTTTTTTTCCTTTTTTCTTTTTTTCCTTTTTTCTTTTTTCCTTTTTTCTTTTTTCCTTTTTTCTTTTTTCCTTTTTTTTCTTTTTTCCTTTTTTCTTTTTTCCTTTTTTCTTTTTTCCTTTTTTCTTTTTTCCTTTTTTTCTTTTTTCCTTTTTTTCTTTTTTCCTTTTTTCTTTTTTCCTTTTTTCTTTTTTCCTTTTTTCTTTTTTCCTTTTTTCTTTTTTTTTTTTTTTTTTTCTTTTTTCCTTTTTTTTTTTTTTTTTTTTCTTTTTTCTTTTTTTTCTTTTTTTTTTTTTTTTTTTTTAATGTACATCATCTGCAGTCGGCTCTGCCCCTGCAGAGCCAGCAGGGCTTCTCCCGGCTTAAAATAAAAATAAAATTAATGACCTATGGTTGAGCTAAGCAAACGATGTAAAAAGCCTACTTACCTATTAAAAAGGCAAAGGTTTAAAAAAGCAATCACCTCCTTAAGTCATTCACCCTAATGGGTTCCCCCAGCACAGGCACTGTCTGAAACAGCTATTTTCGGCGACGAGGCGGTGCTGTGAACTGCCGAAGGAGCGCTGGGTTGGAGGCGAGACACATACGCCTGGATAGCAGTCAGGGCTGTAAAGATACCTGAAAAATGGTCAGAACGTCTGGGAAGGGCGAGCGTTGCCCTGCCCGGCTGCTCTCAGCCCGTGCCCGGAGCTGCAGCGCGGCAGCGCTGGCGTGGGGTGGAGGGGGACATTCACTTTTTGGGTAAATCTGTGAGGAAGTGGGGCTGTAGCTGCACTTGTCATTGCTGCTGTGGGAGGTGGTGTCTGCATCCTTTCCCCAGGCAGAGAACGGATTTTATGGGATATTTGTGGGAGTGATGACTTTGAGATGCTGTGGGGTCCCACGGCTGCTCAGCTGTGAGTCGGGCACCCCGGTCCCATCAGGAATCGCCACGTGTTTAGTCTGGGCAGGTCTAAGAAAAGGTGACAGAGAAATGCAGAAATAAATGTAGTAAAAATGAGGTGGCCTCTTGCAGCAACGATTTTTCTAACAAGATTTCCTCTGCTCCTCGTTAAGATAGTGATCTGTGTCTGCAGCGGGGTAATTCAGGACAAAGTGAAGCGCTCCCATCTCCTGCATAAATAACGGAGGACATGGCGTGACTAATTGTTTGTGATTAAGGACATGCGTACGTCACCATGTCCGACGAGGCTGTGGTGTGTTAAGGTCTTTCAATCTTTCTTCTGTCGATTCCTGTTAGCCATTTCACAGTTTTGCATTGCAAGGTGGCTTCTCCAGCAAACCCGCGATGCTTTCCCTCCCTTCTGCGGTGTTTTTAATGTCGGGTGGATGTGGGTCTCTGGCTGATTTTGCCTTCCGGAGTGCTTTTGGGACCAGAGTAACTGAGAGTTGGAACGACTTTAAAGCTAAAATTATGACCTCAGAGTATAGGAAGGTGCAAGGGTAATAAAGATGACGCCTGGACGGAGCTGTGAATCAATAACGTGCTCCTTTCGGCGCTGAATTCGGTTTCCTTTCCATGTGGAGAACTGCAGACCAGTGTTCCCAGCCCGTCGGCTGCCGGGGCTCTTTCTGCTGGTCATCCCCCTTTCACCTTCCCTCCTGGAGCTGTAATTTTAGTTCCCACGTGAAAAACTATGTTTCCACCGAGCTCACAGCTGCGGTGGTAAATGCTGTAGCAGCATTGGAAGTGCAAGATCTCTAATTTAGGAATCATTGCCCTAGATAAGAGGCAGTAAAGAGGCCAAAATTGCTCCAGAGGTAATCCAGCTGCAGGGTGCACATGCAGCCGTGGCGAGCCCGAGAGGCTCCGGCTCTGTACCCCCTCGTCAAGCTTAATGTGCTTGGCAAGTAAGTATTTGTGAGTTATCAACGAAATACAGAACCACACAAAACTCGACAGAAATTCCGGTAATTACTGAAAAATAACAAGATACGTTAGAAAAGGTTTGTGAAAAGTAAACTATTTTTTGTTCTGGGTTTTGTTATTCCTATGGTCATGATGGAGAAGGCTTTAATTTCAAATACTCCCAATTTTTTAGACGTGGCTGACCAGCAGCAGAGGGGTGGATGTCCCACTGAATTCTCCCCAGTTACTGCTGTGTCTTTAGGCAAAGAATATCCAAAGAAGTGGTTGGTTTGAGGGTGCCCTGGGGCCATGGAGTAGTTAATTGTTAGTTAGCTGGTAGCTGGTGTCATCCTCTGAATTCCTTTCTCGGAGTTTTGCTGCCAGATTGGGGCTTGAATGTGCAAATAAGTATTTTGCTGCTAAAGGAAGGAAATGGCATAAGAAAAAGAGAGGAAAGAATTAGAAGAATATTTAAAACCAAAAGGAGTGGGGGGAATAATACATAACAAACTAAATTGCAAACATATTTTTCTTAACATAAATGAGCCCAATTTTGGTGCTTGAAGAGCACGCAGATTGCTGTGTTTCTGAAGTGGCTTGCTCTGGCATTCAGATTTATTGTTCAAATCATATTACTACCACTACTCCTAATGGGAAATTACGTTTCAAAGTGCTACTATTGATGTTTTCATTTGGATACGAATTTTCTGTTCTCTCATGATAGGCTTTTCCCCTAGTTCAGCTGTGAAGACGCAACTTTTTTCTTCACCTCCTGTCTTTTCAGGAGAACAACGTAGAGAGATGTCGTGGTTTAACCCCAGTCAGAAGCCAAGCACCACGCAGCCGCTCCCTCGCTCCCCGTCCCCTTCCCCCTGCTGCCGGTGGGATGGGGAGGAGAATCGGGAAAGAAGGCAGAACTCATGGGATGAGATAAGAACAGTTTAATAACTAAAGTAAAATATAAAATTAACAATAATAGTAATGATATATAATAATACTAATACTACTACTAATAATAGTAATGAAAAGGAATATAACAAAAAAAAAAAAGGGGGGGGGGAAGGAAGAAAACCCAGTGATGCACAATGCAATTGCTCACCACCCGCTGACCGATGCCAGAGCCGCGATCCACCCCTCCCGGCCAACTCCCCCCAGTTTATATACTGGGCATGACGTTCCATGGTATGGAATACCCCTTTGGCTAGTTGGGGTCAGCTGCCCCGGCCATGCTCCCTCCCAGCTTCTTGTGCCCCTGCTTGCTGGCAGAGCATGGGAGACTGAAAAATCCTTGGCTTAAGATAAGCGCTACTTAGCAACAACTAAACCATCAGAGTGTTGTCAACATCATTCTCACACTCAATCCAAAACCCAGCACTGTACCAGCTACTAAGAAGAGAGTTAACTCTGTCCCAGCCGAAACCAGGACAAGAGACTTTGCTCAAGAAAAGCTGAAACCCCTCTGTTGCTTCGTACGAACACCTTATCAGGGCAATAGGGAAACAGCCTTTTGGCACCTGAGACAGTAATGCTTTCTAAGGATGATTATCTGTGCCTTAAAATTTAAAGCCGAAATATTCCAGGAGGATTTTTCGTGTCTGCCGATGTTTTCAGCTTGTGGGTCGGAGTTTGGGCTGGTTCTGCAGGGCCCGGGGGTCTGGCCGGGACGGAGCGGGCAGCGGGTGACAGGGGTTGCTTTGCTGCTTCCACGTGTACTGGACCACTCGACGGAGGTGAAGACCCCTTTTTTCTAATATTTTGGAAGCTGACAAGTGTGGGGATGTGAGATTTATCAGGATCTCCCAAGAGACGCGGGGCAGGGATAGGAAGGAGGGTCTCCGGTGGCTTTTACTTTGTGGTGGTGTGGAAGTTGCAGTCATTGCCCCCAGGATTTCCCATTTAAATAGCTGTTGCCCACAGGGGTAAATACTTAAAATGAGCTTTTAATATCTAACCGCAGCTAGAAGCTTACATCTCCATCCCACGGCGTGCATTATTGCCCGGTCTTTTCCTTTTCCAATAAATTGTGTAATGCATTGCATAGGAATTACTCCTGAGCAATCTATGTTCACCAACAAGTTGCTCTTTGAAATGTTTATGCTTTTCTGCCCTTCAAGAACTATTTATATTTACACGAGTTCCAGTCATGAAAAAACCCTTGTGGGAAGCTGAGCGGCGTTGGTTGCCTCCCTTATTTTCTGTAACTGGCAAAGAGCCAGACTGGGATTGAGGCAGGGACGTGTCTTCGCGGCAGTCTGTTAAGAGTTTCTGGAGACAGCCCGAGCACGCTAAGCCACGGCAGCGGTAAAACTGAAAAGCCAGCCTGAGCATCCTTTGAGGTTTTGGTTTTCCTGCCCTCGCCTCAGTACTCGCAGCGGTACCGCAGCTGTGGCTCAGCAAGGTGTGATAGGGTGATGCTACGCCATGCCCGGGGGGCACCCGAGGGGTGGGAGTGGGTGTCGCGCTGCCGGGTGCCCCCTTGGCTGGGCTGGCGGTTTTCTGAAAGAGATTTCATCTGCCTTTCCCTTCATCTCAAAGTGGCTGAACCTTCTGTCTTGGCGTGACATGACCAAGCCAAGTGTATCTCACAGCTTTTGCTTCTCAGACGGGTTCTGCAGCGCAATAATTAGGGGTTGTTTTCTTCTTAGTTCCTTGTCTCCAGTTTGTCACCTTCCGTGTAGCACAGAATTTGCTCCCGAGTAGTCTGCATCTCAGAATGGCAATTTCAGCTCTTGGAGGTGCTGATGTCTACCGTATAGAAACTTCACTGGAAACGTATTGGGGTTATCTGTGTCCTCTGGGGCTACCTGGGCGTTCTCCTCTCGCACAGGGGTGCCTGCGAGCCGGCCGACGTCTTACAGCCGTCAGACCAGGTACCTGGTGCTTTGTGCCAAGGAGCAATGCTTCGGCATAGAGGAACGGGGCATCGCTTCTAGCTCATACGTGCCTCAGCCCCTGACGAGTGTCGTCTTTGGCACCGTCTTATTAAAAGTTGGTTGTATCCAAAGTTGTACTTGCATGTGTAAAACCTCAGGTGTTCATAGTGGTGGGGCAAGGCATCGCAGCGCTGCGGTTTGCAGGGGGTCCGGGGCGCTCGCTCCGTCTGCAGCAACCGAGGGTCCGCAGTCCAAGTACCGGATAGAAAGCAGACCCTAGAGCCTCTCTCTAAATATAGCTATCTTCCAAACTACCCTTCAGAGCCCTATTAATTATTCATTCTTTTTTGCCTTTTTATTTTGTAGCGTGACGCTTCACATCTATTAGCTGCAGTCATCTAACGGGCCGCAAACCGTAGTGCTAAGCATATTCACAGTGTTTCACGGGAGCTCCTTTCGCCTTCCTCATTATGCTGCAGATGCTTTAAATTCACGCGGCACGCAGTAATGGGGATGAAATTTCCCACAGTGGAACATTGCTGACTTAATGTTGCGTGATGAAATAGCACAGATTTATATTTAATATTTCTTTTCAAGCAGGCATCGCAGTGCAAGATTTCTCTGCTTGTGGCTGTTTCTCGCAGTACTGCTCAGCAGCCAGACCTGGGCAGGTTTTTAAAGCTGTGGGAAATTCGTATAAAGCTTTATACTAAGTACCTCATACATAACAAAAAATGGATTTTTATTATTTCTTTTTTTTTTACCTGGAAGAGCTTAAGACTTTAAAACCTGCCCAACAAACATGCCTCAAGATGTTGCTTTATCCATGATGCCCCTGAAACCATCCTGTCTTTCCACTCTAAGTACGTTTGCGCGTATATATTAACTCATGCAAATGTGTCACTAACAGTAGCGTTAGGGTAAATAATATTCTCTGGGTGCCATGGCTCAGGGGACCTCGCTCCGAGGGGAGGAGAGGCTCCTGCAGAAGGCTGAGCTCACGCTGTAATTAATTCATCAGCAAAACTCACTGGAATTAGAGCTCTGTTCTGAGAGAGGCTTCTAATTGAGAGTAAATGGCTCATTAGCACTGAACACATCAACCTGAGAACATCAGTAAACACAAACAAAATAATTAATGTCTTTCAGGTAGTGTAATACGCTATTCCAGCTGCCGCGATTGCTCCTTGCGAACACGGAGGTGGGTCTGGCGCAGGCGCCGTTTGGAACAGCCGGATTTTGGGGACTCTGGGTGTGCTACTAAAAAGATAACTTCCCTGGGGTTCGTGGCAGGGGCTGAGATGATGTACGCTCGGCGCTGCACAAATGCAGCGCTGCATGGGCAGCTCCCTCCCTGTTAGACTCCAACTAGGTAAATGGAAATAATAGGCGTGCGGTTTTTAGAAAAAAAAAGTGTAAAATGAGCAGCAGTGGCTGCTATCCAGAAAGTTATAAAAAAAATACAGATGTGAGATAGTGTGCTGGTGGTAATGAAGGGAGGGGTAGGAGACCGAGGTGGTGAACCCAGCGCAGCGGGCTGAAGCAGACCTTTGGGCTTTTCCAGTGCTACATGCAATGATGCTCACGCTTGTGTTTAGTGCTGTATGCTGTCCGTGAAGTGCGCGTACACGTCACGGTTTCTGTGAGGGGCTGCAACAGAAAAGCAGCAGCAGCCCAGCAGCAGAAGACCCCATCCCTCTATTTGGTCTCAGGAACATTGCATCTTTCAGAGAGAGAAGGGTAATAGCTTGAAAAAGCACAAAATGGTTGTTCATACCTCAGTGCACAGAGAAGTGAGTAACAGACAAAAAAAAAAGGAAAAAAAGGACTATTAATTTTTTTGCAAATGGAAAGGAGAAGAAATACGCTCTGGAGAGTATCTGGTCACATCAGTGCACGCTTCCTGCTAGAAGCCAGAATTTTTGAGATGTAGCTGGATTTGTCTTACAAAGTGATTAAAGTTCACAACTTCGCTTTGCATTTGTGCAAATTTAACTGGTTTTTTAGATGTACGTAGGAAGCCTGACATTGCAGATGAAAGTCCTTCAGGGGGAGAGAGAGAAAAAGAGCTGCGGATCCTAGCAACAGCCGGGAAAGGGCATCCTTGAATCCCTTCCAAGAGGAAGGAGTCACCTTTGCTGACTTTGAGTGGAAAAAGGAAGCTTTTTGCCCCCGGGGGCTGCCCTGACCCCCCCGCCCCAGCCTGCTGCCCTGCGGCAGCGGCCCCCGGGCCCTGACCTGCCCGCTGCGGTGCGGGTCCCTGCTTCAGCACAAGACAGTGAACCCCGGGGAGTGCCTGCAGCCACGCTCCAGCCTGGCTGCTCAACAAACCCCTTCTTCCTCAGTCGAGCAGCAGCTAAAGCTCTGCTTCAGCTTTTCCGCTAGACCAGCCTGCAGTTTGGGCTCGGCTCTTTATTTTCTCTCACTTTGCACTTGCAGAGCAGGGTTTTCCCTCTCCAAGCTGCAGACAGGAGCTGTGTTGGCAGCGCTTGTGCCTACAGCCTGTCGTGGCATTGCCTGGCTTTCAGGCGATGAAATTGGGCGTGCTTTAAAAAAAAAAAAAAAAAAAAAAAAGGGCAATAAATACACCATTTATCAGTGTAATTTAATTATTATTATTATTGTTGTTGTTATTACTATTATTACTTTGCAAGAAAATGAACGGTGACCATTAAGCTGTTGTCCTGCCATGACGTGCAACCCCAGCTTTGCGTGCCCAGAGGTGACTGCAGCAGAAAGCGGAAGGGCTGGTAAGCACCCCCAGCTGCGCGGGGTCCTCTCTGCTTTGCCCTGTCCCAGCCCTCCACTAAAAAACGGCGATTCAAATGTTAATTCCAGTTGTCCCCACGCAAGCATCCAGATTATTGCCAAGTTGAGTACATTAAGTGTACCGTTACTACTTAAAACTATGGAAACTTTGAACAACGGCATTTTTATTGAGTACTTTTCATATTTGAGAAGCTGGGATGTGGAGTTTGTGGAGAAAAACTGCAAATGACCGTGCCTTTATAACAGAATGTGTGCAAGGCTGTGCATACAGGAGCTTGTAAACTCTTTGATTTTATTTTTTCTCCATTTGATGTATTCCCCACCAAACGAAGCTGTCACTTCTCTCTGCTCTCTGCCGCACAGCGCTGCTTGATCCCAGTGAGGAGTACCTGGGTCGGGGTGAGCGCCTGGGATTCGGGTGCAAGCCGCGCTGCCTGGCCAGGGACAGTGGTGTCCCATGAGGTGGGACCTTGTCCTCTGCGGTGGAGATGGGTCCTCTGATGCATGGGAGCGTGAAAAGCAGCAGCGTTGGTGCCGTGGTGATTTTTCAGTATATTTTCTGATGATTTTTAATGCTGAACTATAGTTGGCTATATCCAGTCTGGGTTAAATCCTGTCTTTGACTCTCGGTGTGCCGAGGAGCGTGCCAGGCGGTGCCGGTGCTGGTGGGCTGAGGCAGAGGATGCTCGGAGCGCCCAGGCAGCCCACAAGGCAGCAGGCGCTTTGGCTCTTGACAAAATGCTTTTCGATTTTATTTTTTTTACAGTGCATTTGCGAGGAAAACCTGTGGTGGAATATCTCAGTCGTTAAAGAGTCGGAGTCCCCAGGGGAAAGATGCTGTCTAATGCAAAACAGTCAGTCTGGGCCAAATTGGCGGCTGCCAGAGCAGTTTTGGGTCTGGAGGGGGGATTTGGCTGCGCGCCCCTTTCCCGTGGCAGCGCAGGAGGGACGTGCTCATGGCACCCAACGCCAGCCAGCAGCCTGGGTGGTACTGTGGGTTTGGGCGAAGGACCCTGCTGCTGTCACGGGCGGTATTACAGCGAGGAGCGATGGTGAGAGGAATAGGGATGCAGTCGTCGTCCTCAGGCTCCTCAAACTGCCCTGCTTCTTCCCCAAGCCCCTCTTGCTTCCTTGTGTTCATTAAAGACCCTCTGGTATTGAGTACCAGAAGGTTTGTCCTCAGCAATTAACCAGGGAGCGTGTCAGTCCGTGTCTTTGTCCTTGGAAATAATGTACTTCTTTCTTCTATTGGCTACAATTTGTGTTTCAAAAGTTGCTGTACATAGCTCTTTCAATGCAGGAAAAAATTACAGTAAGGAAGAGGAAGTGGTGAAAAATGGGAATAGGATCTGCAAATACCACTTGCTTCATTAGCTGTCAGGACACTGATTATTCATTAAAATGTGTATTTTCTATTAAACCTGGAAAGTTACGTTTTCCTAACAATAATATAGCTGCAAATTGGACTTTATAAACAAGTACATTGATCTGCTAACGGCTATACCTCAGCCACTATAGCAGTTCACCTGCGTGGCAATGGATTGTTTGTCCTTGGAGGGATGGGGGGGAGAATCGTGTCAAGGGCAAAATTATTCACAGTGTTTATTTACAGAGTTAGGTTTTCTCCACTTCAGCCTCCAGCTTCCAGGCATAAACCCTAAAATATAGGTAAATATGGATTTATCTTTTCCTGAAGCGAAATCCTGATTAGTCCTCCAAGCGCGGTGCCAGGTTGGAAGCAGCTGGCCTGGGGGACGTGTGTGCATCGCGCTCTTTCCTTCCCTCCTCCCGACACCTTTTGAACTAAGGATATCACTAGAAAAATGTTCTTACAGTAACTCAGTCTGGGATCATAAAATCAGCTTTTCTAGTCTGAGGCTAATGCCGTGTTCCCCGGCTGTGGCATTTATCCAAAAGGGCAGTTGCAGTTTTATACGTGCGTGATGCCAGGCTAACAAACAGCAACCTTTTTCTTGGTTCACTTACCTTTAAATTACTCTGATAAAGGATGTATTTATTGCATGGCTTTATTAATTTCTTTCTGGTCTTGTTTTTTACAAAAATCACTGAATTTTGCTGTAAAAGTGCTGTGTCCCTTTGCTTGCTAAGGAAAGGAGCTAAGCGCCGGCCCCTCTGCCCTGCTCCTCTGCATGCAGGGAGCACCGGCACGGCTCGGCGGGCTGTCTAAGAGGGATTAGCTGTGAAGATCTCAGCAGCAGGTCCCCGACCTTCAAAAATGAAGTGGAGTGCCCGTCTTCGCTGGCTCCAGCCTGTGGAGTTTAAAGTAGGAGAAGAGAGGCTTCGGTTTTGTTGTAACTCACCCTTTTTTGCCTAAGAATTCAGAACATTTACATCATCCTTTTTTGGTAACGTCTCTTTTGGAAATCTAATTCGTTTTGGCGTAGCATTTGTGCTGCTGCATTGAGAAGCAACGTCTTGGGGGGGCTAATGAATGCCCCGCAAAACTGCCCGTATCAAACGGGCTCTGATGAAAGATGGCAGCAGCTAGAAATACTCAACGGTGCTGTGGAAAGGGGAAGAAGACCGAGTGCCACAGCGCTGGCTCGAGGGCGTGGGGCCCTGCTTGGACGTGGAAGTAGCGCGTTTATAATTTGGCCCAGAGAGTTGTGTCCCTCAGTGGGTTAAAAAGCTGTATTTCTCAAAAGAAAGGTCTGCAACACCTTTAAATGACTTTTCTATAGTGAAGAACGATAATTCACGCAGTCCTGGCAGCTTTTGTGCCTGCCGTGTTGAATTTCTGAATACAACGGTGTCAGGAAAGGGAGAAATTGGGGTGGGGGGCGAAGGAGGAGTGTTTTTTTCGTGGAGTGCTTCACGGTGGTGGTGTTTTTTCAGAGTGCTTGTTGGCGAACTGATTACTTTCTGGCAGCCTCTCCTCCTCTACATCCTCCTCCTCCTCCTCCATCTCTCTTGCCCATCCATCTCCATCTCTTGCCCTCCTCCTCCATCTCTCCGTCTCGCCCTTGCCCACGCAGGTCTCTCCTGCAGCTGTGGGCAAAGCCAACACACCGGCTTCCCTTGGTGGCGTGGCAGGTGCCCAGCCGCAAGGATTCGACCAGTTCCACCAGTACGTTTTGGGAAGTAATTAGCAAATCTTTGAATTGGGAAAACTATTTAGCTCTGAAATACTTGCTAGATTTTATGTGTACATCAAAGGCTTTCTCAGTGCTTTCTTGGATTTATTTTATTTTTCACATTTAACGTAAAACTGCAGAAGTGGTGGAAACTGGTGAACACTGCTCTTGAATTTGAACAGGTCTTTTGCGGTGATTGCCATCTAAACAGCTCAAAGCACTTCTCGTTAACTCCTTCAGCCTCAGCCTGTATCAAGGTGCAGAGGCACCTCCGCAGCCCAACAGGTCTTGTCCTGGAAGTAAAGCAGTACACTGACATTTAGGATTGGAAGTGAAAAAGAAAACCATACAAAATTCACAAGGAAATGTCAAAAACACTGACTCGCTTTTGAAACTTTCAGAAAGAGAAGCCGTGATTTTCCCCCAAATGTCAAAAAGGGCCCAGACGTACAGGATTTTAAACTAGCCTGGTGAGAGTTAACATCAGTGCAATCTGAATGTAAGGAAATGGGTTTGTATATAAAATTAGAAACTCCTCATAGGCATATGGTTATTTGTACAGTACAGCTTTGAGTTGTGGCTTATTTATTCTCCTGGGGTGCACATGGAAATAACAAGTGCGCTGCATGACATCACATTGCAATATATATAGTCACTAATTAACCTTCGCTGACTGCTGTAATAGTCTCACTCCTGTGCACACCGCAGGAAATTATTTTCTGCTATATTATCTTCTTGATGCTTTGTATATAAACCAGAATGGAAGATGGGGCCATATGAAGAAAACGGCATTCAATAACTCTGAGCCTTATCGGCCTGTCCTGCCTTTGCATCAGGAAATGTTGGTCCTGTTTTATTTTGGGATTTTTATTTTTATTTTAATACGGGAGAGGTTTGATGACGCTGCAAAGGAAGGAACAGCTCTGAAATGTTGTGCACCTGGTGATATGAATGCACCTGTATAATCTGTAGAGATCAGTCAAACGTATTACCAAGGGGAAAAAAGCAACACAAAATTACTGAATGCATGAAGACACTTTTTTAGCAGTTTGTCCGGAGGGAAGCCGAAGTTTAGCAGAGTAAGAGCTGGGGAGGTTGGGGAGGTAACGCTAAGATGCTCTGCTCACTGCATAGGAAGGGGAGACCTTAGATTTGGGCAGGCTGATTTTCACATCTCAGATTTGTGGAAAGACCCAGCCTTTATTGGTTACAAGTGGTAAGGCTTCTTTACATCTTCTTTACATGTACCATTGAGACGTTGACCCAGTGCATTAATTCAGAGAGAAGAAAGCAGCAGGTGGTGGTGTTCTGCTGAGCGAGCCTCATCTTCAAAGGCTGAAAACCCAAGGTTCTGGGCAACTTATTTCACAACTCTTTCTGGCCAGGGACTGCTCAGATGGGAAGAATAAAACCCAGTTATGTCCCACCAGGTGCCTGGGGCTCAGTTGTGGCTTTTAGGAAAATTAAAGCAATTGCATGCCTGGTAATTAATGCTAAAAAACATCCGTAAAAAACATTGCCATTTCAACTTTATGTTTTAGCAGCATTCCCAACTGGTCAGGCTGAGCAGAGCCTGCAGAGCTGATAACAGAGGCGAGCACTGGTGTGCACTGGTATTTGGGACTGACACTGAGGTAGAGCTTTTTGCACAGAAAGTACAAGCGAGAACATCGTTTTGCCTCCTCGCTAATGGCTGAGAGATGTACCATCTTACTTAAACCAAAAAGTGAAATGTCCTCATGAAAGGGAGCACAGCAGATTTATTTAAGCTTGTACCGAGCCTGTGGTGAAGCACGTACAACGCACCAGGGAGGGAGAGAAACCTGGAATGAATGTTCCTTGCCTCCCAAAATGTAAATAGATGTTGGATTAGATGGATACGCTGATACATATTGCAGGAACTACCTGCAACACCATCAACAAATTACTGCATAAAGATGAGAAAATCCTGGTCTTTAAGGTGTTCTCCTTGCTGAAGCTCTTCATTATTTTGAAACCTCAGAGGCGTTTCTGGACATAGGTACATACACAATTTTCATGAAAACCTGAAACTGCTCTCAGGAAATGAAGCCTACTGAACAACTGTGGATTTGCAAGGATATGCTGCCCGGTTTTCCACTCGTCTTCCTGCAGCTGTGTTTATTTTCTGTGGGAGCTGCCGGGACCGAGAGCACTATTTAAAACTGCGTATTTTGGGTGGGCACCTGGCTGGGCGGTGGCTTCTCCCGCAGAAGCATCCCATTTCTCCCAGCCTTTGCACGTATGCTCATCCGGCAGATCGCTTCTGAAAAGCTGTACAAATACTATTGCTCTCGCAGCTTTGCTGTAATCTAAGTGTAATTCTCGACATTAAAATACAGTACAGATAATTGATGCTGGCACTTGGGTCCCTGTAGCAACCTGTGAGGCCACTCTCCCGCCGAGAGGCATGCAGCGCTATGCCGAAGGGCATAACTTGTTTTCTAAATATATATATATGGTATATATACATATGGTGCAGCAAGGTGTGTCTGGTTTTGTGAAGAGGCTTTTACAGCCCAGGGATTGTCAAGGCCAGCCTGATACTCGTTTCCCCCAGCACTGGCAGAATTGATGCATCTCTTCCCTAGGAAATTCTGTGCGCCTGACATGTTTGCAAGAAATGTTTGTCAGGTAAAACCAAAGACTGTGCGGCAGATGCTGTGTTTAGTTCAAGGGATCTTGTGTTAAGCACTGTGCATTAATTTTAAATAGATGACAGAACCTGTACCAGGCTGGGTGATGCTGGTGGTGGAGCTGGGAACTACGAATGTTTCAAGTGCAAGACAGGCACTCTTAGATAGATGCGGCTGAAAGAGCTGTAGCTGGAAAAGCTGGTTTAAACACAACGCCAGAAGTTGTCTGTAGCAGAAAGGAACAGAGTAGTCCCTCAAAACAGAAGGCAGTGATTTAGGGTCGTTAGGGTTGCCAGCGTTAGGCAGTCCCCTTCTCCAGGTATTTGCTGTGGGTTTGCTGCAGGCAGCCCCTGTCCCAAAGCAGGAGGGCATTTGTCCCCATCTCCCCTCTCTTCGGGGCCCGTCCCCTGGTTTCCAGCAGCTGAGTACCTCTGTCACCCCTGGATCTAGCCCTGAGATACCTGTGGGGTACAGGTGAGTGCTAGGGCAGTCGGTGATCACCATAATTTTTAAATGTTAGTATGCCAAGAAAGGACGGTAAATGAGGTTTTCCCTCTTTCAGGGGAGACCCGTGGTCTGTTTGGGGTGTCCCACGTTGAATTTTCTGTTTGAAGCGGCCACGGGCCGGCTGGGGCTGCAGGTCAGGAGCAGAAGTCACACCGGTACGGGAGCAGGTTTGTTTGAAGCAGTTCTGGGGATGAATTGATTGCCTCGAAATGTTTAGTGTTGCAAAGATACTCAACAAATTAATACATATGTTAGACCAACAACACTAAATAAGGAAAGTTTATTTCCAAACACAGCTCCGTGTTGTATTTCATCCTTCTATTGATACAGTTCATACCAAATGGCACATTATTTTCAGCTAAGAAGTTGGCTGCCAGGTTTATGGTATATTTAAATAAAGTCTCCCAGCCATCCCCTGAGAGCCTTTTCCCGTACCGTGGATGCAGGCAGGGAAGCTGGGAAGCAAGAGCTGGTGCTGCAGCAGGTCGCCTTCCCCTGCCGCCTCTGCCGTGCTCCCTCCTCTCTCTGCAGGCAGCAGTTAGGAGACATCCGTGTAACTGGGAGCCCGAATCGTTTTTGCATCCCAGGAAGGCAGTCTCTAACATGAAATACTTCTTCGGATTTTTTTAGGCCTGCCAAAGCCCTGAAGATTAAAGTGCTCTATTTTGGTGCTCAGCGGCATATGGCTGGGTGGGTGTTTGGAGAAGGATAGGGGTGCTGAAGATATCGTGTATTCAAAGGGAAGGGTTGGGGTTTGGGTTTGGGTTTCATGCCTCATAATTAAAATGTTCTCATTTGAAGAGCATAATTTATTTTAAATGTCTTTCTTTTTTCCTTTTCTATCTGACTGATTGGCGGACTTCTCCCAGGTTTCACTCTAGCCATATGTTCCTGAGGCATCCTCTGACCGCAAACTATTTTCTTCTGATTTAACAAAACAGGCCTTTTTTCCCGTGTCTCTTCCCCAGCATCCCCGATGGACAGTTGCATTGTGCTACAAATAAAACCACTGCATTTTTGGCTGCACTTTGGAGCCAAAACTCCATTAATTGCAGAACCCAGCTTTTTAATTCTTACTGAAGAACTGTAGCTGCAATTTGAAGAGAAATGCAGCGGAGAGGCAGCTACCCCGGGCTTTTCTGTAAGCTGTCAAGGAGAGGAGCTGATTCAGGCAGCTTCAGGGAAATCAGTTCTGATACTAAACAAGGGAAGAAAGTTATTCTGGTATTAATTCAGGATAAATGAGGACTTCTTCCTTTTAAAATTAAAGCTTGCTATGGATGGAGCCGGCGTGAAATAACAAGAGTGGGGGTTTCATCCCTGTCCTCTGGCGTGCCTGCGGCCGTGGCTGCAGCCGCGGCTGCCGGTGCTTGCCGCGAGGCTTCCCTGGGTGCCGCTCGGGTGGCGGACCCCGATGCATGCACGGAGGAGCAGGGCGAGGTTTCGCAGCCATCCGTCCCCGCGGCGAACCCCCGTTGCATTAGGCCCTGCGCGGGCTGGTGCTGCAGCACCCGCCGCAGGTCAGCCCGCAGCCTGGTGACAGCGGGACCTGGGCATGTGGGACCCGGCACAGTGCTGCTGCCGCCACCGCCGCGGGAGCTGGGGACTGGGGGAGGTCCCGGGGAGGACTGCCTTTCCTTAACGGCCGAGGAAAACGGTCATCACGGTGGGGAAGTTCCAGCATCGCATTATGTTGAAATGTGCGTTTTATGGTAAGTGTTCTTTTTTTATTTTTAGAAATTATTTCCCCTGTGAGAGAGTTACGCATAGACTAGCGTTAAACAAAACACTTCTACTTTACAGTAATTTGGGGAGCCCGGAGCTGGAAAGAGTTACTGGATTATTGAAGATAGAATCATATCGTAGAATATCATAGAATGGTTTGGGTTGGAAGGGACCTTAAAGATCATCCAATTCCATCCCCCCTGCCACGGGCAGGGACACCTTCCACTAGACCAGGTTGCTCAAAGCCCCATCCAGCCTGGCCTTGAACACTGCCAGGGATGGATGGGGCATCCACAACTTCTCTGGGCAACCTGTGCCAGTGCCTCACCACCCTCACAGTGAAGAACTTCTTCCTTACATCTGATCTAAATCTCCCCTCTTTCAGCTTAAAGCCGTTACCCCTTGTCCTGTCACTACACGCCGTTGTAAAAAGTCCCTCCCCATCTTTCCTGTAGGCCCCTTTAGGTACTGGCAGGCTGCTATAAGGTCTCCCCGGAGCCTTCTCTTCTCCAGGCTGAACAACCCCAACTCTCTCAGCCTGTCTTCATAGGAGAGGTGCTCCAGCCCCCTGATCATCTTCGTGGCCTCCTCTGGACTCGCTCCAACAGGTCCATGTCCTTCTTATGTTGGAGGCCCCAAAGCTGGACGCAGGACTCCAGGCGCGGTCTCATGAGAGCAGAGTAGAGGAGGAGAATCCCCTCCCTCGACCTGCTGGCCACGCTTCTTTTGATGCAGCCCAGGATACGGTTGGCTTTCTGGGCTGCGAGCGCACATTGCCAGGTCATGTTGAGCTTCTTGTCAACCGACATCCCCAAGTCCTTCTCCGCAGGGCTGCTCTCAATCCATTCTCCGCCCAGCCTGTATTTGTGCTTGGGATTGCCCCGACCCATGTGCAGGACCTTGCACTTGCTCTTGTTGACTTGTTGTCACGGGCCCACCTCTCACGCCTGTCAGGGTCCCTCTGGATGGCATCCCTTCCCTCCAGCGTGTCCACTGCACCGCACAGCTTGGTGTCGTCGGCAGACTTGCTGAGGGTGCACTCGATCCCACTGTCCATGTCGCCGACAAGGATGTCAAACAGCACTGGTCCCAGTACTGACCCCTGAGGAACGCCACCTGTCACTGCTCTCCACTCTGACATCGAGCCGTTGACTGCAACTCTTTGAGTGCGACCATCCAGCCAATTCCTTATCCACCGAGTGCTCCATCCATCAAATCCATGTCTCTCCAATTCAGAGACAAAGATGTCGTGTGGGACAGTGTCAAATGCTTTGCACAAGTCCAGGTAGATGATGTCAGTTGCTCTTCCCTTATCCACCAACACTGTAACCCCATTGTAGAAGGCCACCAAATTTGTCAGGCACGATTTGCCCGTAGTGAAGCCATGTTGGCTGTCACCAGTCACCTCCTTATTTTCCAGGGTGTCCCCTTGTCAGTTGCAACGTGTCCACAGCCATGCAGAATTTCAGTCGTTTATGCGGCGTGCGGTGCCCAGGCTGGGGCTGAGGAGGTGGATGAGGGCATCCCGACCTTCCCCGGCACTGCCGCCGGCCGCTGTGTCCCCAAAGCGGGAGGGCTCTTATGTACTTTGCTGCTCTCGTGTACTTTGAAAATATTATCAGCTATTAGCATGAGGAAAGTTGTCACAGGACTGTGTTATCAGTAAAAATTACAGAATACTTGAGGCTGGAGGGGAGCTCTGGAGAGCATCCGCTGCACTTTGTCAGGGCATGGATGGGCAACTCTATTTTATGTCAGAGTACCACTTTATGAGTATCACCAGCTCTGTGTATGAGCAGCCTGTAAATATTCCCATCCAGTGAGAATGGGTGCGTTGTCTCTCCCCATTACCATCCTCCTTTCCTCCCTCTATCCCCTTCCTCCTGCCCCTTCCTCCTGCCCGTGCCCGAAGCCAGCAGTGCTCCCGCTGCATCCTAGCAGAGAGCTGCATGGAGCAGGGAATTAAATACTTCCATTTGGGTGCTGCTGCTGCTGCTTATTCAATAACATCCCGGTAGGAGGGAAATGATGCAAAAGCGGGAATGTGGCAGATGGCTCTGCAAAAAAAATCTGCTCAAAGAAAGGAGCTGAAGGGGCTGAAATCAGCCCTGACGCACTCGTGCACGTAGGTAGAAGGGAACAGATCAGAGTCTTTCAGAATAATATGGGGGGTTTGGTTATAAGAAAAATACCAGGCCAGATTCTCAGACAGTATAAATTTCTGTCACTGCATTAAATGTGCGTTAGACAGTTTTATTCAGATAACTGAGATTCTGGCCCTGTTTTTTCAAAAGGATGGAAAATACTGCTGCAGACGTCTGCGGGCTGAGCACAGAAGGGCAGTGCTGAAGGCTGCCGTGCTTTTATTTTTTTCCCCCTTTTTTTTGGGAAGCGGCTAACACAAAAGAGGGGAGGTTAGCTCACCTGCCAGTAGCCTGTTGCATTCCTTTACATGGGAACAGTATTAATACGTGCAGTGGTGCCTTGCTTTTACGCACAGGTTTTATGACATTTTCGAAACCTGCTATAATACATGCTGATGATGGGTGGCTGTGGTCATGGTAAGCATCAAGATGAACTGTCTGCAAGATGTCAGAAAACTATGTGTGTATGAGTGATTAAAAATTGCCCTAAGAAGAGGACCGGCTGATAAGAAAAATACCTTGGCTGTCACCGCTATTTTTTAAGTGTCAAGATAGCTCCTGGGAGAACAGCACAGTCTGAATAAACCAGGAGATATTTATAGTGCTGGAGCATAAACAACGTGTCTAAATTGAGTAGCAGAGCAGAAGCCTGGGTTTGCTATTCAGTGCGATGAGAAATTAAAATGTTTAGCATAAGACTGACGTCTGACTCTTGCATAAATGCATGCATTGCGTTCCTTGGTTTGCTCTTTGCTCTGCTCCCGTGGTTGCCTTTTGCATACATGCTTCATTTGTTTCATCTCTGACCTCCTTTTGTTGGGGCAGTTTCTAGATCTCAGTAATAAGTGATGATTAAGCATTAAGTGTTCTAGAAAGGCCTGCTGCAGATCGAAATTTCAAGAGGAATGATGCTCTCACTTGGGGAGTTGGCCACTTTACCCTGTTGTGTGTCAGACACCCTGAATTCCCTGTCACCCGCGGTCTGTCCCAGCTGCGTGTGTATTGAGTGGGTGCCCAAGGACGTGTGTGGACCTCCACTCCGATGTCTTCTCCGCTGGTACTGCAGGCTCGTGGGCAGCGGCAGGCTCTCCACGTTTTTTCCCACTTTTTCTTTCTGCTACGAAAAAGGGACGCGGCTCTTGTGGAGCTGATCCACAGGGCCACTGCTTTGCTTTGTACCTGGTCGCAGGACCTATTTGTGTCACGACCTAAGAAACCAGCGATCAGCTTAAAGAACAAAATGGGCAGCACATCTCTGTATTCATTACAGAAAGAAAAAACTCAGATTATCCCAGATTACCAAAATCTGGACTGTTTTCTTCATTTTACCAGTGCCCTCATCCCCCTCTGCTTCTCTCCTCTAGCTCCATGGCACACCCGCCTCTGGCTTCGGAGCGGGCTGTGGCTGTGAAGGTGACGGGCGATGTCCCTGCCCGGTCCTGGCAGGGGAGGCAGGGGCAGGGCGGGCAGGTTGTGTTTCGTGCCTTTCCCTAATCCCACGCGTCTGCTGAGCCGCTGCTCGGTCCCTGCCTGCATCCCGCCACCTGAAGCATCCCCCCGCAGCCTCAGCCAGGGCTTGGAGTTCACATACTTATATTTTCGTGAATGCATAGAGCGCCTTTTTGCCGTTGTTACCTTTAAGACACCTTTTGTCTCTTGCATTTCAGGAAATGCCATATTTTTTTTCTCTTTAACAAAAGGGTTTTTTTTATTGAAACGTTACTTCAAAAGTGATCAGAAGCATTAAATGCATAGATGGCAAGGTGGCTGCCCATCTCCCTTCTGCTAAAGAAAATCAGGCTGCAAAAGTGCCGGTGCATTAAAGCAGGCATTGACAGTCGACGGCGGCAGGGGCTGGCAACCACAAATTGACAGAAAGTTTTATTGTGCTTCAAACTATCATCAGTTTAATAAAAAAAAAAAACAAAACCCTGAAATTATGATGGGAAAATGTTAATGCTAAAAATAGCTGTTCTTTCCAAATAGGTGGGAGGTGTTAGAGTTTAGACACCACGCTTTCTGTCTGCTTAGAAACCCTTCCGTCAGGCTGTACATTTCTCAGCCGTGCATAGTACAGCTTGTCATTTTGACTTACATTAAAAAATAATGTGGCAATGAACATTGAGAGGAAAAGCTTGAGAGCATCCTTCACGCCGAGTTTTGGTTCTGACCTCCCATTTTGGGCGCCCATTTTCTGGCTTATCGCAGAACTTGGGGGCCAGATGTTAACATCAGGATAGCGCGCTGTTACTTAGCTAGATGTGGTAAAACCAGCTTCTCTTCCCGTATTTTCTCTACGGTCCTGGAAGAGGAGAGGTTGCTGTGGAAATCATGCATCTCCTTTTTTCTACAGCAGTAAATCTTCCCTTAGTCCTGCAAGAGTGCAGGATGAGTGTGGTATATTTTTATATCAAGTCTCACATCAAGCTTTACTCTTGCCTTCACGGGCCTTAGATTGCAGTTGTGGATTAGCTTAATTCTTAGTAAGTGATTTAACATTGCAGGCTGATTAGTTTTTAACACATATTTTTGAGGCTTTACAGATAAACTGCAGGTTTAAGGGAGGTAAACGCCCCCCGAAATGCACAGTAAAGCGTGTGAAGGGAAGAGCCACCCGGCTGCACAGGCAGCCTCTTGGATCCCGGCTCAGGTCCAGGCGTTTTAACGTGCAGGGCCCTAGCTCTTAAGAAGAAAAAAGAAAAAAATCTGACAAAACGTGAGCATGTTTGTGCATTTTTGCCAGTAACTTCTGCTGGAGGATTTCTCTTTGCTCCATTCCTGGCGGGTGGGATGCCAAGATGCCCTTTTTGGTGCCGTTGGGACGGCGCGCTGTTGAGTCGTCGTAATGCCAAAATAATTATCTCTTTCCCCGACTGGTTAAGATTAACTTTTCCGTGTTTCCATGTTAAGAAGGACACCTCCTGGTGTCCCTGTGCCCAGCCCTTGGCCAGCAAATCGCAGCCCAGAAACACAAAAACATTTAAGGTGAAATTTCTGGCATTACCTTGGAGAGAAAAAAGAGCCATATAACCTTTATATGCCTAAATTGCTTCTGAAGACTTTCACGGGGGGGAGGGGTGTGTGTGCTGTTAAAAGCTTATTAGTGATCTATGATTTGTCAACCATCAGCCAACTTCTGCAGTAAAATGTAAGAGGGCCATATAAATAACAGCACGCCTGTGATTTTTTTCAAGGCGGTATAGTACAAGTTCTAGAAATTGCCTGAATACAGCCAGCTCCATCTGGGTACTTCAGAAATTTAGAAATAATTTGAGGGTTATTACAGGGTAGAATTAGTCAAAGCACTTATTTACAGATTTTTTTGTCCTCCATCTGCCCCCTTATTAATTCGGGGAGGCAGCTCTCGGCTGCGCTGACGGCGAGTCACCGCGGTACCATGCTTTGTATTTTCACCGTTCTCTGGTCGCTTCGGGAGGGACCGGGTACCTGGGTACTTTAGGACGCGTCTAAATGTCTAAAGCCAGCACTAACCATAGTAATGACTGTCACTGAGCTCGGGCTTACAGAGCCCAGCGTGGGGATGAAGGACAGGTTGTCCGCATCCAGTTGTGTCCAGTAACTTCAGCGGGGTGAGCAGTGCCCATCGCAACCCAAAGCCAGCGATGGGGACATCACGGCCAACATGCATGGGACAGGACTTTGGGCGATGCAAGATGACACTGGATTTTTGGTGGGTTTGGTGGCAACAACCGTTGTCCTTTGGGATGCCTTTGCCTTCCTGGGGAACTGGCCTTATCCTGTGGCAAAGCTAGAAGCTATCAGGATCATTAACTGAATTATTAGGATTTCAGATGCCGGGGAATTCTGACCCCAGCATCATCCCAATGGCACCAAACCTCCTCTGTGTTATGTTTTTATTGAGCGAGCATGCTGGGAGCTCCGGTCCCTGTCAGCTGTGTCTAAGTGTTTGCACATCCCTGTTTCTTGTCGGTGTTTCCTGGAAATGGGGCATTGCATCTAAACCTGCCATAGCCAGAGACAGAGAAAATTAAAAGCTTAAATAGTCTGCTGCTTGGCTGAGGGTGGGATAGTTGCATCCACTTTTTCAGCTCGGCTAGGGCTCTAAAACCAAGAGTTCTACCTCATTAGAAATAACAACTTGTAATTAATAACTTATGACATGACAGATAGAGGCGTTTTTCTCCAGCGATAGCACTTGCTTCAGATAGAGCGAATGCTGAAAAGAGAAGGCATGATTATTAAAAAAAAAAAAAAAGATACTTTCATCTCAAAGTTGAGGGGAGAAATACATCGGTTTAACCCGTGCTCATCCTCCAGAGCTGCTCTGCTGTACATTATTTAAGGAAGTTAATGGAAAATTTTCCTAAATATGCATGGCTGGGACTTTCCTGTGTTATGGACCGTGGCATTATGTGCCGGACTCTACAGAGGGATGCCAGATCACTATGGGTGGGTGTAAATGACTGAATTTAATCAGTAGCAAAATTGCTAATAATGTCTAATACTAAAGCTCTCTCTAACGCTGTTTCAGCCTCTGCCTGTGAGGAGATGAGTCCCAAAACCTTGCCCTTGCCTTCCTTTAAGCTCATTATTCATAATACTTTGAAAACAGAGTCAGCTCTGGTTTCTGCAGAAGGAATATAGATCCTGGAAACAGCGAGAAATAATCTGGGTAGGGGTGGTCCCAAATATGCAGGAGTGAGGTTTGTGAAAGTACGGGGTATTCAGACAAAATAGCATTGCTTGCCCCCTTAGGAGCAGTGCTTCTGGATGAAAATCGCTTCCCTTGGACATAGTGAACAATGTTTTTGCAGCCTCTGTTTTTGAAATAGTAGAGAGGGGTTCTGTTGGACGTTTGGTTTGGGGTCTGTGTTGGAATATATGCTTAAGTGTACCTCTTTTTCAGGTGCGTTGTTGTGATTTGTATGCAGGCAGAGCTTTGCTAATGTGCATTGCAATCACCGGCCGTTAACAGCTCTGGAGAGCACTCCGTGATGGAAGCGTGTGTTAGGAGTGATGAACAAAATGCATCGAAACCTTTTACTTTGACAAATGGATGGCTTCTTAATTAGATGCACTGCATACAGCGTGTTTGCTTCCAAACGCGAGTTTAAAATTTATACTGCAAATGAATATTAATTATATAGACAACTTGGTAAAATTTTAACAGGCCCATTAATGTGAGGAAGGCATCACAGGATCTGCTGGCTGCGTACCCTGCTGATGAATAACTTCTTAGGGGGAAAAAAAGCACAAAACACCGAAAAAGCCTTCCATACCAACAGAAGGAGAGGAAAACTTACTCGCCTGACGTTAACGGCCTGATCTGTTAGAGGCTGTTGGGCGCGAGCCCATGCCCACCGGAAAGAAACTACATCTCCATTAAAATAAAAGGCCTATCTTTATCTGAGCATAAATTAATGGAAAATAATCCTGAGGTAGTTATCAAGAAGGGCTGTCAGTGGTGGGCTGCACCTAGGTGCTCCTGCTTTTTCTGTGGGAAAACGTGGAAATACCCGCTGATCTTCGGTTCGGTGCTTTCCTGCCCAGGCAGCCTGTTGAAGACGCGGCTCGTGGTGCAAGAAAGGGGAGAGCCGAGCTGCGGGCGATGCGTTTCCCCCGCCACGCCGATGCTGTGGGCGGCCTGGGAACCCGCCTCGGCTGCGGTTCGGTTTACCCTTGCCGTGGGAAGCGGCGTAACGGCTTTGGGATGCCCTGAGCGAGATGAGGTGCTCCCGGCGCGGGGTGTACACGCTGTTACTGCTCTGGCTGGCAGCCCCGAGGACCGTGCCTCTCCTGAGCCCCGTTGCCAGCTTTAGCTCTCCCAAGGAGAGAGCACGGGCCATGCATTAGGACGCTTGCGAAGAGCTGATGCTTGTTCTGCGCGGGGATGTGGATAATGGCTCCGGTCATCAAGTGCCTTATGCAATTCCGTTGTTACTGCTATAATAATACAAAGGAGACGGTTACAGCCGGGGCTGTTGTGAGCTGGCTGCTCAAAGCGTGTAATAGCAGAAAGGCATTGCAGAGCTTGTAGCTGGGAGTCTGAGGCTTTGCTGAGAAAACGGAAAGGGAAGGAAGAGCCGGGAAATGCAGCGGAGCTGGAAGAAAACCTAAGAATTGATTTCTTGTCCAAGGGCTCGTCAGAGCACGTTAGCACCTCTTAGCATCGTCTGCATGGTGTGACAGGTATTCTCTATAATGATGAGCGTATTAGTCGCTGCTGTTCATCCTGAGAGGATATTAAATAATTTGCACCCTCGGGTTTGTTAGTGAAGAAGATAAATTGATTTTAAAGAAAAATTATATACCTGCAAATATTTATCTCTCCAGTGAGCTTACAAAGGGTTGCATCAATGGAACAAAATGTGAAGCTGATTTTCCTGAGATTCAGCTAACACATTTTTCGATAGGACGCGGGTATAAAATTCCTCCTTTGAAAGCCTACTGGCAGCAGCAGGTTTGGGAGGTGGCAGGATGATAGATCAGGAGGTAGAAATAGTCCTGCAGCACAGCGGCTGGTGGGGATGGGAGAGCCTAACCCGGCAGGCGGCGGGTCCCGTGCCCTGGCATTGCCCTGGGCGTGCAGCATCGGCCGTGGGATCTCTTGCGGATGCGGATTTGGATGCGGATGGGGATGAGGATGCAGGTGCCGGCCGGTCCTGTGTGCTGGTCCCTTCCCTGAGCCCTGGCAGCATTGCTGACCCGCGTGTTCCCCCCACGCCCCTTGTTACACCCCCTGTGGCATTTTGATAGCACGCCTTTTACAATAAAGCTTAATTCTATTTTTTTTAGTGTCGCCAACGCGAAGAAAAAGCCGTGCAAGGGATTGCCACCCGACATTCAGCTCCCTGCAGAGCAGGGTTGCTGTGGCCGGGGTGGCCACCCCGGCGGTGCTCCCACGGGAGCCCTTGGGTCACGCCGGAGGTGCAGCTCACCCCCCCTCAGCAAAGCCTGCGGCGCAGCAAGGTCGACAGTTATCAACTTCTCTGTACAGAGTGATCTGCAGTTTAAGCAATTTGTTATCTAAAGCGTAGGTCACCGGAGTTAACCAGCCATCTGCTTCGCGGGCGCCGTAGACCCAGTTCCAGCCGCGGCTCCCGCCATTTGCATGCATTATTAG
Source organism: Gymnogyps californianus (assembly GCF_018139145.2). Taxonomy (NCBI): domain Eukaryota; kingdom Metazoa; phylum Chordata; class Aves; order Accipitriformes; family Cathartidae; genus Gymnogyps; species Gymnogyps californianus. Next base: position 43,285,156 of record NC_059477.1, read on the forward strand.
ACGCGTTCGTTCGCTAATGAGGTCTCCCTCGGAAGTCAGGTCTGAAGAAGCAGAGGGGGAAAGGTCTGGGCTTTCGCGGTGAAGGTACGGCTAATGAACAGCTGCAGAGTAAAGGCCACAGATGGAAGTGCTACTCACTCTAATTACCATTTTTCTAAAAATTGCAGGGTTTTTTCTAAACCCGCTTTAGGTATGTGCTTGCTTCCACTTCACTTAGTAAACAGAACTGAAACCCATGGGGACCGGGTGACAAGACACCAGAAAGTATGCCGTACCGTCCTGTCTGAGGCTGTGGGACGGGGGTAGGCTTGCGTGCCCCCAGGGCATGCTCCCTCAGGTGTGTGAGCTCAGGTGTTCACTGCAAAAAAAGCCCCCCGGTTCATGTTTTTCCCCTCAGAGATAAAACAGAAAACTGAGTTTTATGTCTTGTGATGTACTCAGACGTATTAGCAGCAGAAATCGCTACGCAAAACTTAAACTTTGATTCCCTTAGCAGTAACATAAAGTGTAATAAAATTTTATTTTTCTGGCTGTATGTCACCAGGCGCATATCCATCCCCCGCTCCCCCTCGCTACAGCCCCGCTATCGTCTTTCTTGTGACTTCCAAAGTTTCCTTTCATTTTCTCCTGACTTAAAGACGTTCTTGCCGGCTAAGCAGAGGATGTGTTTGCAGAGGTAGATTTAGCTTCCTGAAAACCAAATGTCATATTTCCAGTTTGCTATACTAGGATAAAATGGCAGGGTAATTCTGTTTACAGATTGCTACAGATACCATTTAAAAAAAAAATTAAAAAAAGAAGCAGCAGGATTTCTTCCAGAAGCCTCCAGTGATCCACGGTCATCGTTTCCCTCTGATTTCTGAGGTCAGATGGGTCACCGGGATGGCCAAGTCTGGGTGCTCGGGAGGAGGACTTTTTTCTCCACGGTGGGAGGCAGTGGAGGAAGAGGAAGGGCAGTGTTGTGCCTCTGAGTCGTATTTCTTCTTCCCTGCTAGTTTTTTGAAGCTTGGATCTCAGCCTGGCAGCGATGGATCTGTGAGCAGATTGCTGGTGAAGCCCTTAAAGAGGAATAAATGTATTTCATAGGACATACCTACTGCTCACTGGTGGGTTGGAATGCACTAGCACGGGCTTGGTTTGTGCATACGATGCATAGAGCGTAGGGTCTGGTTTTGTATGCATTCGTCAATATGATGAAAATACGGAATAACTTAGTAATGCTTTAAGATCCTGACAAGTCCAACTTTACATTACAATTAGCAGCTTTTGCTAATTTACAACCAGGGTTATCAGTTAGCCCTGTATTTCCCTTTGTCAGCAGCACCTTCAAAAGTGTCCATAATAGTAGATGTGAATTATTCAGTTACACTCCTTCCTCTATTGTTGGCTCCTTCCACCTTGAGGATGACAATTTAATAGCTACTGTATGTAAATGGTAGGCATGCCAATGCCTGTTCTTTTGTACCTTTAAAAACATAAAATATGTTTCACTGAGATGTTCAAAAACCCCCAAGATTTATGTGCATCCACAATTGTCCGTAACTGGTGAAAGTTTTTCTCCATTGCTCATTGCAGGGATGACGTGCCAAGCCAGGACATCCTATACCGAGGACGAGGTGCTCTGGGGTCATCGTTTCTTCCCTGTTATCTCCTTGGAAGAGGGGTTCTTTAAAGTCGATTACTCCCAGTTCCACGCAACGTTTGAGGTGCCCACCCCACCGTACAGCGTGAAGGAGCAGGAGGAGATGCTGCTCATGTCCTCTCCCTTGATAGCACCCGCTGTGAGCAACAGCAAGGAAAGGAATAACTCGGTGGAGTGCCTGGATGGTCTCGACGAAGTTGGCACAAAACTGCCTTCAAAACTGCAGAAAATAACTGGGAGGGAAGACTTCCCCAAAAAACTCCTCAGGATGAGTTCCACCACCTCTGAGAAGGCCTACAGCATGGGGGATTTACCCATGAAACTCCAGCGGATCAGCTCGGTCCCCGGGAATTCGGAGGAGAAACTGGTGTCTAAAACCACAAAGATGATGTCGGATCCCATCAGCCAGTCGGTGGCCGACCTGCCGCCCAAGCTGCAGAAGCTGTCAGGCGGCGGCGGCAGGATGGAAGGGAACCTTCCACCCAAACTGCGAAAAATGAATTCGGATCGGTTTACATAACCCGACGGGACTTCTAGCTATCGTTTCGAGCTTGAACTGCTACTGGCAAGGGCAGCGTGGGCAGGAGAGCGGGCCCTCCACCAGCCGTATGTGTGCTAAACTCTGTGGTCCCCGGCGCGCCGGGAGGCAGGAGCATCCCCTCGGTAGCGGTGGCTGCGCTGTAAGTACGAACGACGGGACGATCGGCGAGCTGATGTTCGTTGGCATGTAGTATCACAACACGCATGCAATAATAGTGTGCAATTTCTGCATATAGTTTTATGGCATGACTCCTACTATATTCATACTGTATATTCTGAAAAATATGGGAAGGGGCGTTCCTTTCCCCTGTATTTCTTAAGAGTAAGTAGTAGGTAAAACAGGCGAGTGGGTAACTTTCAGGGTAAGTTATAATTTGATTTGAAAATGCTTTTTGGTTTTTTTTCTGATGTGGATCGTGATGTTTTGTTCAACAAAGTAGTTATGGTGCATGTCTTTCTTCTTAAAAGAAGGTGTATTAGTTAATTCTTAACACCAAATCTGCTAGCCTTAAATTAACTGCTGGTTTCTATTTTGCTTTAACATTTTCTTGGGGTTTCTTTTCCTGCGTCTAGGCTACCGGAAAAAAATCAAAATTGTATTTCATAAGGCATTGTTTAGAGAAGAAACTTGTATTAGTAAGCCTAGACAAAACAATAAATAAATGAATAAAATTCACACTTTAGATACGATTAGTAAAAATTTTTAAGAATCTTCATGATTTATAATATATGTGCAAGAAAACCATTTTAAATAAGCAGGACGTGCTTGATTTCTCATGTTGATAGAATAGCTAAACATGAAAATAGCTGAACGTCTCCATGAAGCCAAGCAGGCATTTATTCTGGACGAACTGCACCCCAAAGGCAGAGTCACCATTCCCCCTAATTGCGCAGCGCCCAGATTTCGCTCCCTCTTGCTTTGATGGCCCAGTTGGGTCGGTCGTGATGCAGGTGATGGTTGCGTGAGCCGCGGTCTCGCAGCCGGAGCTGTGCGGAGCCGCGGCAAGTCCCGAGCCCGGGCAGGCACACGGCTCCCCGGCCGCTGGCTGCGCTGCCAGTGGCATCGCTCCTTACTGCTTTCTCTATGGTGAAAATAATGTTTAAACATGTTCTTAACTGAAGTTGACCCTGTGGGTTTCAAAATGAGTAATACTTTGTATAAATGTTTGGTTTGATATCCTTCTGTGCTTGTGTTTGGGTTTCCTTTTCCATCTTGTTTTGCTCCGGCGGGGTCGAGCCAGGAGGGCTGGGTGTTGTGCGGGTGCCCCCGTCATCGTGGCTTGCGGTGCTGGAGCACCCCGCGCCACCCCAAAATGCTGGAGGTCGGCTGTTGGGGTGCCCAGGGACACCCGTGGTCTGTGGTCTGTGTTTGGGGGCCAGGTCGCGATGGCTTCCCCCGGGAGGCTCCTTCTTGGAGGAGGAGGTCTGGGCGAGATGGAGCGATGGGTGGCACCGACGGAGAGCCGCGTACGAAAGCCCCCGCCAACAGCGGCCAGGAAAAGGGCTCTGCGTGACATCGTCTGTATGTAAAAGCCTTGAGACCACAGCCAGGTGGTCCCAGACGCAGACACGCGTGGGTCAGGAGGTGCACGCATAGCTGCAGTCGTGGATGGGCATTTCTGACTCGCAGGCTCTGGACCATCCTGCACGAATGCTGACGCTTGCTACATAACTAATAACAACAGATCTGATGGTCTTTGAGGAAAAAAATTGTTTTTGTTATAAATATTGGCGTGGAATAAGAACTCAGAAACTCAGCACTGCTGGAGGGCTGGCTCAGACACCGCTGTGGCTCAGTGCTTTCCCTGGAAGTTGCAGTGTATGACCCGTCAGTTGTACACCCAAGGACTTTATACTAACTTCCAAAGTTTCTTTTCATCGTTTATCCTGATTTTTGAGTGGCACTGCATGCTTTTTACACCTTTGGCTATACTTCAATTCTCTGCACGTTAATGTTGAAGGGAAGGGCGTGCGTTGCTCCCTGTGTGCTGATCCTGTGCTCTACACACGCGGTGAGCAGATCGCTGATGTGGCAAGGTAAAATCTGGACTCCTTTTCCCCCGTTTGCTAACACCTCCTCAGGTTGTCTTGTAAAATACTGCTGATTTTTGTACCACACGTAACTCTTCTACCAGTCCTTGACTGACAGCAAAAATAGCCATGTACAATTGCCAGATGTCAACAGTAAAAACACCACCGAGTCCAGACCAGAGAGCCAAGAACATTTCTTGGCACGGTAAGCGCTCAGCCAGTGGCACAGCCGAGTGATGAGTCCTGCCAGCAGGCTTGAGCAGATTGGTCTGGTTTTGAAAGACAGGTCTCCAGCAGCTTGACCTCTCGTCAAAAACTCCTTTGGGTTATTTAGGGTGGATGGGGGACCGCTGCCTCCTTCCCGGGATGCTGCCAGCGCGTGGCCCAACCAACCCACCGCCCTTCTGTGACACTGCAGTTGGACTAGATGATCATTGTAGGTCCCTTCCAACTGAAAATTATTCTTCTCTCTTCTCTCTTCTCTTCTCTTCTCTTCTCTTCTCTTCTCTTCTCTTCTCTTCTCTTCTCTTCTCTTCTCTTCTCTTCTCTTCTCTTCTCTTCTCTCTTCTCTTCTCTTCTCTTCTCTTCTCTCTTCTCTTCTCTTCTCTTCTCTTCTCTTCTCTTCTCTTCTCTTCTCTTCTCTTCTCTTCTCTTCTCTTCTCTTCTCTTCTCTTCTCCTCTCCTCTCCTCTCCTCTCCTCTCCTCTCCTCTCCTCTCCTCTCCTCTCCTCTTCTCTCTTCTCTCTTCTCTCTTCTCTCTTCTCTTCTCTTCTCTTCTCTTCTCTTCTCTTCTCTTCTCTTCTCTTCTCCTTCTCCTTCTCCTTCTCCTTCTCCTTCTCCTTCTCCTTCTCCTTCTCCTTCTCCTTCTCCTTCTCCTCTCCTCTCCTCTCCTCTCCTCTCCTCTCCCCCTGCACTGCCCCCAGGGCAGCTCTGTTGTGGCTCTGGTACGGAAGCGCAGGCGCAAGGTGGGGTCCCCGGGGGGTTGCCCATCTTTGCTGAGTTCTCCTGCCATCAGCTTGGGGGACGGCTCATGGTCCGCTTGACTTTTCCTTACGGAAAAGTAAATGTGACGTGCCCCCAGACTAAGAGCAGTGGTGTTTCACCAGCCGTGCCCCGGGGCCACCAGCGTCCTCCCTCCCGAAAGCCGTGGGGAAGGTGCCTGGCTTCCCGTGCCTGCAGCGGGGAGGGCGGCTGCTCAGCGGCTGCAAAGTCCTGCCTTCGGGAGAGCCGAGTGCCGTTTTTCTTTGGGAAACTTTGGATTCAATCTGTGTGCACGACTGAATTAAGTAGGAGCAGTGTGGATGTGTTCTACAAATTGAACTTAAAATAGGTGACGGGGAGAAGTGCTGTAGCTGTAAAATATACTGGCAATCTGAGTGGCTGCAGCTTACTCAGTAGCCTGTATAAAAATATCTGAAAGTATGTGAAACACTGGAGAAGTAGCCTCACTTTTATTAAATTAATGCCATAGAAAATATTGAGTTATGATTAACTGAAAAGTTTGATTTTTTAAATCAAAATATGCATCTGTCCTTGCTGGATGCAAGATTTCTGAGGCTTGTGGCTTGTATTGCAATGCGTTACATATGTTAAGGTGACAATGTATGCGTCTTTCATTAATAAGAGTGAAAGTACAAACATGGATGATAACTCTCTTTAGTTATTTATTTTAGGAAGTTACTTCTGATTAATATTTCATTTTTATTGGTGTGGCCACTTTTTTTTTTCCTAATTAAAATTTTAGCCCAGCCCTAACGCTTATGCTAAGAAAAAGTAACTGTTTGATTGCACAGCCGGTCTGTGTTCTCTACTGCTGAAATCACGCTTGAACTATATTGTAAATTGTACATATTCAAATTAGAATAAACTAAATGCATTTTCTGGCATGCAGTCTATAACTGTATAAATGTACAAGTTTATTTGAATTATACAAAATTACAAACTCTTGTATTCATTAATACTGCAAGCTCAGTTTTATCTAAAGCTATATTAAACTTCCAAAAATTGTTCGGTTTAAATGTGTTTGTCTTTTATCCCATCCACTTTTTATTACTTTAATAAATGACTATGTATTCAAGCTGTTTCAGGGCTTCTGATTTCACATTTAGTGTGTGCAAAAGGCCAATCTCTTGATTGCTCTTGAAAGCAGCAAAAGTAAAACCTGAGTTTAGTTGAGCTGCATTTGCAGGGTCTTTGGCGGTGGTCTGGCTGAGCCCAGCCCCAGCAACGCCGAGTCAGGAGTCCGCAGGCTCCTTCCTGAAGGGCAGCGAAGAGCAGAGCCCAAGGTCCCTGCGGAAAACCCGTGGGCTCTATAATTCAGGCAGCCCTGATATGCCAATGTCCTGCTGAATTTTTGAACTTTACATTAATTTCTGAAATGCCATTTCCTTTGTAGCACAGGGACCGGGGAGCTCGCTTTCCCTTTGTGTAGAGGAGTAGGAATTTTTATCGTTATCTCCCCCATCCAGCCCCAGGAATTAAAGCTCCAGAAATCAATCGAGGCTATCAGATCTCTCCCCATGAGTAGACCGGACCTTCCTCTTGGTTTTTTACTATAAATTGTCCCGTTGGTGCCTGGGCATCACCACTCAGGGTGAGCGAAATACGTTCTGTGCTAGCAAAATAAAAATAATAAAAGAATGACAAAAGGTGTGCGACGATAGCTGACTTTTTAACCCCTTCCCCTCAAGAGGCTGCTGAATGAAGGTTACTAGAGCATAACCATATTTTGTTTTTTCCCGTTAACCACTCGCCTTGCTCTGAGTCCTGACCTTATATTGCTGGTCCACCGTATGTATGCCTCTCTATGCTAATATAGATATATTTTTTCCATACTGCTAGAAGTGATGAGATAGTAAAAGCTGGAGATTTCTTTGCTCACGCACTTGGTTTGCATTCAGTTTTATTCTCGGTGTTATTTCCGCATCCCCCAATACAGCATAACTGGAGTCACCCAGGAATACCTGTATCAGCTAGTGGATATCCCGGCTTGCAAGGCGCATCCTTGGGGAATCAAGGAGCCGTCCTGCTGCTGCCTGTGTCAGAAACGCTGCAAACCGAGGTGTCGGTGCTGCGCTTGCTGTAGTTGAATTACCGCCTGCGGCAGGACAGAGGCACGACAGCACAGGGCTGTATCAATCATCCCGCAGCATCAGGCGCAGAATACATTTGAATTTATTTATTTCCTCAGCCGTGGTTGAAACAAAGTGAATTTGTGGTGCTTACCTGGAGATACGAAAATGAAATTGCGGGTCGGTTTTAAATACCTACATCGGAAACATACCTGCCAGGGAGGAAGGGCGAGAAAGAAAGAGAAGCATCCCTGGTATAAGAGCTCAGAAGGAAATACATTCTCACCCTGTGTTGGGGCAAATGAGGAGAAGAATTTAAACACTTTTAAATGAGGTGTGAGGGCTTTATTCTGCCCAGGGCGAGGAGGGAGGCGGGGGGCATGGCCAGGGAAGAGGGGGAGCTCTGTGCCCAGGCAGCCCCGCAGCAGCCCTGGCCCCGCCGGCAGTTTGAGCTATGAACCCCAGCACGGGCAGGATTTATGGATCAGGTCACCGCTGAAGGCAGCTGCATCCATATATTTTTAAAAAATATTAGAGGGGGGCGACAGGCGGCTCCTGCACGTGCTGCCGCTCGCAGCAGCCACCCTGGGAGCCAGCGGGAGCGCACCGGGGGGCAGGAAGGGCAGCTCAGTGCTCACGGCTGATAAATAGAATTAGCACTTCCATGCATTCGAGGTGATCTACGGTTATGCTTCTCGCATTTCCACTTTACAAACAGGGAGGGGAAAAAAAGGGAAAGAGCGAGGAAGAGAAAGAGAGGGGCAGAGAGAGAGCGGACTCATCCTTTTATGGCAGCCTAATTTTTGTGTGGTTATAAGTACTATTTAGCCTGAGTGCCATACTGGTTTTGTTAATCTGTTTACACCACTTCCGAGCACTCTCTGATTGCTGCAAAAATGCACTTGAATTATTATTCCCGAGACAAACATCTGTGCCTCATCCATCAGAGGCTGGAAGGGCCTCGCTGCTCTGCTCGGCTCTGTATGACCCCCCCCGCCGCCACAGCCCACTCCAGCCCGCCCCAGCTCGCTGGGCGATGCCTGGGCGCACCATCGAGCTGCTTCTTGTAACCTCTGGAGCCCAAGTGAGCTGCTTCGGGGGGGGTCGAGCAGGTTTGTGGACAGAGTTGGCCCCAAAGCCACAGGGAGAGAAGGGCTGGTCTGTCCCAACCGCCCGGGCTGTTGTGGCACCCATGAGTTTTGCCGCTGGGGATGTGGTCTGAGACCCGACAGGCGATGCGCTCGGTGAGCATCGCACCCGCTACAGCCCGCCCGGCCGACCGCGGCTGAGGGAGAGCGATGGGCTTTAATACCGTCACTTGGGTACGGGCTGGGGACGGTCGGGCATCTTGTCGCTTCCACCCGGCTGCCCTTCTTTAGGAGCCGGGCAGGGAAACAGGGTTCCCCCATTTCACAGCTATATGTGTTTTGACTATAGACATTAGCTAGCTGTACATCCACTGGCTGAGGCTTCTCCGACTGTTTCATCCATCAGCGACCCGCATCTGGAACAGACATGTGCACCTCCCTGGGGTGAAAGTCTCTCTTGACCCAACTATGGTCACCTTGTAGAGTCCTCCCCCAAGCCAATCGGTCTGTTCATAACGCTCATGGACTGTGGGCATCGCCAAGTGATGAATGGAGATAACCCCAATGCCACGAGCGTTTTCTCACTATTAAGCCCAGCTTATGGTCAAGACAATTGGGCAACTCAGTGAAACCACCGAGGCTACCATCGCTGCCCTCCCGTCGGACGGGGGATGCTAACGAGAAGCGAGCAGAACACCACACATGACAACCGGTTATGCAGTTTGTCTCTGAAACTGCTTGCCAGCCCAGGCAGGGAGCTCCCCCGGCACTCGCCATAGCCAGCGCAGCCCCGTGCAGCAGCTTGCCTTTCGGTGCCCGTCTCTGTTCGCCCCCCCGGTAATGAATTGCCACGCTGGTGGAGGTTTGAGGAACAGCATGAGCATGACGTGAGGATGAGATGTGCTGGTGACTGCAAACGCCGTGGGCTCAGCAGAGCTTCGTCTGTGTGTCCAGGCACGGGAGGTAAGGCAATATACAGGTAAGAAAATATACAGTGTGCACATCATAATTACATGTATGTTCCTAAGAAAATATATAATCTGTGATGTCTGTGCATCCATAATACTACAGGTAACAGCAGTCAAAATAGCTGTTTGCTAATTCAGATTTATTCCCCATTTCCGCTCTCCAAACTTTTACCTTTATTTCTGTATAAAATGTTTGTAGGTTTCGATAAGCTTTTTGGGCACTGCCTTGGGAATCGGGTCTTTGGACTCATTCCACACCAACTGCGTGCGATGGAAAGCTCGTGACAGATGGACGAGCGTGCGAAAGAGAGAAAGCGAGGGAGAGCGCGGGCACGGCAGCATCGCTCGCTGTCGGAATAACGTGGGGAGACTTTTCTCTTGGCATCCGCCCGACTTTCCCTGGGAAGGCTCCAGGCATCGTTTCCTTAAGCGTTCTTGAAGCCTTCATCAGTAACAAAGAAAAGAAAAGCCAAATGAATGCAAAATTAATTCCTGTACTGGGATGACGCTCAGGATGAATATAAACATGACCTTACACCCCGCTCTAAGAAGGAACTGTACAAAATATTGGATACTAATTGGCAATATTGATAAATCCACACTTTATAGCAAAATTAATTTAATTTTTAAAATAAATTAGCAAAGCTCCCCTTTGAGACGATAAAACAAAGTATATTGTTCTTTTTCTAATTAGTACATTACAAATTTATATTTTTCATTTCATGCAAATTGGGGAAAACTCTCAACATATTTCCTCAGATATATTACTTGATAATACCTTGTTCCTTTAGTCACAGAATTCTCCTTGCTAATAAGAAAAAATGGCAACGCTTGTACATGGAGGCAATTTGAAAGTAAAGGTGGAATGCTAGGGAGTCAAGGTAGGAATGTTTTTTCCGACTATCATGACAGTTTAACTATGCCTTTAGATGCCTGAACCACATCATTGCTTTAATAGAGCACGGTGTAAGTGCAATGTTTGCTGCATGCGTGCTCTAAACTGGCCGCAGAAATCCCCTAGCCTGCTGATAGAGTCTCTAATCAGGGTGAGTGCAAGCGAAGGCAATGCAATGCGGTGCTTCTGCCATCTCCATGGGACACCGAGGGTAAAAATGGCAGCAACGTGACATAAAGCATCACAGCAGCGGTACCAGGTGCCAAAAGCATCGCGAGAGACGAGCCCAGAAACAAACAAAATCTCATAAACACGTCTGTCTCTGCCATCTTTCTCTAAAGTTGTTCAATCTTACAGTCTCAGTAACGAGATCATCAAATCCTAAAATACAAATCTGCATCCAAAGAGCGCATAAATATAATTTCCCATTGATGTTTATGGGAACATAGTCATTTATTCTGCTTCAGCCATTCCCTGTGGCATAAGTGAATGCAAAGCTCTAAGTGAAGATAATTGATTTCTCTTTAACTGGCTTTTGATGGTATGCAACGGGGGAGAGCCAGGCAGGCTGCGCGCATGGAGCAGCAGTTAAACGCTGCACGGCAAGCTAGCGACGTTGTGCTGGCTCCCTGGAACTTCAAATTTACGTGGTTTTTCCCCCTCCTGAAAATCAAAAAGCAGCAGACTTCAGCTCACTCTCACTAAAGCTCCAGGCAGTATTTGTTTCTTTAATACTGGGCTGCAGCTGGACAGCACATGAACTGCCTTGTGTGGGGAGCTAAAAATAGGACGGTACTTGCGACTTGGAAGCTTTGAAAATGGAAGTGAAAAAATGACGCGTGATAGCTGCCGGCTTAGCACCGGGTTAAGCTGTGGGAATCCACCGGCCGGCCAAAATCCGAATGCCCTAAGCTTGCCAGGCTGTGGCTGGCTGGATCCCGGTGATCCGGTGCCCGAGCACTCAACCCTCAGCCCTGTGAGTGCATCTTCCCTGCAGATGCTTCCCCAAGCAGCTTTACTCCATAAGCTGCACACTTAGGCTCGGCATGTGGGCGTTCGAGGCTTTCCCCCAAGCTCAGGGGAATTCGGGGCTCTAACCAGGGCTGCCGAAACTCTTTGGGAATGACCCACGGAGCGTATGTGTACTCAGGTCATACGTACTCGAAACGGACACACAAGCACACGCACGTGCAAAACCGCAGTGCACAAAAATAGCCGTTTCAGACAGTGACTAGTACGAATGCAGGCTTTCTCATTTCTGAAGAAGCTGTTCAGTATATCCAGCGTTGCAATATCACAGATATAACCATCACAAATACTTACCCCGTAGGAAGCACTGCCACTTTCATCTCCATACACTGGATTTCCTCCTATTTTCGATTACCCTGCTCAACACACAGCTCAAGCACCTTTTCCTTCTGGCTCAGCAGAAGTGTCCTAATACCAACAGTTGTATTGCCTTAATCGCCAATATTTAGCGATGCCGCAGGGCTACAAACGCCAGCTGCATTCTCCCAGGAAAGGTCCCTTCTCCTCCTCCTCGGGGAGGGGACCGGTCCTCCTTCCCGCAGAGGAATGGGGATCTCACCTGACCGAGCTGGCAGCACTCAGCTTTGCTCTGCTGGGTTCACGGGAGGAATGGCACTTCATAGGGGACACAAAACACAATTTAAAATGTGTGCTAGGCACTATCGATAAAAAATTCAAACAACTCAGTGGCCCCTTCCTAATGCATAATTTAGAATTTAACATTAAAAAAGCAAGAAACAACAGTTTCTTTGACAAGACCTATTCTTAATTTTGATATAATATTCCTAAAGTATCTGTTATAAAATTAGGGTGTCCTGTATCAGCTCCACTGCAGGTCCTGCACGGTGCAAATATTTTATAAGCAGTCATTTACAATTCTACACGCACACAATATTCGACTAGACCACAAGGCCTCTATACAGATACCTTAACACTGTTGCATTATTTATGTATTTTATATGATATTTTTCCTTGTGCATACATACGTAGTTTGCTTAGCCCTCAGGAAATCTGTGCTAAGGAAATGGCACGCTCTGTAAGAAATGTCGGATATTGCTCTGATGCTTCAGTACGAAAGTTAATGGAGCAGAAAGACAATAGTGGAAGAATGTTTTTAAGTGCTTGTAGGTCTAGGTGTTGTGAAGACAATTTATTGTCTTCTTAAATCTAGACATCAAAATCTTAACCTATAAACAACTGGACGTGCAAAAAAAATGCTGATTTAGCTGTCAGTCCCTGTCCTCTTTACTCAGGCTGCCTTTTTCTTTCCAGCAGTAAGTGAGCTGGAAGTGCTCGGGCGCTTTCTGGCACTCTCCAAGCATTGCACATCATTCTGCCTTGGGCTTAAAACCCCTGCATGGTAATAAGATTATGAGCCATTCGCTTCCTTCTGCAGAGGGACTTCGGGAATGCCAGTGACTCGAGGCTCTACGATATTTGGGCATTGAGTGGTTAAAAAGCCAACTGTTTAAATGAGTCTGTAAATGAACTTGTAGTCAAATAGATACATTTGAAATTTTTCTTAAAAAGGAAAAAAAGAAAGGAGAATCCCAGGTAAATGGCAGGGAACAACCCCGGGTGAAGGGAGCGGCTGCTGCCCCGCTCCAGCGTTGCTGCCAGCAGAGCCGGCGCTGACTGCCGGCCGGCTGCAGCTTCCTCCGACTGCTTGAACTGAAAATACTTTCCTGGTTTAGAAAAGCCTGGTTTAAATACTGCGCAATCAGCTCGTTGTTATCCCTTTGGGTTTGGGTTTGGGTTTTTTTTTGCAGAGGAGTCGGGCACACGGACACACCGGTGCACCGGGTCGGTGTGCCTTAATGGTGGGGTTCAGTTTTCTGTCCTATTTGTCGTTGTATTGCAGGTGAGCAATCCCAGGCAGGGCGCAGAGCACAAAATAGGTTCTAATTCATTAAGACCTTTTTTTACAATGAAAGAAAAAATATTCGCACAGGGTCCACAGGAGGGAAGGAGGCAAGCAGCAGTCGGGTCTTCCACTCTGGCAGGACATGCCGGCATGGGCGTCTCCGGTGAAGCTCCTTACTTTTATATAAATAAGCAAATATTAACGTAATTATTGCTATGGTAAAAAGTCCAGTTAGTCTGGTTAGGCCAACTGCTGTAGGAGTCAGGTTGCCGCTGCTTCCTTAAATACCTAATCTTTGTATTAAAATGGAAGGGATTTAAGAGATGAAAACTTGAATTACATTTCGAGCTCCCTGCTTCAGTGCCTTTTAAGTAGTTTGGAGCATATAGACTGCTTCTAAAGAGTCAAGAAATAGAAGTAACATAGATATAGGATATTTTTAATGAGAGCTGAACTTCCTTTCCAAATTTTTGTGAGCTAGCATGTTAAAAATAATTGGAAAAATTGCTTCAGGCTGGAGATGGAGACAGCCAACATTCCCCCAGGCTCTGCCTCGGGGCAGGCTGCCCACCCCAGCCAGTCTAACACCCCGTGACTAACACGCCAAGAGCTTTCCATTCGAGCCGTGAGGTTTCCACAGCCGGTTTGGCGTGGAACAAGCACGTTACAAGCAGTCATTCTGAAATCCCATTAGCCCACGCCACCCTGCCGGGGGCTGCGGAGGCCGGGGGGGTCCTGCAGCTGGGCCGTGGCCGTGCGAACCCTGATGCTCCCGCAGAGCATCCTTTCTTTCATCTTAGTTATTCTCCGCAAAATATTCCTCTAAAGCAGAGGAAAAGATTTTGTAACTTAATTTATGACCCTGCTTTCTGCTCTAGACTTGCCTTTTTCTTTTTTTCGTCTTTTTAATAAGGTTGCAAGTGGCTGCATTACAGCTTAAACAAGACAGCGCGGGCTGCAAAGGTCCCTTCTTCCCTACCCAAAAACTTTCCTCCTGAAGGATGCCTTGTATCAGGCTCTGCAGTTTTGCAACATCTGGGTAAACTGTGAGTAAAGCTGTCAGTGACAGCCCCAAGCTCCGAGGAGGAGAAGAGCAGAACGCACCTGGACCGGGATCTGCACCGGCCCTGGGCTGCGACGGCCGCTCTCCTCCGTGAGTTTCTTGGGTCTCATACATAGAAATCCATATACGGGGTCACCATGGGGATTTTCTCTGTCCCTGTTGTCACCAGTGGATGATTAGTGCAAGTAAAATCCACCTCGGCTGTCACACACCTGGCCTGTCTGGGTGTACGACCCATGCATAGGTGTCGGGGTGAGTTATATATGTAAACACCTTTTCCCAGGTTTTCTCCCCTCCGGTGCATTCCATACGGAGCGCGAAGTGCTGTTTCATACGGCAGCCTGCTTACTGCTCCATCTTGTAAACTGGTGTTGTAGAAATGAACCATTTGTGGATTATCTGTTTCTATGGTGATAGATCGGAATAAATGTGTTGTGGCCCTGGCTGCCTTCAGCTGCCTGTTCTCTGCAAGGTCTCCGTTATCAACAGTAAAAAATACAGCATCTAATTCCCTGTAGGTCATCAGCGGAGACTTACGGACAAGATCACAGGCTTTAGCCCGTGAAAAATCACTGGGGCAAAACTGCATATGAAAGTTATAGGCTGTACCAGCGCAGTTAATAATAACCACTGTCCTGATGCCAGGGACATAGGAATTACGGGGCGGAGGGGGGGAGAAAAAAGATGTTTTTCAATTTTGGTCTTGTAGAGCCAGGAATATCCTATTGTCACGGGCAGATCAGAAACTGGCAAATCCATAGATGCCCTACATAGCAATAAAAAAGGAGGCTGATGCAGACATGAGTTTTAAAAGCTATAATGTTATTTGGGGGGGGGAGTTAATAAAAACAGGCATGTGTTTTCTAAAATATTCCCCTTTCGTCCTTAGATCTGAAAGCTGCCGTTTCCAAATTCGGCTCCCACATCAGTACGCGAAGGCCAGCACTTCCAGCGGGAGCTGTGCAGCCACCAGGAGAGTCTTCTACATCGCGTGTGCAGTCAGTGGATTTTAAAATGGAGATGCTATCAAATCCTTATACACCTGTAAACACCACTGGGAACTGGAGTTGTTCTTAACGTTATCTAAAATCCTGGAATGCGAGTTTTCCTGGAGTAAAAACCGAATTATTGTCCTCCTATCTTCTTATGATTCACGTCACAAGTGGCAGCCACAGTGGATATCATCGTGCCTCTCCTAAATCTTTAATATTTCAAATGCGTATTTACATACCTCTTTCCTGATAGGAGAAACCTCAGCGTAGCACTTGGGAGGATTTCCCTTTGGATTGAGGTAGAATTGAAATATTTAAATGTGCTGCACTTCCAATTGCTAGCTTAACCGCTCACCTCACTTGTAGAAGTTAGAAATAAATAACAGAGAAGCGAATCGCATGATTACTCAGTCCCTGCACTACTAAAGTCACGGAGTGACTGGAAAAGTATAGTTTTAGGGAGCAGGAGAGCTCACTATTTCGGTGAGAAGGGTCCATGCTTACCTGGAGTTAGGTACAAAGATGAAGTCTGTCAATTAAAGCCAAAAGCCAAAACAAAGCAGCAAACAAACAAAGCCAGCGTGCTGGAGGAATATCTCCACTTCAGATAGGGTATTTCTCATCAAAGGTACACTTGCTGAAGATCCTACGTGCAGCAGATGTGAGGTACAGGTTCCTCGGGATGTGTAATATCTAGCCAGTCTTCAAAAGGTAAAATTTAATGTTTAACAGTTTCGTTGAAGCACTTTGCTTTGGGAAGTTTTGATGTCAATAACAATTGTAAATAAGCAACAAGCTGCTGCAATGGGAACTGTCCTATATCTATTCATATATATATAACAACGTCATCATTTATGGAAGTAGAATATAGACACACTTGTATATATTTGCACACGCCTATATAATCTAGACTTGGGGATGGAAAAAATGTTTATTCTGACCAAGTAACAACCTTACTTATTTTGACCAGACCTTTTTTTTTTTTTTTTTTTTTTTGCCTTGCCTTGCCTTTTTTTATGGCCGATTTGTGTCTTGCTTGTGTCTTCACGTTTCGGCGGAACAGCGCGAGTAACCCGTCTCTGCCGAGCGCTGGGGTGAAGGCGCAGCCGCCTGCGGGACGCTGCCGAGGACAGCTCTACGGCCGGAGCCGAGGAGCTGCGTTAACACGGCTGCTTCCCTGTTGGCAACCCTCTTTGCAACAGCACATGCCGTGCAGAGCTCACTCCTGCGGCTTACGGCAGGTGCTAGGACAGTAAAGAAGCAAGTCCTGCAAATCCATACCGACCCGACCCGAAGGGGAGGCGAAGGCGGCAGGCAGCACCCCAGGGCTCCGCGGGCCAGGCACCCCGCGGCACGGGGGGTTGCCTTCCCGGGTAAAAGAAAAGGCAAGAAACCTCGTAGGGGAGCGTTTGCCCCAGGTCCTGCCGCAGCTCCGGGAACTGCTGCTCTGCGGGGAGAGTCCGGGGCAGCTACGGGGCCGAGGGAGGGCAGCGGGGCTTTACCAGCGCCCAGCAGGGACGTTTCGGGGGGCCAGCAGACAAAAAGCGTTGCTAGGTATAGTATCAGCTGGCTAGAAAAATGCAAACCACTCCCAGTGGCGTTTAGAGGAAGCAGTTAGCCATTGGAACAACCTTCCTGAGAATTTGACCTCAGGTATTTAATTTAAAGGCTCATCTACTCTTAACAGCAGCAGGTCTAGGCTCAGTGCAGAGATGCCAGCGGCATTTTTGGCACGTGCTCAGCAGGAGCCAGCTGATCGCCAAGATCCTTTCCAGGCTTCAAATCTATAGGTGCACATTTTTCAGTCCTACGTAGATATTTCTCACAAATATTTTGCTAAGATCTTTTAAGTTAACATGATCATGTATAAATTTAGTATTCAGGGCAGGAACATAGGATGTGTCTGGTAAAAGTGATCAAGATGTAATAAACACTAATGAATCCTTATTGGACTTCCTAAAACCCTTGTCCAGTTTTCTTATTTTCATCCTCGCCTGTATGCCGGGGAAAGCGGTAGGCAGTATTTCACATTTGATGAAACTTTATGTGTCCTTTCCAGTTTTTTCTGCTCTCAATAAAAACTTGTCGGGTGCATTGCTATGCGCAGCCAGGCCAATATGAAATGTTGTCGCTATTTGTAAAAGAGCTTTTCCCAGTATTTTCTGTTTTTACGTAGGTGATTGTGATAAGAGTTGACATTAATTAGAAGAAATGCTAATATACCAGATGGATTTTTTAAAAGGCATAGTGGAGGAGCAATAAGCGCAGTACATGTGCTTATGGAAAAGTAGGAGTACGATTTGTTAGCTGTGTATGTACGACCTACGCACTACAGCATTTAAGAGACTGGTATAATGTACTTTATTAATAGTAGAGAATTTTAGCACACGTCCCTTATTTATGGATGCGAATTTATCCTCGCGCAGCACTGGCACCCTGCCCTTGACATACCGCACGCTGCAGCATGAAGCGCAGCAGTTAGGCACGAGCCTTCGGCTGGTGCAAAGCTGAAGGGAAAGGGGAGAAATTCAAACGTCAGACCTCGCAGCAGCTTTTAAGGCTTGATTTCCGACTTTTTTTGAGCTGTGTAACCGGGCGGGGGCTGCCGACTGCATTGCAGCTCGCGCTTGCTGCAAAGCACCGGCCAGAGCTGCATCCCCCCCCCGCCTCCAGCACCAACCCCGCCACCCCCGGGTACCCCACCGGCTTTGGGGACGTCGCCCAGCCGCGGGGTGCACAGCACCCAGCCCAGCTTGCCGCAGCGCTCGGCGGGCACGCCGGGCTCTGGAACCGGTCCTTCTCCACCTGGAACCCTGAGCTGCCTCCTGGCCTTGAGCCGCTGCCGAGACTAGCCGCCCCGGCGCAGGCGGCGAGCGTGGGGAAGGATGGAGCCAGCCCCTCCTGCGGTGCCATGGTAACAGCTCCCCTTTTTATCCCCGGTGTTTTCTGTTTTGAAATTAATTATTCAGCGGAGAGCAGGAACAAAAAGGAGATTACCCGCCCCCGTCCCGCAGGTATCCGGGAAGAAAGAGCTTCCCGGGGTTTCCAGGGGAGACTAGGATTAGGGAATGGTTTTTCTGTAACCATTCTTCCGAAACAGTGGTTGGGGGTGACTCTGAGCATGCTAATCTTCCCCATTTCCCTTTGAGTCGAGAGATTTTTATAACGACACACATTTTATTAAGGATTTGCTACAGCTGTAAAAAATCATCGAACTGTATTTGTTTTCTCGGCACACCCAAGCATCTCTGAATCACGGCCAGGTTCAGTCAGGGATTGGATTTCCAGGTCCCCGGGGTGCCCGTAACGATCCTGCTGCGGCAAGAGCAGCATCACTGCAGCGTGACCGCTCCGACTCGCACCTCACCGTCTACGCTGGAGATTTTGTTCTGTTGCATCGTCGTCGTTAGAAATCCTCCCTGTCGCTGCCGAGCCTGCCGGGCTGGCAGAGCACCGGCTCGATTTTTTGGATGGGCAAACAGCGATAAGCATTGGTTTGGTGGGCGGCTTGGGGTGAGGAGGTTTGCTGGCTTTTCTTTATTCTTTCATTTTTCCATTCCTTAACCCGTCCTTGAAAATGGCAGGTCAGCGTTTTTAAAAACGTTTTAGGGGACGGCAACATGAAAGCCACTTCAAATTTATTTACCGAAAAGATTTGGGCCATGCGAGATACACTATATATATGGTGTATATAGTGTATATACTATATCTATACTATATGCTGTATCTTTTGCGAGGTATCAAAAGATGAAATTGTATAAAACGTGGGCTTTATAAAAAGTGTATGCAGTCCTTAATAGACTTACCGTGGAGGACTGAAGGAAACAGAAATCATAATAACCCCCCGCTGCGGCTCATCGAATTTGGCGACCCACCAAAGCTTCAACCAGCAGCTTCAGCCGGCAGTGCCGAAATGCTGCCGGCAGCCAGGGCTCGGGGCTTACGCCCTCGGGGGCTTGGGGGGAGCAGTGCCCGCACCACGGCGGAGATTGAGGAGACGGCAGCGGCCGCGGAGCTGTCCTGTCCCCAGGGGCATCCTCAGGGGACGCGCAGTCCCCGGGGAGGGGCAGCGTGGCCTCCGGCCCGGCAGCCCAGCAGCCGACAGAGTCCCCCATTTGTTTTTTTTAATTTTGTTTTTTAAATGACCGGAAAGCGTCAGCCGTGTTGCCGTTTTGTAAGTTTGGAACTTGACGGAGTTTTCAGTATTCGTTTTGTGTTTCTACTGACGTGTCTGTCAAAACTATTACCAGAACCCCGAAGCATCTTTTAACCAGTATTCTTCTACCGAAATCTTACTGGTTTTCAGTCCACCAGTATGTTCAGAACCGATTTGATAAGCATTTGAAAATATTTCTGATAAATACTTTACTTAAAAGCATTCTTTTTGGCTAAATATATCATTTTTAAGTAGCGGCTGCTTTAGCAAACATTTTGGATGTAAAATTATTTTAAGAGCAAACTGAGCTTGCTCAGCTGGGGAGGCAGCCCCGGCAGCTCCTCGCGGGAGGCAATCCTCCCCCTCCCTCGCTCCCCAGCCCTCTCCAGAGAAATGCTGTTGAGCATTTACATTACTGTTGAGCATTAACACTCTGGAGTGTTAAATGAAAAAAAGGTCACACCTCGGTTCTTTTACCACTAGACAACTGAATTACCGCTGGGATTTTCTCTTTTTAGACTTCGGCCCCATGAGCAGCTCTTGGAAGGGACCTGGCAATCGATGCGCTGCCGGACTGCATGGGAAAACACCGTGGGGAAGCGGAGCAAAGGGAGAAGGTCCTCATGGCACTGGACAAACACTTAAGCCAAGAAGATTTTGGCTTTCCACGGGGGAGTAATGTGCTAGTTATTTTGTAGTTTAGTTTTATAATTAGTTGCACAAACCAGAACTGGCTAAATTGAAATCTTTGCTCTTAGCTCGTATAAGGAAGGGAGCTGGTTTTGAGGCTGTCTTTGTGGCCTAGAACTTTTTCCCGACTCTTAAAAGCAACAGATAAAGCTGTCGTGCAGCCCCAAGATCTCTGCTTTTCCCCTGAAGGTGTGGGAGGACCGGTGCAGGGATGCGTCAGCACAACTTTCTACAGCTTTCCAGTCCCCCAGCCCTCCCGCAGGACTTCCAGCAGGACCAAGGCTGCTCCTGGCAGACCACAAAGGACAGAAGGAGGCGAGGACCCCCACCCACCGCACACCGAACAGCCCAGGGCCGGGACAGCACCCAGTGGAAACTCATCAGTTGCTCGGCGTCTGTCCCACCATACGTGCTGTCCTCTAACACCCAGCTCATGGTCAGCCTTGGCGTGCAGACGATGGATGCCAGTCCCAATGCATGTTATTGCACCTTATTGCATACCGGACCAGAAATTGTGAGAAGAAAACTTTGGGGAATCACAAGAAAAAAAAAACCCAAACCCCAAAGATTGGTTTGACAGAGATTCATCTAATCTATCATCGTGCAAACTTGCCCTAGGAGCAAGGATGTTCTTGTATATTCATAAATCACACGCTGGACCTTTTAGGGAACCCTACTCTTACAAACCCTGGCTGTGAATCCTATTGAGAAAAGCGTATTATACAATTAGGGAAAGCTTGCGTAATTGCAATGCATACCTGAAAACAATGTGAATTGTTTTGTATGATGCATTTTTTAAAGATTTAACATTAGCACACTTAAAATACCCTGTGTTCATTTAAGACTATTTTACTTTGGCATTATTGATCACCTTACTTTCTAATCTATTAATTAAAATAACAAAAAGCAACTATACAAATTTAAAGACCACAAAGCCCTACATCTTAAAGGTGAGTTACATTTCCTTAGGAAGAACCACAGAAGTTCTGAAATATATTTACGTGTGTTTATATTTTATCTGCACATCCTAAGTGGGCGTCTGTGCGCGTATCAGTCTGTATTTATGCGTATGTGCATAGAAAGAGAGCAAAACCCCGTTAATACTGCTACTTTAAAAAATACGTATTCCATACATCTACAATTATGCTCAAGAAAAAACCCTTTCTGTTAGATTTTGCATTACAACTGGACCTTATAGAAACAGTAAAAAGGATCTTTTGGAAAAGAGTGAACGCACAGCCTTGCAGAGCAGGCAGAGGTGATGCCGTGAGTCGGCCGGCGGAGCTTCCGTCACCCTGCCGCCAGAGCCGCCGCGCCGGGTCCAGCCTCACCAGACACCGCGGCTCGTGTGGCCCCACTCCACGCGGCGGGCTGAGGAGGGCTGGCAGAGCTGGGGTGATGCCCCACAAGGCAGCAGCCGCTGTGATTACTCCCTTTGAAATATCATTTCCCATTCTTTACAGTAAGAAGTTAGCATGGGAATGAATTATATATAGCCTCTCTGAGACTGCGTTCACACTGACTCAGCCAAAGAGCAGTCCTACGCATGGTACAGGAATTTTTCTTTCCTATGGGGTAAAGGGGAAAAAAATCATTAATTATCTTCCCAGGTTCAGAATAATCATTCTGACTCTTACACTTTGCTATGTAAAATAAGGATGGAGATAACCAGCTGAAAAACCGGTTTCTAAAGCTTTATTCATTATTCTAAGTTTTAAATATTAATTGGAAGAGTGTCATCCCTGGTTTCATTGGGACTGGACCGTATTTGCGTGTCGTGTCACTGCCCTCACCGGTTTCTGCTCCGTCCTACAGATGTGCAGGCGGCGACATCAGAGCGTAGACAGGACCCCCCAGCCCCGTACAGCACCGGCCACAGCCTGCTGGCTTTGAGGACTCAGGGTTAATAATGGAATAGCTGAAAAATGTAACAAAAAAAGGGATCAACGGACTTAAGCTGACTGCAGAAGCCAAGGTTTTGGTGCTAGGTTCATCCAGCTTTCTGCTGGCTCAAGCTTCAGCAGCGGGGGACGTGGCATACGCATGCGTTCGCTTTGGGTGATGTTCAGTTCGCTTCAACATAGGAAACTTCAGACACTGAGCAATAAAAAACAAGAAGAAAAAAGAATTCTGTCTGAAGGTCACCGGGGTCAATTACCAGTCGAGACCATAATCTGTGAAGTTCTCTTTTTGTCGCCAGTTTAGAAGTCAGTATATTTATAGCAGGCATATGCTATATTCCAGAAAGGTTATGTAAAGAACAGCAAACAAAATGGTTTTTTTAGGCATCACAATAATTCCTATGAGATTTTATGATGAAGAAGCACCTCGAGTTTTATATTCTAAAATTGCGTCAAGAGCTACGTATCTGCTGTGGGTACGTCGCTATCAATTCAGGCTGAGAAAGGCAATAATCTAAAATGGGATTTCTAGTTACTCTTCGCGTTACGTGCCACATCTCCCTTCGTCGCCCTTCCTTTTTCAGTCTGAAATACCTACGCCGTTCGGTTTTGTGTTAGTCTCTTTGCCGGGAGGGTACCTGTGGTTAAACTCCTCGGTGCCGCAGCCGCACCGTTGCCAGCCCGGCTCCCTGCTGCCAGAGCGGCCGTGGCACAGCCAGGCTGCAACACCCACGGATTTCGCCCGGTTCTCCAAGCCGCAGCTCGTACCCGGCGCTCGCAGGCACGGCCCCGGTGAGCCAGGGAGATCGGCACAGCGCCGGCGGCTGAGCTGGCCGGGGTCAGGGCTGAGCGCGGCGTGCTGAAATACCTGCTCTAGGAACACAAAGGAACGCATCCTTCTTGCCTGGAGAGTAGCTGGGAATAGCTTGCTCCCTGTTAGTGCACGCTCCTACGGCTTTCCTATGGTATGGTATAGCCCCAGGGGACCTTCGGCATCTCCCAGGGAGATGCAGGCACCATGAGTCCGAATTTCACGGGTGGTTAGCTGCAGAAATCCTACTCGTTTCAGGAGTTAATAGCGAAAAGAGTTCAGGTACTTCCATTAAAATATCTCAGGCTTTGGCTGTCTGCAGTGAAGCCACTGGAATATCTGAACAATGATGTCAAGTAGGAGCAGCTTTCAGTCCGAGCATCCACAGGCTGTAAACGTGTACGTTATTTCCCCATTGGGGAGGAGATGGATATATGGAGGGGGATAAATACCTGGAGGACATTTCATTGAACCAAGTACTTACCACCAAAGTTTGTTTGTTTTCTAGGCAGCCTCTTAGCCTTGATCGCAATTATTTATACCTTTCAAATAAACAGAAGTAGAAGAATGCAAGCTTTTATTTTCTGCATTGCAATGACAACTGAAACGTCCCGTTGGAGAGAAATTCGTACTAGATGGAATAATCCTTCCAGACTTAATTAATGAGTCATTAATACCTTCCCACCTGCATATTGCATGCACAGCCAGAGCGTTATTGCTCTGCTGTCGCTGTCCAATGGCACGGTTATGGGCACAGCTCTGTGTTCATCTCACAGTTCTACTTAAACTCCTTCTGCACAACTCCCAGCCGCCTCATTTTATTCACTGGCATCACTTCGGAGGCCCGTGCCACCTCACACGCACAAGGTCAAGGCCAAAAAGGACGTCCTGGCAAGCGGGGGATCGCAGGGCTCCTCTTCTCGGCGTGATCCATACATTGAGCGCTCACATCTCGCCGCGGTCTGGGTCACGTAGCTGACCCCACATCAGAAAACAAAACTCGAGAGGGTTTGGAGTCACCCGACAGGTCCCAGCGGTACCGGGTAACACCGGAGAGGTGGTGCCGAGCTGCACCGAGGGCTCGCGGGACCCCGGGGGGCTGAGCCCCAGACTGTGCTGACCCGCGTTGCTGAGCAGCCGAGTCCAGCCCTTCAGCAGGCAGACACGTTCAGCGAGGGCACGGCTTCGGGTCAAGAAAGAGCCACCCGAAGACATGAACGCTTCGCTAAACCACCTCGCTACGCCCTCCCGACATAACGTTTTAATCACATTTTTATTTATTGGAAACAAACTCCCCTGCAAAATAATATTAATTGCAGTAATAATAAGCTTATGTAAAGGGATTTGTTCACGATTTGAATTATCACCACAGCGCTGATAGCGGCTGAATTCCTGTAACTTGTAACGGCAATAACCTTACGCTTAACGATCTTTTCATTAGTCCCTGCTAAAACAGCGTTAGTGAATTCAGTATATCACAGGGCAAGATATATAAGCAAAAATACAACCTCCTGCACAAAGGAATAAAATGCTGGGAGGCACATGGAGATTAGCAAGCTTTTATATATATATATAAAATATCTATTTTTACATATATAAAAAATACATATATATATATATACACACACTTATATATTTCTCTATATATAATATAACACTGTGATCAAGAAGAATCTCCCAGTGCAAATCCAGGAGGTCAGCTGCATAAGCACGTAGGATTTCAGCCTGGAATGGCTGGTTCTACTGGAAGAGAAAGGTATATCAGCGAAATAACCCACCCGTCTCCCCCCAAAATACAGTTTGGCCCCGGCTCCTGCAGGGCCAGGAGCGGTTCCCGCCGGGGCAGGGGGGATGCGGTCCCAGAGGCCGGGGATGGATGCCGGGCAGGCGCTTGCTGTCCCTCGGCAGGGCACAGGGGACGGAGATTGAACCCCCCCAGGTATCGTGGGGCTCCTGGAAGGAGCCTGGAAACGGCCCCGGATGCCTCCAACAGCCAGACTGCATCATGCCGCTATCGAATTAACCAGCGCCGCCTTCCAGCTCTGCTGTACTTCATGGCGTCACTGGGGCATCATCTCTCCGCTGTAACAGTACCAGGTGGGGTTTTTTTAATGCAAAAATATATTTAATATTTACTCCTGAGGTGTGTCAGTACAGTTAATGTGTAAGTCGCTGGAGGAGCTCGCCGGGGACGCGTTCAGCAGCCAGCGGCGGGTGGGTATCGCAGCAGGTTCATCAGCTGGATGTATCAGTGCTTTCATAATCTATGTATTCATTTTGAATTTCTGATGGGAGCTGCTGGCATGAAAAGCAGCAGGATCCAGGGGGCTCGATGGAGGGGAGAGCTGCGGTGGTAATGCCAGGAACCCACAGGGAAGCATTGGTCTTTTTGGGCACGATTTTCTCTTAAACCCCACACACTTAGAAGCCAAATTCAGCCTGTTTGAAACTGTCTTCAGCTTCCAACTTTTCCTCTTATAACTGGGGTCTGGGAGCAGGATTAAAACAATGTCTTTGTGACTCTGAATATCATAATACTAAATAACTAAATACTAAATAACACTGATAGTAAACTGCTCCTTTTTTCTTTTGCAAGCAGTACCCCAAGTGCCACGTCCTTCCCCATCACCCTCAGATCTCCGCACGTCTGGACTGACAGAGGGACACTTATTTTGGGGCCCAATGTAATGGAAACGGCTCCCAGGCTCCAGAAAACACAAAGGGCTCGTCCTGCTGTGGACCCCTTCCCTGAGCCCGGCTGCATCCCGTGGGGCCGGGGGGTTCGCACACAGCCAAGCAGTTTGGGAAAAATGAGGATAATTTCAGGAAAGGCACAATAGGAGGTGGGAGAGGAGGTACGCTCCAGTCCGGGTGGGGATGTGAGATGTTCATCCAGTGCCCTGGGCCAGGGATTCAACCCCTGGTCTGGTCCCGGGGAGAGGAAAGCCCCATCGAGGCACTGCCAGGAGATGTAGGTCATCCAAGGGAAGATACTGACTGTTTTAAATAACTTACGAGACAAATGAAAATGAAATCTCTCTGATCATTGACTTTTAGGGCAAAATCTTTGCTTTTTTGAAAGATCATACTGCAGTTGCTCAGCAAAAAAAAAGGAGGAAACAGATGAGTTATGAAGGTCTGTACGTGCCACAGTCACCCATATGCCACCACCGCAGTGAAAGCACCTTTTTTTAATTAGCTGGGAGAGCAAAGTGTCGCAGGCACGAGGCGGACAGGTCCGATTTCTCAGCAGTTCCCTGGCAATGCTTCGGCCTTCCAGCCCCCCATAATTAACTCCATCGCGGGGAGAGACGCCAACCGCAGGAGGTGATGGAGAGGAGGGAGAGGGAAGAGGCAGACACAAAAATCCCCACTGCCTGGCATATAATTTGGGTCATAAATAGCAGAAAACCTTCACGCCTCTTTTAGGAAAGAGGAGCCGTCACTGCCCAGGTGGGCTTTTGCCCACTGGTGATTTTTTTTCTTCCCCCCCTCCAGCTTTAAGAGGCCCGAAGATGCTCCTGGCACGGCAGCACTCTGAATTGCCAGCCGCTTCTGTAAGTGCCGGCCAGGACATACTCACTTCTTCCTTCTTCCCGTGGCTGACGCCTGCCTTTCTTCATTTTTTTAGTTACTTTTTACCAGTATTTATTTAAAAAAAGAATATTCTGAAAATTAAAGTCAAACTAAACACAAACCAAACAAAAAGTATGGTGGTATTCCTGAATATATTTCAGCCCTAAAAGTTCTCATTTGAGTTTGTGAAATATGACCAATTTGTCACTTGCGGCAGACAGAATAAACTAAAAGAACAGAATATCTGGACAAATAAAGAGGGAGATTTAAAAAAACAAAAAAAAAGGAAAAAAAGAGGAAAGATTTTGATTTCCCCAGGCTCCCTCTGCAGCCGTGGGAAATGGGGAGGGAAGAGCACAACAGACACAGACCCAGGGCTCATAAGTTAGTCTTCTATCTGTCTCAGTTGCCAGCTGGAGTAGTTTCTCCCTCCCTGTTGAGTAGTGAACCAAGGCAGAGTAGTCTCTCAGCACTGCATTTAGCCTGCGCAAACACCCATTAACATAATTATTTATCTAATATTCCATTATATTCAAAGACTAATAAGTTAGCTGCCTGTCCTTGTAGCGAAATAAGAGCAGGCAGCCCTGTGCCACTAACGGGCTGGGTAACAGATTGCATCCAGGACCGAGCCGTTTTCTCCCTGCCAATTAACCGCGCCGGTGTTTGGAGAAGCACGGCGCTGGCCGGGGCACCGGGCGATTTCCACGCTGCACCGGGTAGGACAGAAGGTGGAAAACCGTCTGTGTCTCGAAGACGTGCTGTTCCAAACCGCGTTGATCCCATCTGTCCGGGGGAAATGGTGCGATGGAGCTGCCGGGGGACGAGGCAGCTCCCGGGGCTCTGCCTGCGTCACCCGGACACCGGTGGGACCAGCTGCCGGCCAGCACGTTCGGGGCTGACAGCGGTGCTGGATTGCTGGCTGCAATTAGCTACTTGCTGACTTCAGTTAGCATTCCTGGTCTCAGAAGAAGAGAAGAAAAAAAAAGCCACAGTATACCTGCAGGGAACCATTAGATAAACTTCCCATGTAATATGCAACAAAGCTACATTTTATATATATATATATATATATATATATATATATATATATACACACACACACACACACACATAAAACCCTTGAGCTGACATAGATGATAATTTTTCTGGTAAATCTGATATGCAAATACCATAAATATAATGAGAAAACAATTAAAAAAAAAAAGTGGTCGTGGAAAACGTCTGAACTGCAGGGAGGCAGGCCAAGACACGCTGCAGCATCCCCCGGCATTTCGGGGGACCCCGGGGGACCCATTGCACCTCAGAACAGTTCGGTCCCTGACGCGTGCTGCGGCGTTTGGCTAGAGCTTGCAGGAACTGCAGAGCGATTTTATACCCTGTCAACATAACGGAAAAGCTGTATAACTGTCTGAAATGTGTACGTACACGAAGGGTATGGAGAATGTGCATCCCTTCGAATGTTGTGCTTTTTGGAGCAGTTTTAAAGTCTTTTCTTCTGAAGGATTTAATTGTGAACATTGTGTCTCCCATGGGAAGACAGTTCTGCTGGATGTCTGGAGAGGAGCTCAGAGGATGGCTCACAAGCTTCAGGCACGTGGTGTGAAAGGCAGCTATCAAACATTTCTCTGCACAAAAGGCTTTTCCTCAGAACCATATTTCACCATTTCTGTATACGTTTTACCTGATTAAAACTCCTGGGAGAACAAATCAATTTTAGTGTTGGGATCTGCAAAAGTCTCAGGCTTAGTACTTGCGTTGTAAAGGCTCTTTCTAAAAAAATAAAAAATAAAAAAAATCTTAATTCAACCTATTTCTTTTCCTTTTAGTTAAAAACATGCACTGAAATGTATTTTCAGTAAAGCAGCATCTAGTGGCTGAACTGACTTTCCTTGCATACACAAAATTCCCACCGAAACAGGCAAAGGGGAGCCAAGCAGGATCTCTGTGACACAGGAACAGGGTGCAGAACAGAGGACTTTGCAAACCACAATAAAAAAATTGGTTTCTATTTTCCAACTTTGAGAAACCTTGTGGTGTTCCTTGATTATTTCTTAAATAATACTGCTGAGTACGGCTTCTGTTGCGGATGCGTAAGGGCGGTTTGGGCACAGACACAGAGTATATCAGAATAACACGTGCGTGCACAGACACACAGACACAGACACACAGGCGTGCAGGCACTGGTACGTCCCCCCCCGGTACGTGACGCTACCCAAGGGCGTGCAGGAGGGCGTCGGGAGCACCCAGGATTCAGCACCCCAGAATCTTCAGCACCCAAGAGGCATTTGCGGGAAGCAGGGGGGGTGGCAGGGGAGGGACGGGGGGTACTCTGCCCCCCCTCAGCGTGTTTTTAAGCTTCGCGTTCCCCCAGCTTTTCCCAGAGGGTGACTACCTAGAGAAATGAAATTAACTTTTCCCAGTCGCTGCTGGAACACACCAGCACAGGTCATGCAGCAAGGGCACTTCAAGTCCTGCAAGGCTGATTTCTTACCCTTCGTCTGAGAGGTATATTTTAGCTGTTAATGCATGACTGAACAAAAAAAGATGTTTGTTAATCTTTTTTTCAAATGCACAGTAATTTCAGAGCAGTGTCTGATAAAAAAAAGGTTTCGGGAAAATGGCAGGAGTATCACAAACCCATTACAATTCCTGCAATCTTTTGCTATCGCTGTGTATGAACAATTTTATTTCTCTGTCAGAGGAAGCCGTTAATACCATTGGCAGCTGCCTAACGTCCCTCAGAGAATTATCTCCAAAAAGCATGGGGCTCACACGTATTCCCTGTGCCTTTCGTTAGCAGGAAAGTGATTCAATGAGAAAACGTTTGGCACAAGTGTAGAAATTAAAACAGCTGTTAAATTTGGTACCCGAGCCCGACCACGGATGGTCCGTAACGCAGTGCTGAAGGAGGAGCAGTACATAAGAGTTATGTTGAGGCAAAGCACTCATATTCATTTAATATGACTCCAAACGCAACGCCAGGCTAGAAACCAGCCTGCGGCCAGCCAGGCCAATCTGTGTTTGCCGTCTGTCCTACCGGGATCACCACGCCAGCCGCTGCCTCCACGACCTGCCCGATTGCTCCCGCTCACCCATCAGGTTTGCAATAAAACACAAAGGCAACTCGTCGTAAAGCTCTTAACTCCAAGGGCTGCTAGCGGGAAAGCTGCGGCCGCCGTTCCTCGTGTACAATCACACTGAGAAGGGCTGCAAGGCACAAACCAGAAAGCGGTAGCTGATGGCTGCTAGCAGCCTTTACACCCATGGGTGCCACCACGGCAGCTCCGGGGCCGGGGCCGGCCAGCCGCTGACGGGAGTGAGCTCTGCGGCACAGAGCTAAACGAAGCTGCGTAACGGCATTTTTGCAGGAAAACAGAAACATTCAGTCTTGTGAGAACCCTGTTTTGCAGTAGCTGCAGGCCAGGCTGGCAAGGGCTGGGCACTTGCACTGCTTGCCGGACCCTGCCAGCACCGCTCCCCCCGAAAAGCACGTCCCTCCTCATTTTAATGCTAAAAGTAATACGTTCCTCTTTGAGCAGTAGATCACCCAAACAATATCTTTTTATTATCTGAAGTGACCTATAAAATCTCATACTTTCTCTGATTTCTCTATAAAGGAGGAAGATCAATGTAAAAATTTATTAAAAGCCAATGTATGGCTTTTAATAACCGTGTGCATGTGCCTATGTCTACATACATATGTCACGGTATTTATACCTACGTATACCATATCTGCGTAATTCCATAGATTCAGTGTGGTGTTATGTGTAGACCTTTTATAATCCTTTTACGATGTTCAATGCCTGAGTAGGGTTTCTTGAGCCTAAGCCTCCATTTTCCCCGCCGGAGCCCCACCAGGAGGAGCAATGCCTACGACGATAACAACTTCCAGAGCATCCCCTCCCCTCCAAAGGATGCTCTCCCTTGAGCCCCCGGCACGCACGCCTCCAGCCCCACCTCCGCTTGGGCACCCTGATCTCCAGCCTGGGAGGCCAGCGTCATTCAGCAGTGATTCAAGGACTAATCACTGCCTTTTGAAAATTTTTTTTAAAAATTTTTATCTGTACATCAATGACTCCAAACCTTTCTTTACATGAGAGCATCCAAAAGGTTCCCTCTAGAAACACCTCTAGCGATGCAGCAACAGCCGTCCAGGGACGCACACCCAGTAAGGTTTTCTTCACTAGATCGCAGCCACACGACAAGTCGAGGATCCCCAGATCTCCTGGCCCAATATTGAGATGGAAACTTCTCCCAGGGGCAGAGCTGCCAACTTAAATACAGCAGGAAAAGGAGAAAGTATTTACTGGTGGCTCCTTTACGGTTATCCTGCAACGAAATCCTCCCACAGCGTTTCACACGCTGTTGATAACTCTTCCAGATAAAGGTGGGTAAGGGGAAGGGCAGATGAGCAGCTCCCAACACCTCTGGCTTCCCGGGCTCAGCAGAGAGCGTGAGTAACCCCAACGCCATGAAAGCCTGTGCCCGGGAGCGCTGCTTACGCACTCACACTGCCGCTCTTTCTCATGCCCGATCGTCCTATACTTTAGTGTCATGCTGCCAACAGACTACTCTAAATAATCACATGGAAATATTAATTTTGATTATTTTTTCATAATAAACCCCAGAACACATTTCTATTATCTTTTTCCAACCCAGATTCACCCCCTACAATTAAAGATATTCCTGGCTGAGTAACACCAGCTACCAACACCCTCAAAACACCCGGGTGTTTTGGTGATACAGCACAGCCCACCTCGCACCTCTACTAGTAAGAATTTGAGACCGTCATGGTCAATATATGGAGCAGGTATTCACAATACCTAGGGCTGATGTTGCGCAAGATGCTTGGAAAGCGGTCAACGGTAAGAGCAGACTAATCACGACAGTGCAAGCATCCAGCCTGATGTTCTGGATTTAAAGAAACTGAAGCTTTTCCAAAAGCATTCAGGTATGAAAAGTCATTTTTAAATGTAATCGTAACATTTCACTATAAATAAATACGTTCACATGTTCCCATCATCTTTGGTTTTCCTCGGCATCTTGGTAGCTTTGTTTTTATTTATTGTCTGCAGATACTCGTTTCAAATTCCCATATGAATTTCTAAAAACGTTTCATTACATGCATTTTCCACCAGTAATTCACATGTATGAGCCAAGTTCTTTAAGAATCCCTTTTGGCATTTAAATAATGATTTCATGTATGACACAAAAGCAGCCTTCTGTTGTTGTTGTTTCATCTTTTTTCAAAGGGACATGAGCTGCACGAAAAGTGGAACAATCTGGAAAACAAGATGTTTGCTAACAATTTACTCAGGAAGCAAAGACCCCAGGTGTGAAAGTGCATCAGCGCAGGAGGGCGAGAAAAGATCTGCAGAGCTCAAGACCCCGATCATCCCTACCCTGTGACTCTGTGTACGTGCCTGAGACCTATAAATCATGGCTATCACTAAGATAACAATGTTCAGGCTACGCTGCAGGAGGTCAGTTTGAGAAGTGACTCTGAATATATTGGCACAATAAGATTTTATACTACAGGAAACAGAGAAGGAAAAAAAGTCATCCTTTAAAATGTGAAGGACAGAGTGTGGGCTCCTGGGCTGGCGCGGGGAGCCCTGGGTCACGGCCGCGGATGGAGACCGGGGCACGGCAGCTCCTCCGGTACCTCGGGCAGGACCAGATGCCTGCCCGGCGCCGAATCCATCCAGGAGAGATGCGATGGAGAGGATTGCTTTTAAAATTATTCATTGGTCGCAAATGACTTTAAAAAAAAAAAAGGTACAGTAGTTTTTCCGCTCTTTTCAGAAAGCAGCTCTTCTCCGTTAGCACAGAGCCATCGCATCCCTCCCGGCACCGAGCGCTCCTTACTGCATCAGTGCCCCTGCGGACCCTGCCGGCTCTCCGGACGAAGAGGTGCCCGCGTGCTGCGCGGCAGAGCCCCGGCACGGTCCCAAATATCTGACCTTAGAGCAACACGTCAGATGCCTGGGCGAGGGGGGGAAATACGACGGCAGAGAAAGAGAGAGAATTTAAAATATCTGACTCGGTGTCATTAATTTCAGCTCTGACTGTGCGACTAATTAGCAAGGTCCTGAATATCAACAGCTGCTTGGGAAAGGAGCAATGCTAGTAAACAGCATCAACATTTATATATATATATATATATATTTATTTATATATTATTAACATTACAGTTATATATAATATATATAAAATATATTCTGTTTACTAGCATAATGATGTCAAGCATATTTTTTTTATATATGTGTGTTTGTGTGCATGTGTATACGCGCATAGCAGAGAGGGTGAAGGGGTTGTACTGAGCTGACTCCAGCAATTCAGTATCCAGAAGTTATTGAGGGGAAGCCATCCCAGCCGTGCCGGGATCACCCCTCATTCTGGGGTGGCGGAGCCCTCGCAGCCCTCCCCTTGAAAGCAGGCTCAGCCTTTGCATTCCTGCAGTATGGTTTCCTGTGTTTATTAGAGCAGAAATAATGAAAACCTAAAACCCCATTAAGTTTAATAAGCTTTTTTTCTTTCATGAGAGCTTGCGGACACATTAACTGCCAAATTATAGATTAATTCTGTTCATTGAGCTGCAAATGTTTTGGCAGAAATAAAATCCATCCTTCACAGAGAAGGGAGAATTCTTCTTCCAACAGGTAACTTAGTAATGATAATACAAAATTAATTTAGCTTAATGGTCTGGAACTGCCGCCTTTTAGGGGCTCTGCTGGACCTGCAGACCAAGAGCTTCTGGCGCAGGATGGGTCCGTCCGTGTGCGGATTGTAGTGCTCAGAAGGAAAGAAATTGTGCTTTTTATCCTTGCAGCTGCCTTTCCCTCACCGACTTGGGCTCTCAGCAGGTCCGGGGCCGAGGCAGGAGCAAGGAGGAGTTTGTGCTCTCAGACGGGAACAAATCTGATCAACGCGATCGCCCGAACTGCTGCGAAAAGCGCTGGCCTTTCTTGTCCCTCAGCACCACCTCGCCAGAGAGCCCGGAGGCGACGCAGCAGGCGGTTTGCTCCTGGCCGCATCCTGCAGCAGTTTGGAGCATTACAGACGGTTCAAGCATTTTACAGAAAGAACTTCGGGTGCAGAAACCGAAGACCCAAGGCGGGAGATGGCACAGTCCCCTCCTGGCACCATCCTGCTGCCTGGTTCTACGTGTGCAGAACATCCCTTGCAAAGGAGAAAAGCAGGAAAACATCTGTTCCGTGACTGCAGATGTGTCCTATGTGAAAAGCCACCCATCACGCCGGGAGGGTGGCTGCCATATGCCCGTCAGCGGGCGGAGGAGCTGGGAAAGCCCAGGGATGTGCAGCTCCACCGCCACCGGCTGCCAGCATCCAGCAGGCACAGGCACGTGCTCCTCACATAGCCCTCTCTTGGTTAGTTTGGTAATTTCCTTCGCTTGCCTAAACTATCCCTAAGTTATTAACGTATTTATAGCAAGGAAATCATAGATACTAAAAAAAAAATCTAGCATTTAAGAACATCTTTCTATCTTTTATTCCACTATTTGATCATTCCATTTTATGCATGTTTCTTTTATCCCCTATACACATCTAGGTTGCTTCCTACATCCCCCATACACATTTAGGTTGATCAGTTCCTCCAGGCCATATTGTCTCTGTAATGCAGCCGTTATTTACCCTTTCCTTACCGGGTCTGTTCATCTTCTACTCTCGGAACACGCCAAGCGCGGCGTAGCTGCTGCGCTGGTGGGGAGGCCGTGGGAGCCGCGCAGCTTCCTCAAGCACTGACAGCGTCTCTTGCCCTATTAAAAACCAGTATGGCAGTTGGAAAAAAATGATACACCAGGGTCTGCTGCGGCGGCTGCTGCTGCTGCTATATTTAGATTCTCCTGCTGCTGTTTCCGTTGTGCCAGATTGAATTTATTTCTACTAAATAACCATTACATTGATCTGTTTGGACAGAAGCGGCATTGCGGTATTTTAAATAAACCTTTATTGCATTTGTTCAACGTATAAATGATGTGCTGAAGGCAGCTATACCGTCCAGCATCTGCAAGCACCTAGTCACGTAAAAACGCAGGAACACAGACAATCTTTCCTTTAAAAATTATATCCCCACATTATTGCGGGAGCCCTCCCCTGTGCTGCCCGGAATGGATCAGCTTGGGGTCAGGTTTTCTTTCTTTTCTTTCCTTTTTGTCCCTAGCAGTATTGTTGCCCTGACCCTCAGCATCCTAAACTGCATTTACCGGTAAAAAATATATAATCTACTTCCTTGGAGTGTGTTGCAAGCAAGCCAGGCTTATCTGGCACTGAGAGCCAGCAGGACTGAGAGGGAGTTACTGCTGGCTTCCTCGTCGCGCACAGCACAGGCGATGCCACCAGATAACAAGAAAAGTTAATAATATTTTTAAAACCACACATTGCTTTTTGTTAGCTCATCGCACTGCAATCCTCACATGGCGCAGATGGCTCCTGTTCTTGCTGAAGAATGTCATCACTTGGAAAATGGACAAAGTTGGAGCCTGACGTTTTGCAGATGAGATCTGAAGTCCTCACTTGGACAAAAATTCACGTTAGCTTAAAGAAGCTTGTGTGAGTGAAGGCCACTGACTGGGTCTTACATCTGCTGGTAACAATCCTGGTTATATACACTCTGAAATGTATTATTTACTGAAACAAAAAGGGACATGGCATATACTGAAACTCATTAAATGTAGCACCATATCTAACCCAGGTCGAAGAGTTTCAGATTAAAGTGAGAGACTGGCCTCCATGTTATTTCACATTAAATCCCAGGAAAGTGGACTGTTGCTGTTGGAGTGCTGTGTTCAGGATAATGAGCTGCATGAGCGAGACGGAGGCAAAACAAACGGGGAAAGGCTTCAGCTGACGGACTGAAGGAGAGAAGGGAAAAAAGGGACGGTTGTGTGATCGCATCGGGGTGGCTCGTGCCCAACACCTCTTGGGACCCAGCGCTGGAGTG
Organism: Gymnogyps californianus; assembly: GCF_018139145.2. Classification (NCBI taxonomy): domain Eukaryota; kingdom Metazoa; phylum Chordata; class Aves; order Accipitriformes; family Cathartidae; genus Gymnogyps; species Gymnogyps californianus. The sequence goes on from NC_059477.1 coordinate 43,320,439, forward strand.
GGAGATCAGGTCCCAGGGCTGCTTACTCCAAAGCACCATCCCAAAAAATGACTTTGGAACTTCCGAGGGACAAGGACACCCCGTGGCACGGCGCTGCACCATGGAGCAGCTCACACGAGCCCCTGCCCGGGGAAAGGAGCGGCGAGCCAGTGAGGGAGGGTTGTCACCCTACAGGGACCTGCAAGAAAGTGGGAGTGGAAATGTATTTGCCATTCAAGTAGTTGCATGTATACACAAAATGCTTTTTTTTCCTCTAAGAAAGCCATGAGACTTTCTTTTTCTGGTGCTGCACGCTCGTGGCACTGGAGGGATGACCTGTGTGGGCAGGCTGCTCCCCGGCCAGGAGGGACCTCGGGCAGTCCCTCGCGTTCAAGCTGCGATCTGTTTGTGCCTGTTTGCTGGTGTTTGTGCACGGGTATATACGTACACGGTCTCTCCCTTTCCTTCATCCAAGAATATACTTTGTCATTTACAAAAGGGGCTCTGAAGATTGCGTTATTCATATTCTCCAAATAAGCAACGGCAAGGAGCTATCATTTTCAATGAATCCTCTGATTTCCATTCAACACATGCCTTCAAATTTCCCCAGAGCACACCGCAGCCCTTATATCCTGCCTCTTACTGTAGGTTATGGCGACAATAGCTTTCTCTCGCATACTTTATTTTCCTTTTTTTGATTGTGCCGTTTCCAACAGTCTGCTCCTATAGAGTCCTTCCTCCTGAAACAGCATAATCAAGAATTCAAAACACATCATAGAATTTTTTTTTGTTTTCCTCCTCCCAAATTTACTGATACAAAGGTCAAAAATAACGAAGCCACTCCTGAAGTATAGAATTCCCATGGGAGTTTTCTCCTTTTTGGTTCAATCTCTCTCTTGCACAAAAAGCTTCCTGTTAAAGCGGCTTTAGAAGACTGCATTAGGACAGGGTGGGATACAGGCAGATGGACTGATCAACCCACGGTGGCTGTCCTCTCAGTAAAATTCATTAGCAAACCAGAACACGAAGAGACACAGCTTTCTGGTTGCTGCAGGGAGAAGAAAACAAGCTAGAGGCCACATAAAATTACAGTCCATTTACTGCACCGGTCATATTTGATTTTTTGAGAAGTCTGAAGCATGTTTTACAGAACTCTTTTCTATCATTGTTATTTCATAGGGACTAAAAAAAACAGAGACTAAAACCGTTTTACAAGTATAGCTCAGGGCTAACATTGCCCTGGCCTAATTTACATTTCCTTTCAATAAAATCTCGAGCCACAGGTACGGGACGGGAGTCGCTGACCGGGCTCGCCAGGAGGGTTGGAGCAGGGGCTGAGCAGGGACCCGCAGCCCCTGCAAGCGCTCAGCACCCCAGGCTCGAGCTGCCGCCCGGACCTCCAGCAGCACCAGACCTCAGCCTCTCCATGGAGTTAACACTGTCCCAAAGGTCCTTTTCCCATCCAAATAATAGATATTCTAGAAATCCCTAAGCCCTGCCATGCTCATGGTGCTCAGGCCAGCTGCAAAGTTATCCCCCCCAGTCCTTCAAGGCAAACCCCAACTCCTGCTGCAGACACTCCTGCTGCCCCCAGACCTAAACCTCACCTGAGCTCGGGGGGACACAGAAGACCCTGCCAGCCCCACAGCCAGACTTTGCTCAGTCTGCACCAACTCCATCTTGAATTTCTCCGGCTGAAGAAGTATTCTTCATGCTGACAGTTACACGGACACTGCTTTGTTGTGTTTTTTTTTTTTTTTAAATTAATTAATTCCACTATGAAACACACCACTGGGAAACACGAGGGTGTCAAACACAAGAGCTCTTACAGCGGTGGAGCAGCAGTGCTGCGTGGCTCGGAGAAACCGCCCCAACCCCAGCCAGTTCCCAGCCAGCGGGGCCAATACTGCTGGAGTGGTGTAGCCACTTCCCCTGTTGCTGGGGGCATTAAAGGCGGCCAATATTCAGACAATTTTAAGGAAAGGTAAAAATCATGCTGTTCTGTATGGAAACCTTTCATTTGTGTTTGTTGTGACACTTTTTGTTTTTTTAAACTCTACGATAAAAATCAAAGACTATCCCCAAATCCCCCAAAACAGCTGAGTTACAGTTATTCCTTTATAATCATTCTTGCTGTATAAATGGAAATTTTGATGACCACTTTCCCTCTAAGTATATAAGCTCTGTTTTAATGAGGGCTCAAATTCCGACAGCAGGCAAGCAAAATGCTGAAGTTAGAAATTTTCTTTCCCGGTCCCCAAAACGCAGTGCAGGAGAGGGAGAGGGCAGCGGGCAGGAGCAGGCGAGCGGCTGCCGGGGAAGGAGAGCCACAGTGGGGTTTGCCCACGGGCAGTGGGGTGGGAGGCGAAGCCTGTGCAGCCCCTTTCCTCGGTTCCCCGCCTCCCTCTGACCTCCCCAAATTCATTACGAAGTTTGGCACCATAAACCCCTTAGAAATTTTGCCACAACTTGAAAGGACCCGAATGGGGCCGAGGAACCGGGTGGGACCCTCCGTGCCAGCGCAGATGCTGCTCAGGCAGCAGGAGACAGAAAAAAAAAACCCTCTCTTTAAAAATTCACACCGGTCAATTAGGAAGGAAAGCGGTAGAAAAAGCGGAGAGGTTGGCGCAGGCTTCTCCCGAGGAGGCTGTACGGTGAGGACGGATGGTTCAGAGGAGCACGAAAAGATGGTCTGACATGGAGACTATGGCTGGATATGCCTGGTGTGCAGAAACCACGCTGGCACGCATCCTCGAGGGGCATGGATGCAGCTGAGAAAAGCGCCGAGAGCACGGGGGGCAGTAACCCGGGTTTGAGCAAGATTTTAATGCTGTGTGCAGGCATTAAGACAGATGGGCTTCGTTACTGGTTTGGTTAAACAGCTCTTGAAAAGAATTAGTGGAAAATGCAGATTGCTGTACTCGTTACTGAGCGGTCAGCTGCCATACGACACAGTCTATGAGCTGAGGGCACCGTTAACGCTATTACTCATGCCTGAATATGGGTCCTAGCTTTGAACGGCTTTTTCATCATTCTCCATCCCATTCCCCCCAAACACCGGTGACCATCCCGAATTGTGGCCAGCCCTTTGGTCCTGCTGGGAAGATGGCATCGCCACGGAGACTGCCCGATGCGGTGGCACAGCCGGACACCGCGGCGCTTGGGGCAGCGAGCTCAGCGTGAGCCGATGGGTGCTGCTCCTACAAGGAGAGGCAGATACCAGACCAGACAATAGACAAGGTCTGCTTAATTCATCCCTAGATTTTAATTGGATTCTTTGCAGATTCACATCGTAATTGAGCTGGGTGATAAATGCCTCGTATTGCTTAATTGGATTATATCTTGTGCTAAACACATGCAGACGGGTCTGAAGCCGTGGAACATGATGACCAGGAGGCAGCAGAGCCGGCCGCGGTGCAGGGCACCTTCCCCAGCAACCCATCACTCCCCAGCACTCGCTCTGCTCCTCAAAATCAGCCGCAAGAAGTATCATTAGGGAAGAGGTTAAGGCTGGTTGCCAGGGAACGCGCTGGCCACCGACTGTAACGAGATCCTGACTTCATTTTGTACATCAGTTAAATAGTGAAAACTTGGTTTTGCTGTTTATTTACGGGGCTCAGAAGGACATAAAGTCCATTCCTTGGCAGTCGGGCTGGGTTGCAGCCCTGCGTTACAAGGAAACATTTATATAGTTTTATGTACGAACATATAGGGACAAAGTATTTCCTGGTGAAGAATCAGCAGCATAACCTAATGAAATGGAACATGTGGTCCAGCTGTAACAGAAGCAATTTAACCTAAATCTCTGAATATGCCAAGGCATATCCAGTACTGATCAGAATAGGTGCTAATTGCACCCAATGATGAGCACAGGAAGGAAGAAGCTGTATTTCTGCTGAAAAGACTTTTTCTTTCCATTATCATTAGATTTGCAATTCAGATGTCTGCTTTTGCAAATCCGTTCAGCCTAAGAAATGACCTTACTGCCTTTACCGCCTTTACCGCCTTTCACTCTCTGAAAACTACTGAAGGGGTTTGACCCTTTGCGGTTTGAGCCCTCTGCATTTTCCCCTGGAGAGGTTCAGGCATGGCTGTAGGTATCCGGACAGAGCCGAGCCATAAATCCCAAATCCACGCACAGTTGCCAACCCAGGGAAGTGGAAATTCCCATGTAGATGCAAATTCTAACACGGGGCATTGGTTTTACTCTAATAGCAAATGCAAAGGGATTAGGTGCTCTCGGGCAGGAGGAGACCACTCCGGGACATTCCTCTTTTCCCCTTTTGTTACATGTTTTCATACACTTTCAATATAACGCGTGCATTTGCGAGCAATGAAAGTATTTCACAATTAGTGTCTCATAAAAACTTCTACTGTGCTTAGAGTACGAGTTACTTCAGTGAAAATAAGGTGCCCTTCAAAAATTATAACTGAAGAAGAAAATAGGGAGTTAACCAGTGGTGGTGCATTTAAAGGTACAAAATTCCACTCCACTGTGTCAAAATACAACCACGCAATACTGATAGGTCTTCTGAAACAGGACCACTTAGGGCTGAAAAATTAAAAAAATGCTTGGGTCTTTAGGTTCCTTTTATTCTTCTCATAGCTTAAAAACAGCTGTTCATTGTGAGGAAAAATTAAGGTAAAGTTCCCACGTGCAAACCTGTACAGGTACAAGATGATATTCCTTGCAGCAAGTTTCATACTGAAGTTGGAGCGTAAGCTTCAGAGGAGCCTAGAAAGCCTGTATTTGTGGATTAGGGAAAGAAAACTCTTCAATAAACCCTAAAAATGTTTTCCTGGGTGGGTACCAGTGGGAGACGGGGCCCCAGGCTGCGCTGGTGGTGCTGCTGGGGGGAACCTCACACCCGGGGTAAGCGTTTAGAAGCGTAACTGCAGCACTGCTGTAAGGACATTTTGTGCCTGAGAAAGCCCCCCCGGTAGCTTTCTGTTCCCGGTCTCTGGAGCTGTTTTTCCTCCGCTCCATGAACGATGACCGTGCTTACAAGGCGGCAGCGCCGCGTTGGACGGTTGCAGCCGCACTTAGTCCTTGACAGACCTCCAACACCAGCCCCCTGCAAACCCATCCAAACTGCTTCGGCACATAAAAGCGTGACAAAAGCACGCCTGAAATAAACCTAAATGGCTATTTTACATTTTGTCACTCCAGCTTGCCACACCGGCACTGGGCTTTGCAGAAGAACGATACCTCCAACGGACAAAACAGCAGCTCCCCGCTAGCGCACTCATTAGTTTTCAATAAGGCTGCAGACACAGCACCGGAATTTCTCAGGGAAAGCAAAATATTTTCGGTATTACCAGCAAGCCATCAGAGCAAGCTGAGCCACAGTCGATGACTTGGGTGATGGGACAGGAATAGCCACGTTGCGGACTTGCCCGATGGCCGTTGTGCCATCATCCCACGCGGTGGTGACCTCGCGTCTGTGGTCCCAGGTGCTCAGCATCCCTCATTTCTGCACCATCTCCTGAGCCCCTTCCCTCCCTCCACCCCCGGTTTGAGCAGCCAGACCTTGGGCGCAGCAGGCAGCCAGCAGAACAGAATAGAGCGGACAGACAGCCAAAGAGCTTATTCTCTAAAATTTTAGTTTAACGAAGCTTCTCAAGGGTTTGTTTCCTACCCACCAGAAACACAGGCTTGACCGCGAGGGAGCCGTTACAAACCTGGCAGGCACCCGCTCGCCTTCCCTGCTTCTCTGTGCGCTTCCACCAGGCGTTTCCATTAGAGATTTCCCTCTCTATTTAACAGCTTTTGACCCGGGGCAGGAGCGCGAGGTTTGAGCAGAGTAAGGATTAACTGTGGTTTTTCTGTGAGCCATATTTGGAGTGTGGAGGTATAACTGGGAATTGATCCTGTTGGCCGGAATAGAACATATTTGTTAAAAATACATATACTTTTCCTAGTTAAAAGGTTTCTCTCTGCCATTTCCCCAGGACATCTGAATTACTTCAGCTCTCAGGGCGGAACAGGCATCGGGCTCATCGCTGACCCCAGCACGGCCGAGTGTCACAAGGGAACTTGAGCACAATTCCTCAGTAAAAACAAAGTTAAAGGATTTTTATTGCTAAAAGTAGGTCTGTTACCTAGAAAGTTCAAGACTTAAGATTTTGTCATAGATACTTTGTGAGCTGGCGTTTCCTGCATGTGGCCTATTGCAGCCTCCTTTGGGAACCCAAGTGAGCTCGGTGGGATATTTGTCATTGCCGGTGCCCTGGCTCACATCTGCAATAAATATTTAAACCGTGACGTATATTTTGGACTTCTCACTACCAGCTGCAGAGATCTCTGTTGTGAATTTTATTTCCCCTCATTTACAGGGCACATGAATATATATTATCTCCTATTTTTATTTATGGGATACAACAGCATCCAAATTTTCCGGGAGGGTCTATACATTTTGGTAGAAATAATAATTACTAAACTAGCCTATTAGAAGACTTGTTTAACTTTATTTTTTTCCTTTACCTATTTCCTTTTCTCTAAGGAGATGTGAGGAGTAAAGCTGACATTAATCACTCACCTTTTTCCTTCTACAAGTAATGGATCATTGAAGAACTCAGCTCCACTTCAAAGAAGGATCTTAAATCTTCTGGTTTATTGGTCATTTGCATCTACTCTGCCTGCTCCAGTTGCACAAATTATATCTAATTGAAAGAATTTCATGACGCTATTATATGGTAATGTCTGGAGTATTAAAAGGTGCTAATGTATATGAGGCCAAAGCCTATTTACTTGTCATTTCAAGCTCTATTAGAAGCATACAAAGAAAATTTGTTTCCTTCAGGGAAGGCAACCTTAGTTTGCAAATCCTAACGGAGCCTGCAAGTCCAAAAGAAAAACTGAGTGCTTCCTTTTAAAATACTTATTTGAAAATTTAATTTAGAAAGGAAAGCTCTGACTTCCATGAGAGATGTAGAGTGAACTTCATTCATGTCTTAAGTTACCATTAAATTCTAGATGTGAGAAACAGGTGAAATTACTTGGATAGAAGAGAGTCTCTCCACCATTGAGACAGATGCAAAAGAAATCCCATGAACATCCTTCTTTTCTGTATGGACTGCACACTTAGAAAAAGCTTTACTTCTAAAAAGAAAAATTCTTGCTTTTACTACAATGAGTTGATTGCATTTTTATTGTTAGGCTGTCATGCCAGAAGAGGAGAGGCGAGTGTAGCTCTGGCTGCGGCAGTCTCGGAAGTCTCTATTGAAGTTCTGCTTGAAAGAGAGGATACAGAAAAATCTGCAGGATGCACAGTCAGCGGAAACAACAGCCGTCGTAAGGATTATGGGGAAAACCAGCGGAGAGGACAGTAATTAGAGTATAAAACTAACCGCCTGCAACTCTCCCAGTATTTCCCTTGGTTACCTTTGCGGTCAGACAGCACAGTCTGGCAGCTGGCGTATGACCTCTGAGCAACCAGAATTACACGCTCACAGTTAAGAGCCCAGCTTGAAGTTGAGGCTATTTTGGAATCTGCTCTAAGGTAGAGTCCATGCCATTTTGCATATACTAACCTGCGTTTAAATGCATTATAAATACAAGGAAAAGACCTCCCATTTGTATAGTCTTTATGGGGGTAAGTCTAAGTGTTTTAAAAAATCTGAGCCTATAAGGGAGGTGGCAACTGAAGAGCAGCTTCTTTCCCAAAATAGACTGGGATATCAGGAGAAGCAAATATTTAATTCCCTGAAGATGGCAATGCACTGAAGTATTTAAGAGGAAGCAAAATACCTAAGGCTCAGCTTACAAAGCCAGAAGCACCTGCCCAGAGTCACTTCAGGCTGGAACTGCCAAAATTGGAAGGAGATGCCACGTCGTGGAAGTCCAGGGTGGGACTTTAGTCCGAAGACTCGTCTTTTGGAAGTTACTTTGAAAAACTCAGTCTCTTCATTTCATAGCAAACTGAAGACAGTTTAACAAACTACATTATGTTATCCTTGAATTATATTATCACCATCATCCCTTGAGAAATTTTGTAGGGCCTGTGAACAAAATCCCAGAACATGTAATAAAGTGCACAAAGCCCATTACAAAAATGTGAGGAACTAGGTATCCTCCAGAGAACCAAAAAATCTAAAAAGAGGTGTTAATGTTTTCTGTGACAGCCAAGAAAACAATTGGCCAATAAGAAATCTGTTTATTATGGAAATGCTTTTTTTTTTTTAATGGGAAAAAAAACATTCAATACCATGTAGTAAAATAGAGTTCCCTAATAACCAACACGGTTAATACTGCGTTCACTTGGACATTGATTTCTGGCTAGCCATTAGCTAATCAGCTTAGGAGCCAATTCTGGAGATTTCCACAAATACCAGACAGGGTAGGAGAGGACGTCTGGGCAACTTTCAACATCCATTTCAGAGGCGGAGGCTTCCCAGCCTGGGGGTGTCCAAACGGGACACGAGAGCCTCTGGACACCAAGAGTGTTCTTGGGAACCGGTGTTATTTGGCCGGTGCAATCCTATCACGTGCAGTGATGAGCTAGTACACTGATGGCACCATTATCTATGAAGAAAACCTCCTCTTGTTATACAAATGTTCAGCCATTCGAGAAGGAAGAGGCTTTTATGCCGAGGACTTGTCACTGAGCTGCTGAGCTAGAGCTGTCGTGGAAATTAGACCAGCTCTACCATGGCACTGCAGAAATCTCGGTGTGGTGCTGGTGGTGAGTCTAATCCGCTGGAGCTTGCCAGCAAATCGGAGAGAAAAACTGGGAGTATTAACCATTAGCAACTACTTTTGTGTTAAAATATAAACCCAAAGTATATAAAGTTAAAAAACCCTGGAATGTTCAAAACCACAGAAGCAATTACGGGCTATGCCTCAGGAGGTTTGCACCACAAAGTCTAAGTAAGTCTCAAAGAGGTTACAAAGAAAAACAGGATTATAGCACTCATTAATAGAGAATAAGATCAGATTTTTGAAGTGAAATAGTTTTCAGGTTTTTTGGCTTATAGAAGATGATGTATCTAAAGGGGTGCCAGAAGGAAGCTACCAGAAGGATTTCTAAGCTTAGAAAAAACGGCTTTGTTGTGAAAGCCTCCCAGATTTCATCCAAGGGAAGGCAAAGAGCTCACGGGAGGAGAAAGGCTCTTCAGTTCTGCAGACAAGAACAAGGCGATGCAATGGCTACGAGCTAGGTAATTTCAGGACTAAAATACAGATGCAAGTTTGATAGCAAAGGTCATTTTCTCTTGGTAAATTATTCTGATAGATGCATACATTTTCCAAGAAGAAATTTCATGTCAAAACTTACAAGTATATTCTCCATGAGCTCACTTACTCAGAGAGAAATTACGGCTTTCGGGAGGGAATGAGTGAGGCGGCCAAAGCCGGGCAGAGATGCTGGCTGGACCGCGGCAGCCTGCAGCTCCCGTGGGCTGGCGCTTGCCGGGCAGGCAGATCAGCGAGGCGGGTGGGTGCGAGAGGGGCCCTCCAGCCTCCCCAAAACAGGCGGTGATGGTCCCGTCATCCCTGGAATAATAACAGTAATTTGAGAAATAGCTCAGACCAAGTACTTTTGGACTGCTGCGTACATGCCGTTCAGAGCCCTACAAGGTCGGGAAGGCTTTGGAGTTCCTTCGTTTGCTATTTTCTGAACTGTCTTTAGACTTTTCTAGAAATTTCTAAAAAAACCACCCAGAGGCAATAGGTTGAGGGTTTTTTTCCCATTTCTATTTGGAATATTTACTTTCCCAGTTTACTCTCTTATCAATACAGGGATTTTTTTTTTTTTTTCCATTGAACCTCCCCAGAAGGGTTTTGAGAAAGAGGGACATCAGGACAAGGCGGTCGGCAGGCAGGTAGGCTGGTGCGGTCACTCGAGGGTGAAAGGCAGCACCAGCTCCTCATGGAGTCTGGTAGAGCCAAAACTAAAGACAAATGGCTGCTTTATTGCTTACCCCAGGAAAGATGAGGTGTTTCTGCTCCCATGAGGTATTTTGGGCAGGATCTGCTTCTTACTGAAGAGCCCAGCGAGAAGAAGGCACTTGCATTACTCCAAATAAAACAGACCACACAGCGTAACTTTAAGGTGAAATTACTTTCTAGAGTGAACTTTATATGAATGTTTTAAATATTTACCACCTGGTTTATTTTAGACATTATTGTCAATAACGTAAAGTCTTCTGATGAGAAGACCTTGCTTTCTGCAGAAGACAATGTAGCGTACAAAGACTTTTTAAAATTAGTCACATGCAGCAGTAAAAATGTCATATTTTTTATTTCACTTTTCATCATGCTATTAAAGAGAGCGGTACTGTTTCTGTAAAACAACTGCCCACACAGCACCTGCTAATGTCATAGCTAGAACAGTGCATTAAATTATTTTTTCAGGGTATTTTGAAAGTATAGGCTGTACAAGCATTTATTAGCATTTCTATTGCTTGCTAAAAGTATTCACTAAAAAAAGATTAATATCTAAACCAAAACGTAGTCAACTCACCCTTTTGAATAACAGCCTAGAAACTTAAACCAAAGACATGTACATTCATACGGCATCTGCTCACAAAGGAAGACTAAATGAGGTACTAGTCAAGTATTTTCCAAGGAGATACAATTGCTACGTGGAATCACGGCTGCTGCCATGCCGGGGACGGTGAGAGCGGCAGGGACGGCCTCGCTGGGGCTCCAGAGGATGGAGCCCCTCTGGTCCCCAGCCCTCCCAGGATTTTCCCCTCCAGCCTCCCTTTGCAGAGTCGGGGGATGCGCCAAGGCTGACCCAACAGCCAGGTTGGTTTAGCTCAGTTTTTGCCAAAGAAAATGAGTGTTTGGCACGCGCTCCCCCCGTGGTGGACGTGCAGTCTGTACGGAAGTGAGCTACAGCACTTGCTGGGAATTGAGCAGGAAATCTGTAACTGATAGTACTCCAAACAACACAAGGTATGGTAAAGAGAGTAGAGGATTTAACCAAAGAAACATTGAACTGTCGTCTTCAGAGAGGGGAAAACACCGACAGCAGGGAGACAAATCTGTCAGTGACTGATACTCTTTTAAATTTGCATTTATTTTCCATTAAACTTTGGTTATTTGAGATGGCCACTATTGGTTGAAAAGTCATTTAAATACTTCCATTCTTTCATGTGTATTAAAATGTTGATGAAATATATATAACCCACCATAATTTTTCTTCCCCTTTCCCCCCCCTCCATTAGGGTAAAACGTTCCCTTAATTCATAGATTTGAGATCTTCACAACCGATCATTCCCTACTCCTCGTTATATCGTCCCCCTGCCTTTACATTTCAGACCATTTATTAAATGAAACACTTAAGAAATGACTGCAGAAAACCCCAGAATCTGTTTCTATAGAGACAGGTCTGTCTTGATTCAGCGAAAGGTTTGCAAAAAGAGGAAAAAAGGACAAAGCATCAGGACAACGGGCAGCATTAAATATGCTGGATAATTGTAATCCACTGAGATTTTGGGCTTGCAGATGAGTCTAATGAGTGAATAACTGTTTGTAAAGAGATTGCATAAACTAATGGCTTCGCCGTTGGACTCCCACTTCTCCGGGCAGAGCAGGGCACCGTGTCCCATGTACACCCTCCTGCTGCTCCTCTTGCCCCACAAGGCCGGAGGCAGCTCCCCCCGGGATCGAGGACCGGCTCCTCCATTACTACAGCCAAGGGATGGAGTAGGTTTAATTTAACTGGAGAGTAGCGCTGACTGGGACCACTAGTGGAAATGCATTTACCCAAAAAATAGACAGACCCAAACTACCCAAAAAACCTTTACGTCTGGCATTAAAGAGAAAAAACCACCCAAGGACAAGCTCCACCTTTGGCATCCAAGCCACACTGCAGTTAGCACAAATAATTTGAGCTAAAAACTGGCACAGAACCTGAGGTATATATGAACACACTTTGAACTTTGCCAGCTATGTGAAAAGCTCCCTACTCCAGGAGGCACTTAAATTACGCTATTTGGGAAAGATTTATCTGCCCTGTATTTTTCAGATCACGGGCTGAGGCTCATTAGATATTTGCAGGTAATTCACATTCCATTTCAAGACCATAAAGTATCCACCGTAGGGAAAAACGGTTATAGTTACACAGCACGCATATTCTTCAGCCCTTTGAGATAGGGGAGCCGTGATTTATCAAAGCATCGCTCCACATCTATAATTTCTTGTTCCGGATGTGCTGTATTTTATACGCAGTACTTCAGTAATCCTGATTAAAGTGTATTTCAAAAGCTACAAAAGTAGGGAAGGGTTTTTTTCTGTTGCCAGGTTTTTAAAAGGGAGAGTTGTTGTATACATATTCCCTATCATTATTGTTAAAAAAGTGACGAAGAGGCACAATGCACTTGGAACAGCAGTTGGTGCCATTGTGGCAGTGTTACACCCCCAAAACCTCATTAAATACTCTGTCTGTAATAGACAGTAAAATGACACAGTTTTGTACTTACTGCCCATCATGGATACAGCACGCACTAATTAGTTCAGTCTAATCATCAGGACCTTGCCATTTAATAAGCATTCCTACTTTTCCCTTTTGAATGAGGACCACCAGCTCCAAGTCCAGCTCCGTCACCTGCAGTCGTCAGACCTTCTCAAGCTATTCCGATCCAGTCTTGAAAACAAAAGCGAAACCACACAGCAAACAGAGGGGAACGCACAGGGATATTGCAAACATTTTGGCCTTGCTTTGTCTAAATGAGCTCAGGGCATTTTGAAGCTTAGCACGGCCAGAGGGGTTGAGGTCTGCAGCTGGAGGGACTGGGGCTTTCTGGCACCGGAGGAACGGGTGGATCATGGCAAGGTGCAAGAGAGACCTGAAACGCACAACTAACCATCGGCCCATGATGGGACTGCAAGTTTTTACATCTCACTCCCCTCCAAAAACTGCGCAATTCTCTCGCGAGCCAGTGGGCAGAACGTGGGCGCCCGCGTAAGGCTGCAGGCAAGAGAAAAGGTTTGGAGCTCCGCGATTGTCACCATCCCTCGCACCGACTGCAACATGCTGCCTATTTAAATGGGAAACCGAACAGAAGAGAGTTCCCGCCGTCGGTGCGCGGAGCAGAGAGGCGCCGGGCCCCAGCAATCGTGTCCAGTTGCCATGGAAACAACCTTGCTTAAAAAAAAAAAAAGGACGGCGTTTAATGTTCCATTAATGTGAAGCGCTTCAGTGAATTGTGCTCATTTATAAAGGGGCACATTTTGCATGTGATGCAATTCCTCTGTTTGTGCCCTTCACCAGATTCCAGATCGTCGTTTGGAAAGCTATTCAGCTGAGTACCCAGCCCAAACGCCAGCTAGGGAGCCTGCCTGCAAAGACATTTCTATGGCAGGGATTTCCGCTCCCTCTGGCCCATCGTTGCACCAGACCTGGGCGCTAGGGATTAAAACAAGGCAAGACTGGGACACTGGTATAAAAATAAATGGTTGAGTTTGCATAGTCAAAACATTTAGCGAAAGCAAAGTGCTCCTCAGCCTTCTGCAGCCGTGCAGCAGCTCCCAGGTCATCGCAGTGGGCAGCCCTTGGGGTTGCCCCAGAGGGCCCCAGAGGGTCTGGGGACCACCACTGCCACCCCACCTTTGGGGCGACAGGCGGGAAGAGACCACGTGCATGAAAATGCACAGCACTGGGGCGGGAGAAAGAAAGAAGAGCTCCAAAAATACTGGAGTTATCAGCAATAATACCTCTTATGCAAGACACAGGCCAGGTATTGAAGTTACTCAGGCTTGCTAGTAAAGTGAAACGTTAAGAGATCCATGTATAATTCTGTATGCCAGGGATCTTGCACAGATAGCTCAGTATATCTCCTTGGACTCCTTCAATGTTCACGTTTTGCATTTTCTGCAGGGCCATATATATGTAACAATGCAACATTCTGATTTTTTTTTGTCAACAGTTAAAATTTGCCTAATAAATAATCATAAGCCCGGGAAATAAAAAAGAAAAATTATTATTAGTCTATTAACACCAGTGAAAATACGAGTTTAAAGCAGCAGTCAATACTGCTCTCAATTACAACCTCAGCTGACATGCACGTTCTTCCCGAAAATGTGATTACTTTTTTTCTTTTTAATTGTGACTACCACATAACATCAGCAGGGCCTTCCCAAGAGGAAGGTCCCAAGCCTGAAAGGAATACCTGGGACATCTATAAACCATGAAGTGAACTCCTTGCATAGGTCCTGCAAGGACATCTCCATACTTGCCCGTTTCTTCCCTCCCGTGCTGTCCCCCACCGTTGCAGAGGGCTCCCCAAGGGCTCCTCTAGGTCTCCAGCATCAGTTCAAGTGGCACCAAGCACACCGTGTCGTCCCAGGGAGCTTATCCACGCTCTATTTACAGGTTAGTTACGTGCTTTTGCTGAAAGCTCTTCCAACCCTGGAACATACTTCCAACCCAAGTTTGGCCTTTGAGAAAGTAAATGAAGAACTAGAATCAAGTCAAATGCCGCAGCTTTTGTTCCCCTCTGTACATAAAGCCAACTAGAGGTTTACTTTCCATTGGCCCTCCCCAAATACTCACCCTCTCGCTTTCCTACTGCTGTCCCGAGAGCTTCACCAGGAGCTCGAACGCTGAGGCTGAGCAACCTCAGTTTGTCTGCTTTTTATTTATTTATTTTAAATCATTTATAAAATTTGGCTTTCAAACAAATCTGCTGGGGCAATGAGTTTGCAACTCCATTACAGAGGATGAAAGAACCTATTCTTCCTCCGCATCTTCCCTTCGGCTTCATATGAATTTTATGTCTCCTATTTCTCATATTATTGCCTTCTCCATGACACTGACCATTTTATATATCCTGCTCATTCATTTCACGTGCCTTTTCTGTCATTTTCTCAACAGAAGCGTAGTCTACTTACTTTTCCCTGTAGAAATCACTCCATATTCTAACAAATCGGAGAAAAATGACAGCAATTATGAATCCTGTAGTCTTTTAGACTCTGGATAAGGGGAAGGGGTGTCAGAATAACACTTCAAATATAGATACGCCATCAATTTACCTATTAGGAAGAGAAAGAACAAAGAAATACTCTATTGCTCTTTTGACTTACTGTCCTGCCCCCCTCCAGCACGGAGCTCCTGGGGGCTGCGTGGGACCCCCACGTTCAGCCTGTGCCAAACCAGTACAGCTTCCAAGGGTACTGGAAATATCACCCTCTTTCCTACTGGTCTGGAGCCTAGGAGCAGCCACAGCAAGTGTAGAATACCCCAAGGTCTGAATGCAGCCACCAAACCCTCACATCTCCCCACTGAGATTTTTACTAAAATACTTCTGCGTATTGTCAGTGGAAAGAAAAAAAAAAAGGGAAAAAATGTGAATAAAGATGAAATTGCGTTTACTCTTTACATGGAAGTGTAACACAACTTTGGGATCTGTTGCTATGCATTTCCCACAGCCGGAACACGGGTGGCTTTGCCCACCAGTTTGACTTACCGTGCTGGGACATCACCTTCGTGGGAACGGGGCACAGCCCTGCGGCTCGGCTCGGGGCGGGCAGGGGGGTACCAGCCCCCTCACGCCCTCGCCTCCCAATGCAGACAGCCCCAGCATGCCATTTCCAATGGGACAGGCAGAGCCATGGTTGGGGTTGGTTTTTTTTTTTAAAACTTATTTATCTTAAGAAATAAGAGGGCTGCAGTGACACCCTGTCGCTTCCCCACTGCCCATACCCTTCCATTCGGTGAAGGGAGACGCGATGTCCTCACCGCGCAGATGCGTTCCCAGATGCTTCTCCCTCTGCCTGCGATGCTCGGGGCGTTGCATTGCAAGGTCCCAGGGAGGTGTGGGCACAGACGAGATGGCTACAGGCTTCGCCTCGAAAAATAAATCAATGTAGGTGGAAAGCAAGCTTTGCGAGGCTTAGCTGGAGTTACCCGCTAATGTCAAACTGCACCTGCCGCAGTGCCGTGTTTCATAGCTGAATTTCTGAGGACCTCAGGATTGGGAGCAATTTCTTAATTCATTTTATTATTTACATAATTATTGTAATTATTATCTTTTCAAAACTAAAATATGTAATCCTTACTCTTTAATTATAATACTTGTTTTCCTTTAGAAGTACTGCTCCTGTTCTACATGTTCAATTACACCAATTTGAAGAAGTCCGAGAATTGCTACTTTATTTTCCTGTGGGCCTTGTTTTGCATGAGGGTATTTCTGCATCAAATTCAGGATCAGCAGCGGGTGGTCAAAATCCCTCCTGCGAGAACATAAACGCTTCATAATCCTAAAGCAGCAAATGCTCAGAAGGCGAAAACAGGCGAAGTATGGACGCAGCGATCACTAAACAATAATTTACAGGGTGGAGGTAGAGTCCCTGGAAGTTTGCATGGCCTGTGGGAGAGGGCTCAGATGCATTGAGGAGTACTTGAGAATAACCTTCAAACTCTGAAAAACAGCTCCAAGCCTCGTTGCAAGCAGCCATCTGACTGCTTCAGCTTTGCATATTTTGTTAGCAAAACACTACAGCTAAATCTTACCTCCTTTTTATACACAAAGATTCACTATCTGTACCAAGTTTCAAGATGCCGAATCTCATTCAACACAATCATTTGGTTGAACTTTTGCAATAAGAAGATAAAGTTGCTGATGATATGTTCTCTAAAATAACAAAAAGCCTTATTCTTACACTCAAAAGCAAATAACTCACTCAAATCTATGGGACAATTCTCAAACACGAAGTACAATCCCACGGTAAAGAAAGGAACAGAAATTCAAACCTGGGCAAGATTTTCCCAAGGGCCAGCCTCAGCTTTCCCGCCGGTCCCGTGAGTACACGTGGCTGTGCCACGACAAGCTCACGGGTGCAGTTTTGGGGACGGTTTGGCCCCATGGGGCTTTCTGCAGCTGGAGTCAGACACAAGTCCTGAAGAGCGGGGACCAAATAAAGCCAATGCACCCAAACCAGTTCAGGAACACAACATTAAATAAGCTCAAGAATCTCAAAACGCCGTTGCCCTTCAAAACGACGCTGGGATAGCTTCCGGCAACATCTGTCTGAACGCAGCAGTGCTATCACGCAGGAATACCGCACGCTCGCTGCATATTCCCTATTACTCCCCCAGTTGCAAACGTGTCTTTAAAGCAGGAGGGTGGCTCGGCTTTCATCCCCTCTCGCTGGTCACCACCTGCCCGGCCACCAGCGGGTCTGGCAGCATCTGCTGCCGGGTCTGTGGCTGCGCGGGGGCTCACCCCCGCCTTCATCATTTGCAGTACTCTTTTAATATAGAAAATAGTAGTGTAATGCAAATAATCCTGTAAACTTTTAAGAGTCAGAAAATAAATTTAAGAGGGGAACGCACACAATTTTAAGTACTCTCTCCAGTCAGCTCAAAGACCAAGGGAAGATTTTTAGTAGATGATCTTCTTCCAAACAGGAAGGATTCAGGTATTTTTATTTTCTGGGGGAAAAAAAAAAAAAAATCCTTACATTTGCTCATTCTTAATAACACATTTCTATAAAAGTTACGTCAGTGTTGGCAACCGAAAATAGAAAAACATCAAAAAGCTATTCTTACAGCGCAGAGATGAGTCACTTCGCCTTCGGAGAGCGACCGCCCAGCAGTATTCTCGGACTGGGGAAGAGATATTTTGGTCATTACAATTGCTTCCCCGGTGCAATTAGAGACATCCGAAAGGGGCCAGCTCTCCCAAACAAGTCCCCTAATCACCAGGCTTTGTCAGGCAAAATGTCAAGTTTGGCATTAGGACTATTGCTGGGAGACGGGAATAGCTCTTTCCATCATGGGAGAAACATCCGAGGCGAAACCTTCGCCTTAACCGGCAGCTCAGCGGGCACAGAGGCTGCAGCCCCCGCCAAAGCAGCCGCCCTTCTGCGGCAACGGACCTGCTGGGCACCCCCAGTCCCTGAATTATTTCTTGATTTCAAATTCACCTGGCTTAGAAATGGTTGTTTCCCAACACAAAGTAACGTCACATCAGGTTGCGCTTTATTCCAGCTGAAAGCCATGGGGGAGAAGTGACAAACACGCAGACGCTGCACCTAGACTGGCTTTGGACAAGGCGGCAGTCGGTAACAGATAAGAAAAAATTAATTCACGTTTATGAAAAAATAAACCGACCAAACTTAGAAACACTATCAGTATTAGGGATGCACGGAGATTAAGGGGAGCAGAATTCATGAGGTGCCCATGGGTTAAGGGGAGCAGAGTTCACCATTTCTGTAGGTGGCATTTTGGTTTAACTCACATTTTTGCATTTGACAGGCAGAAAAGCAAGATACCGAATATGTTCGTATTTCCTTCAAACCATCTGAAGCCTTGAATTCTTGTGGAAAAATGATAGAATCATCTTTTTTTGCAGGAAACAGGTATTTTTTGTTCAACCTACAATGCCAGGCGCAATTCCACATTATACACTATATTACTCTAACATGACTATTACCCTATTCAAAATGCACCACAGCAGCAAGCACTGCTGCAGCTCTGCTGCTTCAAAGTGCAGGAGCTATTCTGCTAAGGGAAAACTGCTGTGGAGTTTGCAAGCTGGTAACCTCCTGTGGTTATTTCTCAGTGAAAAATATCGGTCCAAATCAATTCTATTTATTTGTTGCTAGTTGGGGGTTTTTTTGTTATTGTTTTTAGAAAAAAAAAAACTTTTTCTTTAATCCTGTAGACAGATGAAAAAGTTCATCTCTGCTACCCCTTGAAGGAGAGCTCCAGAGGTTGTCACTGTATGGACTTGGCTGCCAACACCCTGAGGAAACGCTGGAGTTAGTTAGTAAAAAGTTCTAAAAATCACCCTTAAATCTTAGCTCAAGAATTTGCCAAACGAGTACCACAGTGGTACAGAGGGAGTACAAGGTGCGACAGATTTTATGAAAAACGTCCCGAGAGCAGCGATAATGCCTTTAACAACTCCTACTTTAAAACTGAAGATGAACTGAGATTTTTGAAGTAGCTTTTCTTGGGTTTTATTTTGCTATTAAAAAAGTTTCCTGAAGAGGGAGGAGAGCGGGAAAGAGCAAGAGTTACAGAATCCTCCATTTTTGTTTGTGAAGACTGAAAGGCCGCTTTGCAGAAGCCTATACCCAAACCCAGGACAGTATGTGGACACGTGTGTAAGTTTGCTCATGTATGTGCATGCGCAGATAGCAGTCCACAAAAAGGCTCTCGTGGAAGATTAAACTTTTATAAAAGCGCACTGAAAACTGCCTAGAAATAGACTCAACATTTGTTCCAAAAATGTCAACCTGCTGAAGTTTATTGTAACTTCAACTTTTTCTCTGTGCTCATACACTTCCAGAGCTAGACAACATTTCCTAATAACGGGCAGAAAACGAGGCTGTGTCACCATAAGCTCACAGGAGAGGTCGAACACGTTCCTCACAAGCCTCTTCCAGCTCACCTCTGTGGAATGCTGGCAGCATCCCCGGGGATGGGGGACCGAAGCCCCGAGCCGCACGGAGCTGGCGGAGAGCAGGAGCCTGGCTCTGCCTCGCCACGCTCACCGCTTGCTTTATGAGCATTAAATGAACACTAGAACGAGCGGCTTTGGACAGCAGAGACTATGGAGTGACCTGGCTGTGCACCAGAGCAACGAAACAATCAATTTATGATTTTGTTAATTTGGGGAGACAGAAGTAAGCAAATAATCTTTCTCATTATACATTTTATAACAGTTTTCCCAGTACACACCTAACATAAACTAACCAGAGATTATTCGAGGTCAAGTTAAAACCATAGTAAGATTTTTGGAAAGATGAAGTCTAGACAGTCTTATGCAAAGTCTTCACAATGTTTCTCCAGTGGGAACACAGATTGTTTGTGAAAATAATAGTATAATTAACAAAGATGATAAAGTATGCTACTAAGAGGTTGAACCTGCCTTTAAATAGGTTAGAATAGTCTATTTTGGAGATCTATTGTTCAGGTTTTTTAGAAAATGCAAAGTTTCTTCTCTCCAGTTGGGAGAACACTTTCCAGCTCTGGATCCTACTGCCCATAGCGTCACCTCTTAAGATTCTGAGTTCTTGCACAAAGTAAAGCTGAGCACGGACCAGGGGCTGGGGGCTTTCCATTCACACGTACGCTCCCGGCTACCCTCACACCGTGAGAGCGCTTGCCGGCATTTGTGCTAACGAAGGGAGAGACGTCACCATTGCTGTGGTCAGCACTACTCAAACATTCGCTCTCCAGGCTTTCAGCAGTAACACTGAGCTGCGGCTTTTGTTTTGTTTTTTTAAATCATACCCTTATTTTCTTAGTGTTTATACTGAGAGATTTCCAAAAGTGTCACCGCAAAGTTATCTCTACTTCTAAAGCAGCTGTATTTTTTAAAACAATTTTTTAAAGGGGATGAAACAAAAAAATGTGGCAGACCCATGCAATGGTGTGCCTGTTGCTCGTGAGAAGGGCTTTTAGAAGATGTCAGGCAATACTCTACAGTGTTTCACTGATAAAGTTCCTTAGTTCAAGGTGCTAGTTTGCCTTTTGTGGTTCTCCCTCCCTTTGACTTATTCATAAAAGCAGCAGCAGCTCTGTCCTTTGCTAGGCTGTTTGCTGAGGAAAGGGGAGCTGTCCTAGGAAGTCATATTTACCGTAATCATCTGCCTTTATTTTCTTGCCTACCTTTTCCAGCATGTTCCCTGAATAACTCCTTGGATGCGTCTGCAACTCATTAATAGGAAGAGCCCTCGGTAACACCTAATGTGTCGGCACTCATGGCACGGTCTCTGGAGACTCTCTCTAATTGGTACAAGAAAGTTCTTCCTCCTCCCGAGTGTAATCCCTCAAACTATATAATCATTAAGACAAGGTGTTAAAAAACAAACCAGGAAGCAGAAAAACACTCAGCAGTCATTAAATGAAAATACCTTAATTAAGCGAAGAAAGTGGCTATTATTAGAAAGTCATTTCTTATTTAGAAGCAGCATAAAATTTTAATAAGGATAAAGTCAGCAGTTGCCTCACTAAAACTAAACCAATTAGATCAAATGAGACCAAACTGCACAGTGCAAGGAGAAGTACATCTTCAGCATCTCCTGAACACCAAGAGCTTTTAAAGTCAGCTTGAGATTAGGAAGAGGCAAAGCTGCCGAGAGCCTCAGAAGTGGTGGCATGCCCATCCTGGTAAGGGTCGGGCTCTATCCGCTGTGAGAGCCAGGCTGCAGTCCTACTGCTGATTTCAGATACACCAGCTTTGCAACCACTGTGTATTCAGGAGATGGCTCAGTTTTGAGCCCAATGGTGTTTCCCTCCCACGTCCTCTTCTCCTCCACCCAGCTCATGCAAAGGGAGGGCTCACCTTGCTTTCCCCGGCCCCCTGCTCTGCCGCAGGGAACGGGCATTGGCTGGAGGCTGCTCCAGGCTGCTCACGGGTCCTCAACAAGCACAACGTCTGCACCCAGGGCGAGCTTCTTTCAGCTGGAAAGAGCACCCCAAAGCAGCCATTTGCCTTTTTCTCCTGTATATTGAATTAGCACAGAATGTAGAAAGAGAACTTGGCCTTTTGTGGCACGTGGGGGTTGTATTTGTGAAGGGCAGTCTGACTTTTCAGGTCCTGATCTGACACAGCAAAGGAGCACTGAAGCCACAATCCTGGAGAAGGGGGTCCCAAGCTCAGTTGTACGTGGCAAAATGAAAGGCAGCTCTGGGAGCATCTCCCACTGCTGGGGCAGCAGGTATGACCTCTTGCTTTGCAAACTAGGGTGAACTCATCTAGCAGCTCCTGCTCCATGCCCGCTCCCCAAACTGAGCTCCCAAACCAGCAGCCTTCTACCACGTTCCCTAAACCAAGGCCCAAACCGGTGCCTCCACCCTCCTCCCCTGCCCCACACGCAGGTATGGAGCACATACACATCCCATGCAAGGCACACACAGAGCTGTCATCAACCACCTCCACAATTTACATGCAGCGAGAAGCAAAGTACGCCCGCTCCTGAATTTCAGCTCTTGGGCTCAACTCTGGGTCCATTCTACCAAAAGCTAGCCCATCACCAGTTTACGAAACCAAGTGCTTTGTGTCTAGCTCATACAAAGTTACTGTGAAGCTACAGCATTTTGCCAGATGTCCATGTCCCATGTGTCACGTTGGTGCACCATGTCTGCCTCACCACAGACATCCTCCCATTTAGCGCTTGTTTGGTTCTTGGTCTCAAAATCTGCTGCTGCTGGTTTTAGTTTGTTTGCTCTGTCACTTCCCTGCCCCACCTCCTCCTCCTTGCTCAGGAAGGTCCAAAGTTTATTCCGTATTTCAGTACTTCAAAGCTTTTCCCTAACACTTGGCGGCTTTAGGCATCTAAGCATGATTCAGTGGTATCTAAGTGTCAGAGCTCTTACGATGAACAACTTCTGCAGACAGGGTTTGTAAGGAAAGAGCTATTACCACAGTTTATATTAAAGACCTTAATAATCATATACATATTTTTAAGAGTTTATGTCTAGGAGAAGATGGCTGCTTTGAAAGGAATAAACAGAGGAAGAAGGAGGGTTGGGACCATCAGGAATAGCATAAATAAAAGACAGGACTGAGGTCGATCAGACAAGCTTAACCACAAGCACCAGCAGCCACGGAGAAGCCCAATTCATTGAGCCACTGAGCTTTGGTTCAGGGTTAAGCAAGGCCAGAGACAAATGAGTTGCAATCCAGACTTGAAGTCAATAACTGCACATGCTGATTTACACCAAAGAAGATTTTTATTGTTTTATGCAAGAAAGATAATTATCTGCTTGACCACAAAATTACAGGCTATTAGGAATAATTTTGTTCATTTAATAATTAGAAGATTAACCAAAGCTCTCTATTGAGCAGTAGTAAGAGTTCATCTTGCACATTATGTGGGATATAGTTCATTAGTTGCAACTAGCTGGTCTTAATCTAAAGGATAATAGCCCTTTACATCCAGCAAAAATTACAATTCCTTTATAAGGTCTAATAGCTTCAGCCGGTAACTACTAGCCTATTATCTTCATTTTGTAGATGACAAACTGACTATAAACAGAGTAAATAATAGCAGACTACATCAAGTTTCTCAGGATTTTAACCAAGTCCTTCTGAAGACACATGCCAAGTTGTTTTGAGCTTCCCATGCTCACTGCTTTTGCACCCAGCTCTCTATGTTTGGTACAAAAGAAAAGCGGTACAGAGCTCAGATGCTGCCTTTGACCACACGTGGAAAATATAGCATCAAGATGGGGGCAGAAATGGGAATGGGAAATTGAAAACATTGCCTTAGTATGTGCTGATGGGCGCTCTATTTGCTTCAGTTGCAGTCTATATCTCATTTACACCAGGTTTTTAGCAGAGTGGAGTAGTCCGAGGCTCTGAGATTCCCTGCTGCTGTTACACGCCCACGGCTCTGGAGCTGGAAGAAGCCCCAGTGCTGCAAACGGATTGCTGCTGAAACCCAGGGACGCATGTACAAGACAACATTGTGCATCCTCCCATTTCACCTTCCAGATAAGGATCTGTGTCTGCAGAAGCAGAGAAATCTACCGCAGGGGAAGAGACACTGGTGATAGCTTTCAGGAAATCAGTCTCAAAAGTACAAAACTATTCAGCTGGAAATGAAACCAAATCCAAATTAAAGAAGGTTAACAAAGAAAAACCCCTCACAGCTTAGCACGGATCACAGAAAGGTTTTTCGCCAAGTTTAAAATAAAGAAATAAAACACCTTGCCTTAGTTCAACTTTTCCAAGAGTCAAACTATACTATCTTTTAAACAATTATTTCTGGCTTGTTGATTTTTTTTTTTTTTTTAGTTAAAGGGGATGCAGGCAAGAAGTTTCCAAAGACGTGAAGATGGAGGGATCAATGTCTATGTTTGTAGACTGTATTTAAGAGGTCTGCTCCAACGTCCAGCTGCATTTCTTCAGCAGTCCGTCCCCACCATGATGGTTTCATGGCCTGAGAGCAGCCGAGGTGTCTCGCCATGTCCTCTGCTGCTGGAGGGGATGGCAGGGGAACACGGGGCCAGACCCCTCCCAAGGTGAGGCGATGAGGGGAAGCAGGAAAACCTGGGCATGGCAGACCGCTTAGATATTAGGGGAAAAAAAACCCCTCTTGCCGAGGGGGTGGCCAAAAGCCAGGACAGAGGGTGCAACGTCTCCATCCTCAGAGAGGGCAGAAGGCACTGAGCAGCCCGGTCCTGCTGGCCTGGCCTCGAGAGAGAGGTCAGATCAACCATCCCAGGGGCCCTGCCCAAGATGGGTGATTCTAAGGGGTTTGGTTTGGTTGGTTTTGTTTTTATTCAAACAGTTAATGCGCTGATTTTTACGAGCAAAATCAGCCACCTGCACAGGACTAAAATAAGCTCCCAAGATCCGCAGCTCCGGCTCAGACCCGTGCATGTCAAAACATCGCAAAACAACATTTTTCACATGAATACATACATAATAAACCAGAAAATCCATTAGTATAAAAGGCATTCCATCCTTGTTTAAGTGACTAGACATCAATCTATGTATCATCTTGAGTATTGAGAAGGGAGACTTATGGGTACAGCTAATTTCAGGTTTAGGTTACAGAGGCAGCTCCCTCGAAATCAGTCCCAGAGCTCACTGGGAATCCTCAGTCCCCATGTGCTCTCGCTGGCGGTGGAGCTCACCACAAAAGGCTTTCACTGCAATTAACCCCAACACTTGCTTTAATCCCTTCTGGTACTAACGAGCTGTCCTGTTTGCTCCAGCACTGCTCCCATTTGTACAGGAGATGTTCACCAGGAATCGTCATCCTCTGAATCAAAGGGCTATTCTAACAAACAGACCCTAATTACTCAGCTGGAGAACTACATGCTAATGAACACGGGCCCTGCCTGCATTTCCCAGGCTAATCTGATTACTAATGTTCTGCACCAACAGTTGTGTACATGTGCTGCGTGCCTTCGTTAACAGTTTGCAATATGCCATAGTTCAGTGCAAAATCCAGGAGCCAAGCTGGTGCTCCGAGTATTTGTAAGCAACATTCGTTGCCCAGAGTTAATCACTGGGGAAGACAAGGGGAAAATTCTCATTACAGAAGCTGCTGACAGGGAATTTTAACGTGAAGAGCATATCCTTATTCCTCTTGTCTCCTTACAACTTTGACACCCGGAGAACATGGCAAGGGAGAGGCGAAACAGCTCCTCTCTTGGTCACCACCGGAGAAGCCCACTCTCCTGGGGCACGAAGCAGCAGCTCAGGCAAGGGAGAGAGGCTCCAAGGCAAGACCCCAGGATCCTCACGCCAAACAGTTACTAGAAGCACAGGAAAACAACTTCACCATGAAAACATGCAATCCAGCTTATATTTATTTCCATAACTGGTGTGAAGAGCACTGAACCCGAAGAGAGGGAGAGTATATGCAGGTTCGCATTTAAAAATAGACATTTTAAGTAATTTGCAGACCATTTTAAGTCCCAAGAGATGTCCAAGTATAGTTTACCCAGTGTTGCTAACAAACCTCAACGCTGGCTAAATTAACGATCTGCCCATTTTGTTACTCTGAGTAGCCTAGACCACAGGAATAAGTTAAATTTATAAACATGAAATGATGCTGTCCTGGTTTTGGCACCTGTAGTAGTGGGGGGACTGCGTTCGCGCTCTCCCCTGGTAGGTGCCAATTGCTACCACAACGGTGTGCTGGTGGCAATACCGCACCAACCGAGACTCCCCGATTCCCATCCATACGCTGATTCATTGACTGGAGAGCCAAGGAGCGATCAGCAGGACTCGCTCGCCCTTTAACAGCCCCATTGGGCCAGGGCGAAAGTCTAACGGAGAGTGGAGACTAACAGTAGACTATCGTGGCCTGAATGAAGTCATGCCGCTGCTGAGCGCAGCCGTGCCGGACATGCCAGAACTTCAATACGAACTGGAGTCGAAGGCAGCCAAGTGGTACGCCACGACTGATATCGCTAATGCATTTTTCTCAGTCCCTTTGGCAGCAGAGTGCCAGCCACAGTTTGCTTTCACTTGGAGGGGCATCCAGTACACCGGGAATCGACTGCCCCAGGGGTGGAAACACAGCCCCACCGTTTGCCATGGACTGATCCAGCCTGCACTGGAACAGGGGGAAGCTCCAGAACACCTGCAGGACATTGATGACATCATCGTGTGGGGCAACACAGCAGCAGAAGGTTTTGAGAAAGGGGAGAAAATAATCCAAATCCTTCTGAAAGCCGGTTTTGCCATAAAACAGAGTAAGGTGAAGGGACCCTCACAGGAGATTCAGTTTTTAGGAATAAAATGGCAAGATGGGCATCATCACATCCCAATGGACGTGATCAACAAAATAGCAGCTATGTCTCCACCGACTAGTAAAAAGGAAACACGAACTGTCTTAGGCATTGTGGGTTTTTGGATGTCCTGGTTTCAGCGGGGACAGAGTTAATTTTCTTCTTAGTAGCTGGTACAGTGCTGTGTTTTGGATTGAGTGCGAGAATGATGTTGATAACACGCTGATGGTTTAGTTGTTGCTAAGTAGCGCTTATCCTAAGTCAAGGATTTTCAGTCTCCCATGCTCTGCCAGCAAGCAGGGGCACAAGAAGCTGGGAGGGAGCACGGCCAGGACAGCTGACCCCAGCTACCCAAAGGGATATTCCATACCATGGAACGTCGTGCCCAGTATATGAACTGGGGGGAGTTGGCCGGGAGGGGCAGATCACTGCTGGGGCATCGGTCAGCGGGTGGTGAGCAATTGCATTGTGCATCACTTGTCTTTTTCTTGGGTTTTATTTCTCCTTTTTTTATTATATTCCTTTTAATTACATTTATTATTATATTTCATTATTATTATTGTTAGCATTATTTATTACTTTAGTTATTAAACCATTCTTGTCTCAACCCACGAGTTTTACCTTCTTTCCTGATTCTCCTCCCCATCCCTCTGGGAGCGGGGGGGAGCGGCTGCGTGGTGCTTGGCTGCTGGCTGGGGTTAAACCACAACAGATACGGATCACTTAACACTGGGATAGTTAATTATTTTAACTATTAGTTAAATATTTTAAATACTTTAACTATTTCAATTATTTTCTCAACTGTCATGTTAACCAAACCCACAAACCCAGAAGACCCCTGTAATAGCTAGACCTCTGGTCTACATGCATGAGTGTCTTTTTTTAAAGCCCTTTTAGCATGTATGTCCAAATAGCGGGGAAAGTGGAATAGGTCGGCTGTGAATTATGGGGAATACACTTGTAGTCATTCATTTTAGAAGTGGAGGTTTATCCAAAACCAAAGTCTCTGTTCTTGTAAGTGCATCTTAAGATCAAGGGACCAAATACTGCTACAGAAGTAGAAAAATCACTCCATAATTCCCATTTTAGTATTCAGAAAAATCCTTATATGCATATATTGATACTTCATAAGTAGCCTGCCTTTACAGTAAAGGGTTAAAGTCCTTCTGGGCTACAGTAATTACAGTCCAAGTTGATTCTGGACTCTTTTAGAAATAATAAATGATGAAGCACGCAGGACAGAAAGCTTATGATTTTCCATAGAGATGAAGGAGGAGGGTTCTTCTATTTGTTTTTAAAGCCTGTAAACTGTCCAAAGCACTTTTATTCAGACTCCCAGGGTATATTCAACTGTATTGGCATTGCCTAGAAATTAAGCCTACAATCAATTCCTTTCTCCCCGCTTTCTCACCCCTCCCAATTAAGTTCCACTGGCTGCATTCATTTTAGATTAAATCAAGGTGACCAAGACAGTAAGCTCCATCAAAGCAGGAAAAACACTTGTATAAAATAATCAGAGGTCCTCAAGAGATCTTGAATATTGCCTCCAGAGAGATACTTACAGACTAAGATAGTCTAGGCAGCTAATGAGTCTGTACAAGGGACTTCAGATCAAAACAACGGCAGAAAGAGAGATGACAACATCCAGGTCTGCATGCAAATATAGCTTTATCTGCAATGCAGATAGCTATTTAGCATCAGATGGAGATTGAAATGTACTTCAACAGATTGAATCTCCTCTAGCCTAAACAGTGTTTTCATTTTTTACATGAAGCTGGTAATTATGTTTTCCACTTATACCTGGAAATTTCAGCAAATATTCTAGACGAGCTATTTTTGATTGGAATGATTCCATATGCTACAAAATAATGAGATTTTTCAAGTTGGGGTTTTTTTGTTTTTGTTTGGGTTTTTTTGGTTTTGGTTTTTTTTTCTTTTTTTAGGAGCTGTATGCGTGAAGATTGAGCAATTCTTCAATACAGGTTGGGGAAGTTACATGAACAGAGGTTCAGGTATCTAGTATCAGAGGTTGGAACCGCTCAAGGTTTTGGAAACATACCCTTCACATGCACACTCCTGGTCCAGGCAACAAGAGAAAAGCCAGCCAAGCTGCCATAGGGTTTCTACGAGACGCATCTACGTGAACTTTTCAACTCCAGTCAGGAGCTGACGAAACTAAACCAGTAGCGGATCCCGCAGCCAAGGGGCCCATGGGGTGGTAAGGGCACCAGGATAACCTCCCCTCCGGCAGCTGCTCTGCCCCATAGGTCTCCGTCTGCAGCTCCCAGAACTGCAGCGCACCCTCAACCGAGTCACCCCCAAACCTGCCGCTCCTCTGCGAGCGGGCAGGCTTGGGGTTCAGAGCTCAGTTTCTGCCATCTGGAGCAGTTACACGGCTCTTACAGATTCCTTTAGTGTCACGAAGCCTTCTTAAGAAAGCAGCGCTTCTCCTACGCCTGCTCAAATCTCTCTGCGGTAATTCAGTCGTTTGTAAGAAGGCGAGGGACCTGGCACGCCACGGGCAGGCCCTCAAGCTGCAGAAGCAGAGCGGCACCCACAGCGGTGCTGCTCCTGCTTTTAAGCCTGCTTGGCTTAAAATTAAGAGTTTCTAGGGAGAGCAAAGTGTTGAACATGGTTTAGAAGTAAAGGAGGCTAAGTACATTTAGAGCTCTTGCAAGACTGTCGTAACTTGAGGTATACAGGTATTTCATACCCAGATATTTAAACACATTAAGAAAAAAACATTTGCAATCTTTCCTTTTATTTTTAAATAAAAAACCAAAGAAAAAAACCCCAAAACCTACACCCTCACAAAGCTGAGAAGTTCAATTTTATGTTTCCTGACATGAGCAGATTAATTATGGCTTTCCTCCCACCACCGCTTTGCTCAGACTCGTATGTCGTGTTAGCACATATGTCCAAATAGTGGGGAAAGAGGAATAAACCGGTGTGGTTTAACCCCAGCCGGCAACTAAGCACCGCACAGCCACTCGCTCCCCCTCGGTGGGATGGGGGAGAGAATCGGAAGAATAAAATCCTGACCTAAAGGCAGTGCGAATGCTCCAGCACGTGACACAGGCGGGACCAGGCTGGACACGCATTTCCAGCCCTGCCTCCTATCCAGAGGACTGGAGCTAAGGGATGTCACCGTGACTCAAGAAGTTACATGCTCTCGTCTTGCACCTCCACCAGCACCCTCGGAAACCAGCCATCCACATTGCTCAGACCTCATCTCCCAGCTTTTCTCCCCATCCAACCTGCCGGCTCCTCTGCAGTGGCAGAGCATCATTAGCTGAGTTAACCCCGTTTGCAGCAGAGCTCCAATTATGGTCACAACAATACAAATCACTACCAAAAAAAATACATTTAACAGGGTTGTGAAGTAGGTCTGCAAACTCAGCGCTAAAGCTTTGATGATTTACATGTAAAGGTACACTGCAAGTCTCTCTTAGCTGTAACCCAACTTCTCACGTGGGGCTCAGTTTCCTGAGCACTTCCAAGTACCAGTGAGGCACACAACAATTTTTTCTAGTAACAGAAAGCCATTAAAAGGATTTCATCTCAAACATTAGACAAGCTAGAAAATCCACAGAAGCAGAGCTTTAGATCCAGAAGGGAATGGCAGGCACATGGCATTCTGTCACCGTGGGGGTCACCTCCTTGCATGGATCTAAGCTTGCAGCACCTTCACGGTCACCCGGGCAAACATAGACCTTTGAGGAGCACAGACCCAGGGCCATTTCTGTTCCGCCTGAAGGAGAGCGCTGTCCCTTCACTCGCCAGGGCGGGCAAGTCCCACAGGACTGGGCTAGCAGCATGGGGGCCACCATCAGCCACCACCTCCCAGCACCACCGGCTCCAAGGACACACCAAGCAGAACTGACCCCATTTCCCAAGCCCCTTCCCAAAAAGCCCATTGCCACCTCCCCGCATCCCACATGCACCGCACACCTACCTGTTCCCCGTGCCAGCAGCAAGGACTGCACCAGAACGAAGCTCAGCCCTCCCAGACTGCCCCTTCCAGGGCAGCCCCTACCCCTGGGCCTGATTTTGTAAGAGGGACATGTGCTCCTAATTAGCATTTGAGCTAATTAACTAATTAGCAGTAACCCTTTCATGGCCTCCCAGGAGCTTGCAGCAGGCAGCTGGCGCTGGGGTGTCTGCTCGGGCTGCAGGCTTTGTCCCACGCCTGCAATGCTGTGAGGGTTAACACTGCGGCTCTGACATTACCTCCCCAGGCAGCTTTCACACCATCCAGCCATGCTTTTTCTTTGCACTGTTGTCCTGCTGCATCCAAAATAGCCAGGATGAACTATTGCAACCCAGAGGGTAGGTGTGCGGGGAGCTTGGCACACGCACGTTTTCTCCAAACAGATGGAAAACGGATTGAGCTGATCTGAAACGGGAGGCAAAAGGAGAGATGTTTCCCAGCGTTACTAGCTGACCCTGGTGAGCTGGTGCAGTGACCCTGGTGAGCTGGTGCGGTGACCCTGGTGAGCTGGTGCGGTGACGGGGAGTGCCCTGCCGCAGCAGTAAAGGAGCAGGGCCCTGCAGCTCCAGCTCCAGATGCCGATGGCCGTAGCTGCGGCGGTCCCTGAAGTGCGGACCGGGATGGTGCCATCCTGTCCACGCTACGCGTGAGAATACCATGAGGGCGAAAAATGAAAACCAGAAAAAATGGGGCATGGTGAGAGATTCCTCGAAGCTTTATGTTCTTACTAAGGCAGATCAGATACCGTCTTTCAAGGCTGAAAGGTCAGAGCAGCCCCGGCTCCTGTGCACGGTGGCTCAGGAGAGGTGGGGTACAAGGTCTGCACGGGCAACATGGGACCATCATTTGCACTCAGAGTTTTCCAGAACAAATTATCCCTGTGTGAACCGATCACTGCAAGTCGGACTCTGGGAATCTGTGGCCTGATTTATGATGCCATTCCTACATTTTTATAGCTAGGAGAAATCCTGAAATACATCTTCTATCATGGGAAGCCGATTTATGAATTACAGAAAACTTTGAATTTAGATAGCCAGGTGTTTTGTAATCTTTCCTGACATCTTTCTCCTGACGGGCCATAACTTAATTCTACTACATAAAATATTTTTGAGTGAATTAACTGTTAAGTCATCATACCTCTCTTTTCAATTCTTTCGTTTTGATACACAAATTAAACAACCTTCCCTAGCAATCCTGAGCAATATTTTTCAGTGACATCTTATTAATTAAGTACATTCATGTTTTCCAAGTACAGTCCCTATACTCCAGGGAAAACAGACTGAGATAGGACTGGAAGGAGATAATGCAAGACCTAAGAAGTGCTAAGCCATGAATGTATGAAATATCTAAATATCATTAGGTATTTATAACTTTTTTGCTCATTATCTATGTATGAGAATAAGAGGTTTTTACCTTTATAGAGGTTTTTTTTGCATATGGATGAACCATGCAAAAATGAATAACAGTCCTGTTTCCCAAAGGAAACCCAACACCCGAGTGGAGAAAAGTACTTGCACGTAGAGAGTGCCTTTCTGTGTTGGTCTCGCATGACACGTTCTTTCATTCATAATGCAGAATTATTCATAGCTCTAAATATAACCCTGTTTCATTTGTGATGCTTGAGCTGCCGACTAAAAACCCCAAAGCGCAGCCCCTGAAGCCGAGCGGTTTCTGAACGGGAGCCACCATGTCCGTCACCTCCTCCGGGAGCGGGGACCCATCGGGTCCATCAGCCCAGCCCGGTGGTCACTGGGCTCCCTCCCGCCCTGCTCTGCCCTCCCGCGCCGGGCTGGGTGCCAGGCTGGGTGCTCCCCCGGGGGCTGCAGCCCCCGCCGGCACAGCCCTGCCCAGGGACGGGGGTCCCCGGGTTGCAGTTGGTTGGTGTGTGCCATGGAGGGTTGCATTGGAAACCCTTTGCTCCGAAGCAGCAGGTAGGATGGAGGCCAAGCAACAACTCAAGGGGTTAAGGGATGAAACAAGTCCCCGATCCCAGCCCCTTCCACCGCCCCTGGCCATGGCACAGGTATCACACTCAAACCTCTTCCACAGCTTCCCATTAACTACAGGATTTAACGCCACGTTTTGCAGCGGTGGTGTGTATGGAAATGTTTTCACAGACGGGGGCAAAGGGATGCCCACCAAAGCACCACAGAGCTGGGGCGCAGCTCCAGCTTCCCCGCGGGAGACTCCCGCTCCCCTCTGCTCCGCCGCTGCGGGCTGGAGCTTGTTTATTCCCATGCTGGATGCTGGGTCTTCCAGCCAGAAGTGTAATATATCACCTCTTTTAAGGTCATTTGGGGAATAGCTATATGATAAAACCGATGATGCATGGATTCCCTATTTGCAGATGCTAGAAGGAATGTTTTTAAGCTCGTACGTGCCCAGCAAGGACACTGGTGTGCCACTTGGCATTGCCGCAGCTCTTGCTGAGGCTGGTGGCACCAGAGGACCTTCGGGGCAGGGGAAAATCAGTCCCACGGCAGCACAGAGAGGTAGGGACCAGTGGGGAGCAGGGAGGGGAGGACGGCTGGGCACCCGTGGCTCTGCCAGCATCCGTGGACAGCATCCACCCTGATTTCCAGTGCCACCCAGCTGTAGTTGAAGCCAACTTTAATTGGGCTTTCTCTGCACCAAAAAGGGGAGGAAAAGAACAAAAAGGAAAGCTTCGGCTGATTAAAGCTACTAATGTAGCGAATTCTGCTAGTATGGAGAAATCTAGGCGCTGCTGTGGCTGAGCAATGAACCCGAAGGATGCTGGCACAGCTTTGAGGTGTGCTTTGCCAAGGGGGCCCCCGCAGGAGCGGTGCACGGTTCAATTTTCCTTTTCCAGCAGCACCTCCGAGGATTCGTGACACAGATGCCGGCGATGAATCTCCCTGGGCAATAACGACACGGAGGAGGTGTGTTAAACACGCGTGAGGCTCCGGCGGTGAACACTGAAGAAGCTGGAAACAGAAATCAGACAGAGTTTGGGAAGCCTTGGTGAGATTTTTAATTTACATCTGCGACATGAAAGTATTTGTTCTCTAGACAACAGTAAAATAAGTAGATAATAGTATAATTTAAAATAGATTTTATGGTTTCTGTTGACAGAGTAATAGGAAAAATAGACCTCTTAAAGCATTTAATCATAATGGTAATAAAGAAGGAAAGCAGCAAGCATCCCCAGAAGAGATCAATGCTCCATTTCCCCAGTATTTGCAAAATTCACTCTGGACTGTGCCAACCCCTGTTACAACAGCTTAAAAAGCAGCAGTGTAAACACGGTGTTAGCAAACAAAACAGAGCACAGGCAAGGTTTCAGGCACATAATTAATGGGTATAGTTTGCAAATGTGTATGTAAGTTAGATAAAGTGGTAAAACCAGCATATTTAAACGAGAGATCTGCAGCTGTTTTCCTGAGGAACCATCTACTGATAATAGGGATAAATATTAAACAACATGAATAGTAATAGCGTTGCCTTTACGGATGACATATCCAAACCCAAAGAAGGCCATCAATATTTTGAAAGTCTTTATAGTTAGACTTTTTGGAGTCCCATGAGGAGTTTTAGCTTTCTGCCCACACCTGCCAGAGCACGGGGCTACACGCGCCCAGCTCCGCCACAGCACAGCGCACACCTAATTGCCTTCAGAGCTTCTTCCAGGTGTCTGCGTGCTTCATACTATTTATAGTTGAAGACCTTAAGAGTATTACACCCTAATGTGGAAACAAAACTCTGATTTTGCTGAACAAGTGCTCATCATTTCTATATTTCCCCCACATTTGTTCTCTGCCAAACAACAAAAAAAAAATTATAAAAAGATGGGTTTTTTGACAGCTGAACACCTGACCGTTGTCATGTCACCTTTTTGCAATAAAGCAAGCAGTAGAGGGGATAGTGCAATATGATATGTAATGTATACAAAACATTACTATTTTGCAATATAGACAGGGGGTTTAAATTTCAGGACTTCCATATGTTTTACATAGCCACCTTTTTTCACTGAGGGGGGAAAAACAATTCAGGTATAGTTGTTTGGCAAAACAACTGCGTGTGCGATTCTTCATTGTGATTTATGCAAACCATTGATACACTTTTACTTACATTTATATTAAATATGCCTTAACCTAAAAAATGAGATGCTCTGCTGACAAAGCGGGCTGCAGAG
The DNA here is from genome assembly GCF_018139145.2 of Gymnogyps californianus. NCBI lineage: Eukaryota > Metazoa > Chordata > Aves > Accipitriformes > Cathartidae > Gymnogyps > Gymnogyps californianus. Next base: position 43,354,718 of record NC_059477.1, read on the forward strand.
GTACCTGTGACGACAGAGGCAGCGGCTGCCCTCGGCACGATCTTTACCACGGCACAGCCACCAGACTCAAGAGGACAAGGGTTGGGGTCCTTCTGGGAGGAGGCGATGCTACCACGGAGGCGAGGTGAGCCCCCCTCAGCATCACTTCCTCAGCGAGCACTCGCCTTGTGGTTCAGTTCAAAGCTGTACCACGAGCGTGTTCTTCAGCCTCAACCCAGAGCGTCACTTTCCAACCTCACTGGCTGCGTCACTGCAAATGGACTGTTGTCTGCACCGGGAATGTAATTCAGGACATTCTGGGGTTTTGTTTGAATTTTGTTGGGTTTTTTTAAGGAGTGGACTTCCCTGACTGCATATTTGTATAGCACTGCCATCGCTTGCCCACCCAGGCAGCTCCGCATGGGAAGGGATGCATGCACGGCTACTCTTAGCAGCTTTTAAAGGTAGCGAACTAGTGCAATACCCAGCACAAGACACTCCAGCTGTCTTACTAGGAAACAAGTAAAAAAACTACAACTTTTAAAAAAAAAAAAAAAAATCACAAAGTAGATGGCCAAAAAGTGTTCCTCACGGCTGTGATTTGGGATCAGAAGAGTGCTTCCAGGGCCTCTTTGCTCTGCAGGCTCCCAGGGCCAGGCTGGCAACACGGGGCGTTTAATCCCGTGCATGACTCCTCCCGAGCTCGGCTTGGGTTTGTGTGCAACAAAGCAGAAAGGGCTTGAACTTGTTGGCTTCGTGGCCAGATTAATAACATTCTTACCTGTTCTCCATTTTTTAGGAACTGAAGGACACATTGCAAATCACTAGTCACTGTGTAATGGAAGTCTATGTTTAAAAACGCATTTTATCCCCTTTTAATGTAGCATGTTTGCTCCCTCTGATCTAAGCTGGTACAAACAAGGGTGGCTAACCAGTGCTCTGCTGGTTTTTTGTTTAGCAGACGCTATTCTTTCATCTTGTGATTTGTAGTTTTACTATACAGATATTTTTACACTGGTGTGAGCTAATTAACGCTTTAAAATATTTCTGCTTTGAAACACCTAACAAGATTGATTTTTGAAAGACTCATTTTTACGATGAAAGAGCTGAGAAGATAGCAATCATATTTCACCCTGATAATGCCTTGTTCATATTTATTACAAACCTTGGTATTAACCAGGTGATAGATGAGTACACTCATTTTTTTCCTTTGGAATATATGAAGGAAATGTTTTTGTAATTACCTATTATAAGAGAAGACCCCCTGGAGTTGCTGTTTAAATGATCTGAGGGACTTTGCATCGTTCCCTCTTTAATTAAACTTGTGATACATGCCATATTTCACTTCTCCGTTACCCTTGAACCTTTCCAAGGCTTGCTAGTCTTGAATCCACCACTCCGACAGGTCGCAGCTCCCTGCCGTAGAAAAGGGACATCCTGCGCAGAGCATCACCCTGCCAGGAGGTGCTGGGGACGTCGCAGCCTCCTAGTACTTCACTGGTTTTGCTTCGCATAAATGGGAATTACAGAGTACCGCTTCGCCAGGGAGGCTGCGTGAGGTGATGCCTTCAGCCCTCAGCATCGAGTCCACATGCCGCCACACCAGTGAAATGACTCCCCTAATTCCAGAGGCCGAGGGGTGCACCGGTTTTGCAAAGAGAATGAACCCCCGGCGTACCAGGTCCTTGGGCTTTCCTTCGCCCCGCTTTCTCCAAACCTCAAACATCCTTTTCAAGAGGAAAGAAGACAGTTCCCGTGGACCTTTTACATTTTTCCTACTCTGCCTCTTAAAAAGTTTCTTTAGATTTCAAGAAATTGAGGAAAGAACGTAATTAAAAATCGAAGAGAAATAGTTTCAGGTATCCTCAAGCAGGATTTAGTGGTCAGTCCCACCAAAATCTCTGGATGACAGCTGCCAGAGACAGCCATACCAGTTACCAGGAGCTACCAGATACCAGGAGCCAGTAATTCCCACATCCCACACAATGTAATGCTGCCATGATAATCATAGAATCGTAGTTTGGGTTGGAAGGGACCATTAAAGGTCATCTAGTCCAACCCCCCTGCAATGAGCAGGGACATCTTCAACTAGATCAGGTTGCTTCATCAGCTTCTGCTATTTACATATCCCTCTACATGGGTATATTAAGGGATACGTGCATATAAAAAATATATATAATAATGTATATGCCTATAGAAGGACTATCCATATTTTTTGTTTGCATTTGCTATGCATGATGCTAGTGGAGCTAGTGGTTAGGAGAAAACAGAACGACCACCAAGCTAAGTTGCCGAAGAAAGAAAAAAGATCTCGAAACCCAATTATTTTTAAAATCAGAACGTGTTTTAGTAAAATAAAAAATGCTTTAGGAGCAATAAAATCAGATATTTAGTGAAAATCTCTATAGATTTAATTTAGATTTAATTTGTAGGACAAAATATACTCCAAACCCAGAAAATTCCTAATCGAACGAACAAAACTTTTTAGTGATTTATGTTTAATTTCACTGGAAAAATTAGATATTTAGTTTTTAGATGGGCCCTGACCGCTTCATTTGATCAGGTAGTATAAATTCTTTTGGAGCAACTCCACTTTTAATGATTCTGCTATGAGGTTTGCTGGCTCCAGCATGCGAGACGGTAATTCCTCCACAGCACAAAGCAGTAGGAGAGAAACACCTAACCTGTAGGAAATCATTGCAGTTTCCTTCACCTTGCTGCACGACTGAATAAAAATCGTTCCCCCTAGGCTCAGGAACCCCACGAGATCTGAAACAGGCGTGGGTGTCCATCCTCTGCCCGGGGGCGATGCTTTTCTGCTGAGGTGCCCCCCTGCAAAGCGGGCTCGGCATTCGCATCAGCCCGCTCAGGGCAGCAGTGGCGAGGTTAACCTGGACAAAGCGGCCGTTGGATAATCTGCTTCGTGGTTCGTTCCCGCTGAGAACTTGCAAGTTTGCAGGAGAAAAAGAAACTGTATAATTTGTTTCATGAGCAAATGTTCTATAATTGCATTTGAGGCGACGGTATGTACCATACAGCAGGTTACGTATAACGTGGCAGGTGCCCATCCTCTGGGATTTGCCTCCTTCTAAGTTTGATGGCAACACCTGCCTTTTTGAACGCGTTATGTATTTTCCTTTAAGCTAACACCCATAAAATAACGTCCTGCTCTCAGATCCAACCCACATCCTTTAACGACTCTGTAGGAATTCACACAACTGAACTTACCCGTGAAGCGGCTGCACATCATCTGCGAGTGGGTCAGACGCATGTTTCCAGTTCTTGTCTAGCAGATTTTAGGTGCTGCGCCTATCAAATCCGTTGCTAAAATAAGCAGTGGAAAATCCAGCCATATACATTTAAAAGTAACCCTCCCAAAGCCTATATAAAATGAATATGCATACCTTAAAGTTTAGAGTGTCTTCTTTAAGCCTAATTGTAGCCGCAACAGTAAAAAATCTAATCAAAAGATCTGGCCTTGATTAATTTTGATTAGCAGCAGGGTCATATAAAGCACACAAAATACATTGCTCTTTGATTGGGGGAGTACATGTTTTCAACAACATGCTCTGCAAATCAGTGGAATATATTTAATAAGCAGGATCATCTCTTACAAACACATTAGCATTTTCATGAGATGTCATTAATGTTAAAGCCAGAGAGCCAACGCTGTAGCTAAAATGTCAACTGGCCGCACTGGTAAACTCAGCATAGTAATTAGTTTTGAGTGCAATTAAAGGTCTGATTTTTCTAGGAAAAAAAGATACAGGCTGTTTTTCTTTAACCAAAACACCCTGGCCCTGAAATGCTGCCAAGCCAGAAAGATCAGTTTCTAGGCAGTGACAGCAAGACACACAGGTTTGAGCTGTGCCTTCGAAATACGAAAACATTACCAATTAGCATTCCAAATTATTTTAATAAGGTGATTAATGGAATTTCTCTAACGGAAAGCAATAGTCAATCAAATCCCAATGAAAGAGAGATTGCTTTGCTGCATATCAAAAATTTTTTATATTTAGACTGAATATCTTTGTACTAAATATATTGTACTGAATATAATATTGGACTAAAGTCCTTTTTCATCAGAAAGAGATCAAGAAGCAGAGGATGGGTAGAGCCTGAAGATGATGACAGGGATGGCTTGGCACACACAGCGACAGCAAGATGTCACTACAAAATGCTAGCAACCCATCTTCCAGCCGTTGCGTGTGAGGCTAAAACAGTAGTTATTTGTCTAATGTCATCACACGTTAGCCAGCCTTTCTGTCCCCTGCTCCCACCCCACGTACGCTGACCAAGAAGTATACCCGTTATTAAGTGTGGTGCCCGATGACCCAGGAGCGGTGCGTGGGTTGGGTGCACGCAGCGTTCCTCTCCCACCCGCTTCGTTTGATTACCTTTATTTTCAATGAGCAACCCTTCGGCTTGAGGTACCGTCATCTTTCTGGAGCATGACATGGCTCACAGTGTGCTGCGCTACCGACCCTCAGCCACCCCAGCTTCGTGGCTTTCCTCACACTGCCTGTGGTTATCACAATCAACTATCTAGCAAATAATGCAGCTATTAACCATTTATACTATTGAGTTAACCAGCAACAAGTACCTATTGTAATTATTTGTTGACTACTTATTTAGTATGTCACTTCAATGTGCAATCTGGTATTGAAATCTTTTTCCCAAGCTGATTGACGGCTGGGGCATTCATTTATATTGTCGAACAGCCAGCAATTTCTTGTCTAAGAAACTGTTTGTGCTCAACTCTACTAGGTAATACCGAGCTGTTACAAAACCTGGTGAGAAGTACAGAGTCGGCAAAGTTTGTTGTCTCCTCTCCACGGTACAGCAGAGACTGCTTCTTAAAATGTCAAGTTCAAAAAGAAACACCTCTTTTTTTAAAAATTTATTTTTAATTGATTTTTAACATTGATTTATTCTATTAATGCTGGGGTTTTTTCATTCAGTCTCTACCATTTTTAAAAACCGCCTCCCTATCACATTGAACTTGAGGTTCTCCTGACCTCTGAATTTCAGTCGTACGTCCTTACTGTTCTCCTCTCTGCTTTGCAAAGTGTTGTACTCGATGAAGGTTGTGTCTAAAAAAGTGTCCGGTGTCAGAGCAGCGTGACTCCTCGGGAATGACACACTGATACCTCGGCACAGGGAAATTACGTGCAGAAAAAATTCTAAAAACTATTCATATATTCTTACTCTTTCGTAACTCAATTATATCTTACTCACAAAGCTTTTATCTTCTTTAGAAAGCTTGCAGTTTTCTTTGCTAGGAATTGCTATACTTTGGGAGGGGGTTTTATTGTTTTGGCACGTGTGTTTGGGGTTTCAGCCTGTGTTCGCACCGCCTGGAGAGTCTGGGCTTCGCAGGGCATCCATCCAACCCGCACTTCAGCTAGCGCACGAGGTCATCGGAGCGATTCTTTTCTTACGTCATGTATATCTTTGTTTGTGGGGTTATTGCATACCTGTACATATTATATATTTATATTTATTACCTCTCTATTTCAGCTTCCTTTGTTATAAACGCGATATTCTAGTTCGTACCGCCTTGAGCACATCCTGCAATGCTTTCTCTCTCTGAATTACAGGTTTGGAGGCCAACGCAATTAGTGGCGTCCTGTAATTAATAGGAGACTACCTTAAGATTTCAAAGTCACTTTAATCACTACGGAGATGTTTTACGTTTTCACTTTGTTCCTGGCTCGCGGCTGTTCTACGCAGCCGATGCAGACAAACACCCACTTTGACGAGCATCAAGCCGCATCAAGGTACTTGTTCGTTAAGGTTGTTCTGGTTTTGATCTGTCCTACACTGACACAAGAGGAATATTCACTCTGAGCTACCGAAAATAGCAGTGCTGGCGCTGATAGGGTACGAAGAGCAGTCTTCAAAGTGGAGGTCACAAACCGCGCTAGATCTGTCATGGAGTAAGATAAGCATTAAAAGGGGGGCAATATAACTATATCAAAGGCATTGCAATTTTTTTTTTTTTTTTTTTTTTAAAGAAATTGGGGAGGCAGATGAACCTCTGGTTCCTTTTTATGTGTACCAATCTCCTGTAAAGAAATCTATTTCATCGAGGTACAAATCAAAAATTGATGTTCCCTCTCCTACTTTTCAGGCATTTTCAGCAATTTCTGTTTCTTCTTAGAGAGAATATTATTCACGAGCTGTGTTGTTCTGCTGGAGCTCATCCTCAAACACGACCTTTCCGATGGGTCCTGCTGCTCTGCTATAAATTAAATGGAAGAAATCTGTTTTGCGATTTGTATTGGTGGCAGCTGAATCTATCCTTCCTCACTGTTTCTATGTTATACAGAGGCTGGGCACCCAAATGGGGCACAGGGCAGAACACTGGCATTTTCAGGGGTTTTATTTTAGTGCAGCGGTGGCCACTTTTTAGTGCATATTCACCAAAAACCAAAGACATGGTAGAAGGCTGCTAGGCACTGGCTAAGTAAGTACCAGTGAAGCAACGGGTATGGAAACGAAGGCAAGACCTTGCCAGGGGATGGCTTAGGTCCATCACACGGACACAATACTCACAAGCACAGATTTAGGAGTTTTATACAGCAGGTTGCTATCCAAGCCAGACCTTCACCAAATATAATACTTGAATATTTATCTGTTCCCCCCTGTGGAGTTTCTTGCAATGATTCTTACACGATTCTTGCAATGATTTCTTACAATATTCTAATAAACACACCATCTCTGCCCTAGCCGAACAGTGAAGTGGATTCTATTCTGGAACAGGAGTGACATAATTATCTAAGCACAGAAAATTATGGTCACAAAGTTAGCTAAGCACCAGCTGCTAGGCGATTATTGACACTAAAAAAAGCTACATGGGGGAAAAAAAAAGAAAGAAACCAAAATAAATCTGAGAGATTTATGAAAAAAGGAAATCCAAAATAATATAAATGAGTCAATATCGTAAAGACGCTCAGTTAGAGGGATCTTCAATACTGGCCACTGCTGCAGGAAGGAGACCAGACGTGTGGGGCAAGAGATCATCCTTCCCTTGTCAGTGGGGCTCCCTAAGGACAGACCTAGCTACTAACAGTTTGTAATTACAGCCTCCTATTGCAGCCTCCTGCTTCTGATGAAGATTTAGCATAATTATTCTGCAGTCAATATCTACAAGTTAAGTATTGGCTAGGTCTGACCAACAAATTAAGCCCATGTATTGTGCTTTGCTAAGCTATTAGCAGTACCCATGATCTCACACTTTATCCTACGAAGACCCCATCAGTTTGCAACAGCAGTCATTCGGAAGATGTGGTTAGAGACCTCATTACATCTCATCCACCTTATACGGTGGCACACCCAGCACAAGACGTTGCATGTTGTAGGTACATCATCCTTCGTGTGGTCCGTGCCTTATTTACTGTCTGTCATCACAAGCTGCTAAGAGAATTCTTTATTTTCCTGTGGTCTCTCCTACTAACTCATCACTGAGAACCTGAATGCTCCCAGACATTAATGAATTTATCTCCACTGTGAGCTATCATCAGTTTTACAGGCAGCGAAACAGAGGAGCTCGCAAGAGGCCACACGGCAATATTTGCCCACGGACAAGCAGAGCTTCAGGTTAGAGCTCAGTGGGAAACCTCATCTTGTGCAGCACAGCAGAAATGCGTGCACTTCTGTCAGTCATGCCCTGCCTCGTGCTCCTTTCACGTTGGGAAACATTTGGGGGCTACCTGCAGCGAAACGCAGAAAATAAAATGAAACTTGCCTAGAAATTGTAATTCAATTATTTTTATTTCAGGTTTCGATACTTTAATATACATGGGTAAACTCAGACATATAATCTCAAAAATTATGTGTTGTAATTCATGGTTCAGAGGATATTTTCGTTAAACTGCAAGTCTCCCTCTCTGTGGTTACCTGTTCCTGCTCTCAGAACATGTTACCCTGCACAGAAACACGAGTGGTTGGGCTCCGGTCTTGGCGAGAACGAGGGACGTGCGATGCCAAAGCATCACCTTTGGGACGATCCCCCAGCCCCTGGTTTTAACCAGATGTTTGCTGTGCCAACACATTACGTCCTTGGTACGATCTGTAGCCACTGAAGCAGAACAGCTAATTTTACAAGTGCTTTACCCAACGTTCAAATTTACACGTCGATGAGAATTAAGCAGCTTGAAAAGCTTAGATGTTTGTTTTAAATTAGTTTTATATTTGGCTTCCCATTTAACTTGAATCTGAGTTTCTTTCTCCCCGCTATTTCCAAAAACAAGCGTTACATCGCTTTTATTGACAGCTAATTTTCCTCCTGACGTACCTTGTGCAAGAACTCCTCGTTTGACCTGCGGCAGCGCGCTCGCAGCACACGAGCCCCGGCTGCCCGCGCGCTGCTCCCGGCTCCGGCATCGCCTTCCCGCAGCCCCCGCGCTCTCCCCAGCAGCATCGCGTTTGCTGCTGAAATGAGCCTCCCCATGAAGCACGAGTATTATTTTTGACAAAGCTGAAGTGTCTCCGAAGAAGACACTGCTTTGACTGTTATTTCCCCTAATTACAGTTATTTGATCTTCACATGGCAGAGCATTTAAGGCAGAAGGAGTAAAAGCAAAGCACGAGATGTTCTGGGGCTGATTACCCTCCGCCTGCTCCTGAGCCTGGAAATCCGCTTCCACCCTCTTGCTCTTCCTTGTCCCAAGGTTTTTCCTCTGAGAAAAAAAAGTATTTTCCACATGGCTGTGAGCATGTGGAAGCTAGCAATTATGATTTCCCTTCAAAATCATATTATAGTGAGGAGGCTGCAATTTTCACTGACAAAAGCCAAGCTGCTGGTGTTGGTTTCATTTGAATGAGACTGAACAGGGTCAGGCAATAAGGAATATATCTGCTCTTTTACCGAGTGAAGGCAGACCAGTACAGTCTTCAATGGGATTTTGCAGACAAAGCACCAGATTTATATCCAGCCTGTTCTCATTTTGCCACATGGATTATTTTCAGGTGGGACCCAAGGGTGCACGGACCCAACTATTATCTCATCAAATCCAGAATTTGTCTGTGTAATAAACACTCCGGTTAGTGTACAAACCTTCCACTGCAAGTAAATCCTTTGGGTGGCTGGAGAAGAGCAGAGGAGTGCAGCAGAAATCTGGCAGAAACCCCCATCTCTGAAAATCCTGTCACCATTACAGGGGTGCTTGCCTGAAGGGAAGGGGAAAAAAAAAGCCGCTCTCTTGATGTGCTTGTTATTACTTATTTTCCCACCATGATGAGAGAGCATCTGACCGCAAGTCATAAACCCAGCTATTTATAGGCCTGTAATTAAACATCACTGCAAGTGTGAAGACGCAAAAGCAGTGCCATCTGCCATGCATTTGTGGCACCATAAATATAGATGAAGTGCTGCCGCCCCTTTTGTCCTCCCCGGAAAACTTCTTATTTCAACGGCCTTTCTGCAGCGACTGAAGCGCAGCTCCTGGCCCCTGCGGTGTTCATCCCACCAGAAAGCCTGCTGCCCTTGCCTTTTACGAACTCAGCCCAAAGCCCGTTCAGAGCCTTTCCCAAGGGCTCAGCCATCGCGCGGGCACGTGGCGTCCCAGCAGTCGGCCAGGAGTGCTCCGCCGGGATGTACCTGCAGCGAACGCATCGGCACAGGCACCGACGGGGAGTTTCTGGTTAGGGGCCGAAAGCTCCAGCGTCCTTCCCCCTGTCAAATCACTGCTCTAGTTAGTAACTCGGAAAAAAAAAAAGTCTATGTATAGCACATTTGAAATGTTATTTTAATCGCAGTCAGATGAAATTCATCTGAAATTACTCACTGTAGAAAAACTGTATTTGGCAAACTACAGCACTGCAAAATAGACTTGAATCCCAGCATTTGGGGTCTCGGTGAAGAGTGCTGGTCGGCAGGTCTGGGGTGAGCTGCTGGCTCTGCTTCCCTCCCCGTCCGCGGGCAGAGCGATGGTAAGTCCTCGTGCCGAACGGGAGAGGACTCTGACAAGCCACGGTCCATCGGCTTGTCCCAGCTTCCACATCCCAAAGCACTACAAACGTCTTAATGTCTTTGGGAAGCCAACTCTCGCCATTTTTCCACCATGAATTGCTGTGAATTGCAGCAGGACAGGGACGTACCCTTGGGTAAGCAAGTTTGGATAGAGTTGTACAATTAACTGGGCAACTGCTCTCCGGGGTTTTTTTTCTTTCTATAGATCAACACTTTAATTAAAAGCAGTTTTCAACTAACGGAACAACCTTAATATAACTTGCGAGACAAGACTAGCTGTCTAAGGGGAAGCCTGGTGTTTCTGGGCTGAAGGGGCTGATGTGCGCAGTGGGGTGGGCGAGGGGGACCGTGCCGTCTCCCCAGCACCGTGCCGTTCCCCCAGCACCGTGCCCTGCGGGTCCCCGGGGAAGGGCGACCGGGAGCCGGAGCAGCCCCTCTGGCAGGCTCCAACCCGTCTGTGGAGGCTGGGCTTCAGGACAGAAGGCAAAGACGGTATTCACCATAAAACTGCTTTGCGAAAGTCGCTTGGAAGGTCATGAAGGACTAGGGAAGGTGAAGCTGTGGCTGAGGTTCACCGCTCTCACGTGGCTATTCCCGCGCTGGGACTTGGATGCAGCTCCTGCGTGGAAGAAATGGCCTCAAAGACATAAAATCTCCTCTCTTAGCCCTGCTGCGAGGGCTGCCCTGGTTACACCCTGGCTGGCACCGCTCCTGCCAGGCTTTTGGGGAGCGTCCTGGGCTTCATGTTGAATTCCCCAGCCCCTGTCCCCTCGGCACTGCTGCCGTGCCCCGGTCCCCGACTAGGTCTGCGGTGGCCTCGGGGCTGCCTGCCACACATCTGCTGCCACCCCGGCTACGGACCACAGAGCAGAAAACTGCTTGTACGTGGATAACAATGACAAAAATAGCCCGTAAGGAAGCATGTGATGCCCTGCAAATAATTTTGAGAACTGCTCTTGAGCAGTTTAGATAAGGCTTAATTACAAGTGAGTTACCAGAAAATGCAGAAGGTGCGAGAGGGCAACTCCGGCTTCTGCAGAGCCCGGTGCAATTCCCATCCAAATTAATGAAATAAAAATCCATCTTTAACACGGGATAAGTCAAGTATTCCAGAGCCAAATCATATCCCTAGATAGAAGGCACTTCAAGTGGAAAATGTGTAGTTCAGGATGGGGGTTTTTGCCCACACTACTTTCCCTTTGACCTAGCAATGTGGTGCTCCGGGGGTGGGGAGACAGACTCAGCTGTTCTTCCTGTACCGAGTTTCATTTTTGCTGACGGATGATGAAGCACCCCAGCCTGAAGAGAACAACTACCTTCAAATTTAAAAGGGAAATTTAAAATTTAAAATTAAAATCTCGCTCTAAAAGAAAGGTATTACCTGGGGTAAGGTAAGGGTTTGAGCGTGACTTCTACCCCTTAGAGCAGTCCTGGTGAGAGCAGAGGTCCTTGTTTTGGCCAAATCTAGCTAGAGCCAACAAAAATTGAAAGCAAAATTTCATCCTCAGAGAACAAAAACTTTTCTTGCTTTTTATAAAATATGACCCTGTAAAAGGAATAACACATTTTTACAGTATGTGAAAAGCCTCTGGACTAGAGGAAGGAGCATGCCATTTTTAAGTTGTTCCACCAGAACAAATTTAATTTTCAGCCATGACCGTTAATAACATTCATTGGGCCAAGGAGATCTCGACCAGGTTTCCAACCCACGGAGCTGGCACGGTAACTCCCAGCTCTATTTCCCCCTCGGCAGCTCTGGGGCTCCGGCTGCCTGACCTGCCGGCAGGAGAAGCCCACTCCTCCAGTACCGCAACCTGCCTGCACCAGCCCTGCCTGCACCAGCCCTGCCTGCACCAGATCGGCGCCTGCACTGGCCCCTCTGGAAGGGGTGCACAAACCAGGGGGGTTCCCCCAAGAAACGGGCCATTTTCTTACTCCCTGTCCCCTTTACCCAGTAACCCAAAGGCCACGAGAGATCACCCGACACGGGCCAAGCGCTGACAGAAAGCCATCCTCCGCGTGAAGGACCTGGCCGCTTATCTCTGCACCGCTTTGTGCCGACCAGCAAACACCAGCTGATACCGCAGGCAGAAAGATAATAGGAGAGCCTGTAACTACAGACGGTGCCATGCTCTGTACGTAGAAGGGGTTGCACAGATAACTTTAGCGCGGCATTTCTTAATCTACTCTGGTTTGTTCTGGACCCTTAATATCCTTTCCTTTACATTTATCAATATGTCTATATTCAAAAATGTGTGTAGGCAGCCCTGGGCTGCCACGGAGCCTGAAGCCAGGCGGGAGGACTGCAGACCAGGCTCTGCTACTGACTGCAGCGTAAGGCTGGGCGACTGAATATTTGCTATTTATTGCATGTGTTCTGAGTCATTTTTACACCGGGTTGGGTACGTGGGTGCTTGCAGCCGTGCCAGCTGTGTGAGCGGCCAGAAGTCACCCCGCAAGGACGTGCTGCTGAACGCCAGCCAGGGGAAAGCTCTGAAACGATGTTCTCTTGACATGCCTTTTTAATCCTAATTTATGTCCTTCACATAGTTATCTTTTCCAACCATTTTCTAAAACCTTTCCTAAACACGTTAACTTCTGTGATTTTACAGGCTGCTGAAATCACTTACATTCAGAGCAAATCCCTAAATTATCATCTTGGGAGCCCGGCTGTGTTATTACAGGTTAATCCTGTGCTTGGTTACTAACAAAGATACTGGCAGGCAAGCCCAGGGCTCTGCACTAACAGCAATATCGTCCCCTTAAGCTCTCTCAACCAACAATGCACAGATTTGCCTGCTAATTATTTAAATACTAGATGGAGATAACCAGGGATGCAATTCAGTTTCTAGTATCAGGTGAGCTAAGAGGCTGAGCCTGTAGCACCCCCAATAGCAGCCCCAGTTTTGCTCCTCTCCTTGCTGCTGTGAAGGTACGGTCTTGCTCTTTGCTTTTGCAAATACCCGTGATGAGCTCGTGCCTTTGCTTTGGGACAAGCAGATATATCACAGGGAATTTTGAGGTTTTGGGGAATTTGAGGTTTCGGTTCTCTCCATTCCCAACCTCAGTGAGCTCTTTGGCAGGAGAGACTTTGCCGTGCCGATGTCGGTGCCCACCAGCCGGCTGGGCCCATGCCGTCACCCACCCGAGCATGCCGCAGCAGGGGCCGGGCCGGTGTGCCTTGCCCACGGTCCCCTCCCTGAGCGAGAGCCCGCAGCAGCACAGCCAGCAGTGCAGGGCACCGCAAGCTGCGGGCGAGACGAACCTTTCAAGGCAGCGACACCACAAGCGTTTTACAAACCGGTACAAGTACCGACACCAAAGATTTCCTGGCGAAAGTCAATTCAAAACCCACGCGCTGCCGTTCGGTGAACACGTGCGGTGTGTAGGGTCTGCAAAACGCACGCCGGCTCATCGCAAGGTGCTGCTAACAAATGCACAGGCTGCACCTACCGGAGCTCGACTGCAGGTTGCTTGCGTGCAGTGCTTAATTAAAACATGACAGAAAATGATGTTTGAGGAAAGTTAGGTCAGGTTTCTGCTCTGCATTGATTTTAATTGGGTTTCCTGCTCTCAGACGTCAGGCTAACCGATCCCCAGTTCACACAAGCCTGCACTGCGTGGCCCCTGGCTAGCTGGGCAAAGCATCCAGCTGCCGGCTGGAGCAGAGAAAATAAAGCTCGTACCTGAATGCTGCCAGGGGCTGGTACTTTGCTCCGGAGGAGGTACCACGGTAGCTGCAGGAGATGCCACGAGCCGGGCTCTGTGCGCCCGAGCGCAGGAGCTGGGGCTGCAGTGCCGCTGTGCGCGCGCAGAGCAGAACTGTGGAGGAGCATCCTCTGAAAAATTCCCAGCCTGAAACCCGTACAAACCCAACGCTGTTTCCAAATTGCTCTCTGGGAACAGGCGTGCAGAGTGAAAAAAAAAAAGCCCTGAAGCACAGCGTTTCCATCTCTGAGCAGCTCATGTGCTAGAGTGGCTACGCTTAACCGGTTTCAAAACCTGAGCCTTTTTAAAAACGTTTCCATGCATATCAAGAGCTCTAATTACTCGCTGGGGGAAGAACAGTGTTTTGTAAACACCCCAGAGGTCTTCACCGTCAGAGAGAGCTTATGAACAGTCAGACTTTGCTCTGTTTCTTCCTACCCATACTTTTAATATGTTGGAAAAGTTTTCAATGTCCCCTTAAAACTACAGAGGGATTAATTTACTTTTCTAATACCAGACACCAAGTTGCATCTTGTTCCAGATACCATGCGTAATAAAAGTAAACAAACACCCCACTTTAACCAAACCTCAAAACCAGAAGGAAAGACCTTTCTGACCCGTAACGGGGGAGGCACGCTCTTGCTCTGAGCGAGGAGAGCAGCTTCGTGACCGATGCTTCAAGGAGAGGGTAACCCCGGCCGGCAGCCCCCCCGGCAGCGTGACCAGGCGCCTTTCCCTCTGTGCTGCCGTGGCACAGCCAGCCCTGCCATGGAAAATCGCACGGAGGTTATGTTTGCAGGGTTATGGCCTAAATATTCCTAGGCAAATCTATTTGACCTGTACGCTATCTCTCCTCTGGGGACCCCCAAACAGGATCATCCACGTAATTTGCCGCTTCATTGGCCAGATAAAGTTTAAAACTCCAAAACAGCATGGCCTTTAAATCCTATGCCAAAAGAGAGGGGGAAAACAAGACAAACCAAATGAAAAAACACAACCCAAAATTTCTTGAAAAATTAGCTCTACAAATACATGCATAGTTTGGACAGTCCTCCAAAGATTGAATTATAAATTCAAATGTATGGAAGATCTCCACCAATAATAATAATAATAATAAAAATCCCTTCCCAAGCTCAGGGCTTATCGTTGTGATTAGAGCTCCCCTTAGTGGGTTGCAAGGGGGGGACACCCTGGAATCGCTGTCCCCATCAGCAGGTGAGGGACAGACAGACAGGCTTCCCCTCGGAAGGTCTCCTGACCCGCAGGCAGAGGCGCGGTGGTGGGCAGCAGCCCCGGGCAGCCCCTGCCTGCACGCTGCCCTCGCACGTAGCCGGGGTGCGCAGGGTGGACCTCAGGCCATCTCCGCACCGGTGGGCACTGAGGACAGAGCTGCCCTAACATCCCCTCCGAGGGAGCTCAGGGCTCCTCGCCCCGGCTGAACCCCTTTTTCTCCCAGCTATGAGTGCCAGCAGCCGTGCCAGCGCTGGGCTGGGCTGGTGGGGCAGTGACGGCACCCTGGGGCCGGGCAACGGCCAGCCAGCATTTCAGAAAGCCCATCTTCCAGGGGCTGCAGCAGAGGCTTGGGGTTATCGCCAGCCCCAGAGGGCCCCGCAGCCACCACATAGGATATTTCACGGCACCTACCCCATTCCCAGAAAGCTAACCACACTGTCCAGCTCCAGGCGGGAATTTCCTGTGCAACTCATCCCAAGCAAACCCATACACCTTTCTGCTGTGAGACACAAGATTCGGGGCGGGGGGGGGAAGTCTTAAAGTCTATATTGCAAACAAGCATTGAAAAAAATCTCTTTGGGTGGCAGCAGGACTGCCTGGAGATGCTCACCAGGCCAAGAGCTGGGCTGGATCCACTGTAACGCAGCTTTGCAAACATGCAGAAGAAAGCTCACATCCACACAAAACATCCTTCAGGTACATGGCACAAGGAAAATGCCTTTGGGGATCGAGTTGCTGGGTATTACAAGTGCAATTGCCCAACCCTGGATGAATAACGCAGCATTTTCCAATGAACCCTCAAATGGGGTAAAGAACTCGTTCCGACTCTGCTTGTGCTTCTTCTGCTCATTTGAACAAGTTAATAAGCTTCCTAGCAGCTATAACCCCCAAAACACGATTCTTTCTATAAAACAGGCGCAGAAAAAAAAGGAGTACAGGCAGCAGAAACAAGATGCTGACTCAGCATCAGTCTTTAGTGCATGGGATAGCGTAAGAGCAGCTGGAGTTTGTGTTTCCTTGTGTGTTCACCGAGGTATCACGTAACACGCTGTTATAGCTATATCCCTCCTCCTCAGAATCACCAAATACTCTCGGGGTTGCTGACAGCACAGACAAAGCCCATACAAGAGGTTTGGCTGCATTTTCAGCCGAGAGAAGCTGGCTCCCGGGAGGCTTGGGGTGATGGAGACTGTCGGCCACGCCGTGTTCGGTGGGCTTGGCCGCCCGCGGTGCCCCATCTGCTCCCCCAGTACCATTTCCACTCACAGGTCCAGCGCCGGGCTGCGCTGCAGCTTATCTGCATTTAACGCAAGACCCTATTGATTGAAAACCCTTTGTACTTTCTAACAGGCAGCCTCCTGCGGGCCCTCGTTCCGGGGCTTGCTTCATCCTACGGCTCCTGGGAATCAGTTTTCACAGACGCTTCATGCTTTAAAGTCAACTTCTGCCATCTGTGATGTCCCAACCCTCCTTCTTAAGGCTACGCTGAGGTTCCTCGTCTGCTCGTCCCACGCGCACGTCTGAATTCTGCAGCCAGTCGCACCGCTGCACCGGGAGGGTTTCAGCTGCAGTTTGGTACTCGCCTTAAAAGTTAAACTGGGAACTCAGCGTCCCTCCTCGTGCCGATGGAGGTAGTTTTGGTGGCAATTTCTGAGACACCTATTTTAATTCTGCCAGGAAAAGTTTCTTTGTTTTAAATTAGCAGAAGACGCCGTAAGAAAGAGCATGCCAGAATTAAAAGGATAAAGGAGAGAAATTAATTTAGGTCTGCAGGCAGTAATGAGAAATATCTATGTTAATAATAAATGTAAAGCCCAATAAAAGTAACGATGTACCTACACCCATTGTGCTGAAGTGGGTTTATTTTAATGTCCCTAATAGGTCATTTCATGCCTGCTTTACCGCAGCCAGCCTCCCCTCCTGCCTTCCCTCTCATTCAGGGCACACTGTCCTCTTGCAAGTGGCTCGTCCTGTGCCTCAGCTCTACATATTTATTATTATTATTATTAAAAAAATGTTAATATTTTGTTTGCCTTCCTGGCAGGAGCATGCAACCACCACAGTCCTTCGCATTGCCCACCAGGCAAGCCAGCGCCCCGGCCCTGTGCCAGGGTTAGACCATGCTGCGGGGCAGGTAAACCCACCACCCGGGGCAGCTCGGGAGGGGACGGGGAGAGAAGTCTGGCAGTGTGCAGGGGGGGGAAAAAGCAATGATGTAGTGCTGAGAAAGTCAAAGGCGAGAGGAACTGAGCCAGGACCAGAAACTGCCTATGCAGAGGGGCCCAGAGGCTGGAGGACGGGATCTGGCAACACCCCAGCGCCCAAGCAGAGCCGTGGTCAGCAAAATGCAGCCTGAGCCTCCTCCAGCTCGGCCGACACCAGGAGAGGACGGGTCTCCTGACTCCCGGCGGTTATTCATTGCACCAAGCATTGCACCAGAAGCGCAGCCCTTCTGCACCACTCCTGCCCGCTCCGTTTCCACGCAGGCAGCTGTGTGGAGGAGTCCGGAACCCCGCCAGCGACGCAGGAGGACTCGTTACGGTGCAAAGCAAACCCAAAGAAAGGCTGAACCCCAAAAGCAGAGAAATAAACCCGGGATTCTCACCGGGGCTGAGCTGGGGCCGCCCCTCCGGCCGGTGCCGCTGCGGGAGGGGAGCGACGCAGAGCGGGGCTCTCGGCCGCAGGGCTCCAAAGGAGCTGGCGCGACACAGAGGTTTTAGGAAAATGTACCAACTTTTCTGCCTGACCCAGGCCTTATCTTCTGCACCAGGCGAACGGCAGAAAGAAGATAAAAAAGAAAACGGCCTACCAGATAAAAGGTCATCATCTGTTCATGAGTGTCCAAATAGTTGTAAAAAACAAATTACCGAGATTTTTCTGGTTTTTTTTTCCCCTGCCTTTTCTTCATCTTTTTTCATGTGATTGATTTTTTTTCTATAAGAAAAAAAAAAAAACCCAACAGTTTAGAAAGAAGGCAGGGACAGCTGGTTATAGTTGGAGCCAGTCACTTTGTTTTTCCTAATTCTGTATTACTTGTATCACACTTAAAATCACTTATTGTTATTGCATTCCCAAGAGCCTTTTCCCCAAGGCTCTTGAGAATTCTCCATCAAGTTGCTAAATGATACTGAAAAGTTTTAGAGACAATGAATGTGAAGATTATCAAATTATAGTAGTATAAAATATTTTCTTCTGCTAACAAATATTTAAATTTGTTTTAAATATACTATTTCCATGAACATGCCATTTGAGTTAATTACTTTACTGTAAATGCACCTCTTAAATAATTGCTAAACCTCAAGAAATGCTTTCAATAATTGACTGCGTTTTCATAAGGAAAAATGGTGTTATTAAATCCAAATTAAATGCACATTTGAGACACTTAACTTAGAGTGCTAACATAGCAAGCATTTTCATACTGTGTAAGAAATAACTTTGGAAATTAATGGCAGGAAACAGTCACTCTACAGTCATCTACCGTCATCCCCTTCCTGCTTTTTTTCTGACTCCCACATATATTAGAACATCTTTAATGAATGTACCGAAAGTTTGTAAGCAATTTCAAGTTTAAGATGCGCAGCATCCACAGTTCTCGTCACAGGGTTTTTGTCAGCCCAAACCAGGTGGCTAGATTAGGACGATCGGGGCTAGTTATTGTTTGAGGGTTTTGTTCAGTCAAGAATTGGGCATAAATTTAAGCAAGCCCAGGGCGTGCACATCGCGCCGAGGAAAGGCTGCTTGTTTTCTGGTAGGACTGAAGAGCCGCAGACCTGACCCTTCGGTACCTGGGCAGTTTCCACACATAGAGGTGCCAGCAGCCCACCAGTCCCCAGTCCCACCAGTTCCCTGCTGAGCCTGGGTAAGCTCTGGGGCAAGTCCTGTGTTTCCTCCCTGCCGGTTCCTCAAGTTTCTCAGAGAAGTCACTGGTTTGGGAAAACTTTAAATCGTTACTCAAATCACCTGAAGCAGAACACCAATTTTCTCCCTCCGGATCTACTTTGGCATCCTATATTTCTCATACCTTGACATGCAATGTTAATCTTAGATAAGTCTCCCTTTATGCATCTCTATTCCCTTCGTTGCCCTTGGCCTTTTAAGTACGTGGTATTTTACTTCAAAGTAGTGTTAGCGCTTTCAGGAGGAGCCGTAAGATCCAAGCCTGAGAAGATAGCATCGAAAACAATCTCAGCATTTTCCAAATCAGACTTAATAAGAAGTCTGTGCGCTATCAAAGACAGTAGATTTGATTCCACAAAGAAATACAGACGTTAGCACTAGAGGGAGGTATTTCTCCATGTACCTTGGGTTCAGAGCCGCTGAAAACCAGCAAAACCTGGCAGCAGAGAAAGGGAATCTGTAATATTAAACTACGTTAATCAACTGCAATTAATAAGAGTGAGCTGCAACTCATCGTAATCAGCTCCCATCAGTTGCCAGTGATAAACACATTACCAAGCAACAGATAATGAACTGATATTTAAACTGAATTACATTATTTAATGTATAGAAAGTTTCACAGTGTCTTACAGAGCAGATTGTTTACATGTTTATTCCAAGGAGCAAGAGAACTTCAGTGCAAGATCCTGGGAGTGGGAGCTGGCAGTGGAGAATGCTAGCATCGATTGACTGGAGGGGGTTAAACTGTCCTTCCCGGTAGCAGCACCCAATACAGTTTTGCATAAGACAAATATCTGAATTTAAAAGTCGCAGGGATCTGCTAAACACGCTAATTACATTGCTACAAAAAAGCGATCGGTGGTGACGACTTGTGCAGCGCCTGCCAACACTCGGTGCCTGTGCATTTCTGACATAGATGAGAAGGGCTTTTTAATTTCTCTCTTCACAGTCTGGAAGAAACTCTTTCTAAAAATCTGTAACACTAGCGGGATAAAAAAGTCCAGCAGCTAGTTCCTGTGCCTACCCGAGTCTGCGGTACAGCACAGCTTTCCCGCAGCTTGGTATTTCAGAAAACTTGCGTAAACTTGGAAAAGAAAAAAAAAGAAGAAAAAAAGGAGCTATGGACTGATCACAGCAATTTGTAGTCAACCAGAAGTGGGTGACGAGCTCGCAGGGAGGGGAAGGCCGGCTGGAGGCAGGGGATGCGGGGGGAACCCCGCGCCCGCATCCCGCCGCATCCCGCAGCATCCCACCGCATCCCGCATCCCTGCGGCGGGGCCGGGGCCGGGTCCCTGCGGTGCCTCTTTCCCTTCCACCCGTGGGCCCTGCGGCTGTGCCGGGGCCGAGCACCTTCCGCGGGCCGGTGGCTAGATGGAGCTGCAGCACCAGGAATGCGGCGGGCGGGTGCTGCGGGGCACAGCCCCCCCTCCCTCCTTCCCTCCCTCCCTCCCTCCCAAAGCTGTCCTTCAGGATTGTTTTTATGAAAATAAATGGAGGCAATGAAGAAATATCATTATAGGGCAAAAGCACTGGATGCTATGAAAAGTTAAATAACACTTTTGCTTCGATGCCTGTGCACCGCTTGACAAGAGACAGCCCCTGTCCTGCGCCCTGCACAGTCAAATCCCACCAGGCTCAAACCCAGGCCCCTCTGGACCTCCGCGCTCCCGCAGCGGGAAGGAGGGCACAAAGCTGGGGACAAGACTCTGGGGACCGGGAGCCGCTGGGCGCACGGTTGGCCATAAGCCCGCAAACACGGCCACTGAAGTACCCTGCGAAGTGGTTAAACCAGACACAAAAATGCGGTGAGAAAAAAGCAGCCAGCACCTGACGAAAGCCCAGCACAAGCTGGCCCATGAAGTTTCCTGCTGACCCCAGATACCGCTGGGGGAAGAGATCTGGCCAGGAAGGCTAGGATGGAGAGGCCATGGAGGTAACTCCATATGTGAAGGGTCTGGTGGACGAGCCAGGAGAGCAGGAAGCAAAGGAACGCCGGGAAGCATGCTCAAGGTGACAAGGAGATGGCTACGCAGACCGGCAAGCACCCTGGGATAAAGGCAGCGCTACGTGGGAGACGCTGCCCGCTCCGGCACCCATTCCCGCAGCCATGCTCACCAGCGCACACCCTAACTCTGAAGGATATTGTGCATGTGAACCCAGTGCTAGTAATTACTCAGCTCGCAAACGAAGTAATTAAAGATCGGGCTCTCGGAGCAGTGTGCATGCGCAATTCCCCGGAGCTGCAGGCTGCAGCCTGTGACAATAGCGCGGTGCCACCTTACTAACCTGTGACACCAGACAGGCGGATCGATCGGTTGATCTCCAATACAAATAGTGTGCGAGGGGGAGAAAAACTAAGGCTCTAAAATATGCAGATATCAGTAAATTAATAATGACACACGGCTGCGGCAGGATGAGAACTGACAAAGAAGAAATGCAAGTGCCGCGCACATTGATCATAAATATTAATTTATTAATAAAATGGTTTTAGATCAAACATATTACATATTACCATGTCTATCCACTTCTAGTTTTCTGCCAAGTTGCTAGCGGGTGTTCAGCTCAACTCAGCCACAGTTTTGATCAGGTATGGTACGGACTCTGTAACCTCTGAGCGGATATATCCACCGTATACAATGGGTTTTTTTTAGGCCTGGTGCCTACAGTCCTAGCGCTGTATTTAATGTGTCTTTGCTTTCTTCATCTATTCAAGTTCATCTACTTGAACGTCAAGATTAATCAAAATTATTTTTCTTGCAAATGATTAAATATTTTCTAGGAAATCGCATCCTGGATCCACCCTGCTGGCAGTCAGCTCGAAGGACGACAACTGGTTCGTGCTAAACACGGCGGATGCATAAACATTGCTTGTCTGGGGTTCATGAGGGGACAGACTCGCACCTACCTGGCTACACATTTGTGATCCACAGGCTGCTGAATTGCATTTGGCAAGAGGAAAGACCTGTTAGCCTTTGTCAACCTTCTCCGGGTTAGTTAATAGTAGGAATAAAAAAATCGCAGGGAAGTAAAGGTTCTGGTTTGCGAAACAGCTGCAGAATTGAACCAAGTCCAAACCTGTAGGAAAGATTGATGTTCACATAAACAATTACAGCTGTAGCTTAAGTGTTCCGTGATAAGCAATGGTACATATCAGCCTTTCACTTGCTGTTTCTGTAATAAAGTTGTTATAGCTACATTAATTAATCTAAGGGCACTTCTAAGCATCGTTTTATTCATCCACCTCTCTGAGGAAGCAGTACCTCTGGAGTTCTTAATAAAATAATAAATAATAGCAATATAAACTCTCGGCTGTTTCCAGCTCCTCCAAGACAGCTAAAAGAAGTCGCCGTAGCCCCCACAAACACCGCTCCGGCTGCGTCCTCGCCCTGACCTCGGGATGGATTAATAGAGCCTATGATTTATTCCTTCCAAGAATATTCTTTTAAATAACACTGCCACGCACTCAGCTGGTGCCGCTCTGCAGAAGAGCATGCCGGAGAAGGTTTTGATGCATTCGCATCACTTCTGTGAAGATGATTTGCACAATATTCACTGGAAGAGCTCATCAGCAACGCGTGGACACATGCGAGTGGCAGGAATTTGGACGGAGCTCGTGAACTGTTAGTATTTACAGGACTAATCAGGATTTTTAAATTTTTTTTTTTTTTTTTTAATGGAACATTTTTCCAACAGAAAAATGCCATCTGGATGAAATCAGAACGTCTTGTAGGGACCTGCTGGTTTTTGTTGCCTCTTTCTGACAAAACCCAGGCAGCTTTCCCAGGAAAACCCCCCGAGCTGCCCTGCTCTGCTCCCCGCATCACCCGGCGCACCCGTGGCCGCAGCCACGTCGCCCAGGTCCCACGCGTGGGGCCATGCTGCAGCCCGAAACGCCCGGCCCCGCAGCGCTGGGCAGCACCGGGCCTTGTGAGAGGGCCCCGGCACCAAAAAAAGCAAATAACTTCCTTTGTTTGTTCCGTGTGGAAAATTGTTTGGACGCAAAAGCCTTCCTGAGGTGAACGACGTATTTCAGCCTTGCCGGAATGATTGCTTCAGACGCTACGGATTTAGGCAAAAACAAAGCAAAAAACCCCCACACCACAAAAAAAACCCCAAAGCCTGATGCTATGTATTCAAATTTTTGAGACATATCAATATCATAACTTCTTTCAAAAAATAAAATTTAAAAAGATGAATGAAAGCTCGGGTTTTCAACCAAGTGCAGGTACTGGAAGCTCAGCCCAGCCACAGCTCGGTTCCCAAAGTCTGACCCAGAGTAAGGAGGTGGTTGTGCTGCCCGTGGTACCAAGAGAGCCTCATTCCTGGCCGTGGCTACATCTGCGTTAGATGAGAGGGTATGCGACATCACCGTGGTTTAACAGCCTTAGTTATAAGTTATTAAAAAAACATGAAAAAAAATGACAATGGGAAAAGTCACCCCGTTGTGGATGTGCACCGCTTGCCCCTGCTCCTCCCTGCCCTCCTGCGCTTCCTTGCACCCGTGGAAGATTTTTTCTTTCATTTCCACGGCAAATGCAAGGCAGGATTTGCAGGGCTCACTTTTGATGGAGCAACGACTCTCGGGTCTGCATCGTGCGCGAGCATCCCCGGCAGCGGCTCGGTGGCAGAGGTGCCCGGAGAGGTGCAATCCTGCTCCCCAGCGCCTGCAACGCCCCGAACGGGAACACGCCGGCCGGTGCTGCGGGCAGAGGTAGGAGCTGTGCGATCCCCCGGCAGCGGCAGGTTAGTGCCGGGGAACGGCTGTGCTCGGCCGGGGTGGACACCAAAACCACTCATCGATGGCAGCACCTCCATCCACTACACCAACTGTGGGCGAAGCCCAGGGTTCAAAAATGTAACCAATGGCTGCATGCTTTTGCCCAAATTATCCAGAATTTGGGATGAGGATACTGTCATGCTTTAACAAAGATAATTATTTTTATCCTCCTGAATAATACACGCGATGCACTGATGTCTCCGGTGCTGTCCCTGGCACCTCTGGGTGCCCGAGGTCCCTGGCTGCCCTTCTGCACCCAAGCTCATTTCGGACACCCTCCTCTTGATGCTGCTCCGGGAGGAGCTGACCCCTGAAGGGACATGAAGGGGTGGGCGTTAAGGGTCCTCCTCGCTGGAGGGACCAGGAGCTTCTCCATCTCCCAAGGGAGGTCATTCAGGAGTTGCTTTTCAGGTCTGTGACGCCTGGATGTTTTATCATAAAGTTGCTGCTACTGAGTGGGAGCAAAGGAAAAAAAAAAAAAAAAAGAGGGGGGACTCAGAAAACTTAAGCAATTTTTTTAAATAATTAAAAATATAAACAAAAGAAAGTTGCACACTGCTATGCAGCTCCTAGGCTCCTCGGCAGTTAGGACTGCCGGCCTTCTTTTCCTTATTCCTGATGGTAATTCCTCCCTTCCAGTCCCAAATAAATCTTCTGACAAGCATCAGTCGTGCTCACATGCAAGTACCGCACACACAGGGAGAAGTAAGAGCATCCACACAAATTACACTTAAACCATTGTTTTGCCTTCTTTTGAGACTCCTAATTAGAGAGAATTGCTTAACGCACCTACTGACCCATAAAGGCAGAAAATGTCAATACGAACTGTTAATACATGCTTCTTCACAGTGGGAACCTCATCCCAAAAAACAGTTCTTTGTAAAGTTTTTGGTGGGTTTGTTTTTATTCCCCCCCCCCCCCCAGCTCAGAGAAGCACAGCCTGGGCCAATCCGGGCACGGAGGCTGCTCTGTTTTTTGGGGGGAGCACTTGGGGGAACCCCGGCGGAGAGCGGGGCAGAGCCCCCCACGCAGAACGGGGCGCAGGCAGGCGAATGCTCTCCGTGGGGGGACGGGCCGGGAGAGCCGCTGCGGGATGGGACGAGAGGGGATGGGACGGGAGGGGATGGCGGAGCCTGGGCTGGGTGTCCGGGGGGCTCCCGGCCGGGCGAGGGTCCCCGCCGGGGTCCCCGGGGTCCAGCAGCGCTAGATGGCATTGTTAGACCGGCACGCCGCCCAGACCCAAATTAGTAGACAATTATCCCTCTTCCACTCCTCCTTTTATGTGATGAAACCGGTTACTTATAGCCTGCAGGATAAATTCTATAGGGTGCCTGACTCAGTCAGGGCTGTTTCTTCACAGGCTCTCTCTTCCCAGCTTTCACCTCAATCTGTCATACAGATTTGACACTGCATCGTTCCAACAGTGCTCAGAAATGACATGTATATAATGTGGAATATTGTGCACATTTACAGCCAGGATTTTTTCCCCTTAAAACATTGCTTGCTATATTCTGGCAGTCGTTGTTCTGGAAATAAAATAAAATTAAGGGGGGAAAAAAAAAAAAAAGCAGAGGGTTCTTTTCTTTCCGTGTATCAGTGACCATCTTAAAGGAAAACTTTTATTTAGATGCTAATGCTATGCAGGACAAAGTGCATTTGATTTTTACTGGAGGTTGTTAGTGCTTACAATTGTCCGGCAGTTCTACGCTAATTAAAGAGAAGACGATGCAGTGCAACAGCACGCACTGCGTGCACTCGGAGCGGAGTATTTTTATGATTCCGTTCCATTAATGCTCCATATTATAAATCAAATTAACTGACATTTCTATTTAAAAAAAAAAAAATAAAAATGAGTCCTTTTAAAAGAGCAACAAGACCAGTTCAGTAAGTCTGAGAACCCTTTTCCTCGAGTGGATTAGACACATAACGGCAGCTTTGTTTTCCAGTGCTGCCTCTATAATCATCCTTTTCCTGCCCTATAATAACAATCAGGGACTAAGTTCAATTATTTCATTCAAGAAAACAAAACAAAAGTCACAATTAAATTTGAATGACTTCACAATTCAGTTTCAATTGTGGGTGAGCATCGCTCTAATTCGACGTCTGGTTAAAAAAGCAGAATTTCAGCAATATCAACAGTAATGCCTCCTTCCACGATACGTACATATGGCAAACACACAAATATGTGTATACACACGCCTGTGATGTACAGAAACACGCACAGGTGGCAGAGATACCGACAATAACTGCAAATCCCGCTGAACCACATTTCTCGTGCTCGCAGGATTTTTGAAAGCAAGTTGCTTTGGCACCCACGGAGCCGCGCAGCCACAGTGCCCAGCTCCCGGCTTTCCTCAGGCTGCTGATTTATTGAGGTTGCCTTTTTTTTTTTTTTTTCCTTTTTCCCCCTTTCCCCCCTCCCTCCCTTAATATCTTTTGTGTTGCAGTTTGTGATTTGTGACGTTAACCCCCGCAATCCCGCAGCCAGTGCTGCCGGAGCCCTTCCCTCGTCTCCGAGCAGATGCTTTGCATCGATACTTTCGGCTGTCAAAACAGGAGCGTGACTGGGGGCCGGGGGTGCTGCAGGGAGCGGGAGGGGGGGGCAACTGAGGAGTTAAGCCTTTGGAATAAACTTTAAAATGATGAAGCGTGTGCTGGAGAGAGAGCTGTTTCTTGGTAAGGCTCCTCCCGTGAAGGCAAACACGGGCTACGCACGTGAACTCGGCTCCCTTTGCCAGCGCCCAAGCGCCTGCCACGGGGAACGGATCCAGCCCAGCTTCAGGTGGGATTACCGGAGCTGTGTCAGGGCCTGGAAAGGAAAAAAACCCCCTTAAAGCTAAGATTTATTGTCACTGTTAGAAAGCAAAAGAAAGAAAAAGGAGACTGTCACTTTTCTAATAATTGCAGTTTCTAGAAGAAATAAAGGTCCTTATTCTGGTGGATTTTTAGCACAGGGTTTGTGCCAGCCCAAACACAACTCGGAAGATCCCTGCAGAGCTCAGCAAGGTTAAGAAGCTTTCAAATGGAAATGCATTATTAAATCCCTTCTTTTAATCTTTATTTTTAATACTCAGTGCAAGATTCACGGAAAGCCACATGGTTTTCAATTGTCAGGCTTCCTCCGTGCGGTTTGTAAGCAAAAATAGAAACAAGGTGGTTGCCTGATACCAGCGACAGGCACATCGCCGCTGGATTTATCTGTGAATAATAAAAATGCCTTTGCTCACCGTAACTCACTGCTATCTATACCTGATTTTATTTTTATTTACATAAAAACTTGTGATCCAGCAATGAACTTACATGGTTGTGATTTTTGCTTTTTGTTTTACAGTTATCTTGGATTTAAACCCCTGGTTATACCATAAGCCTTGGTCAGAACTTTTCCTTTTCTCTAACACCACTGTCATTCTCCCTGCAGAAAAAAATAGACCTACTGCTTGCCTTTACAATCATCCCGATCTTTTGCTCCCACACCCTACTCTTTAATTTCAGTCTTAAAAGCTCAAAGAAAAAGAAAAATTAAAAAAAAAAACAAACCACCCTTTGGGAGTGAGACGGCTCACGCTGGTGCTTTCGTGCCGACTGTTGTACGATCCCAGTCCCGAAGCACGGCGATCGGAGGCTCTTGAAATCATAACAAACCCCAAACACTCTGCAAACAGCGGCAGGCTCCGAAGGCGTGCGGCAACGCTGTCTGACCCTGCCGAGTGCTTCCAGGCGGCGGCTCCGATAAACCCTTCCAGCGCCTCCGCCAAACTTTGGGCCTTATTTTTAAAGAAATTACACTTGCCGTGGCTATTATTAGCCAAGGCGCGTGCCTCGCGCTTTCCCGACTCGCCAGAGCTTTGCTGAAAGTCAGGGGGAGAAAAGGGAGCCGGGGGGAGCGGTTCCGCAGGGCTCGAAGCCCCGATGATGAGGGGCCAGGTTAACAGCCCCCCAAAACAGCACCTTTAATTCTGGAAATCAAGGGTGGGGGGGGGAAGATCCTGCACGTTATTTATTTATGGCTTTTCATGGCCATAGCACAAATTAATCAGCTCTGATACAGGACCTGCAGCTGGTTTCACTTGCAGTAGGCTGATGGTGCTTGCTCCGTTAAAGGCTGCAAAGCAAAGTTTTCATTGCTGTGTTCAAAGGTGCAGCATCATTTAGTGTCACTTTATTAATGGCAGTTCAGCTCAGGATAAACACAAGTTTTGTTCAGACACTCCGAAGATGTTTATTTTTACTTCAAGACTTGTCATGGGCTGCAGAGAAATAAAAACCACATATGGGCTTATCTGCTGTTGAACTGCGTAGGGAATTATTTTAACTGTAGAAGTACCGCTCTGGCATTCTGTTTGCTTTTCATCAGAAAGTTTGTTATGCTTAAAAATAATATTGTGGGTTCACCCTGCGCCTTAGAGGAAAGAACCGAGGGAATAAGGGATCACGCACAGAAATCCTCACTTACGAAAACTAACATTTTAAGTTCTGCTGCTTGATAACTTCCCCGTGCAGCCCCAAATTGTCGTTTTAATGTAGAAAGCTTTAAACACTTGAAGATTCTCCCCACATCTGCCAGCCCCCAGCTGTGCTCGCTGTCAGCAAGAGTCCCGGAGCTGGGCTCCTCCGAAAATAAAGCCCGAGGCCGGCGGCGAGCTGGGGGCCGAGGCCGCACCCTCCGCAAAGCCGAGCCCGGGGAGCCTTCCCCAGCCAGTAATTCCTTGTTTCAGGAGCAGGGATTAGGGGCAGCTCCTAAGGCAAAAAAAAATAAAATATCTCATCTCAATCAGCTGGTTAATTGTTCACGCTGATGCCAGTTAGTAAGTACCACTGCCCTGGCGTTCACATGCTCGAGCAGCGTTTTCCCGGGAAGCACGGTGCATGCCGGCCAGAGCACTGGCCACCCTTGGAGAGGGGATGGCTGCACCGACGGAGCCATCGCAGCGTTTCTACCTACAACAATAAATAGCAGCTCGAATATTTGTGTATTTACAGCGGTTGTCAACAGGCAGCGTATCTTCCAGCACTAGGTACAGAGTTACGGGTGAATGTTGATTTTTTGATGGGGCTGCTGCACTCTAACAGTGACGATACGTGTGCGAGTAAACATGTATCACCCATCAAAGGCATCTCTGGAGCGCCCACCAATCTCCATAGTAACTGAGAACCAATTACAGTAATTAAGATTCACATGGAGTTGTCCCTTATAATCAGAAGCTATTCTAATTTTTTAAGTTATTTATTTATTTATAGGTGCCTCTGGTGCTCGCAGCCGAGCCCGGGCGCGCTTCCCACCGAGGCGCCGCGACCTTTCGCATTTAAAGGTCGCGGGGAAAGCCTGCGGCGAGGAGGGGAAGGAGTACCACCGCCAGCTCCAGGGCCCAAGGCTCCCCAAAAGTGCAGGGTCTGATGCAGGAGTACCCAGTTAAACACCCCCCTCCGCCCCCCCCGGGGTGTTATTCGCAGGAGGGGCGAGGAGGAGCCCCCGATGCGGCCGGCGGGCGATGCTCGGCAGCGGAGGGGGATGCTCCGTGCTCTCCCTCCGGCACCGGCAGCTCGGGGCGAGATGCCGTCCCAGGCGCCTGTCACGGCAGGGAGCAGAGGCAGGGAGCTGGCCCCAGCTTTTAGAGCTGTCACTCGGCAGGAACCCACAGGCAGATTGGCAGGCAGGAGACTGGGGTGGCTAAGCAGCCTGCCAGGGGCCCCGCCGAGCCGGCAGAGCCCGGGCTGCTCGGCCGGAGACGGGGAGATGGAACAAGGCAGTTGTGCAAAAATTCCCCGCTCTGAAGCCAATATCTTTTTTTTTTTTTTAAATACACGCTATCAACTGTGGCAGCAGCATTGTAGGGGCTGCGGCAGGGCAACACATGAGAGGCCGTGACAGCGTTCTCCCTTCCATTTGAAGCGTGCATATGGTGGGGGGAAACGCAAGGTTAGCGTGCGCCTTCCTTCCCAACTGCCTACATCTACCGTTATCATCAGGCATTGCAATGGCATCAGACACACAAAAATTACAAAATAAAAGATTATGAAAAGACTGTATAATTATTATTAGATTTTTTTCTGTAATGTTTGTTAATGGTATCAGCACACTTAGGTTAGATAATTTGACCCCATTTTCTGTCGCCAGACACATATTAGATATGGAAATAAAGCAGAAAAAAATATAGTTACTGACTTTATTCTGCACGGTGAATATCTCAATAGAAAAAACAGACTAACAATCTTGTATATAAATAAAACATCATGCCATAAGTCAAAATGCTTTTTTTAAAAAAAAAATTAAAGTAAGCATAGCAGGTATCTACTCTGGAATCCCCCATTAAAGATCCATTTCCCCGCCCCAAACGCCTCCTTCCACAGCTCCGCTCTCCGTGGTGAATGGCACAAGAGACACTCCTGTTGCGTAAAGTCAAGTGGGGTTACGCTGGGTTACATTGCATCACTAGGCACAAGACATAACCACATGTAAAATGACATAATGCAAATTTCAACAAGATGTGGGTTTCCTCCTACATACTGAAATGCTTTCCAGAACCTGCTCGCCGCTGGCTCTCCAGATGACGACTGAAGATCGGCGGTACCTTGGGGGAGCACCACGCGCAGTAAAGCCTCCACCTCTCAGGTGGATCACTGGAAAGACGCTTTTGTTAAAATATTAGCCTCTCCCTTTCCTTTAGTTATACCATCCAACCTGTCTTTTCTTTATCCGATTCCAGACACCTAGCCCGGATGAGACCACGAGCCATGCAGGTATAGCTCAGCAGATCTATACGTCTGGAAACTTGCGTTGCAGGCAGAATACCCATTTTCAAAACTTACAGATGTGTTGGTACACAGGAGAATGATCCTAGACACTCAAAGAGCTGTATTTCTTAGAAAGCTAGTTCTTTACCCTTTAGGAAAAAAAAAAAAAAAGACTGAACTGTTTTTATCTAATTAATAGATTAACCACCTCCCTGCCAGGGGCTCAGCATAGCCACAGGCATCACCCCTGAATATGTCCACCTGCCTCAGGCTGCTCGGGCAACATAACTCTCCATAAAACACAGCGAAAGCAACCCCAAGCTAACACGGAAAGGACTAGGTGAAGAGCCAGAGCAATTTTCCTCACTCACAGCCATGCTAATCTACTCACATCCCAGCAGCGGAGCCGCTTTAGCCTCTTCTAAGCTAGCAGAGGCAAACTGCTGCCAGTAGTGATCATGCAAATGTGTAAATATTTATGAACTCGCAAGTTTTGAATATACAACATTTATGACTGTCAGCCTTCATGGTTATAGATCTTTTTGGCTTACAGATTTGCTTCTGAGCATGAGAACTTCCTAATTCCAAGCCTGGCAAGTCAGGACAGGTTTTCACGTCAGCCTCAACACAACACGGTCAACTCATTTTCAGAAAGGGGTGGAAGGGGCACGACGATAAACACCGTAGGAGCCCACCGTCTGGACCGAACCCCACATCTCTCCTAGGCAGATTTCATGAGTTAAAGAGCGCTTTAAGCTCGTTTTTCTCATCAATACCAACACCACACCAGCTGCACGGACAGAAGGTCAATGTCCAGCTAATGCACTTCAGTACTAACTGTGAGCAATGAATAATAATTTAAAGGCATTTACAGAATTTCCAAGCCACTGCATAAGCTTTGTTTCTGTTAAATTTCAGTCTTTTGCCTAAGGAACAGTCCCGCAAAGTGAAAACCCATTGTCTCCCATTTGGTGTTGCCCAGCAAACTTCAGGTCAAAGTTTGCTCTGTCCACAGACAAGAGGATGGTTTATTTACTTATTTTAAATAAGCCACTCCTGCCAACTTATTCCAAATTTGTAAGCCTTATTTCAGAAGTACTGAAGGTAAAAGGAACAGCCATGGCTTGACTTCAGTATCCCAGCTGAAGAGCTGGAAGTGACCTGCAGCCTGGTGAAGCCTACTGCAGGTTTATATTCGTCATTTCAAGTTCAACCACAATTCAAGGAAAGATTATAAAGATAAATAGGATTTTCACTTGGTTTTGTTATTTACCTTAGTAAAAATGTGGAATTTTTCACTACTTGGTTACCTTGACTCTCTCAATTTACTTTAGGCAGTAATAAACAAATATTGCAAAATATCATCCAACCTCTTGAGACGCCAAGCCTAGACCACCAAAGCAGGGCTCCAGGCAGACATCGATTCCCAGCAGTGTCCCTGTTCAGGGTACAACCTTATATATGCACTTGTTTTGTGCTTTTGAGACAAACTATCATAAACTTCATTCAAGTTAAAAAAGTTAAATGACCTGGTTACCTTCAGACAGTACATAATATCAGAGAGATGAAGAAAGCATGTTACTTACAAGAAGTGAAATAATCATGCTTTGATTTGGCCTAGCATGCCAGATATTCCTCTTGCAAACTGTTACATATGTTTATCTTGGTTTTTTGCCAAGACTGGGAAATTGTTAAATATCTTTCATGTACCACTTGTCTACATTCAAGAGAAGAGTAATGGGGTGCTTGAGATTACTCCTATGCAGCTCTTTCATTGCTCATCATCTGGGATTGGGTGTATGGGAAGAAAAACCACAAACCGCACCAAAATTACGGAGCCACCGAGGAGAAACAAACTTGTGGCTCTCTGAAGGCTTCAGTGGTAACACCTCTTAGTCCACTTTGACTCACACCCGAGTGGAAAGTCTCAAGACACAACCGCCACTGAAGCCCAATGTATTTCCAAAGTAAGATCAAGGTTCAGAAACAACAGCTTTCAAGTCACCCCAGTTCTGTTTTCTGCTTTTAAACCAGCACAGAAATATGCTATTAAACCGCAAGGGCAGAACTCCCATAAAATCTCCTATATCTGGAGATATTAAAAAGCTCATATGGTAAAGGTCAAGTCACTCCTGGCCACCCACAACCACCATGGGAACAAAACCAATACAGTACCTTTCATCCAGCACTAGGACAAATGCCAGAAGACACAATCTTGCTTTGACTACCCAGGATATTGGGTCTATAACAACATTTATAGTGCAGCTGGCAGCCCATGAGATGGCAAAGCAGAGATCTGGTTGGTTGCCCTGCATTGATCTCCCCCCAAACCAGTGATGGGCAGGTGCATCTCATTGTCTGTCTGCTCACCCTACTGGGAAACTCTGGGGAGATAAAAACAGCAGCTGAAGATCTGAAGACTGCTGATAGCTTTCATTTTATTTCTCATTAGTTGTGGTTCTTTATAGATACAGGAAGTTTTGGTTTATAGGTCCAGCCACAAAGTTCATCTAACACAAACTCTCCTAAACCCATCTTGTAATGTTTTTTAAAAAAATAAAAGCAGGGATAAGAAAGGCATATGCAACACCATTTTTGGTTGGGGTTTTTTTTGAGCTTTAGCATCTCAGATTAATGACTTCCTCTATATTTGATTTGTCATGCAACTAAGATGACAACACTGTCTCTGTCAGTCCTTGTTGGGAGAAGGGACTCCACCAGGTAGAGCACGAAAGGTCTCTGAATTTACACATAAAATGTAAAAGTGTGAAATGTAAACCAGACCCATAACCAGTTGTTTGGCTGGTTTAAGCTGAATTGCTGAAGGCCGTGGAATGACTCTAGTCTGCGTCAGCAGAGCATCTGGCCTTTATGCCTTTCTCCCCTGATATCACTGCAGAGGGAGGTCTGCCAGGGCGAGTCCTCCGCTTTTCGTGGCTGATGCACAGTCCACAGTTGCCTGCGCCCCTTCTCAGCAAGGAGCTAATTGCAGACTCCTCTAGCAAGTTGTCATTTTAGTAAAACTTCATTATTTCATCAAAACATACAAAAGAACGTTTCCTGGTATATGCTGAACTGCTATAAATAATTATATCAGGGTGTTCTTGGCAAATCAGCGAACAAAGCAGATCCTTACTTGTTTGCTGTGTTCATGGATGTGCATTTTCCACATGCTAGACATTCTTCCCCTGGTTGTACAGACTGTCCTGGATACCTGTATGTTGAACAAGTAAACAAGGCAGGCTATTTGTTCACTTACTCATTATTTCCAACATATAATTTACAAAGCATGAAATAATGAGATTACACTACTGATGAAAAACAAGTCTTGGAGATTCACCTGAATGGAAAAGTGAGTCAAGACTTGGGCCTGACTCAAGATTTAATTTCCTCCCATACCTTGTTGTGTGTGCACATGTATGAGAAGGCAACCAGGGGATAAAGGTTGCTGGACTCAGGATACTAATTTTTTTTGGCTGAAATCTTGATCTCAAAGTGTACTGTGCAGCATTGCTTTGGATGCAGAGACATACCACTCTGTACTTCAGTAGGTCCATGGCAGTAAACTTCATCAGCAAAAAGAAACATTTTTGATGGATACATGGGCAAAGTGCTAGACTAATCAAGCTGGTGAACTGGCCGTAATTCGCTGATAAGGCCAAAATAGGTACCGTTTCTGACACTGTAGGAAACACTTCCAGTGTTTTGTTTGTTCTGGCTGCTGCGCACTGGGTTGGGAGGAGTTGTGCCTGGCTGGAGGAAGAGTCCTGTGAAAAAGCGGAAGGTTTTTGTACTTTGTGGTGCTTGCAAGGTTAGCAGCTCTTTAATATCACACTAGCAATGTAAGCAAGGAACATTTAAGACTCCAGATAAAAACTGAAAATAGAAATTGTCTCAATGCATGAAATGCAATAGTTTTGTGTTCCCTGGTGCTCATGCTCACGAGAGGGCAACCAGGTCTCTCCCAGACTCTGTGCAAGTGTGTCGTGGCACGGCAGAGCAGCAGCCATGGCTCTACATGTCCCATATACACCATCAGTATTTTTCAATTCGGAGGCCTGCATTTCTTATACCCTGCAAGACAAATGGGAAAAAATAACTCTCTCTTGGTAGGAACTGAAACCCAGTGAAGGTCCTAGGTCTGACAATTACTGCTTGTGCCACTGAGCTTCCCGAAGGCAGTGTTTCTGCAGCCAGGGCCGGGAGTGATGGCCATGAGCAGCCCCAAGACCTGCTCAGCTCCTGGCTGGTGGGTGACTGGGGACGTGGGGGATTTTGCATTCACCTCTGGAGAGCAGAGTCTGCAGCTCTTGCTCAGCAGTTCCAGTGCTACGGGTGTGATGGACATTGCTGAGCTTCTGGGAACAAGAAAGCTGTTCCCAGAAGTTGCCAGTTCATAACACAAAGTCTCTTTGATGGCAGCATCCTGGGCAGAACATGCCAGGGACACCACAGTGTTGGGTCCCGATCCGTTTCCTGGCTCGGGAGAGGTTCGTAATGATCCCAAGAGTGAGATTAAGACACAGACGAGGTCAAATGCCACCAATCAGGCCGTTTTTTATTTGAATGAGTACAGAAGAATGGAGCGACAGGAAAGGCAGGAAATATTAGGAGGAAACTAAGCAAGCATTTGGAGACAGGCAAAGGATAGTCACCACCATGGATCCAGTGGCATCCCGTTGGTCCTCGGTCTTCAGTTTTTCGGTGGTGGGTGCACACCGCAGCTTTGTTCTCACAGTCTTTTATAGAGCGCAGCCCGGTACATGCGCATACATCCCACGCACTGTTCACGCGCTTCAGGTCTCGCTTATCACGCGACCTTCGCGTGGCCATCGGTGGGAAACAGTGCACATTCCTGGCGGGCAGTTGGCCCAGTCCGAGTGTCTTGTTTCAGTGGTGTCTGATACAAGTTTCCTCGAAAGCTGGAATGTGTCAGGTTTTGCAATTCCGCCGTGTTTTATCAGGCAAGCGTACACAAGCAAGCTCTGAGACAATTAACAGATATCTCAGTTCCAAGCTTTGAGACAATTATCTCAGTTCCAAGCTTTGAGACAATTAACAGATATCTCAGTTCCTCACACACAGGACCTGTAATACCTTGTACTTTCAGCCACTGTGAAGAGCATCTTTTTTTTCCCAGCACTTATGAGGAAGAAGCTGAAATGAATCTCTGCCTCCACTGAGCCACATCAAAGAAGATGAACCAGTTCAAGGGTAGCTTAGACCCCTGTTAAGGACCGGTGTTACTATTCACAGCAATTTTTTCCCTAGCCCCAAAATAATTTGCCTGGAAAAGGTCGTAAAATCTAGCCAGCCTGAAGTTAGCAAAATAAATGCCAGGGCTGCTCATCTAGTTCAATGTGTCTGCATGTCTGAAACCCTCAGATCTTAGTATCTTGATTTGATTATCTTGATTATCAGCATCTGCTTTAGTGGCTTACACTATCAAACAGAAGACATCAGTTTAAATTATGGCTTCTGTCTTTTACCTCCTGACATAGCTGTCACGCCCGGACTGTGAGGAGAAGGAGGATTGTAAAAGCAAAAGAGAGAAAGCAAAATAAAACTGCACGTGTGCTAGAGTGTCCGGAACAGGAGGCAAAAGAGCTGAAGCCCTCGGAAACTGTGGCCTCAGGTACCGCCCCAGGACAGCCTCTTTGGGAGGGTCATTTCCAGCAAGAACATCAATATGTCGGATCTTGTCTACACCTCCAAAGGAGGATGGAAGCCTAACCACGGTGAGATGTCCAGAAAAATGTCCAACCAGACCACTAGCCTTTCATTTCTCATCTGGACACTTTTGGATGCCTTTGGACAACATCTCCAGGCTTAGGAAGCGTTATATGCCAGCATATCTCTTTTTAGTATTAACGGCTTTACCACATAGCTTGATCCTCCTCTCACCAACCTCTTCACGCCTGCAAGGATTTGGAAAAGTCAGTTACGGAGGAGCAATTATGACACAGATTGGATATCAGGCTTCTGTGGGCAGAGGTGACAACGTTCAGTCCTACATGTGGAGAAGAGCTAAACAGATGGAAAATTTGTAGACAGGACCCGAATTTTTGTCATAAATTTTGTAACAAAGCATATTTGTCTCACTGGAGTTTGTGTGCCATGGCAAAAGAAATGTCAAATATTAATATTTGTAAAATCTCTTTTTCTGGTCCACAGATCGCTGCCTCCAACCGAGACCAGGGTGAATAGGCAGAGCTGGAGCTGGAGCTATTTCTGATGTTCCATGAGGTTTTGGTTTTCCCAGGCCCTTCAATTTTATCTCTTTTTCTTTTTCCCTTTGGTGAGATATCCACAACTCTTCATTTTACTCAAGGTTCGTTCCTCTCTCCCATTCTACTTTTGACTTCCTTTCCTTCATTTTCCCAAGCTCCCCTCCCTTTCTCATCATATCATATAATCTTTTTTTCCATAGTGCATGAAAACACATATTTCCTCTGCTGCACGCTAAAGGGGCTTGTTATCATTAAAATCAGCAAGTAAAATGCACGTAGGAATGACACTGATACTTTAAGAATCGTTGACTTTTATTACTCCAATAATGTCTTCTTGAAGGTATGCCATACCTTTGTTGCAGTGATTTCCAGTGCCCATTTTGTGGCCGAAATTCCAGTTTGTGCCATACACGTGCTCCTTCCTTCCTCTCTCCCCAGGACATACAACACTCCCTGAGCTGCCTGGGCCAGTCTCTCAACTCTAAAATCAGAAAATCAGTTGGCACATAGCCACGCGGGTGACCATTCGCACCAATCAAAACGACATAGTTTGAATCATCAAACATGCAACGCCCATGTTCATTAAAAAGGATTTCACAACCTCTACTGCTTCGGGTATGGCCATGTGGAGCACTCAAACAATTATGAAGAATGATCAATTTTATTGATAGTTTGTGAACAGACAAAAGAGCTAAATCTGACACATCACTAGTGACGGATATGTGTTCAGTGTATGAATGAAAGAAAAAAAATTAAGGAAATTATTTTCGTTAGATTTCAGAACAGCCAAAAGGATTTTAAATATTGTTGGTTTTTTTCTTTCTAAAGAAGTTGCTTATCTCAGGCTCAGCGTATTGCTGTCTTATTTTACAAACAAGCAAACAAACAAACAAAACCCATAGCAGAAGAGGCAGGGGACAATTTCCCTCAGCTAAAAAATTAACCAGTTTATGCCATCGCTAAGACTCTCCCATAGTGGTTGGTGCGGAGGATGGAGTCGATGCCAACAGCAGGAGGACGTGGCCCACCCGCTGCCGCTGCAGACCATTGCCGACGTGGGGAAGGTGGCTTCAAACTGTGCTTATTCTGCTATTTAACGTGATTCACGTGCAGCCTGAGTGGCCGTATTTGCTGTAATTACAGAAAGAGGCAACGCCAGGACTGGGTAGGTCTCATCTAGCTGGAAGAAACCCAGCACGGACTGAATTCAGACCAGAACCGGCCCCGGGCTGCTCCAAGGCAGCGCCTGCACTGGGTTCTTTTGGTGGGGCTGCTTTTGGGCCATCTCAACCTAGGTCAGACCCCGCGGATCCAGAATCCTGGGGTGAGCAGAGCTTGGCAGCAGGGTTAAAGGTCTGCAGCGAGAGGAAACGATTTCAGATTTCTAACCGTGTCCACCTACTAAAAAGCAGTCCTGGACTCTGACAGTGTGTCACCATGATGTGAGGAACCAAAGCATGAAGCCTATAGACCAGAGAAGGAGATTTTGGGTTGTTTCATGAAGTTTAAATAATACATTGCTATTTTAAGTACTTAAGATGGTATGAACTATAGTTTAAAATGCAATTTAAAAGTCAGAACTATTTCTTTGAAAGTCTCAAAACTGGCTATTTCAATAAATTTAGAAGGTAAAATTTGTAATATCCAACAGAAGATGTTTGGCAAAACTGCCGTATATTCAGAAAACTGAACCTAGATTTATTTTCCCTGAAATTTGTCCAGCATTAATGGGACTGAAAAAGTAAGGTTAGATTGTCCCATTGCATAACCAGACAAATTTGTAGGGGAGAAGGTGGCTGAAGAAAGACAGAAGCCTGTAATGGGCAACCGAAAGATTACTCGGTTCTGCCCGTTCCCGTTGTACTCCCCGCTCTCCCCTCTAACGGCAAGTACAGCGCTCAGTGCCAAATGTCGATGCGCATTTCAAAGAGCGTATGATCCCTCTCGGTCCGCGAGCTGAGGGGACTGGTGAAATAAAAGGAAATACTGCGAGTACAAAATTGACTTGCATACTGGGAGCACCGCTCGGCAGCAAAGCCCCGGTGCTGCTACTTTCATTTCCAGGATTTAAATGGAGAAAAAAAAGATACAGCTGAGCTGGTACTTAAAGATATTTGATCATCCTCAGCTGTACCGGAAAGGAAATTTGCAGCATCTCTGACACCTCATCAGAGATGCGAGAAGCTGCTGTAGACAGCAGTATAGATGTTTAAAGAAGGCTTCAAAACATCATTATAAATCTACCTGTGCGTTTTGTTGCAATAGCAAACAGACTTGCTTCTACATGGTGCTGTCGGGCGTCGGTAGGAGATGGAGGTGGGACAGCCCCGGGAGACACGGCCCCTCTGCCTCTGCCCATCCCACCGAGAAATGGTGTGATTTCATGGATGGTCAAAAGGTCTACGAAGAGCTGGGGTGCCCTCACACATGGACAAACCACGTCGGAGCATCCCACATAAGCATGATGCATTTTCAATCTAAGGGTCTAGAAAAACATTTCTGACAAGGGCAGCCCAATAGCAGCAAGATGGACAACGTGTTTCAGCCCAGGGATCTTTTCTTTTTTTTCAATGTGTTGTGTCTACCTGTGAAAATTAGAATACCGTGATGTGCCCATTTTTCATACTTACTCTACTTTACAAACACCGATTAACCCTCACGTGAGCGGTGAGGAGGTAGGTAAGTCTGAGTACCGGAGACAGTGCAGAGTTAGTTGAGAGATGAAGGAGATCTCATCTCCCTGCCTGGTGCTACGTTTAGGTTTA
Source organism: Gymnogyps californianus (assembly GCF_018139145.2). Lineage (NCBI taxonomy): Eukaryota > Metazoa > Chordata > Aves > Accipitriformes > Cathartidae > Gymnogyps > Gymnogyps californianus. The sequence continues at coordinate 43,394,015 of NC_059477.1, forward strand.
AAGTCAGCCAAATACCCCATCGATGCCACATCTTCTGTGCATCCAAAAGCTCTTCCTGAGCTTTTATCTGGGAGGCAGCCGCTGAGGAAGCCCCTTCAGAACCACAGGGCTCTTCCTGACGCCCTCCCTCATGGAGCGCTTCCCGGAGCTCCCAGACAGGCTTTGCCACCTGAGCTGAGCATCACAGCAACTTCCTAGAAAGCTTCGTACAAGGGTGAACGAGTTGCAAACCTTCAGCAAACAGAGATTCCTCCTGTCGGGATCTTGATCCAAACAGGTGCTCATTTGCCTCAAAAGGCGGCTTTGCTTTGAAGAGGGGGGAGCTGCACGAGAGGACCGGCAAGTTTCAGTCCTGTAAAACAGTCTCGGAGAGGTTCCTGCTGCTCATTAAGAGGTAAACTTTTCTTGGGCTGTGTGTCATGTCAATCACTGCTTTTTTGCAGACCCAAAGCCTTCTTTTCCTCTGTTAGATGCTGTTATCATCTTCAAAGCCATATCAAAACAGTGTTTGTTCTACGCTTTGATTTCCCCCACACAGAGATTTCAAAGAGTACAGGGCTATTTGAGAGGGAGAAAGAGAGGGAGCATTTCAGATGCTCTGTGTGTGTTTGTCTTCCCATGCCGGTGAGTTGGGTAACCGGTGATTAATCCAGCCCTGCCAAGGGAAAGGTGAGTTCTGACTCCACCAGCAAGCACACTGGTTGCAGTGGTCTGGGCAGCAATTGGCTCTTTGGTACCCAAAGTCACGTTTGCTTAGAAAAAGAAAAGGGTGACAAAGCACACATTCACTGTACTTGGTACAAACCATGACAGTTGTTTCAGTTTTGCAAGAGGAGGTTAATATGTCAGTGAGCAGAGTTAAAGCCTAAGTGAATCACGTTTCAATAACAGGTTAGATAAAGATGCACACGTGTGTGTGATTTCCACAGTCAAAAAAAAATCCAGGTTAGGTTAAAGAAGGTCAAATGGAAAACACTGAGAAGGTAGATATTCAAAGCCCACCGATTTTCAAGGTAAACCAGATCACATTGCCTAAGTGCACTGAGGCAGTCCCTAAACACCAGGTTGGTGGTGCTGATCCCTGGAAAATCAAACAAAACCACAAATAAGTAATAGCAAAAAGTCAGTTAGATTTCCATACACAAAAATGTGCAGACACCAAAGCAAGAAATGAAGTAAAGAAAAAATCCTCTACAGAATAATGTCATACAACGGGTGTCTTGGGTCCTCAAACTGTAGATACAGTACAGGCTAAGGGATAAAACAGTAGGTCAAGGAAGAAAACAGACAGATGTCAAAGAATATCTCACCAGCTGCAATAGTTACTCATTTCTCAGCAATCCCTATGCCCAAATCCTTAAATTCAGAAAGTTTTCCTAGTTCCTCTTCTCACCACATCTCAGAAGTTGCTCACTTACAACTTTGTCATTGCTCCAATTTATTAAAGACTGCACACACATAGTTAAAGAGTTCACCTTCTTAATTTCCCAGCTCGCACAGACATTGTTGCTATCAGCTACCATGATCTGGGGGTAGCCGCCATTCCTGGAGCTGGTTTCACCAGAAGATTTCAGTATTACCCAGGAAAATGAGGCTTTACTTCTCTTTCCTTCTTCCAAAGCTATCCACAGTCTCACCTTCCCTGCCTTTCTTCTTCCTCTAGTTTAAACACATGACTCCAGTCTCGTTTCACCCCAGCCAGCCTATAATTTTTCCTTTTGATCTCTCCTTCTGTCTTCATCAAATCTTGTTTATGCTGATTATGGTCACTACTGTTTTCTTCCTGATACCCTCAGCATGCTATTAAAAGTTTATTTACAGACCTATTGATGAATGCATCATGTTTACAGGCCTATTGATGAATGCATAACAACGTGAACTGAAGCGCATCAGAAAGTTTATATCTTCCTATTTTATTTGACCTTGTTAAAGTGAGGAAACAATTATTTTGTACAGAATACCCCCACCCAGACTTTGTTGATTTTGCACTTGTATGTTAATAAACTTAAAGACTTACATGGTCCTTATTTCGCTTTTTACCTGCACAGAGTACTTCTCAGCACTTTTCAATAATTCATTGAAAGTTTTGCTGCAGGGCTTCTGCCTTCGGGAAAGTATGCGATTGAGAAGAGCGATGCAGGTGGGTTGAGGTTTTCCATGATAAACATGTTGTGTCCCACAAACATTGCCCTGTAGTAGGTGCAACTTCTCATTGACTCTGTAGGTAAAACACAGAAAAGAGCAATAGGTTGCCTGTGGTTTTGCAGCACCCACAGGGCTTTTTTCCTGGGCTGCTCCCTGCAAAGCCCCGCCGAAGCTGAGGACCTCTGTGCAGATGCAGCTCGTGGCACACACAGCTCCTCGGCGGCTGCCCGCTGGCAGGTAGCTCCCGTCTTGGAGCACATCGCCAGTGAAAAACACTTAATCTAAGAAAATTCAGGTTTGCCTGCATATATTCAGTGCACCAGGGTGCTGTACACCTCGGCAGCGCCCAGCCGCCGGAGCAGACACACCGCGCAGAGGGGATGCGGACGGGCAAAGTCTGGGGCGAAAGGCGGGCGCCGGGCTGCAGCCCCCGCTCAGAGGCTTCGCATCCAGGGTGGGCACTGGTGAGCTGGGAAGCGAGGGGGGAGAGGAGGAATTGGGCCTGAGAGCACATCGCCTCCGAGGCCACAGAAAGTTTTTAATCCCCTCCCAGATCATTTTTACGCTTCCTGCAAAATTTGTAGCCTATTGGTTTTTTTCCCCACTGACAATATTCCTCCCAGCAGCGCACTGAAAGGAGCAGAACAGACGGTGGTGAGGACCATCCGCGTAGGCACCGGCTGAACAGAGCCGCCACTGCTCTCACTGCTATCAGTAGGAGCACAGCCCAGGGAATACGGACCCTCATGTCCTAGCTGTTGCACAGAAAATGGCATGTGGCCGAATGGCAATGTTTTGCAGGGCTAACATTTCTAATCGATGAAGTAATAGTAATAGCTTTCAAAAGAAAACGTCGTTGTTTAAATCTAGATCTTCTCATGATTACGTAGGAACATCAATGAAATCAGACTTTAGCTCTCTGCACTGAGCAATGGTACAGGTACGGACACCCGCTACAGAAACACCCGACTCTTAGATGAGAGAAACGTCCCTGAGCACTAGTAATAACTGTGTCTGCAACAAGAGATCCAGAAACCTCACACAAGGCTGCATCGCCAAGCGGATTTCATAAATCCACATAAAACACTGCATTTCTTTGTTTTTCCTCTAAAATAGTTCCTGGCAGATTTTTTTTTTTTTTAACCTTTTTAAACTTTTTTTTAACAGACTTGGATTCCGAGTGTGCACATTCCACTGCCTTTTGCCTCAGAGAGGTGGGTTTATTTATTTATTTAAGGATTTATTTACGTATTTTCACAGTATAGCCCAATTAAACGTGACAGCTTATTCACAATGGATTCCTGCCCGATGGCAGCTGAGACACATTACATTAAGAAAGACAGCATAATAAAGAATATAACTAGTCGAATTAGCCATCGGTATATTTAGTGCTCCTTTGTTTCGGGTTTTTGCCATCTCATATTTGCCAATCTTACGTTTGGGGACAAGGAGGCATGTTCTGTGCGTGCCACATAACTTGATGTTTAAGCAGCTGGCATTCCTCCATACATTATATGTTAAAATCACACAGAGACACGTGCACACCTTATTAATATTGACACGTCTTCATTACGAATCGTAGATGCTTTCTCCCTCCCTCTCCTAGCAGGCTGCCCACGGTGACTGTAACCAGAAACGTTTCTGGAAGGGGCTGACTGTTTGGGGGGATATTGCCCTGTCTGGTCTGGGATTGCCCAGCGTTGGCTCCTCAGGACACGGCTGTGCCCCAACACTTGGGGTCAGTAAGTTTCTTCTCTGCAATTGGAGAGGGACTTTTTACAAGGGCAGGTAGTGACAGGACAAGGGGTAATGGCTTTAAACTGAAAGAGGGGAGATTTAGATCAGATGTAAGGAAGAAGTTCTTCACTGTGAGGGTGGTGAGGCACTGGCACAGGTTGCCCGGAGAAGCTGTGGATGCCCCATCCATCCCTGGAAGTGTTCAAGGCCGGGTTGGATGGGGCTTTGAGCAACCTGGTCTAGTGGAAGGTGTCCCTGCCCGTGGCAAGGGGGATGGAATTGGATGATCTTTAAGGTCCCTTCCAACCCAAACCATTCTGTGATTCTGTGATTCTATGAATTCTTTTAATTCTCCTTTTTTCTTTTTCTCCTGAAATTATGCAATATGGAAATGAGTAAATCTTACTGCTGTGGTAACCGAGCCAACATGTTATCCGTGATGCCTTACCTCAGGTAGAGCAGGGCAGGGTTTGGGTGGTTTCTCAATCCCAAATGACAGCCCTGCTGCCTTACAGAGTGCCCCTGCCATCTGTGGGTGCGGGATCCCCGGCTCAGCCCTCGGGGATGGCTGGGTGCCCATGGGAGGGCTGGGGGGCTCTTGCTCCGGTTAATGCTGGTGGGATGTATCCACAGGAGAGAATACACTGGCTTCAGAAACTGCAAAAAAATATAGCATGGATGAGAGAGCACAGAGAAGAGTATTGTGAACACTTACAAAGTAATATTAATTTAAACAGCTACTCATGCTGAAGGAAAATCTGCTGAGTACACTGGATGTTCTCCCCCATAACAATACTCGTATGAAAGAACTTAAGACACTTTTTTTTTTCTTCTTTTCTTTTTGTGGACTAGAATTTGAAACATAGGAGATGCCAATGTCACATAACTCTTCTTACAGTATAGCTGGAAGCGGAACGTTGCTACATGGCATCAAGCTTAATAGACCCAAGGAAGAGTTTTTCCTGGGTAAATACTCAGTCTTAAATTCGAATGCAAGATGCCAGAACTTCAAGCTGTTTTTAAACCTAGATACACTTACTGCAAAAATACACTTACGCTAAAAAAATACACTTACCCTACAGCATGCACACCAATGCAAAGCTCAGCTCTCGCCCTGCAGCTCTGCAGGGCCATCGCTGTGCGACCAGCCTTCCTGGAGCGTCGGCTTGGGAGCCCGACGTGGTGATCCTGACCTCTTCATCACACCCGAAAAATACTTCTGCAATGGGCCGAGCCTCTCGCTTTATCCACTTGCATTTTGAATTCATCATATTTACATCTGTTAATGCTTCTCCTTCAGGGTAATCACGGGGGGGGATTAATTATATTCATCAGTTTAATTATGTCAGCTCTGAATTGCTTCACTTTTTACCCTAAGCTGTACTGTCCAGCACAACAGCCACCCTAAGGAGTGAACACGTGCATTTTACAGAGGTTTCCTGTCTTTCCTTAAAATATGAATTTTGAGCATCTTTGATATGTAACTTTCCATTTTCTTTGTGCCTGTGGTCTGGAAATGAGCTTATTTCCCTTTTCAACACAAGCTTCCACAGGTTACCAGTACTGTACCGATTGTCTTGTTCTTTCAGCGTGAGGCTTTTCTTCTACTCCTGTGATTCCCCACTCGTCTCTGGGACTTGCTTTTCCAAAAGCCTACATTATTTCTCTGCAGTTTATGTCATCTGCTTCCATTTAGAGGCAATCTCCTTCAAGTACACGGTCCTTGCCGTACGATGCTCCCGCAGACGTCCCGCTCGCTCAGGCCCAGCCAGGATTTCTAATTAAGCAAACTGGCAGCACACGTAACCCAGCCACTGGCACGCCTTCCCGCCTGGCAGAAAACTCCCCAGCTCCGTTTCTAGTACTCCCATCGCCTTTTTCGGGAGCGGGGGGGAGATTCAAGGCGATGTTAACCCGTTGTTCAAGCAGTGATGCAGCCACGGGGGCTTTGGGACGTACTCAAAGCAGGCTCGCGGGGAGAGATGATGCTGATGGAGATGGGGATGCAGGCGCTTGCCCCGCCGCCCCAGCTCAGTCCCGGCTGCAAACGGTTGCAGGGAGCTCGCGGAGCAGCGTTACTGCAGGTGAGGTCGCTCTGTTCCTCTTTGCAATGACTTACTGCGGTTGGGTCTTATCACCTTTACAGATACTGCAGATAAAATGCATGGGACAGAAATACCAGCAAGATGGCATTTAAATCCTGTTGAATGGCAGGATTCATCACTTCTTTTCAAATATAAAGAATTAGCAAAAAGAAAAATAGTATAGAGAGTGCCACATTTTTTGGAAAAGCAAGATGACACATCCTTCTAGTACCTCAGTGCAACACTCAATATTATTGCTTTGCAATCTAATTTCATTGCTCCACTGGGAAACTATTTAGATACGGTACCTCCAGGATTGTTCTAATGATATTGGTATTATTGGCATTGATACTAGTGTCAACTTTACATACCTCAGTGGTGAGAAATTCTTAATAATCATTGCACCAAGAATATAACAACATTAATGATGTGAAAGCTTCCCAGTAGAAGATGTTTTCTCCCCGTTCCAGCTCCTGCAAAGGACGGAGCGCCATGGCTGGTTTCCTCCTGCCCCTCTCCCCGGGTTGGTTCCCCGGGAGGACAAACCTTGAAAGCTGGGTGACAGAGACCTGCGAAGAGCTGCTCGTGTCCCCGAGCACTCCAAAAGGAATTTCTAACTCCATAATATTACGTTCTCAGCAACCTCCTAATCCTTGCAAGCTCTTTATATCGCTACCCCTGTCAAGCCCCTCTAGCATCAATCACCGGTGGTGTGTGTGATCAGTTTAAGAAACTAAATAGACTGGTCAGATCCAGACATTTACTTTGTAAGGGACCAAGCTCTTTCCTGCCACATAAATACCTTTTCTTTCTATGGGAAATGCATTTTCTTTGAATTATCCTAATGAGAAGAAAGGCTTTAAGGGAGAAGGCCAATGTTACACAAAGACAACGGACAACTTTTTAAGAGGTTACAAACTCATGAAGGGCGGTGGTTTTTTTCACTATTGGAATGATTTTGTTAAAAACATAAGCATTTTTGCAATAATAGATTTGATTCCTTCTTTGGCCTGAAATGCCAACTCTTTGAATTTTAAGCCTTCTTTTGTTTCATCATGAATTTACTTTTTCCCATTAGTTCTTAAAATGACTGCGTCGTAACAAGGCAAGTGCCTGTGCACTGATGTCCAGGCTGACGGAAGCACAGACCTTTCTCCTGTTCATTGCAGTTTGGGCATGCCCATGGACTGGGGCTTGGACAACATCCCGTCGCTTCCTGACCTCGCACCGGGACTACCAGGAAGACCGGCCACTTTATACCCGGTGACGCATTTTAATTACCTGAGCAGCAGCAATGCACGGGAACGAGCTGCATTTTTTCTCATGCTCATTTTGCACGTTACGGTCCGACCTTTTGTAGCGAGAAGCCTTGTTGCGACCCGAGCGCAGGAGGGGGCTGCAGGGGCCGGGGCTGCCGTCACTGGGGTGGGCGTCTGCTGCTTGTAGCTGGAGGTTGAGGATCGCGTTGCAGATCCGGGAGCGGCCGAGCAGGGGATGGGCATGCTGCAAACAGCTGCCATATCCCCCAGCAACATCTGGCCCAGTGGCATGGGAGGAGAAGCCCAGCTGAGGGGAAGGGCCGATCCCGCCGTTCCTGAGACCACCACAAAGCGCGGAGGCAGAACTGCGCCCGCTGGACTTTTAAAAAGAGAGATATTTTTGTAGTTATTTAAAAATACATAGACACTTAAGTTTTTCTCTCTGGAAAAAGACAACTCTGCTCGCCTCTCTGTAATTGACTGTGTTGGGAAGACAAAACACAACTGGATTTGTTCAGGGTCTTGGTTGCATTACTATGCATATGATGCACAGTGGGCTCAGCGCGGGGCTGCAGGGGCCGGGTCGGGGCGGCCGCCTGGGACTGTCTGCCTCTCGGCAGCGGGGCTGGCTGTGGGAACTATAGAAATGGCCACCTATAGAAATCACCTCCTACTCTATTTCCTTTCAGGGAAGTACCTTCATCTAAATATCTCCAATTTTTGAAGACTTTCAGATGGAAATCCTGCAAGAAAAATCGATCCATCACCCTACCCAGGTTTCCAGAGCAGGAGAGATGCTAGTTATGCAACAGACACTTAAAGGACTCTATAGACACTCTACAGACTTTATATGGACACTTCAGGGAATATGAATTGCTCCTTCAGCTGTTCCACGCACAGAAAAGACAACTTTCTCCTAAACCAGATGACACATCAACAAGCTTGGGAGACTCTTACACCTTTCCACTACTCTTCTGCATTTCACCAGCTAATTAGCTCCCAGGGAAGAAAATCCATTTTTGAAGTAATTTCTAACGGCTTTATTGTCTCCAGAAACCCCAACCCCAGGCACGTTGGCTGTTGGAGTGGGTGACAACCCACCCATGCTCATGTACAGTGGCTCTCCAGCCCGGGCCCCGCTGCATGGGGCACGGCTGGCACCGGCCGTGCGTCCCGGCAGCACTAGGTGGTGTTGCAGAGTAGTTTTGCTCTAAATTAGTGAAAAGGCAAAGATTTTTTTTGTACTGGTTTAATCTACTAACACTATCACAGCCGGGTGTGTTTGTATTGGCCAGCCTTCCCAAGACTTAAAAAGTTAATTCAAAATGTGCTGCCCACGGGTTTGCCAAGGAAGGATGCTGGGGACCGGTGTGCCGACCGCCGGCCTCAGCGGGAGGAGGTGGTACCCGAGCATCCCTCCGCTGCCCACGCACCTGGGCGACGGGGTAGGGGTTACGTATGTATATACATCAGTAGTTTCAGCCCTCTTTCCAGTAAATAGTATTTTCTGTAGCCTCAGACGGTTTTGAATCCAGTATACCCGGATCCAGTGCTGAAAAGCCCCAAAGAGGATTCCTAGCACTCCAGGACTTTTCTACGTGTCTAAGTTTAGGTTCATTTTCGCAGTGGATGGATGAAAACGACACGCAGTTTCTGACCTGGATGATCATCATTAGAACTCACCCCCCTGAAAGAAAGAAAATTTTAAATCGAATTTTGCTATTCTTGGGATTTCCAATTCAAACATCGAAATATTTCAAAATAACTTAGCTATTTTGAAAGCTGAACATATTGGCTGCTTCAAGGAAAATTTTTGTTTGGATGTATCCAGAAGAACTACATAACAGACAAGGAAAGCTTATGCTACGTATGCCACCTACAATGAATGTGGACATAGAAGAGAAAACGGGAATAATGATACTTGCTCTCTTTTGTGAAGTACTTTTTTATAAAAGCATTATGTAGGGGCTTAGCGGTACTAAGAGTGTTTATAGTGAAATAAATTGGAAATCCTGAATTATTTCAGTCCCTTGCAGTGCCACAAATTGAATGCAGTTTCTATTAAAGCACATTTCAGGAAAAAAAATTCTGTGAAAGCTGAGTACCTACAAGATATTTATTAGAAGCATGTTTCTAGGAAATAATTCTCCTTGCCTTAAACTCTACAAATTCTTCCAGGATTCACTGGATGGCTCAGTCTGATGTGCTCGGTCTTGACTATCTGACGGTAGTCAAACCTTGTGTCTGTTTCCATTTTGTAGTAATAGGGTAATTTTAACTATAGTGCTTGTTCCCAGTAGAAAATGTTCCTGTGGCATACAGCACTAAAACCTCCTACTGTGAAGATTTGGCACTTAGGCTATCACCATTAAAATCTTATTAATTCTAATTATTATGCCATTCCCTGAAGAATAAACCATGTTGCATCTTCATAAAGTGCATAACGGGTACCTATTTCCGTGCTCTCCGTAATTCTAACACATGGTATTTGCTTTCACTCCCACTTTCTACCTCCTCTCCTTCCCACTAGCTCTCGCAGCTAACACAAGCTTTCTGCTGAGCGACTTTCAGCCCTTGGGCCACCGCTGGACTCATTAATGCTTATGCACATTCCCACAGCCTAGTGTGGAAGAGGTTTTGGTGGGGTTTTTGGTTGGTTTTTTTTGTTTGGGTTTTTTTGCAGTATCTTTGAGCATAGTAGTATCCACACCACACACATTACAAGACAGATTTTATGTGGGTTTTTTTTCCAAGCTAAGGGTAAAATGCAAGTATCTCAGCCTCCCAGCCACACACACGCTCCCAGGCTGCCCGAGCGCTGCTTCACTCTCTGCCCCTGTGAGTTTGTCCCATCATGGCAGCTATAAGGAACATATTTGGGAATTTCTCCGACTGCTAGAAAAAGGGGCTTTTGATCATGAGATGCTGGAAAATATTGCTGGAAACTGTGCATGCTCTACTTTGACCTACAAGGGATTTCCATGTTATACATTTAGGCATAAAAGTATAAAACATACATATAGTTTATATTATTTTTTCCGTATTTTATATAACCTTTCTAAAAGTGCAAATTATGCATCTACCAATTATACATCTACCAATTCTCTGTACAATTTTAGGTGCATGAATAGCCCTGATGAAATTAGTGCACACAGTTGGGAATACATTTAATTCCTCTCCCGGCTGAGGCTTACTGTGCAAGGTGTAAACCTAACTACTGTCACTGCTCAAAACGCAATTCCCTGGACTTTAAGTTGTATGGAGCCATCGGATTTTCTTAAATCAGTGTTGGCTTTGTGCAGCCAAGGGGTTTGTCCTTCTGAAGGAGCGTCTTAAGGATGGGCAGGCAGTGTCGGTGGCAGAGGGCAGACCCTGCGTCTCTGGGCAGGCTGCATCCGCGCTGGCCTCGGCAGCATCCCAACGTGGTGACCAGCCGTGCCTGATCCCAGATCCCGGCTCCCAGATCTTGCCCTCTGCACTCAGAGCCCACAAAGACCAAACGAGCCCAAACTTTACAAGGACACGAAGCAGATCCTAGCCTCCTATTGTAAAATCTACACGTGAAACGCCCCCGACATTTCTAAATCATCCTGGTTTTATGTAGCTGTAACACTTTGTCACACTATACACTTCTATACAATATTGGTCCATACAGTGAATTAACAACACCTTTTGACAAAGTGCTATCTCCTGCCACCATCGCCGTGTGATAAAGGTACTTCTACATTTTTCATTATTCAAGCACACTCCCAAGCACCCAGAATGAGCAGTGAAATACTTAATGAGACATTTATCTAGTCTATGTATTTTACATTTTACTGATAGTATAATGAGGCAGAGGTACTGAAATGAAACATCCCTAACATTTCACATAATTTTCCACTTCCACTCCACCATTTTTAGTATTGCTTTTGGGTTTTTCACTGTTCGATGTTTTGAACTTTATCATCACTATCAATAATCACTATGTCAAATGCAACACTCTGCTACGCTTTTTTGGCTGAAAGAATGCCTCACCATTTATCTTCAAGCATATTAGGAAGATGATTGCAGTCTAATAAATATAGCATCAATTTCTCATTCACTTTCAGTACCTCATGTAGATGTTTCCCACTATTGTTGCTGCATTTTTAGTTGCTCAAACCTTTATCAAAGCTATTAAAAATGTATTCTTCACTGTTCCTAGGAAGCTTTTTATGCCTATTTGTGCCCACCTCTGCTTTCCATAGAACCCAACGCACTCGAGCACCAGAAGTTTTTGTGTCTTTAGTCTTTCAGTGATGGCCTAATTAAAGGGAAACAAGATTTATGGGGAGATACAGTTTATTAGACTAATTTAGATGGCTGAAAAGCAGCCAACTTGTTGGGCACGCAAGTCCTCGTTTAAATCCCTGTACTTAATGTAACTGTTTATGAATTGGTATTTCCTTTGCCTACTTCTTAATATTGTTTATATTGATTGTACGGTTTATTTGTGCGGCAATCCTAAAGAAAGTCAGAGAATATCCATACAACCATATATTTTACCTATACGACACTCTCATCTACACAAAGAGCATTGAAAACTTCCTTTATGTGAAAAATTACATTGAGTACTCACGACTATATCTGAATTTTCTGAAACTGGCAGAATCTTTCAGAACTCACATGCCCACTCTCCGCTTTTTTCAGTGTATTTTCCTATGTTACAGGGCACCTTTTTATTTAATACAGACGTATTCGCTGTATGTAGTCTAGTGCAGGACAAGTAGATAACTCTTCTGTGTGCCCTGTAAAACCCAGTGATATCTTTTGATTTTTAAAAAGCTATGCTAAAATATCTGCATTCATGCAGAACTATTATAACTTCTTCTAGAGTATCTCGGCCATTATTTAGAATTTTTTTCTCTGACAGATTAGTAATTTCTGTGGCTGACACCCAAAATCTCATGACCTGCTGAATCCCATGAGCATGGCAAAGGCAACCAGAGTCATCGCAATGATGAAAACCTGTTTTTTCCTTGCAGTCTTCACACCATAGGGACCATAGGAGCTCAACGTTTCCTCTGCCCTAATTCTGACACAAATAGATGCTTCTTCCCTGTTAAAAAAGAAACACAGTCCACAGGCCCTAGACCCTTCAAATCCACTGGAAGACCATAAGAAAGAATATACGTGCACTGGAGTAAGAGGTCAGAAGGGTTTGTATATTGAAAATATGTCTGTTTCTGTATTGAAAATAAGGGAGATTTGAATATTTAATGTTTTTATTCATGTATTGTTCCTACACAGGACTATTCCTACTATACTCATTCTTTATTTGAAAATGATTAGAAGAAAATAACTTCTAAGAAAAAGGGAAAAGATGGTATCTCTGATTAAAAGAATTAAACTTGTCTGTAATATCACATTTATTTTCTATTATCCTGTTGTGAAATATTTTTCAGCCTTGTCTCCCCGCCTCCTGATAAAAACCACGTTAGTCTCCCTTTCTTTTTCTAATCTACTGGTACAAGTATCAGACTTATAAGAATGATTGCTTCTCCCCCTGGGAGTCCTTCAGAAGCCTGACGGCACCCTCTGGATTCGCCCATTTCCCAAGTGTAATCCCATCCGCCCATAAAGCCCCTTTAATTTAATCCCATCCAGCCATTCAGCTGAGGAGAATCGGCGAGGGCTTTGGCGTGGGGTGGCTGATCCCCTCGCTGAGCACGGGGAGCAGCCGGGGCGGGTGGCCGCAGCCCCTCGCCTCCCCAGCGCCAGGCAGGGGAAGGCAGCTGCCCACCCCGGGATGCCCTGGCAGGGCGAATCATACCGACGCACACCAAGCCCTTGTTTGCTTTGGTCAAACGGCGTAACTCGTATGTCTATCCTACTACAGTAACGAATTATAGGTAATTATTAAGTAGGGGTAGAATAAAGCAATTACCATGCACAGCAGTAATTAGTGCCTATTGTAGATACTGCTCAGCCAAGGAGTAGTTGTAGCAATGGGGTAAGGCAGCGTGGAAGAAGGGAAGGGAGGTGTAACGCATGGGGTGTAAGGGGAAAGCAAACTCTCAAGCCAGCCGTGTCCCCAGGTCCGGGCTGTGCCGGAGTTGTGCGAGCTCTCAGCCAGGACTGACAGAAAGCCCCACTCCCTTCTTAAAGTAATGAGTAATATAGTAACTGACCACTGAAAGCTACTGTACGCTGCTGGAAAACATAGAGCATCTTCAATGTCAGTATAAAAAATAAATTAAAAAAAAACCCAAATAAAAAAAACCTCAAAACCCCTCCCCCAAACCCAAAAAATTAAAAAAACCCACAAATAAAAAAAAACCTCAAAACCAAAAAAACCCAAAAAAGAAATTAAAAAAAAACAAACCACAACAAAAACAGGCTGCACAGAACACCTGGAAATCCTTCTCAAATTACTTCACAAGCTGTGAATGGCAATTACCAAGATAATAATTTTTTCTGTCCTCAGCCTTCATAAGATAACGTCATGGTCTGGATCTGTAATGAACCCGATTTTCACCTTTCTTTGTGCCAGAGAGTGTGTTCGCAGCACAGTGAACGTTACACCGCTTTGGAGTAGCTCATCGTCTTCCTACAAAACCCCGCCACGTTCCTCCGCAGCTTTGCAGAGGTGCAGGAACCAATACTGAACACATCGGGAGAGCAGGTGGCTCAGCCGGCCGGGCACGAGAGCCTTAGCGCAGGCTAAGCACAAAGAAATCCGTCTCTTCTAACCCAGTACGATCTCTTGCAAATCTGCCACACTGGTAGCATGCACAGAAAAGGCTTCCTTCGTTGGCAAGATCATCACTATTTTGGTGTGAAGTCAAGTCAATCGGAGCACAGACATATTCGTGGTTAAGGGGGATGGGTTTCCAAAAGCACAGTTGCAGCTGGATGCAAAGCAACCCGATTACCAGGCATGCCTTTGAATAATTAAACTGCGGAGTGCTTGTACAATCCAGTCTTAAAGAACCACCAGGCGTCTGTCCTGAAGCATAAATTGCATGATACAGTCCTTCAAATAATTTTCTATCCACATAGAAAAGCCCGACTAATTTTGGGGCGCTATTTTTCTTCAATAACCACAGTTCTTTCCTATAATAAGATCTACAGCTAAACAAAATTCATAGAATGTAACTTTGGCCAAATTCAACATGCTTCTGCAATGAGGGTACTTGAAAAGTTAAAATACTCTAGATGAATGAGATTGCCTTTGAGAATTCTGAGTTCACCATTGGATAAGGCCGGATTTTGTCATTCTTGTATGTCACGTATGAAGTGGCCCAGCAATCTCTTAATTTTTTAAGCATTTAACACTTTCAACAAATGTATTTTACTATTTTTCTCATCATACATTTTCCACATACTGTGTCTGTACTTTCCATTTCAGTAAATAGATTACTAATCTTGTTAGTATAAAAAGAATAGCTTCTGTAGCCTATTTTGAATATGCTCCAATATAATGAATTATAACTAAGAATCCTGAAGCACCCAGATGACAGGCAAAGATTACCACATCTGTGAGATTCTGGTTATAAAAAATGCAAGTTAATTTGCTGGAGTGTCATGTATTTAAGCGCACTGCTCATGTTTAAGTTTATTTGGCTATATCCTAGTAATTTAGGTCAACCGAGTCAAATAATACAATGACACCGGACTGAAGTCTGGAAGGTTTTTCGCCTCCTGTCTTAGCCCTTCATCTTCAATTGTCAACATACTCCAAACTTCACTATCGCTGTCAGAATTGACATTGGAATCTGCAGCAGTATTTGTCTTAATCCAATATTTGTCTCATTCCCACTTCTTACTCTCAGTATTTGCCTTATTCCCGAGTGTTTTAATTTTTGTGTTTGTCATATGTCTTCCCTGTTCCCAAAGACTCATCTGATCTGGTTTCTTCTCATTGCGTCTGTAAATGATGGTGCAGTGCATGCATGTGTAATGCAGGACGCCGCGGAAGTGGAGAATAATGACGGGGAAGACTCGGCCGGTGAATGCTGAGCTGCCGAGGTACAGCTCCCGCTTCCACCAGCAGCATTTGCTGCTCCCCTTTTCCTCTCATCTCCCACTTGTCCTATTTTCCACGTGCAGACTGTATGCACACGGACAATTCATTGCCCAAGCCCTAAGGAGATAGGCCACAGGCCATGGGACCCCCTCTCCCAACAAGCACGGGAGCCCCAGAAGCGCTCACTGGGCACAGACAGAGCCCCAGCGGGAGGAAGAGAGAACGGCTGAATGACTTTGGTAACTGCTTTACAACGAGGCCACCGTTTCCTAATCACAGTGATGAAGTAACACCAGTTCAACAGGCCCCTGTGTTGTCTTCTCCATCCTATGTCTCGGTCATTCCACTAAGGAAATGACATATATCGCCCAAATCCAGCATACGAGCTGGAGGAAGGAGAGGAAGAGGCAGAAAAAGAGGAAGGAGGGAAAGGTAATAAAGAGAGAGGTAAAAAAGAGAAAGAGATAAAGAAAGAAGAGGGAAAGAGTCCGAGAGAGAGAAGAAAGAAGGAGAGGAAGAAGTCTTTATTCTTAGCTCAGGACGAATGTAAGACTCAAAATGTCTAGGGAAAAAAAGGGGAAGAGGGAAGACAGAGATAAAGAAAGAGAAGAGGATAGATGCCCCCAATCCACCTGTGAAAGGAAATCTCCACATTAATAGGCTAAAGACCATATAGAAAGTGGTAACTCGGCAAACTGCAAGTTCCCGAGCAGAGGAAACGCAAGAACGGGGTGAACGCCTTTGTCCTTGGGTGGCAGCAGCAAGAAGGTGGCCTTGGGGACTCCTCAGCTGGTTAGACAGCACTGTGGAGGGAAGCTGATGGCTTGGCTGGAGATGTCAGACCACAGTGAGGTGTCATCTGTGTAGGTCTGCACCCGTTAAAGCAGGCAGCGGGTGGTTAGGGGAAGACTCAAGTGCAATGGATATTACACAGCAGAATTAGCGCATCTGCCCGGCGCTGGGGCTGGGGTGGGATTCGATGCGCCATACAGGCAACTGCAGCGCTGGGGCACGGCCAGCCCTGCCCTGTCACTTGATGACGTCCCACAGCGATGAGCTGTCACACGGACACGTGCAGCTCTGGGAACTCCTCACAGTTAGCAAAACGGGGCAGATGATGAGCTTCGCTCCCGCTCAACCCCTAGCTTTGATGTCCGAAGTCCATTAATCCAGACGCAAAGCAGAACGTCTCATCTCACTGGTTCTTCACATAAACCCACCTAGTGAAAGCTTTTTGACTGTTTCACAAGGCTTGAAGTATAAAAGGCATGTAATGTCTGAGACGTTTATTTTACAAAACTCATGCGCGCATCACTGCCTTGACTCATGTTCACACATTTCTTGTGGGAATTGGCTCCTGTGGGAGTTGCTTCCCGTAGATCTAAATCTGCTTCAGATCACCTGCAGAGGAATCCAGCAGATTCCTCCACACAAGACTCTGATGACACCACGCTAAAAGGAACTGAGATTATGAATTTTGTGCCAGAAGGCTATTAATTCTAAGTCTCCTACTATGTTAAATCTGTGTCAGCTACTGCAGTAGTGATGTATAGTGTAGACTTTCAACCCAAATAAAAGGATCTTTGCTACTTTTTGTGTGATACATCTTCTTGGTAAGCCAGTCTATACGCCCAATTAGTTCCATCTCAGTTATTGGTTGTATTATTATTATTATTTTACTATTGCAATTATTATTTCAGTGTTCTGTAATGTCTTCAAGAGAAAGGGCATTCCCTTGACTAAAATAGTTACAGAATGAAAAGAAGAAGAGAGAGGATGAAGGAATGGAGAAAAAGAGAAAGGGAGATGTGAACAGTAAGAGGAGTGAGCATTAGCCAGTGACTGTCTATATCACAAAAAGACACAAAATTTTAGAAGACCCCCAACTTTGAGATACACACAACAGGCACAGCAACCCAGCAGTACTTTTTAACCGTGTTGTATGAGATACAGAATCTGCAGAGGGGGTAGATGTGGAGAGGGTCTTGTTCAGTGCTTGAACAAGATCTGACAGAAAGCACCTGGGTGCACTAAATGCACATGAGAGAGAGGAATTACAAGGTAGAATAAAGCCCTTGCAATAATTTATGCGACTTCAATAAAAGATACATATCCACAAATAGGAAGTTTAATCCCTAGTTTAGCCATAGCCTGGGATTACTTGTTCCTGCTCAGTGTTTTTTAGGGATCTCTAGGGTTTTTTGGGTGCTTGTGGTCTCGTATGACCTGAGACTATCCCAGGTGGTCCGCAGCCGTGCTCCCAAACCCAACACGCCTGCAACACCTCAGGTGCAGTCATCCAGGTGGGAGACACTTTTCTGCGGGGCCAGCCCAGGACCGTGCAGCAAACGCACCGTGGTTTTGCTCGTTTACATTTTGTCAGGATTGCCGATATTCTTGCAGAAGTTTCTGCCTGAGCCCTAAATCTTAAAAAGTATTTTCTCAAAGCTTAATTCCATCTAGTATAGTCAGTTTTGCTGTTGTCGATGTTAATTTGATGGAGAGAGAATCGAGCCCCTACGACATATAATGCACTGAGCCTCCCTATCCTTCCCACGCCGGCTACTACCCACACTCACCTTAAACATTTCCATCATTATAAGCATAAAACAGCGATTGTGCTGTGTGTTGACTTCTCTCCTTGAACTGGATGGATTTTTACTGCAGCTTTTTGGATTACTGAGCCCAAATGCTGCAGTAATAATAAAGAAGTATTAATGTTATTAGCTAGTATTTTCCCCTTTGGATGTCATTTCATATCCTCTTCTCTCTCTCCCCTCCTCTCATCTGTCTTACTACAAATCATAGCTCGCTTTACATACTGAGAAGCAGGCTGAAGAGCTTGGCAGTGAGAATTAATTGACAGAAATGACGAAAGACTTTTCTTCCTATACCTAAAATACTCTGCAATATTGCCAAACTGGAAGTTCTTTTAGGAGTTTTTTCTTCAAAAATAAAAAAATAAAAAAAAAAAATCAGAAATGACCTTAACAAACCAAGGAAATTCTGCGCATCACTCCCTCTCTTCCTATTGAGAGAAGCAGCACTGCCAGAATACACAGTACAATACGTCATGAATTCACATGCATAAGCATTTCAAAAATCCTTCTTGGACAAGGTTTCTATTTAATTGGCTTAAAAAGCCACTCTTCTCCCACACAGTCTTATGCAGAACCATCTGTGCAGGGAATTAGCAATCTGGATAAATAGTCTGTGAAGGAATTCGCC
Organism: Gymnogyps californianus; assembly: GCF_018139145.2. Lineage (NCBI taxonomy): Eukaryota > Metazoa > Chordata > Aves > Accipitriformes > Cathartidae > Gymnogyps > Gymnogyps californianus. Next base: position 43,412,458 of record NC_059477.1, read on the forward strand.
CTGCCTTGCGCGGCTGGACATTGGGGAGCTGAATTCCAGCAGTTGTGCTGACCGCTGCGCTGAGCTCGCCGAGGGGCTGAGCAAATAAATTCAGAAGAAATAAAGGGCTCAGAGATGCACTCAAAATTCCGGCTGTGCTTGCAAAGGCCTGTGAGATGCTGGGACCTGAGGGAAGAGCAGAGAGCAAAAACACGGGGATTGCTGAGGAGCAGAAGTCAGGCCGTTTTACAGCCATTTTGGTGTGGATGTGAAAACTTGTGGTCTACAGTTCTTTGTTTGCTTATGACAGAAGGAATTTAGGAAGAACCGTCGACACCTTGTTGATTAAAAATTAAATAGGGGAAAGAGCACAGAGACCCTAAGAAGACATTGCTGTTGGGCACTGCCTTGCAATTGCATCGTTTCCAAGTATCCCCAGTATCGTAACCGCTGCCAAGCAAGCCCAGCGTGTGGAGATGGAGGCTCCTGCTCTAGCGCATGTACAGTCTGGTTGAGAAACATAAGTGAAAGAATAAAGACTGTAACCAAAACAAATTTAAAGGATGTTCACAGTGCATTTTGCAAGCCTTTGAGCAGAGCACCAAAAATTGCCAGCAGGAAATGTGCTGGGTGCTGGATTCATGGTTATTACATCTGTACACGGATGAACAAGAGGGTCAGTACTTCAGCTCTTCCCCCCCTCTCTGATTTTTACATGGACAGTTGGGAAAATCTCTCCATCCTGGTTGTTGAGGCTATAACCCAAGTCTTCAGTTACACTTCAACCCCTCTCACTTTCCAAGTGAGACATTCCCATCCAGCACGCGAGACTCCGCAGGCTCCCGCGAGGACCATATGGAGCTTGCTTTCGGAAGAGTGGCAGCAGGAGCATCTTACTCTGCTTTTAGTATGTCACACATTTAAATGTTTCTGAGCAAAATCCTGTGGGCATGTCCTAGGGATTACTCCCCAGATTTAAGATGGGAGGAAGCTACCACGCAGCACAGGCTGAGACAGGAGGGCTCCCAGTGCCACCCTACAAGTTGCACCTCCAGGACTCCTGGAGCAATGTTAAATGGCTCCGTGTGTGGCATATTAATACAGGCTGTGCTCAAGATATTCAGTGCCCACTTAACAACCCCAAACTTTCTCTGGGCACTGGTATTATTACCACTGCAGTGTGATACCTCTCAAATTATCCCTGTAGCGTGACACCCCTAGAACATAATTTTCAAAGCAAGATTTCCAAGACAGCAAGGTGTGCTTTTAACATTTTTCCATGCTAAATATCAGCCCCCAAACCTGTTGTGAGCCACGGCTGCGCCTGAAGTTTCTCCGGCTGCGCAGACCCCAGGGTGCCATGGCAGGGTGCAGCCCACTCCTCTTTTCCAAGCCGTCTCCCATGTACGTATCCCTTCAGTGCCCCCGCGTGCCATTCCCTTACCAGCTTGCTGCTCCTCCATCTCAGTCCAAGGGAGTAAAAGTATCAGATGCCTGCTATCCAATCCAATCTCCCCAGCGGACACTAAAAGGATAATAAAAGGATAATTTACTAGTATTCATTCAGATAATCCATCTTGAGCAGATTTTGAGCTATCTGCATATGCCTAATTAAGATTCACTGCAGAGCGTCTGCTGTCGGTGCCACCGCAGCTTCCCGGCGCGGCGCGTGCCGGGGGGGGGCCCCGCTCGCCGTCCTCCATGGCCGCTCCCAGGACAAGAGGTTCCCCTTCACGGGAGCAAGGTGCTCCAAAAAGAACAAGTCAGCTGCAGTCTGAGAATTTGCAGAATTTTTCTACTTCAACAATAGAAAAAAATCTTTCCTGTGTTAGCAACAATTTCAAAGAATATACCCCTAAGGGAGTCATCCTTTCAGCAATATAAATTACTTTAAAGGAGGAATCAGCCCAGGCAATTAGACCTTTTAGAACAGGTGACCACCCTCCTACATATTAAATCTTCGAAGGCAAACCTGCCTCTCCCATCCCCAGCGATGCAGGATGCTCGAAGTGTCAGTAAACATACAACCATAATTACATGAGCTGCCTCATTTCACTAGAATCTTTTCAAGATTCATCATCTGTGCATTGATTTTGGATCGTAGGACTGCATGCTTTCCTCTTTTGTTAACACATTTTTAAGCAAGATTTAACCTCACAAAGATAATTTGTTCCTAAAGGTTCTGTTGACGCAGTAATGACAAACTCGGCAGGGTGCGTGGATCTGGCCTCTTCGGCAGTGCCACTGTCAGGGCACCTCCTGCCCTTCTCCTCCAGCCTAACGCTGGGGAGCTTTCTCAGCCCTCCCTTTTGCCTGCAAGCCGTCTTCCAGGTCAATCCCACGGCGATGTGATCCCTTACGGAGCGGTTCAGTGTACCCACTCACTGCTTCCTTTTGCTAAGGCGCCAGGTTTTAAGTCAGGAAATGGTGTCTCGGAGTTTCTTCAGCCCTGATTGCCTGGTTCAGCCCTGATTTGAGAATAGACAAAGGAGAAAAATAAAAGGATTGCAGGGCTGAAATAAATAGGAAACAAGTGGATTTTGAAAAATATGTTAGCAAAACTAGCTAGCAAAGAGTGGGAAGAGCATGGCAGGTTGGCCACCCCCCCTTGAGCGTGGGCCTCGGGCCACAGAGAGAAGATCCCGAACTGCTCGTGTCCACTGAAGGTGATGGCACCTGCTCCAACATCAGAGCAAGTCAGGCAGGGCCAACATCTCTAATTCTGCCTGTTGTAAGCACCTCTGATATGAGCAGCTAAGGACAATTGAACAATATTTTTCCAACATACCACATTTTTGCAATATCATGAAGAGGAAATAAATAAACACACTTTTGTTGGAAGGATCAGGCCCTGTGGATGAGCGCACGTTGAAGTGCTTGAGCCTGAGTTCGAAGGAGATAACAATTACCAGCAAGTCATTACTTAAAAACGGGGTAATTTTTCAAGCAAGCATGAATGCATCTGCACATTCCCAGCAAGCAAATAGGTTTGAAAATTCTCTGAACTGGAAAAAAACATTGTGAATCCTGACCATATGCTTTTCTCTAACTGTATTTTAAAAAATATTTGCTTAGTCCTATGATCTAAAAAGTGAAACATGATTTTGAGTTTAACCGTATATCAATGCTTAGATGTTTAGCCCGTGGCTAAACAAGATTTTCCTGTTCACAGTTATGATTTCATGTTTTGCCATAATAAAAAGTCTTGATGAAAATATAGACGTTCACAATGCAAGCACTGTCATATCATCAGTTTATAAATAAACATGGATTACATTAAAAAAAAGTCTTTAAGCATACTACTAATCTCCCAGTCTCACAATAACCAGGCTGCCATCAGGGTATTCCGAAGCAACAGTGCAGCTACTCTTACTGTGCAGGAGAACAGATTTTCTTCCCAAAGCTCAGGAAGAAGTGCTGGAAATAAAAGAGAACTCGTGGGCTTGTGCCATGCTTGGGGCTGTTTGAGAGCAACATAACACCAGGTACTACAGAGCTGCCGGAGCCGTGCGGGCTGTCCCAGAGCCCGCATCCTTTATGCATCTGATCCCATATAAAACACTGCCAACAGGATATCGGGGTGGAATTCAACACGATGCTATAGTGCTTTTGCTTGAGGCAGACAGAGCTTTGACAATGTCTGCACGAGAGAGGAATACACCAAAATTCAGGCTTCTTTCCTGCATTCAGGCTTCCTCCTGCCACGAGCGTGCTTTGTACAGACACGAGCACACCAGCGTTCCCTGCACAGGGACTCCTGCCCACCGGTACCCCTGCCCGAGCAAACCCGTGGCACCACTAACGGGTGATAAATGTGAAACGGGATGCTGCTTTTGACTGGTTCACGTGAATATACGCAGGAGCATCTTTTTGTCCACTTTATATACGCAAGGTGTTTTGTTTGCTTTATCTCCGTAGCCTAAGGAGCATGGCATGGCATCACCATCCCTACCAGGGCCCTCAGACAAGACATTCCCGGCTTTTCCTTGTGATCGTTCCTTCCATGGCCCACAGGTTGCCTTTGGCCAACTCTTCTCTCCTGGTGAAGCAGCCCCAACAGGAATTCATGGCTGACTTCAAGATTTCACACTTCCTAGCAGAAGTCTAACCTTCCAATCTCTTTGTTCCCCTTCTCTTGCAGGGCGGGTGCTCTTCGCTTGTCACTTCTGTTGCTGGGAACTGTCGTTTGTTTACATTCTTTTTTCTAGTGCCATGAAATGATGCATCATTCAACACCAAGGTGCTAGTAAACGACAATGTAATGGCAAAGCTAAGTATGCTCTAACAGTAAAAGAAAAAAAAAAATCACTAATCAAAGTCTTTCAAATTATATGGAATACTGACAGCTTTTTACGCTGTTTTAATTAAGTACACTGTAATTTAAACCACTGAACCATAACAACCCAACGTTTAGTGTTATATCCCTAGGAGAACTTTAAAAATATGCATAATTCTGCCTGGAAGGTAATTGAGGGATATTTTTGGGGTGGTGGGGGTAATTAAAGGTTATACAGGAGAGTAATAGGAATTTTACTTGGGTACTGATAGTGTTAGCAACTGTGCTAAAACCTCCTCGGGAAAGTGATTCATGTTCCCGGCTGAGTTTTCCTCCTGTTATTTTTAAAGGCGGCGAACGCTCGGGCTGAGCTCTGTCAGCTTCTGTATCCAACTGAGTTGTTGAGGGGCACATTTTCCCGGCACGATCGCCTATCCCTGGCCAAAACAACGCGATGCTTTAAGAGCGATAAGAGAAATTAATTGATTTCTCCCCATCAGCAGGTAAGAGAGATGTTTCTTTTATGGCTGCGTGAGGGCCCTGTCACCCAGGAGGAGCAGAGGAAGGCAGGGCAGTTTTGGGGATGATGATGGATGAGCATGAGGAGAGGAAGGCAGGGCAGCCCCCCCACCGGGAAGGCAGCCCCCAGCTCCCTCCTGAGCAGGGGAAGGGTCTCCCAAGCGCTTGTCCGGCACGGTGGGCAGCTCCGGATCCGGCACTCGATGCAAACCCGCCCGGCGATCCTGCTTGGGGTGCTGGAGGAGCCCGTGCAGACCTGTTTCCATCGGCTCTAGCTAGGGAGGAAGAATATTATGCGAGGGGCGCTTAAAGCATCGTCCCTAAAAGTGCATCCCGAAGTGCTCACAATGCCCCATTTTAGGGGCAATATTTGCTATATATTACGGCAGAAAAGGTGCTCGCAGCCCCCTAAACCTGACGGGCTGCATAGCGATAACTGCCATAGTATGTACAGGGAGATTCAATGTGAAAAGTGGAAGATAATGTGCTCACACACTAATGGGCACTGAACTAGACACAGGCTCATTTTTCACATCATGTCATCTCTAAGGTTTGAATAAAAAGTAATGGCTAGAATGAGCCTGGATCTATCTCAGACATTATCATTTGCCTCCTCAGTTTTATTTGTGTTGACTTGTACAGTCTAAAAAGATGACAGTCTCCGGGCCCCCGGATCAGTCTGAGTGATAATACACAGCACATTACACTGCTGGTGACAGCTTCTGTTCTCCTCGCTGGCATATGAGCGCGGCGCATCTCCCTCCGTCATCTCAAATGCTATCAACTGACAGAATAAAGAATCTTGCGGAGGGGACATCACAAACCCTGTCTGTTATGATTTTATGAGATAAACTGGAGTTTCTAGGGTATCTTGTTCGGGAAATTAGTGTCAGTCAAACTTTGGGGGATTTTTTTCTTTTCCGCTCCTTTTTTTTTTTAAAGATAAATAGCAGGCTCTAGAAAAGTGCCTCTGTATTTATATCGCCACACAACCAAAGCCTAATTTGAAATTGTGAAAAAAATAACCATTTAAAAATAATAATCCTCTCATTGTGGTGAGGATAAAGGAAACACTTCTGATTTCATCCGAGCATGACTAAACAGCCACGTATGCTTGCTGCACTTTTGAGGCAGCAATACAATAGAATTTTTTTTTAGGTTGTACCAGTATTTTTTACTCCAAAAATGTCTTAAATTTCCTCATCAACCGACAGCCCTAATCCTAAAAGTTGCTCAAGCCATTGCATTCAACTATAAATTCATATAACCTGAGACTTCTCAGCTGAACCTTACACGCTCGGCCCCACAGGCATAATGCTTAATTAAGTGTAATACCCTTATTTAAGACAGGCATTCTCAGTAACCCTGGTAAGTGTTCCAGAAATTATTTTCAGAGATTTTTACTTACAGGAATGTATAGGGAAAAAAAATATTACTGAGATAATCTACAATCTCTGGAGGATTACTACCTTACAGAGATATGCAAAAAGCCCTAATTCTTTTGTTTAACCTGGAAGATAATTCTAAACCTTCAGCTAATGAATCCCAGTAGGTTAGAGGGGGTTTGGGTTAATCTCCAATTTGCTAATCCTGCTGCCGAGGGTGGGGGAGGACCCTTGCAGCCCATTCCTCCCCTCTGGGCTGCAGCACACGTGTCGCTGCCCACGGAGCTCGCTGGGGACGGGGACCAGCAGCGAGGCAGCCCCGCCGTCCCGGCCGCATCCCGGCCATGCAGTGCTGGGGATGCGAAGGGACTCCTACCTGGCTCGCGTTACACACCACTGAGAAGGTTTTGTTTTAAAGCTGCCACTGTTCTCTAAACCTACCGAGATGCTTTTCTTACACTTTCAAAAAATATACATTTCAGCATCATAAAAATTTACAAGTACTTGAACCATAATCTGCCAATTGTGGCAGCTGTTTCCCATGTAATTTCAGATACTTCTGTTATAATGAATGTGTCTCACTTGGCTGAAGTTCCTGTGAGTGTTTAACTCAGACTGTACGTGGTCCTTTTCAGACCGTTGACTGGCTTTGAATTTCCTCTACTATCTAGGTGAAAAGATGCCACAAAACATGCAAAATGAATAAGAGATACAACACTCACTTCCGTCTCTGCGTTAGTAGGGTTTCTCTTCTAAAGCTGCTTCCACTTACCACCAGGCAGATTTCTCACACCACGTTCACGTTCGAGTGTTACACGTATTTTATAAGGAATAGGAACTAAAACCATACCAAAAGTAAAAACCACCGAGGAAAAGTGAAGAAATGGAAGCAGCAGGAAGCATCAGACTTAGTTCTTCTACAAACCGTAACAGCGTGAACGTTTTTCACAGTCACAAGTGTAAGAACCAAGCCTGTAGTGGATGCTGGACCCCCATGTAAAACGTTCTGCTTGAACATAAACCTGCTGTTTTGGGGAACTTCTACTAAATCTCAGAATCTTATTGTTGCTACTTACTTCCCCAGGAAAACAAACAATTGTATATATATGCATGTGTGTGAGTAAATGAGGTTGGAAAGCACAAGAGAATACATGCAAAAGACGAGAACACAGTTGCTTCGTTAATACCAGCAAACTGTTTGGACTCCTTGATGGTGCCCAGCCCACCTTGCAGCCCCACGATTCACATCCCACTGGCTTCCCCACCGGCATCCCCCTGGCTGGCACCCGCATCCTCAAAATTGGGGATTTTTATTTTTTTTGTCCCTCTCCAAACCTCATCCTTGCGGCCATTTAATCTCTATTTGGTTGAATAATGGCCTCATTGTAAATAACACATAGCTGTGTCTCAGGCAAGCCCAAGGAAGCTGCAAATGGGGCTGCTGGTCCATCCCACAGTGGAAGGATCAAGCTGCAGAAGATTGTGTTTGAAATGTGAGCTTTGTCTTCCTTAGGATTTTGTTCTCTTCTGGTCTTGCCCGTGGGCTTCCCCGGCGACCAGAAGACTTTTACTCTATTTCACACTTGACCGCAGGTCCAGTGGCAGATGCTGATTACCGTTCCCCATGGTGGTCACGAACGTGGGAGGCAGAAGGCAGCCAGAAGCAAAACGCTGGTGTTTGGTCAAGGGAAGAGCCCCCAGCGGCTTCTCCACCGCCTGGGAAAGGCAGGTCCGCGGTGCCGGCGGGTGGGCAGGAGGGATGCTCGGGTGACGTCCACCCACGCACGCACAGTTGGTGAGCTCGCCCACTGTGTGGGCAACCTCACCTCTATAAACCAGCCGCGGACACGGGGCACGCAGGGCCGTCGGTAACACCGCCTGCTTCGCTACCAGGCTCCTTAATCTCCCTTACGGATTTATTTCCACTTGGGAGGCTGGCACAAAGCCACGCACAGCAGATGGACGGCACCGAGGTAGCCAGGGGATGTGCACAGCAAGAGCGTGCTTCCCAGGAGAGCTGTCGGGAATTCTGCCTTTGCTCAGGGCTGCTTGCCCAGGACAAGGCTCCCTTAAAACTTTGAGCTTCCTTCCCGGCGGGGACCTGTGGATGTGGAAAAGTGGTGGTGGTGGTGGTGACCGCGGCGTGAGGTGAAGCTGGTGGGAACAACCCCACCACCAGCCCACGGGAAACGGTACGGAGAACCGCGCGACAAACCAGGCACTTCCCCAGCCTGAGGACGGGGGAATTGGCCCCGTTAAAGGGAAGTTTCAGGTTTTCATCTCGCGCCAAGGGGCCGTGCTGCGGTTTCCAGCGCTGCCACGGGCTGAAGACACGGCGGTGATCTGCTGCTGCCAGTGACGGAGCACGTCGCGTCTGCAGGGCCATCCAAGTATTTTATATGCAGGGTTTCTCAAGTTACAAGGCAAGGACAGCAATTAATGGGATGCAACTATTAAATAATACCTGCAAGCAATTCTGTTTTAGAGCTTGACCTTAATTTCATTCACTACTGCAATTAGCTTTTTGTTCGTTACCCCCAAAAAGTAAACTATGCTTTCTTAAAGATTCTCAACAGGTTTCAGTTCAGTTTTAGTTCAGTTTAGCTGTTAGTTTAGTTTTAGCATCGTTCTTGTTTCACTCCTCCAGGCGAGGAGCAGCGCTGGCAGGGGCAGAGCAGGCCAGGGACAGCACAAAGGAAGGTTTGATAAGTAATTCAGTGCGTCTGAAGGGAGAATTTTAGTAAAGGGTGTCCTCAAAAGCTGGCATTGCTATAGCAACAGTCCAGCAGTTTGTAGGAGCAGCCGTAAGAGGGATGCATGCTGGCAGGTTGATCTATTTAGTTATTGCTTCCATGTCATACAAAGTGCGGAGACATCCTAAACTACTGCAGAAATACAACCCTTTTTCCGCACCTTTCAAGGAGGCGGGTGCCGTCCCGTATGCCGCGAGAGACGAGATAACCGCACGTCCCGCACTGGCTTTCCCTGAGAGTCGACGTGGTTTATACGTACGGATGCATTTTCACTATATATGCGTGCACACCGAAACGCTGGCAATGCAGGGGAACGACAGAAAATGCAGAAAACTCTGAAGCCGCTTACCCTGCCTGTAGGTTACTCTTGCTCAGCACCTTAACCTCAACCTACCTGCCGGTGCCTTGCTTCCACCAGGCTGACTTTCGACCAGACAAAGAGGTAGAAGCCCAAAACAATCTGGTGTGGGATTACATAAGTCCCTTTCCCTGGGGGAACCTCTGCTGCTATTTAGCTGATTGCAATTTCTCATCACAGCAATTCTCGACATCATCATTATCAGTACAGCAATCAAACACAAACAGGAGCTGGTTCTAAATGAGAGATGGATGGGTAATGAAATAATTGCTTTGCTTCGCAGCCCAGGGACACTCCCCAGCCCCCAAATACCTGACCTTCTTACAGTGTGTCAGGTACAGTGGGGTTTCCATGTTTTACATCACTCCTGGATATATTACAGCCATAATTCTTGCGTTGCCCAAGGCACTGTGGAAATTCCAGCTTATCTCTTACTTGGTGAATTTCCTTTGTATTTTTCAATTTGAAAATATATGCTATCCAAAAATCTGTATTTTTTTAAATTATTATTATTATTGTTATTATTGTTCCTGCCTGCTGCTCAATGCACCATCTGAGCAGGGGCTTCCTTTCACTGCAGACCGCAAGGACTCATGGCACAGTCCTGTCTGACGGTGCTCACACCCGTACTCGTGCTGAGTCACGCACAAGGCAGTTTCTCAAGCGTGCTCACTATTGCCATTCTGATAAGCAAAACATGTTTTATCACTGTAAAAAAAAAAAAAATTTAAATCATTACGTGCCCACTTCAAGTACAAAGATTGATCTGATTAACGCGGCAACGGTCACGCCTTCATTGGGCAACGAAACAGTTCTGACTAGAATAAAATATCCTCCCCCTCCCCAAAGGGAGACTCTCCACTACCTGTCGAAATTAGGCATGCTAAGCACCCGGACGTCCTGGAAGTGTGATCATTTTAGAAAACAATTGTTAATATTTCTGGAGGCTTTTAAGCAATACGGTATTTAGCGTTACAGCTACTTTTTAAAGCTAATTCAATACATTTCCAATGATCCCTGTGTGCCAAGAGTCTTCATTCCCTGTTCTTCCCAGAGAGGTTGTGTGTCCCAATCTTCTGGTGTGTTCCAGTGTCCACGTACACTTTTGTAAATTAAATATCTTTGGCCAAATTGGGATCCATTGGGATCTCTGGGGCTTTGACACTGCAACAGTCTCCATAGCACTGTTTTTATTGTGGCTCACCCCAACATTTCCAGCCACATCCCTAACTCAAACACCACACAAGTCCCTCGAGGGTCCTAGGACAAGCTTTTAGGGTGGTTTTGTGGTGGGGTTTTTGTTGTTGTTTTTTGTTGTTTTGGGGTTTTTTTTAACATGCTTCTGCACATGGGATCAGGGAAAGGCTGACAGGGGACTTTCCACCTGGCACAGGTTTATTTTCCTGACAGATCAGATGCAATAATCTCCTATATGCCCTTTCCTGCCTCCTCTCTGCCAAGCCTCATAAGGGAGCCCTCAAAGATCAGCAGGTGAAAATTGCTCAAGTCTTTCAATTGAGTCTATATGGGCAAGAACCTCACTTCTGACTTCAGGTTTTCTTCTAAATTAAAAGTCCCGGTGAATTTTTTAGAAAGAATCTCTTGAAGCTATGAGAATGGGCTCTGCATCGACATTTAAGTACATTTTAGCTGTACTTTCAGACTGGGTGGAATGTGCTAGTTGTAAAGATCAGGAGATGGTTCTGTACGAGCCATGTTGGGATCACACGAACCCAAAAGTCAAAGTCGAATCTCAAAATACGCGGAAGAAAAGCAGAAAAAAAACATGCATCCCCCTCCCCCCAGCATCCCGCACCCATTTCCGAGAAACAAACCACCCGTCTCGCAGGCAGCGCTTCCCAGTGCTCAGATCGCCTGAGCTGGCCTGGCTCAACACCTCCAGCATGCCTCTGAGCTGCTCCTCTTCCCCCCAGGCAGTTTCCTGGCCCTCAGCAGCATCATAGAGGAACCAAAATGTTAATTGTTTCCTTCGGTAGAAACAGAAGGGTGAGAAAAATAAACCCGGTCCTACCGGGTACCCCCCCCACCCCGAGTCGTTCTCTCTCCCCCTCCACGCTTCATTTCGGTTGTTTCTCTGGCCATTTGCTGCTCTCCCCCCTCCCGCAGACGGGCTCTGCGCCGGCGGGGCTGTCCCGCTCGCACATCCCCAGGTCCCACCACGGTGGGCACCCGGCTCAGCCTTTCCCGCAGCAAGGGCTCTGCTTTGCTCGCAGGGAAACCAGCGGGACACTGGGCATGCGAGAAACCTGGACCTTGTTACACGTCAGGATCCAGAAAGTACAGGTAAGCTAAAGTCTCCTTTTAATTTTCTAGTTAACAACGAAAAAAATTACCTCCAAGCACCTGGACCAAGGTATAGTACCTCAAAGCCTCGCTATCTACAGAGAGCGGGTAAAGAGGGACCCAGTGGGGAGCAGCACGCTGGGGCAGCGGCGATGGTGTGACCTGGGCACGAGGCAGCGACCGCGGGCGTTTGCACCCACCAGGTCACTGCGTCCCCGTTCCACAGCTCCGGGGAGGTTTCCTTCAGAGGGGAAGCACGTTGCGTGGGAAGCACGTTGAGTAGGAAGCAACCGGACAACGAAGTCCAAAAGGGCAGAGGAAAGGCTTGGCATGCAAAGTCGAGAGGCTGCCAGTGAGGGTTTTGGAACGGGAGGATGCTGATCTGCCGGGGCTCAGCCACCTCACGTCCCCACCGCGCCGGAGGGGGCTGCACAGAAAGCTGGTGCCAGGCAGGCACCTACCCCAGGCTTTGCTGCGGGAAACTCATTTAGGCTCTGATCAACGAAGCACTCGAGTAAATGCTTCACTTCACGCATGCGAGTACTCCCGGGGGGATCAGTCTCCTCCTTCACGCTAGACACTTGCTCAAGTGCCCTGCTGAGCTGGGACCCTGCCACCGAAACACTCGTGCTCCACCACCGAGCCTCCGCCTTTGGCTGCTTGCTGTATGATCAATGCTTGCGAGAGAGAACAATCAGAAAACGTTGCATGTTTGACTTCTCGGGTGTGCTAGAAAGCATCGTCTGGTTACATACATGCATATTTATATACAGAGAGAGAGAGAGAGAGAGAGAGAGAGAGAGATCCCCCTCAGGCTGGGGGATTTTTTTTCTCCTGCGTTTGAGGAGAAATTCCCAAAATTCAGTGTGAACTTTCAAACACGTATCCCAGTTTAATAAGAGGGAAAACGCCCCTATTGCCCAGAAGTCCCACAGATTCTGCTTTCAGGCTGGACCCCGCACCACCAGCTAGCACAGCAAATCAACAAGGCGGCTTTGGGAGAAAAGCCACCCCGGTATTTTTCTAACACACGCACAGGCAAATGCCGGCATTAATTTCTCGGAGCTGATCAGCGGGACCGCGATGCCACGCAGATGTGATTAGGAGCCGAGGCACGAGGAGAGCACCCGGGCGCCTGATTGCGCCTATTCAGCGGCTGCGCACATCTGTACGCGGGGAGGCGAGGGATGCTCGGCGTCCCCGAGCAGGGAGCAGCAACAGCCGGGTGGTGCCACGCCACCTGGGAACGGGGGAGCCCGTGCTCAGCGACGGAAACCATCCTAAATGTAAATATATATATATACACACCCCGTGAGTACAAAGCCATATAGCCGGCATCTTAGACAAAAACCTTTAAAAAGCCCATCAGACGTCATTAACCCATCGGCGACAGCATCCCTCCCTCCGTCCCTCTGCAATTTTTAAAGACCGAGATTTGCTGCAAACACAGAGCTCTCGGTACCCGGCTGTAAATAAAGCCCAGGTTAAATGAAGAGCGTCCTGGCTGAAGGGGCTGCCGGCCCTTTCATCCCTTATCAGCTTCACGTGGGCGGCCGCAAGGTAAACATGAAACGCTGCCGTTGGTAAATTCCGATTTGGAATCCTGACAGCGTATTTCCAAAGGTATAACATCTTAATCAAATTTTAAAATAAAACACCCCAGTGCTGAGCTCCGTCATAAACCCAAAAATTATATAACACACATGTTTTTATGCTTTGCCAATTACATCTGAAATAGGGACTGTTTGTTTCAGCCCCGCTAAAAATGAGGCGAGGATGAGAAAACAACCTATTTCCTTATTAGGTTCAGGAGTCAAAGGACTCAGCCAGGAGCCGCAGGCTTCAAGAGCATAGAAGATTAAGACATATATTGGATTCATGATGGAGGGCACAAAGTTCATTTTCAAAATAAAACAGAATTTTATTCATATTCCTTTTAAAATTCAGATTGCCATTTGCCAGCTGACCTGTGACATGGCAGCAGTGTATTACATTTTCAATGAGCAGTCTGTCTGGAGCTGGCAGGAGAGGAAACTGCTTCCTGGTTGAGTTTTTTCACCACCCTTAAATAGTAGGAATTTGTCAGGATTGTTGTCAGAATGGTAGACGGTGCAAACAGGGACAGGGTAGCATATTTATTTTTAATAAGGAGACATGCAGAATAGCAAAGTCACTGGCATTATGTACTGAATAGGGCTAAAAAAAAAAAAGAAATCAGAGCTCAGTTGCAATTTGTATGTGGAAATCAGGGGTGGAAATACTTGGCAGATACATTGAAAATAAAAACAAAAGCAGACCAGGAAAAAAAAAATGCATCTATATTTAAAAAATAAAATGCAAAAGCAGTTTAAAGCAAGTTTTCGGAGAGCGCAAGTCAAGCCAAGGTTTTCTATAGCAAGGAGCTAGATTTATCTAGCTCACCATCTGTCAAAATTATATTACAAAAGGCACATATGCAAAGATACAAGACTACTGATTTTCATATATATTAAAACCCGCAACTCCTGCGGAAAATGAGACTCTGCATGCGGCGATGCCCGAAAGCTCCCGTGTCAAACTTCGGGGGCTTTGCTGGAATCCAGCCGCTCCCGCCGCGCAGGGGCAAAGGGGGACGTTCTGCCAGGGTCTGTGAGCCCAGCCACACGCCACCGCCACCCCCCCGCCCCTCCACGTCCAGCCGTATGGGAGCACCCAAATAATATTGCACTTGAACCCCACACGCTCAGCGCAGGCGGAGGGAGGAAGGGGGACCCGCAGAAGGGGGGACCCGGAGGCTCGGCGACGGGTGCCCTCTCCTCCTCCCCATCACCGCCAGCCCAGCCGGGTGGTGATGCTCATTTTATGGCGTGAGCAAACAGAGAGGAAGGATGAGACAGCCAAACTCGTTTTCCCTCGTGGCAGGGCTTTGAGCCCACATTTCTGGGGTGAAACAGTGGGAACCCCAGGTCCCTTTCGGTCCCGCCGCCAATTATTTGTGTATTAGATGGCTTTTGTCATTGCAATCAAACACCAAGTACAAACTGCGCGGCTCTCCTGATAACTTAATCAAGAACTCTCTGCTTCAATCTACCTGTAGATAAAATCCAGTGTCTATTTTGACACGGAGAAACAAATCCACTTACCGCAGGTGAATTAGCTAATCATATATCAGTAAAAACACATCTCGTGCTCAGCGTAAAGATGATGATGATGAATATAAATTCTCCACACGCTGAATTTTAAAATTTTTCTAGCCTAGGCTCTCTCATGTAAGCCATGTTAACCTGCAATCTGTAAATACTTATATGATGACAATGTATAAGCAGTATAAGCAATTTTGTTGGCAATCTATTTTACTTTATGAACAGCTGAGCTCTAAAGCAGATCACTTCGGCGTTAGCTCAGGATTCATGGCAGGGAAGCAGGAGGGATGGCTCGTCTCTGCTGCTCCCAAACGTGTTTGCAGACTTGATCGTTGCGGGTATTGCAACATTATTTTTGATATTCAAGCCGGCGTTGTGAGCAATGCCAGGCATCGCGCCCCATCAGCACTCCTCACTGGGTGCTTTCGGTGAGGAATGACATACGGCTGTTTACATTTCTCATCCGTGAGGCAGATCACATCACTTTTACCATAATACATTTTTACCCGACGCAAGGGGACTTAATTGACCACATCACCTTACAGATATTCACGAAGTACGGCTAGCAGGTATAACCACTGATTTTTAAAAGTCTGAATCTGGCAAAAGTATAAAAGGAAAAAAACCCCACTTCTCTTTTTTTGCAGCATCGATGCATTTCAGATCCTGTATTTTTTAATTCTTGATGCTTATCATTTTACATTTTGGCTCAATTTAGAATACAATACATTTTAAAATGCCAACCTGCAAAACCGTGCATTTACTTCATATGTTATTTTATTAAACTGTGTCTGGTAGAAGTAAGAGGTGTTAAGGCTCGTTGTGTATTAATATTAACAGTGTTACACTACTGGTATATGCTATTGCTACTTTTCACATTAATCACAAGAAAAAATCCTGGCTGCTCGGACTATTACCAGCGTTTACATCGCTAATGCTATGGAGGAAGAGGCTGGATGCCTGCAAACATGCCCTGGCTGCGGTGCTGTACGCTGTGTTCGACACCAGCGCAGCGCCCATTCCCCCCGGCAGCCCTCCTGGGAGAAGTGGCACCATGGAAAGGTGGAGGAGAGGAACAGTCGGGACCCAAACCTGAGACGAGGTAGCCCACAGCAGCGTGCACAAATTCAGCCGTGGAGCGAAGCGGCTGCTTCGCTCAGCTCTTCCTCCCGAACCCGGTGCTCGGCTCCTCGTTCGGCATAAAATACAGAATCCTTAATTGGTGTGTGCTTCTCCAACATGTTTTTAATGAAAACGCGGCACATAACTCTTAGTTTGTTGGCTGGCAGAGCCCAATTTACAAAAGTGGGAGTGCAAGATAAGAAAAGAGTGTATCTGCAAAGCAGGCTGTGCAATGAATCACGCAGTGCCAGAGTTGAGCAGAATATAATTGAGTCCAACATCTCTGAGCACTTTCACCATAATTAATGATAATCTGTAACAGAGGAATCTGAGATTCCAGTTCAGAGAACTGTTTAATTAGGCCAAGTAATGAAAGCAGAAGCAGTACAAGAATATGGCCTGCCTCATGATTAATGATTCATGCTACTGAACACAAAAGTGCCGCACCGTTAACTCTAACGGATGCTGCATCTCTCTGGCATTTACAAAATAGTGAAATGCATGCATTTTTGTATTTTAAAGATGTAACTGGCAGTATCCTTTTCTGAGCTATTTACATGATAAATATGGTTGCAAAGGTAACCATCTTCCTCTCGGGTTCTTTGCTCTGGGGTACTTTAAGATAAATATGGTATCTGCCTGAGCATCAGTATTGAGATAAGATCTTCTCCACTGCTCAATAATTAATATCTTCACTTTTAAAGTTAGTCAAACACTGATGTTTTTCTTTTGTACTTTGATAACATAGACGAGCCCTGCTGAAATGATGTGCTCTCGGTGCAGCTAGAGAGATACATTTAGCTCTCTAGAAGGAAAAAATAGTTCAGTTCATAAGGTACAAAATGCAAAAGAAAAAAAAAAAAGATGAAGAGATGGTAAGTTTTTTGCAGGCTTCCACTTTTGCTGGGTCAGGGTGCAAAATGTAGAGCAATTTGACACAGAATTGCCCTAGAAGTGTAAGGGACATGACAAAAGAAGTGATAAGACTGCCTGGGGCTTTAACTTACAAGCCAGCAAATTATATGGGTTTTATGTGACTATTTACTCCGCCATTCAATGAAA
Organism: Gymnogyps californianus; assembly: GCF_018139145.2. Taxonomy (NCBI): domain Eukaryota; kingdom Metazoa; phylum Chordata; class Aves; order Accipitriformes; family Cathartidae; genus Gymnogyps; species Gymnogyps californianus. The sequence continues at coordinate 43,429,338 of NC_059477.1, forward strand.
CAAGGAGTACTACTTATCATGGGCACTGCAGAAGCCCACGGTACATATGCAAGGTCTGAGATAAGAACACTTTTACAAAGAAACATGTTCACTAATGTCTCCATTCACCACCAGATTAGGTCTCCTTGGGTGCCTGCTTCAGAAGCTGCCATGGTTCAGCACTTACCGAGACTAATACCCATGCAGGAGACATTATCTGCTCTCTGGCATAATGGACCAACATTTCTGCCCTGCCACCGTCCTTCCCTTCGTGGGGACGATCCTCTTCCCTGCACCCTCTCCTTCCACTCGCCTCCTCCCTCCAGCACACACGATGAGCTCCTTCAGCTCAGTCCTCTTCCCGACGGCTGAGCTGCGGGGACATCGGGGGCTCCAGCGGAGGTTCGGGGGGTGCTTTAAAAGTGCGATGTGAGACTGGCTGGAGTGAGGAGCACTTTGGGCTCACCTAAGACAGGTCTTTCATTCCTCCTGGCAATCCGGAGCTCGTCGGTGTCGTGGAGGACCGCAGCCTTCCCATTACAGCACTGCACACCCACCCATCCCCTCCCTGCCCTCTGCCTGCTTTGGTGCACCAGCGGCAAGAAACCAGCTACCACTACGAGTTTTTATAAGCACACTTCCATGAAGAAGAAAAGCTTAAAAAAAACCCCACCTAAAATGATGGAATGGGTGTCCTTAAATTATAATGTCAAATAATGAGCAGGGCAACTTGTGAATCTTTAATGGACGTTTTAAAGAGCTCATAAACTTTTGGGTGAGATTACAGAGGCTCTGAACCTGTCAAACACAGCTCAGTTATTTTAAAAAGACAAACTGGCAACCACAGACCAGGGAGTTTCTCATCCGTGGAAGGGAAACTATGGGAAACCCTCCCGAGGGAGGCAGGGCGAGGAGGAGGAGGGTGTGATTAAGGACAGCAGCATGGCTCTCGGCGTGCTGGATCGTGTTAACTAATCCCTAGCATTCTTCGAAGATATTACTGCCACGGTAGATAAGGGAAATTCAGTAGATGTAGTATACTAAAATTTTCAAAAAGACATTTGACAAGGCTTCACCATGCAGATTAACGCCCCGGCTAAAGGTACACAACTGGTGTAGGAATAGAAGACTTCATGTCACACCGGGTCCGGCGCTACGGGCTGGGGGTATACCTTCCAGTCACACTGGGTGAGTTTAAAAGGCGGATCCAGCCTTGTCTAGTCCTTGTTCCTAGGTGAGACCTGGAGTTTGCTGGCTGCCCGCGTAGGCAGAACCCAGCCACCAAGTACCCCCTGCAAACACGCACTGCACGCCTTGGCCGAGCTTTCAGGTGCTTGGGAAAAATGTGAGCTCGTGGCCTGGAAGCTGAGTATTTTAACGTTCATTTCTCATAATAATTTATATTCTCAAAAGGGAAGAGGAAAATCTTGAAAACCTGAAGAGATATCAACGGACAAATCCAACCCAACCTGGGAAGGTTTGGGTCCCGTTAAGTAGAGAGAAGCAGCACAACTCTGGCTAACCAGAGGAGCAAGCGAGAAGGTTTGTAGCAGCTCATGGCTTCCAAACACACGTAGGCTCCTGCTTCCTACGGACCACAGCGAGGGCTCGGTAACAGCCATCAAGAATTTCAGTGCTAGGTGATTCCCGTAAGGACACGAGGAAAGACTCCATCAGAAATCAAGCACGAAGCGATCGTTCAGCCTTCCCCCTGTAACGTACAGGCTACTCAACGTGTCTCCTCCGTTCTTGCACGGAGCACAGCAACTGATGGCCTAAGGACTTTAAGGAGCGTGTCTTATCTCTGGTTAAATACTTCAGGTGACAGATAAGACAGCCCATCTGTTTGTAAAAGGTACCAATTGCTTATGCTTACCTATTGTTAATTAAAACTGTGATTACAGCATCACAGTAGAATCTCAGAAATTAAGCAGTATCATCCTGAAATCTTCAAAGCTGCTATGATCTACCCCATCCTATAATTTGTTCTGCATTTCATTAGTAAGTGATTTTAGTATTTAAATTACAGAGGCTTTTTTCCCCCTACCAAAAGATCTAGTTAACTCTGTGCTCATCGTTACCTGTCAGTGGCAATCTCTGCGCTATCTGCAAATTTGTAATGAACATATTTGCAAATGAAACTCAGCTGCTTGAGAGTTTAGAAAGGAAATGCAGAAATGATATAGCCAAAGAAATATTTTTAAACTAAAGTTAGCATCCTTAATTTTTTCCCATCGTCAACCCAAGAAAAATTAGCATGATGACGTCTGGCCTTGCTGATAATATAAACAGAAAAGGAAGTGTTGAAATCAGCCACTGCTTTCCACTTTCTGATGCCAAATGCTGACTTATTTTAGGTTTCTTAAAAAGTATTAAACAGAGTTCAAGGCTTATGCCACTGGGAGATGAATGCAGTGAGCCTGACCTCGCCATTTTTGAGAATTACTGTGCAAACACGGCCCGGGTGTTTTTCTTGGAATTTGTTCCTGTAGAAGTTATTCGGAGAGGGAAAAGCTGCAATTCCCAAAAAACTATTGCTGAAATAGTTTTCCCGAAGGCCTGTTACATGGAGGAGGGAGGGAATGAGATTCTTGTCTCTCTAAATACCAGCAAGGACTACTCCAGAAATGAGAACTATAGCAACAAGGCCAGAGTGAGAGGCTAAGGAGCATTTCTATGTGTAAAACTGCAGAGAAAAAAAAAAAATTAAAAAAGCATTGTTAAAGACACCGTAAACCACATGAAACCTTGAACCCTGGTCCGGGGAGAGCTGGGGCAGCCCCATGCTGTACAGGCAGCGCAGTCCCCTCTGAGCAGCCAGAGGAGAAGGGCTGGGGGAAACCTGCAGCCCCCACACAGGACGTTCGTTAGATTAGTGCCAACAGGTCTACACACTGATGAGAACCAATGAGTGACAAGTACCACGACAAAAAAATAGGAATTGTAAAATCTGGTTATCTAGGCTTTCTCTTACATCTATGTACTTGTATCTCCCTTTTCAACAGCTTGAACACGCTTCAGCGGTGTATTTATCCAGCCCGTCTCACCTGAAACCCCACCAGCAGGTCGGCGAGTGCAACAGGGCAGGTTTTTTGCACTTATCTTTGGACAGAACAAGTGAGACTCTGTGTTTGTGCTGCGGTTCAAAGATTCTCGTCAGCGGTTGGCGCAGATCCACTTCTGATCCCAGGGAGGGGACGACCCAGCGCAGCTCCTTCTCGTCCTCCCCTGGTTGGGAGAGCGGCGAAGGCTGCAGACATATGTGCAGAGACCCAAACAAACTAAACTGGTCCCTTCGACTGACTAATACTATCATTTGAACAGCTGGATTTATTGACTTTGCAAAATCAATAGCTATTTTTATTAATCATCTTTAGATAGCATGATGCCCCTACTATATCTCTTTCAGTGACTAATACAATAAATTTCCCCTTTTGATGTTCCCTGACATTTGAGCAAATTAAATGGAGCATTAAATATGATCCTCTTTGGGACAAAAGTGGGCAGAATCATTTGTGACTACTTTATTAACTGCTACGAGAATACTGGCAGCCCCTTCAAAAATGTTGTTCGGCATGCAATATTTATTATTATTTAAATTTGTCAAAGCAGCGCTATATTACTATGGATCAAATGGTTTTAGTTTTGTGAAACGGAAATATTTCCATATTTACTTTTATTTTGAACATGACACCAGCTGAGGAACCAGACTCCATCTTTGCTATGTGTAGTACAGGAAATATTTATAAAGTATGCTTTGCTCTTAAAAATGGACGATAACCCTTAAAAAGTTCACATATAAGTAATTTTGCTATGAAATAGTTAAATTGATCTTTTTAAAATGTAATTGCATAAGAATTATTTTTTTATTCTCAAAAAGTGACACCGATTTTCATGCTTTGTCAAAAGAAGAAATGGTCAATGAAATACTACGGCTTGGAAAACTGCACGGGGGGAATTTGCCAGAGCGGGGCTCCCTGACCCCCACCCAGATCCCGTGCAGGTCCACGGGGATCCTGGTGCTTTTTCAATGTACAGTCACGTTTACCCTCAATGTATTTTGTAGCAGCTATTCCTGGCATTTGCATTTCCAAATCACAGTAAAAAAAAAAAATTAACAAATTACACCACTTAGACATTCGCTGTGTCACCGTCTTACAGAGGAGGTATTTCAGGAGGAAGGATGGTAAGAAGTAAATTACAGAGCCCCCGCTGCGGGTCAGAGCAGCAGAAGTAGGACTCGGCTATTTCTGTCGATCAACTGTTTATCAATTTTTGCACAAAACATCCATTCAGTACCTAGATGTGCCTAGATTATGTCTTGATATGAGATTAATGTTACACAGCTTTCTTCTACTTCCAGCAAAATTGAAAGTAAAATTCCCATCATCTCCCACAGAAGCACAAGTCCTTTCATAACAGCTAACTGCTTCTGCCGGGCAAACATTGAAGTTTCAGATTAAGAAGATAAGAACCAATTGACATAAAATAAGAACTGTCCTGAATTTTATTCCCAGGCTCAGAATGAACCCAGACATGAACTTCGATTGAATCTGGAGTATAAAAAGAAATTACAGCAGACCTCCTCCCAGAGAAACTGCCTCTGTTGTAGGAGCAATACAGGTGTGTTAGCACAGCGCTCAGCTTGAGCTAATTAGCCCTGCAAAGAAACTAATTAACCCAAGATGAGCATTGTCTTAATACAACTATGCTATTTTCAATGTCCAGGAGGTGCAGAATTAGAGCGGGCCGCTCTGTGGGTAGATTTCTGCCCCTGAAAGGCTGAGGTGGGACAGGGCTGGGCATCTCTCGGGGTGGCACAGGTCACTGGTGGCACCACCCCTGCCCCCGCGGGGCTGAGAATTGCCCAGCTGCAGCAAAAAGGCTACGGCAAGTGTATTTATTGGCTCCTGGGGGCAAACACGTGCACGCTCAAGTTCTCTGTGTATTCCCTGCCAGCTTGCGCGGTGGCTTCCTCCGTATCACCGGTCTTCTCGAGCAGCCTGCTCTCCTCCCAGGAGCACCGGCCGCCCAGCCTCTGCATCCAGACTTCTCCCTGCTCTTCAGGCCTCCCTCACCCAAGCACAGCCTCCCCCCGAGCCGCTGGCTTCGTGGACCACCCAGCTGCATTTCTGGGCAGCGACGTCCTGGCAGCCCCGCGTTTCTTCCCATGCATCCTTCCCGCAACCCTGCATCCTCTTCCAGGACTTGACCTCTTTTGCCCCAAAACTGCAATTATTTTTTTCTGCCTCCTTTCTTTGCCTGGTAACCTCCTCTTCATCCACTTAACTCAGCACCTGAATTTTTAAATCTCACCTTTCCAGTGGCCTCCCCCCAACCTTTTTCCCCTTGGCCCCCTACCCGGCAATGATTTCTCTTGGTTGTCACAAAAGCGACAGCAATAGCCTCAATACACTACTAGCCCATCCCAGGCAGCTGTGACGCGTGCGATTTGAAAGTGTAAAAATAAAATAAAAGTCAATAAAGTGGAGGAAGCACTGAGGCTGCTGCCCCAGGGGCAGGGGAGCAGACTGAGCCCAGGAGGAGGCTGGGGAGAGCATCCCCTTTCTGGGCTCTCTCTCCCCCTCACCAGCCATTCACTTGCAGCGTGCACTGGAACTGGAGGTTCCTACACTCAATTTTCACCCACTCTTCCTAATAGTACTACTCTTTGCTATCTCAGCTGTGATTAAAATTGTCTGGATGGAAGTAAAATGATGTGTAAGTGGTATGTGTTAATGACAGGTTCTTAAAGCTTGTCTTGAAATTAATTTAGCAGTAGAGCACTACCAGAAGGTTTGAACGGGAAGACACGATGCTACGGTGTGTAGTTCCCAGGCGAAGGACCTGCGCAGAGTTGGCGCCAAACCCACGACGCCAAATAGCATCTCTGCTGTGTTCAACGGGAGCCGGACCAGGTCCTCGCCGGCAGCGGGGCTTGGCCACTCCAGAGGGGTGGGCATTCAAGTGATCTATTTTAAGTGACGAAGATGATGATCACCAATAAAGACTACTGCATCTGTGATTTTCATATCGTTTTCTAGCTTTTCATTTCCTAGCCTGTGTGTATAAAAATAAATAGTAGCTTATACATATTAAAAACTTAATCTTTTTTTCTTAACCACATACCAGCAGTGGATTGAACCAAGAAACCACCAAAAGGTCTGATTTATTCTATCAAAACTTGAACTTCTGAAAAACCGAGATCAACAGTGCATTCTTTACCATCTCACTTACGGGTGAAAGCATCTGGGTGCGGGTACAATCGTCAGCATTGTACCAACAGCGCACCTTAATGTCAATCACCATATTTTGTCTTCAAGTGAAATGTCATGGCAGAAAATCCACTTTTCTCCCCCTTCCTTTTCTCTTGGCTGATTTAATTCTCAACAATAAGCTAGCTATTAGTACAACTTCATTAATAATGTGGGAGAAAAAGGAAACCATACTTCTGAATTCAGCATCACTGAGATTCAAGAGAAGATATAACACATCTGTGGTTTGAAGTGCTGTTAGTACAGAGCATCTCTCTGCTCCTCTCTCAGCCCCAAAACCCTGCAGTATCACACCAAATCCAGAACACTGACCCTGGGCATCCGTACGGTGCTCAGCGACGCCAGTGGGTCATACAAACTCTATCAATGCTGACAGATTTTAAGTTGTTTTATACTGCAGTAGATATTTTAAGTTCAGCTACTACAGTGTTTACACCTCCTGAAACTTTACTCTTTCATTTTATTTACCTGTCAAAAAAAAAAAAGAAAATAGAAAAAACCCTCACACATTCTGCTGCAAAATAAATTAGTCCATAAAAATGCAAAGTGGCAGCAGTGGTACCTCCTCCTCCCAAAAGCATTGCTCTGAAAAGCAGCAGCCCCACAAAGCCACAGACAGGACTTTCCACGTGCGTGAGCTTGCAGACAGGGATGAAATAGCAGCAGGATCAGATCAAAACATATTGCCCTGACCAGGCAGAAAAAAAGCCTATTTTACACCAGGTCAGTAGCCTGCCTGCGAACCCCCAAAATTTCTGGTTCCCCCCCATCCAAGGTGACTTCAAAACCTGAGTCCAGGCAGCCAGGAGAGCAAGACCGGAGAGGGACGAGCAGCAGCACAGGGTGACACACGTACCTCGGACGCAGATCCACGAGGATTCACACCACACCGTAAAACAGTATTTCTATATTTTCCCCACTGATGAAACATTATTTCAAGAAACAGCAATAAGAAATGATTTGCCAAGTTTTATTACTTATTGAGAAAAATACTGAGGAAAAAAATGTCCCAAGCTAATGGGAATTAGGTACGCAGGTCCCATCAATTTTTAATAAGAGCAAAGTTACTTTTCTGAGTCTTTCCTTTGCTAGTTTTTTTTCCTTCATAATGTCATTTAAAATAAAATATTCAGATGCCAATATTAAGATAATAAAATAACACATTGAAACCTCTACTCTCACCTGCTGCCGTTTCTTCCTTAGGACAGTGTTTTCCCAGCAAGCAGCCCACCCGTTGTTCCAGGGAGCCATCCTCTCCTATTTGCCCAGCTTTGAGGGATGTTAAATCAGCAGAGGAGGGACCTCATTTTCCAGCAGACAACAAAAGGGACGGCCCTTCCTCAGCACCCGAAATACCCCGCGCCCCGAGCTGAGCGGTACCAGGGATGCTCTGAACCAGCCCTTGCCCTGGGTAAGGAGAAACAACAGCCATGTCCAGCGCCTTGAAACGGTAAAAAGTGCTTAGGCATGCCCAAGTATTTTTCATTTATTTGTAATTTTTAGTATTTTAGCATTGGGGGGGGAGTCATGAGCAAGAACCCATTTCTGCCTCTTAGAACAGGATGGGGCGAAGGACTTGAGGATCTTCACAATATCACAAGAGTCACTGAAATTAGCTTTCTGCAATAAGCCAAGTCATGTCACCAGGCTCCTTTTAGACGATCTAAAGATTAAAGGCTCTATTCCTGGAGGGTTCCTGTGGCATTTACTCAGGGATTTTTATCAAGCTTTATGTGGTGGGCTACCTAACACACCTCTTCCAACCTTAACAGCTAACAGGAATTTGGTATCTTTCAACATGGATTTCTTGCTGTACTGTAGAATATTTGGCAAACATCTTGAGACTGTAACCAGTCAAAGGCAGGAGATAAAATGAAAGAAGGGGAGAAAAGTGGCCAAAGATCCAGAGCAAACATTTAGATTCGAAAGCAAAGTATGTATGTATACAAAGCAAGTATGTGCGTTAAATCCACAGGTTTAACTGTGGCGGCATAATTTCCCGTGCCAGAATAACAGTCAGCGTGGTGGTTTTACCATGGCCGGTGCCCGTGCGATGCCGCAGGCAGTCAGACCCCAGCGCTGAAACACCAACACCAGAGTCCCTGCAACAAACGCAACCTGCGGCCCTATGCCTCATGCAAGGGATGGGAAATGGCGCAGCCAGAGTAAATACAGGACTGTGTTCAGAGATCTTCAATGCTACGAAAATCCATATAAATTTAACAGGAAATAGAGATTTAACAAAGAGGTTAGTTTACTAGAAAGTGCAGTACCTTCTATAGGGTCATTCAGCTCTATGCTGAATGCCACAGCAGCGATAGAAATTCCTCTTAAAGTTTGCATGATTAAAAAACAAAACAAAACCCCAAAACCACAAACCCCCTCCCCCCACAAAAACAAGAAAAAAAAAAACCCAGAAGGAAAAAACCCAAACCCACCAACCCTCAGGTTATCATTTTCTTCTAAGCTATTTCATAAGAAATTTCTCCAGGAAGAGCAGCAGCAGAGAAGGAAAAAACAAATTTCTGCTGAGCTTCATGTAATCTTAGAAGGAGAATGAGGGTAGAGAGAGGGAGTGTCACCCCCGCCTCTCCCCCCGCACTCAGCTCTGGCTGCAAGGCAGCCAGGGCCCCGTCGAGCACGGCGTGGGTGGGAGGCTGTCCTGGTCCCCGCTCATCAGTAAGGACAGGGGCAGAGGTGTCGTTTCATCCAAGCGAGGTAGAGCACTCCTCTCTGCTCATGGGCGACTCTGACATATTTAAAGTGACTACGAGGACATCCTACACATTTAATGGAGCATAATGTCCTTGCAAGGGGTTTTAGTAGCCCTATGGGCTTGTTCAGAGGATGATCTTTTGGTGATTCTCTGTTGAACATACTGAAATTCTCTTATTCTCTACAAAACACTAAGGACTTGCAGCACTAGCCCTGGCTCCTGCGAGGTTCATCCTAGCCAACAGCTAGGACCTCTTCCACAAGCACAGAGCAAATATTGTGATTTCCCAGGACCAGTCCATTCCCCTGCCTGCAAGGGATTCCGGTGGGTTCCCCTCCACGAACACCAGCGATGAGCCCCTTCCCTGGCGTCTTCGGGGGCGATCGCTCCTGCCTGTTCAAGGCTGTAAGAAGCACCTCAGTGTGCAACCATGGCGCTTGGCACCGGTGCACAAGCAAGAAAAAGCCAAGCCATGTTGAATAAAGAGAGATCGACAGCTTCAGCATTACCAGCAGGAGAAGATATTTTCTGGCAGGGTTGCTTCTGTGCAAGAAGCTATCTCGCTCCTCTGCGTTACCGGAGATGCTGTTTGCAGGTGAATACCATGTTTTTATCAGGCTTCTCACCACGGCTATGAAACCCAGGTAAGACTGTAAGCTGGTCTGATTTACAATCCACTTCCAAACAGAGCAACAACCCATCAGAGCACGCCGATAGTCCTCCTAAAGGCTCTGAAAACGACTGCTCTTGCAAAATCATCAAGACAGGTTTAAGATGTTTGCTGTTAGGTGCAGAGCGCAAATGAAAGGGCCACGCAACTACTTAAACACTAACGGGCAAAGCATATACCACGCGTGTACTTTGCTTAGGCAGGCTGCCGTTATGTCTGTCTTCTGGTTTGTTGTGGGAATTTCTTATGCCAGGTTTCTCCGCTGCTCTGAAAAGATGTAAAACCTTCACCACACCACCTGCCAGGGGAACGAAACGCGAGAGCTCTTCCAGCCGCGGCTGCAGTGCATGCGTGTCCCTGCGCGGCTCAGCCTCCTCGCAGCCGGCGACGCCGCGCCGCGGCACACGTAGCGCCCGCACGCGGCAAGGGGGGGTGTGTGAAAAAAGTCACGACAGGGTTTTTTAAATGGCTCGTTGGTCAGTACATCAGCAATCGGGGAGAAGAGTGTTCCTCATCTTTGCTCCGTGTAGCCCCAGCTGGAGCTCCTACAGGTGAGCAGGCAATTTGTACCACCCCGGGGCGTAACAGCATCCAGTACCGTGGGAGAGAAAGGGCAGGTGAAGGGCTCTCCTAGCGATATTTGCCAGCGGGTATGCTGGCCTTCTGGATGCGATGGAAATGCACAGGGCTACAGAAAGCCCTGTGGGACCCCCGCCCGAGCCCTGCCTGCCCCACGGTGCTGGAGCCGGCCGGGGTAAAGCCGGAGCCACCGGGCTGGCCACCCTTTAATTCTTCACCATGCATTTCCTAAACTCCCATTATAAAATGGTACAATTACTGCAGGTCATGAACATCAAATGCCACTAGCACTTCCAGCTGTGCCTCTGCAATAGCCTCCCGACAGAAGTACTGCAACACGGTAATAATAATATCCCAGCTGTAGCCACAATCACTGAAATCACTGACAGTGTCAATAATGTATAAAACCCCATGGAAACTCAACTGCACTTGCCAAAAGGCATTCATCAATTACACCACATTTTATCTACCATTCAGAATGGACTGGTTTTATTGTTGGACTTTTAAATAAATGGGTAGGGTAAATAGGCCCCGGCTGAATTGCTCTATCTCCAGTAAAAGGTATTATATAGAGTTTTACCTTAATACTTCCAACACACTCAGGAACCACAGCAGATAGGCAGAGGGCATATCGGCAAGGAGTTGCACTCGCATGACTGAACCCAGCCAGCTCGAAGGTTTCGGAGGTGGAGCAGCTTCTGCTGACGGAGAAGTCCTGGGAAGGGGAGCACAAACACCCCAGCCTCTCACCCAAGAGGGTGGGGAGGGACAAGGGAAAAAATCAGGGCTAATCAGAGCTAATTCAAGGGCGGGTGGTCCCAGTTAGGGTGGAGAGCCAGAGAAACCTCCCCACGCTTCCCCCACTTGCGATGGAGAAACCCTAGGGAACCCTCACAGCTGCAAAGGGGAGAAGGCAGAAGAGGGGAAGGGCGGCAGGAAGCAATACGGTGGGTCCAAAGGGTTACGGGAGAGTTTCTGGCAGAGAAAAAGTGGCAGGGAGAGGGGAGAAAGGCATGAAAAAGCACAGGAGAGAGCAGGGGAAGAGCTCGCCCAGATCAAAGAGAACCACTAGCCCTTGGGGACTCGTGTGAGGTTTTATTTAAGTCCATGCTAAAAAGAAAAAAATCAATTAAATTAACAAAATGGTTTACATTAGAATTCATCAAAAATACACTTCAAAATAAAAAAAAAGCTTTAACTGGTGTGATATTTTTATAAATATCGCCACGGTATCTGACACATCCTCACGACTACGGTGAACGCAGTGAGAAACCATTTTCTTTGCTCTGCTCTGCTCAAGCACCGCGCGGCAAGCACTTAGCAGGAGCTCGCCCCTAGCCCGTAGGAAACGCTGCCTCTAATTCATCTGGAGACCCTCAGTAAATGAAAGGGAATATTATACAGGCTTGCAGCCTGCAAAGGCTTCTCCTCAGACCTAACTTTTCAGATGTGTGCGGCTCTCTTTCATGGCACAATCACAGGCTAAACGCAGCTCGCCTCCCTCCTGGCTCCTTCCCTCCATGCACACAGACTTAAGGAAGCTGGTCCGAATTATTTTCCTCTTTCTTTTTTTTTTTTTTTTTACCTCCACAGAGGAAATTTAAGCCCTATCTGGCATTCTCTGAAACTCTAATTTATTATTGCAATACAGGTTTTCACTGCAAAAGATCTTAGTGCTTTTTGTCTCAGAAATTGTCAGCTTCAATACAGGCTTAAATTGAGGGAGAGTTTCCCAAAATATGTGTCCTTGCAACACTCTGGATTATGATTTGAGACACGGAGGGAGAGAGGGAAACAAACCACCCCATTATTATCAGTGATAGCTGTTTCACTGCTTTTTTTTTTTTAATGCAAGTGCTAAACGAGACTATATATTACTGACAATTTACATTAGCCTTCTTAAACTGTGTGGACAGGTGTACAGGGGAACAGTGAATTAAAAGCAGAAGAGACTGGTTTAACATGCAATACCATTTATGTCCATGTATGCCTAGAATAAAGGACTTGAAGTTAAAACATCTACAATAGAGTGTTTCCTCACATTTCAGGTCGGTATTTCATAGCAGAAACGTGAAAAAATAGACTTTTGTATTGACTTGAAAGAAACTTGCCTATTTCAAAATCTATCTGACTAGGGAATGACACAGTCTGTCTAAAACCGCGATTATCTGTATCGCTTGCAATCACCTTCCTTTCAGTAAGCACTGCGTGCTCCGGCGCGGCACTACTGGGCCCATCTGAAGCCCGGAGGAGCTGTGGCTGGGCGAGGAAAGGAACAGCCAGGCACGTGCCAGCCTCCTCCGATTTTGACTTTTTTAGCCACGAGCCCAACACGGTGAACAGGAGCATCTCAGATGAAAAGGCTGAGAAACAGTGGCAAACTGTTTTCCATGGCCACATGCCGCAGCATCTGCAAACACGGGTTGATGAAACCCGCACGTCAGGAAACCTTCTTCGGGAATTAACACGGATGCTGGGAAGTGGCAACTTCCTTCAAACACCTTAAATAAATCTTCTTTTATTCTTTCCTTCTCTCCTGACCTGGATCTGGCTGCCAGTGCACATGAAAGAAATTACGAAAGCTTCTCAGTCACTGCTACTCTGGTTCCTTTTGCACTACAGCATTTGTCATTGCCAAAACAGCAGAGTTTAATTAAGTGTTGTGAGCAGCCTAGTGAGAAACACACTTTAAATTAAACCTCTGTACATGCAGCTATTGGTTCTTTACCTCCTGAACAATCAGCGGGGTGTTCGGCATAAATTCCTCCTCTCAAGGGAAAGGCAGCCGTACGCACCTCTAGCAATTCATAAATGATCCTGCTTTCCCAGAACCATATCTTATTAAAGTGCATTTAATTATTTCTTAGTTTTAAACACCAGTAGATGAAGGCGATAATTAATGTGCCTACCACTAAACATTTTATTTACTCTTGATATATTAATGGTATTATCAAGAAAATATGCTACAGTTTCAGGTTTAACAAAATTACATGGCAAATTATCTTTTGATGCATCAAGCAATCGTTAATATAATGGAATAAATTATTTTAACACCTCAGTAGTAACAAATGGGTACAAGTGCGTAAGCAGTTTAATTTTTCAAAATGTTTTTACAATTACAGATTACAGAGGATACTTAAATCAATGACGCAGGAGTTAAGAATAAGATGGAAAAAAAAACCCAGCCTTAAAAGGTATTGACTTGTGGTTTTTTCTACGGGGGAGAAATATTTCAGTTTAACTGGTCTTTCTGGGAGAAAGTACCCTACTGCATAATGATCACACTAAAAATAATAATTGTTAGTAGCAGGTAAGAAATATTTCAGTGACATTTAGGCATTTTTCCTGCCAACTGCAAACATGCATTTATCTCATGAAAATTCAGATTGTGATTGATACATATATGTGCAAATATATGTACACTCGCATACACATAAATGTCTTCTTCACAAATACAGTATGTGTAAATGCGGTGTATAGGCAAAATGTTTGACCCCTCAGGTGCTACAGAAGGATGCATGGCAGACGTACAGGGGAGGCGATCCCTCTGGGTGCACCCTCCCCTGAAGGCAGGGGCGGCCCCCGCCGCGCTGAGCCCCACCGGGCAGAGCTGGCCACGAATTTTCACTCCCTTTGTGCTCAAGCCTGGCCTTTAAAGAAAGAAAAACTGAAGCCTTTTTTTTTATTCTACACAGTATTTTCGAAGATATTTTTATCAACCCCTCCAAGGCTTTCTTCTGGACTAGATGTACATTTTAAGACCGAAGTGGGTTTTTCTTAACAAAAATATTTTGGAAATTATTCCAGTAAATAAATCGGTGGCATTTTTGTTAAAATATTTAATGGACGTCTTGAGATTGAAAAATTAAAATAAACACGTCGGCATTTCCGAGCACCCCTAGCATAGGCGCAATTTAACCTTGTGCCTGGGGAAGAGGTCCAAACCCGAACACTGGTCCTGTGTGCCGGGCTTGTACTGGGCGGAACGCGTGACTTCAGCCAGTGTGGGCTGAGCCCGGGCTGGCGACGCGCTGCAGCCCTCTGCTCCTTGCCAGCCGGCAGCGAGCCGTGCCGGGGAAGGGGGAGCCCGGCTGGCTGTGTCGCTGGGGATGCCAAGCAGCTCCGAAAATCACAGTTCCATAGCATTCAGTACGGACGTCTTGTAGAGTGCGTGCAGGAGGCGCGGGAAAGCTATTTACAGTGCTCGCACCCAAGTTGTCTTCCAAAAGACGGGACGATTAAGTTAAATTGCCAGTCAGAGCCTTGACTCCTGAATTATTTTTTCCCGGCGGATGTTCAGAGCCCGAGGCTGGGCAGCAGGAGCTCCAGCTTCGCCTCTGTTTGGGCAGTGGGTGTTTTTCATCTGTAAACAGAAATATAAGTATTTGTATTCACATATATTTTCTGGATGTTCTGAGTAAAGCATGTTTTCTAAAGACAAATGCCCAAGCTGTCTGGAGGCAATGGTAACACGCAGGCAAAACATCAGCGCCATTAATAGACTACTTGTTTTAAAGCCTGCCTGGTACCTAGGGATGGGAAATGCTCTATTTATACGGGTACACGATGTATGAATAATCACTTCCTTCTGCTGAAGAGAACACAGGCTCGTCACGCCAAGCTGGTCCCAACGTCCTTCTGTGCCCAGCTGGCCACGTCTAGTGGAGAGCATCTTCCCCGAAACCTCTGCTTTGATACTAAAGGCTGGTTGTGTTTTCTTCTCTTTTTTTTTTTTTTTTTTTTTGTTTTGCCAATGGGAGGTGCCAGGCATCTCCTTCCTCTGCATCAGCTTTCCCAAGGCACAGTGTACGACGACCAATTTGTTTTCCAAGTACTGCGTTGATCTTGCAAACCAACGACACTTCCACAAAGACATCTGCTCGGAGAAGCAGCGCGGACCAACAGAGATGGGGCAGGTTTTCGGCTCGGGACCCCGCGGCCGTGCCGAGGGGCAGCGCTGGATCCCAGCACACCATCACCACCGCCGCTCGTGGCGAGAGGCACCGCCGGGGCTGCCAGCGGTTTCACTCTGCTGGAGAAGGAAGGAATTTGCTGTGCCGTCTTTGCTCAGTGCTGGACGTCGTGTAAGCAAATCCGCACGCAAAGGTCCCAGGCATTACAGTATAGAAGAGGTAAGTACATCTCTGTATGTGCTTAGACTGTGGCTTCAGCCCTGATTCGATGTGTACGAAGGGAGTCCTTGTTGCTGTGCTTTCTGACTTCGCAAAGAAATTCTGCAAAAATTGCTAATCTGCCCATTTTAACAGGAAACTTGCTGGCAATCGTGCGCTCTCCCACCCTCCTCCTCGCTAAAGCCTTAGCTCAGGGAGGGTCGCAGGGTTTGGATTTTCCCCCTGAACACACACGTTTCCATGAGAGCCTCCGTTAGGTGACATTGGATGCCCCAGCGCTGACACCCGTGCAGAGGCATGGCTGGGGATGTCCGAGGACCAGCACCTTTTCTCAGGCGATGTGCTGGGAGGGGACCCGAGCAGCACCCTGCCTCCAAACCCGTCCCTCCCCAACACCCCTTCGCACCTCCCGCACCCTCCCGGGAGGGGAACGAAGGACGCGGCGGGGCTCCTTCCCGGGCAGAGCCGCCGCGGCAAGCCAGTTTTAGGTAATACGACATCACGGCAATCATTCTGCCTCAATTCAGACCGTGTGTTCCTTGGTGCCACAGGGAAATTGGAGATAGAATAATTGTAAACCAATATAATTAGCCTTTAAGGGAGGATGGCCTTCTTTGGGGTTTAGTTTGTCTAACAGATAATGGCCATTGAAAGGAAAACAGAGGGACTAAACTGACTTTTAACGAGGAGCAACGGGGAGCGTGTGGTGCAATGGAAGGACTCAGAGGAAGCGATGCAGGGGCAGGACTCCACCCTCGGACCCTCTAAATAAATAAATATATACAGTCTGCGGCACCAGCCGAGCCACCACTCAAGCAAAATGCTATTTTTAAAAGCACTGAAGCATTTTCTAGCTTATCCCCAGGGATTTACACTTAAAAAAATAATGTAAATTCGCAGAGGCTTCCTTCACACACTAAGAACAAATCACGACTCTTTGCAAAATGCACGGCCATGGAGGAGAGCCTCGGCCCCTGCTCGACAGCCGAGACGGACTCCCGCCTTCTGCCTCTCGCAGCAGCAAAGACAATGTCATTTATATGGTTTTAGTATTATTTGCAAGGTTTTAAGGTGCAAGTAGTTAAAGTAAATGGAGAAAATAAAAGTGATGATTTTATTTTTTGAGCACATTCATGAAGAGGGAGTGATTTATATGGCTGTGCAACTGTTGACCACTTTGTTTAGGCACTTATATCTATATTTCCTCTTATTGTGGCTCTCTCAAGTGTTTGATAGACTAAGATGGAGGCATTAATTGAATTCAAGTGTAGAGACCTGAAGTATTTTTATTATTATTTTTAGTTCTCTCACCTTTTATTTCCATTAGCAAAGAAACATAATCACTGTGGGGATTTATGGCTAAAGGATGCAAACTGAGCTGGTTACAGTTATTAAAATAAAACTACTTTACCTGAAAAAAACCAAAATCCCCAAAACATTTAAGCTGAAAAAACCATAATAGAACAAAACCTCAATATTTTCCCAGATTTCAGAGCCACAATAGACTTCTAGGTTTTTACACCGTGTGCCTCCTGCACTGTTGTACCAGTACCAGACAAAATTCATTTTCCTTGGAGCTGCGCTCCTGTTCAGCCACCGTCAGTCCAGCAGAAAGGCTCTCTTCGCCCTGCTTGTAGGACAAGTTCTCTATCCATGCTTTAAAAACGGCATCCAGGGCACCCTGTGCAGAGCCGGGGGGCTCCTGTGGGAATCCAGGACCCGTGGGATGAAGAAGCATCTCTGGGCTACAGCCAGTCTGCCCGCAGGAGCCTGCTGGAGGGGCAGGAGGGGCGGTGAAACTGCGGTCCCACTCAACTTGGGACTAATTTTGCCCTAGTAATGCAAATATTTCCTGTAGTGCAATATTTGGTGTGCCCTTAATTCTGAGGCTAAAATAGACACGGCGGGCGAGGAGCATTGCCATTGCGTGCTCAGCTTAAGCAAAGGGGGTTCCTGCTCCAAATAATAACTCCTGGTGCACGTAGTGCTTTGTGTGCCTCATAGGGGCATTGGGCTCAGGCTGTTTTGCCTAGCATGTAACTGGATTCCTCCATCAGAGAGGGAGAGGTGAGACACGAAAAGCTGCATCTCCCTGGGGGAGCCAGAGGAACCCCACGACCTTCTGCTCCCAGAGCTTTCCCCCGTAGACAGGGGAGGGGGGGCACAGAGACCCTGAAAGTCCATCTTTCCGTTCTTACAAATATAATTCAACTTTCTGAGAGGATAAACGTGACAAGGGGCTGTTAGTGGGAGAAAGAAAAAGGCAAGGAGGTAAAAAGCGTGCATGTCCCTGTGCAGGTCACCACCGCACACAGCCCTTCCACCCTCCCGAACCCACAGCCTCCTCCAGGGCATGAAGCATGCGCTGCCTGTTTCCCCGCAGGAGAGAACGGAGCAGGCAGCTCTCTTAAATACATATGTCTGCGTACATATATATAGACATATATTCTATACATCTCTGCAAAGTATTCCTCATTTGGCTATTTTTCCCCAGCCTCATCTTCCTAAACAGCGTTGCCCAGGAGGCTGCCTCCAAACAGGAGGGCGACGGAGGAACCCTGAACATTAAACAAGACTGTGTACTCTCTGCAAAGCAAACTTCATGCCCACTCACACCCGGGGCCTGGGAAGCATAACCTTTAGAGCATTAGCACGTCGGCTGCAGCCGGCTCGGCAATGGATCCAGGACGTGCAGCGGGGACGGGGTCTCCGGCTGCCAGTGACTCCCACCCTCGCTCGAGGGACCGCTTCCAAAATCAGCTGCGTGCGCCTTTTTATTAAGTTGGAGGTGGAAGAAAAGCAAAAAGCAAAAAAAAAAAACCCAAACCCCCAAACTAAACCCCCCTCCTATGTTAAGAAAATCAAGCAAATAGCTTAAGGGCCTTATCTAAAACTATGTTTTCTGGACTATTTTAATGGGTTTGTGCCAGGTTTCTGAATGGGAGTCGAGATTTTAGTACCGTAAGTAAAATGCAGCGATAGAAACTGTGAAAAATTGCTGCATTTCATGCCGCACACATTGCATCATTAGAGTCTGAAATTTGAATTTGATCCATTATAAAGGATTTCATATTAAAATGCATAAACATATGTCGTGTGTATATATAAACGAAATCCTCTAGCATCATTTTAAGAATTAGGATATCATAAGATTACTAGGAAAAAAGTATGAAGGGCATACATTTTTCGGTCTAATACGGAACCGCATCCTACTGCTATTGATTTCAGTTAAAGTATTCAGAGGAACAGACAGGTCCCTCCAGAGGGCAATTCAGAGAATCTAAACTAGAAAGCCCCAATTTGGCTGTTTAAAGAATGGGTATCTATCGTGTGTAAGGGAAAAGCTCCCGCATCCGCATGAATACATATTCCTTAGCTGTAAAATGATACATTCTGCTGCTATCTTTCTATTATTTAGCACTAGTAATTTCTCTCAGCCTTTCTTTTTCTGTGAGACTAGAATTTAACACAGAAGCTGTTCGGATTTTTTTTTTTTCACTTGAGAATTTTTTTGACCTCCGGGGATGAGCTTTGAACCCTTCCCTGGGCCAAATAAGTGGACAATGTAAGACTACTTCAAGCTTTTACCAAAAAAAGGTGGATTGGCAGCTTCATTACTAGCTATTTTCAAACATAGTTCCTGAAAGGTGATTTCTTTAAAGAGACTTTCTCAAAAAGAGAAAATAAAAAGTGTTTTGGGGCGAGAGGGGGGGTGGAGGTGGAGGGAGGAGAACAGCAAGAAAAGTGGCCAAATTATGAGTGGCCACATCCCAACAATAAAGATCTAGAAGACACTTGGGGTTATAGTAGAGCCCTAAGTAACTTCCACGCAACAAGAGTCTTCTGAAAAATGGCTGCAAACCACTTTGCAGCCCGTGCTGCGATTAATGGGAACTGTAAGGACAAAGGAAGAACTGGCACACGTTTTTGTGCATCCTCTAGCAACGACAACATTCGAATCAGAGTTAACACAGGACAGGTAACGGTGAAACGAGACCGTATCTGCCCAGCAAACGGAGGCTATCGCTCTGCAGGAAGAATTTCACTTGTCGGAAGGAGTCAAATTTTGCTGCACTGAAAAGAAAATATCCCCAAGGCCGTGGTGGCTCTGGCGGGCTGGCTGGGGAGAGGAACACCGCACACAACAGCCGTGAGTAGAGAGCTTTTAGGACTAAATATTATGGAGGAATTTGGGGTGAAAGAAATAAATCCCTTGTCTCTAACTCCCGTCCCTTGTCGCCTCCGCTTGCCTGCTCTGCGGTGATGCTGCAGTCTTCAGACCCAGAGGTCCAAACCCATTTTCTGAGCCATACGGTTCTCTGGACCTTTTGAGAGTTTACTGAGGGATATTTCCACCCCTTCTCCCCTTCCCCAGTACACACTGGCGGCTTGAAATATCAAAAGATTTCCAATTATTTTGCTCCAAGCTCAGCCTGGTGTCAGCAGGATGCTGGTTCAGCCCCGGACTGAGCAGATACTTGTTCTGCTCAACGTAGCTCATGCTTCATTAGCTACTCTGAGCTACTGCAGTGCTACTGTGAGCTCTGGGGGCAATAAATGGGGGTTTAAAAAATATAAGTAAAAGACTGCCACGTAAACTGAGAGCAAATAATAAAGCAGGGAAGAGCTGTATCTGGCATTTCCCTCCGTGTGCAGGGAAAGGGTGTGCTGGATATTTCCACTTCTCACGTGACAAAGTTGTGTATTGAATGTTATCAGAAATTCCAAGGGCGCACACGCTCTCCCTCACCTCCCTCCTTCAATCCAGACCCTTCCTGCGCTGTGGAAAGCTTCTCCACAGGGCAAGAAGCTCCCACCTCTCGGCCCAGCTGGCTACCCTGAAATCTGTAATGCTAAAAACTGAGATGCCCAGACGGCCTTTCCGGAAGGACAGCCAGAAACACATCGTACGTTCAATTAGACTTGCTCAGAAATGTGCCCAAGATGAAATGCACATACACCCCATTTGCTTCCTCTTAATAGCAAAACCCGGTTGTAACGCATCGTTTGTGAAAGCATCTCCCAGGGATGAGCGAGGTGGAGGCTACCTCTGCCCCGCAGCCCACCCCAGCCCCACGCAGCCATCACTGTCCGCCCGCTCCTCCTCGAGCCCGGCACCCAGCCACCCTGGTTAGGTCCCTTCAGCACGCAGCCTCTCCTCTTCTGCTCAGCTCTTTAGGGGCATGCAATGCATATTTTTGTCAAATTCTTATTTATTCGCTTTGATATTTTTTTTTTCAGATTGCTGCTTGGCTCAGACTTTTAAATAAAAATGCAAATACTTCAAAACCAGCAATAAAAGTGTCCTGTTGTGGCACAGAAGTATTATTGGTGTCATAAATAAAGCACCAGTATTTGACTGCTGTGCAAAAAAAAAAAAAAAAGCCAAAATGAAGCAAAGCAGGCTACAGGGGGTTATGTGTTGCAGAAGCAGCTCTCACTAAAATAGCCCTAGAATAGCCGCAAGTCTGCCACGACACAAGCACCGCCACTGCCATGTTGCTCTTTAAAATATACCTAAATGGAGCGGCTGCAACCTATGTCATCAAAAATAAGCTTTTCCAGCTTGGGCGTTTTGAAGGGATGCCATCTTTCTGGCAAACTCCATGCTACAGTCACTTGGGCAAATAAAGGTAATTCTTAAACAGTTATTTACATGACATTAAAACATCTGGAAATGAATTATCAATTGTCAAATTGGTCGGGTAAGATTTCATTCATGCTATAAAGAGAAGCCTCTGAAACTAGTGTCTCATGGACAGAGCGACCACCAGTGTCTCCTGGACGGACGTCACCACCGTGGGTCCCTGCACTCACCCTGCTGAGGGCAGGTCTGAACTGGCTGCTTCAGCTGCCTGCAAGTCGCACGAGGATCCCAGCTGCAGTTTCAGCATGGGCAATCGTATTACCGCAAAATTGTCTTATCTCCAAACAGGAATATGTGCACGAAAGTCAAGCAACCTAAAAAAATATCGATTTCCTAGTACAAAAAAAAAAAAAAAAAAAATCAATTTGTGCAAGGATTGGCAGGACCTTAACCCTCCTTCCCCTGCAGTACTGCACAGGCAATGGGTATCTACACCTCGGTGGCCACGCCAGCCCCTTCAGCCCTCTCATTCATAGAGTCTGCATCCAGCCCTTGCAATTCATAGATGCCCCATCGCAAACTGCAGGAGCAGCACAAGGGGTTAACGTTGCCGGACACCAGTGCAAAGCAAGCTCGCGTAAGGTGTGGTGACTGTAGGTGCCGTTGCAGCAGTCCAGAGCAACAGCACCCTTGGCCTTGACCTCCTCTGACTCCGTGGGCTCGGCCGTGCCTCAAGGCCACGGGCGTATTTCTCGTGCGCGTTCATCTTTCCAATGTCTGAGCCCCTTTTGAGTGGCAAGCAGCCCTGCAGCTTTTACACAGCTTTTTTTTTTTTTTTTTTTTTTAATTTGCTAGCAGTATTAATTACTGCTCCTCCAGTCCAGTCCATATTGCCAGCTTGATTATTCTGGCTTACTACAATTCACTGAAATGAATTATGCCACGGCACTTAAAAAGTCACGAACACTCATCCTTTTTAGTGGTGTTAGGCTCCCGCATCGCAAATGTAAACTGACACAAGGACTTTGCTTGCTGTGAAATGAGAAGACAAGGCCACCACGATGGGAAGAGATGGCCAAAGCCTTTATCGCAGCTGACAAATCTCAACGCGATCTAAAATGGAGTTTCACCCGCAGCTTACATATAGATCTGCATTTAGCTTGACAGCCAAGTCTTTGGGAGACTCGGGGTTAAATAAAAAAGCACAGCCGTTTACATGAACCTTAAACAAACTTACAGCAGCATTTTTCTTTTAGCCGACTGACATTTTTCTTTATGTTTCGTCAGTCATATCTGAGCGATCAGACAGCCACTACACGTGGTACACCCACCAGGATTATTATCTAGACCAAAGGCCCAGAGCTCATTGTAGCAGGCATGTAATTCTTTACAATGTATGCCACGTTAACTGTGTTGGGTTATCTATTCAACAGCTGACTGAGCTGGGCTCTCAAGCTCTTCTCAACAACCATGTAAGAAGCGATGACAATTGTACTACTTCATAACGGCTGCATGCAACTCTGACACACACTTCACAGCAACCAGTCATCTATATAAACCAATTTCAAGAGCAAAATTGCATGGTGCCTCCACTCTGTTATAAACACAATGATATCCACTCAAAGCTGATAAATGCACTGCATTTCTCCAGAGCTTTAAAGAACAACTTCCCTGCGCCTGCGAGCTCTCCGCGGCGGATTCGGCCTCTTTACGCCCCGGCCGGTTGTTGGGAGATGCACAAAGAGCTGGGCAGGGCGGACCTGCGGCAGCAAGGTGACACCGACACCGGTGTTTCGCGGCGAAAGGCCGTCCCCCCTCTTTAAAGACACTGTATCTGATGAGCTGCAAGAGAAAACAAGGTTGTACGTAATTAAGGTTTTAAATACTTATCGACTCCTTAGCAATTTTCAAATTAATTACTGTATCTTTTCATAGGATTACTTGCAATATAATCCTTATTATGGAATAAAATATCTATAGCAACCACAAAGTCCTTGAAAAATACTTCAATACCTAACACTCTAACAAAGGGGTAGATTAAAGACTGTCAAACGAATTAAAAACATTTTTACCGGCTATTACAGCTCCATAAAATGGTGCTGTGGAAGCAGCCCACCTCATCGACGCAATGCCGGCTGCAGACGTACTGGCAATGTGTGAGGGTCTTGTCTTGAAAATACTGCAACTTTCCATCAACTTGAGGCAGCAAATATTATTTCTCAACTGTAGGCAACGAGATAGCCTTTCAGCTTTTGACTCATGCACTGTGTACGTAATATATACCACAGTATCATATTGCAAAGAAAAGATGAAATATAGCCACAGGGATTTTTATTTAATGAACCCTGTAATTGAACACCAAAACAAATAGACATCCTGATAAAACACAAAAATTATTTTTTTTTTTAATTCAGATAAAGGATAGGATCAATCCCCATTTGTTTGCATTGTTCAATTAGGCTACATGAGAGTTAAAAAAGTGATCTAGAACAATCCATAGGTAATACTGTCTTGCTGCATACTGTATAATAATTTAAATATGTTAACATTTATATATTGCTATCGCACGGCCTTTTTTTTCAGTCTTGACCACTAAAACCACACACCAACTGGGTCCATCCAAAACACTTGGTGCTGACTCAACAGAACGTTTGAGGTGACTCACGGCCAAGGTTGTCCCTCGGTGCCGGGATGCTCTGGGGCAACATCCCGAGCGGCACACTGCTGCCCGCGGTGGCTGAGCAGCCATGGCAGGGTGAGGAAACGGGCCCAGGGGACCCCCCGAGGTTAAGCAATGGGGGTGCTAAGTCCTGCATGGGGTTGCTGGGGTGATGGGCAGAGAGGAGTGGGGCAGGATGGGCCGCGCGAGGAAGACATGGATGGGCCGGAGTAAGCCCAGGGGAGTCCACAGGGTGGAGGTCATGGAGAGCATCCCTGGGGATACCCAAAATTCAACAGGACCAGCCCCAAGCTCCCCAAGTTGGCTGAGCTTTGAGCAGGGGGGTTGGCCAGAGCCCCCCCAGCTAGCTGCCAACACCAGCACCCCGATGGACGCCACCGCCCTGACCCCCAGTCCCTCACAGCCTGCTCTCCCCAACGTGTCCAAAGAGCAAGGCCGGATCTGTGAAACACGAGATGTGTTTTGGCCCCATTTTGCATCCCTGAGGGATGAGGGCAGTGACGCACTCGACCATGGGCACGGGCAGAAGGTCCAAGTGGCTGCACAGAAGCGTACCCCCATCTTCTTGCTTCCTCCGCTCTTCACCCGATGGCAGCCTTCACAAGCATTTGTTACCTTTGCTTTGCTTTCTACATAAAGCATTACGCAGCTTTAAAAATCAAGTTTTGTACAAGAGGCGCACTGTCCTCCACCAACAGTTCGCAACCTTAACTCATCCTTCCACATCAGAATTTATTTTTAAAGAAACAATTAACGATGATGTGCGTAGAAAGGCTTCCTAATCCCGAGCCATCCGCGCAGCTATGACTAAGCACAGCGGACAGAATGAGGCACCGGCTCAGAATTAACTTTGCTTCATAGATTGGTCTGCAATCCTCATTTTACTCTAATTTAACCTTTCCTAGTTAATTTATATCGGTTCAGCTTGCCAGCCTGTACCTGCCAAAGTGATCATCTTCCATCAAGTGTCTGGGCGTGGAAAGGGTTGCTCTGTGTCGTCTCCGTAACCAGTATACCTAATTAAAGTCCTTAAAAACCTTTAATATGACAAGATGAGACAGGAATAGGAAAGAAAAATAAGACAGAATCTTTCAATTGCTTTAATCACGCCGGCTTTCAAATTCATATCAAAACACAGCGTGGGCTGAAACTTTCTGCACTTTTCCCTTTCCCGTGCAGCTCTTGTCGGGGCGTGAGCTCGGCGCCCCGTCCCATCGCAGCCGTCTTCCCGCAGCATGCTTGGTTAATGAGCATGGCTCTTCTGATGGGGAGGGAAAGGGAAGGTAAATATATAAAGTGGTTGTAATAAATGATTAAATTGTCCTCCAGGCACATTTTGCATATGAATATAAAAGTTGTGATTAATAGGTTATCTAACACATTAACAAAGGCTTTAGCAAACACCGTCCAGCGTTACAGTATTTGCCAGCCCTTTCTGTTTTAAATAGAGCTGTAGCAAACTGTTTGCTGGAGTCCCAAATTCTGGCCAACAAGGCCATCAAAGCCGGGGAGATTGCTGCTTTTTCACCCAGTAGGCTTTTTCTTCATTGTGAGCCTAAATGCCCCCACTAGGCTCACGATTAAGAGCGATTTAAAAAAAAAAAAAAAATTATGCAGAAAACAATGTCCCGTGCCAATGAGAAATTGAAATTGCTCCGCGCAGGGGAAACAATGCCGCTGAAACAAAGGGGACATCTGGAGCGCGGCACCGCGCTCGGCTCGCAGCGGGCACCGCCTTCCCTCCGCCGCTTGCAACGCCGCTCCTTTCTGCTGCGGAAGGAAGGGAAGCATGCTCACAAGGAGAGCCCTTTTCCTTTTAACTGCAAAATTCATGAATGAATTTTATACCCACGAAACGGAGCAAAGCCCCAGCCTCCCAGCTGCCACGAGGCGAGACAGGCACCGAGCGCCGGGCACGGTCCCCTCCCCATCGCTCCCGGGATGGTGGTCCCACCGCCGGGCAGCCCTGCTACGGGACTTGGGGGGATCCTTTCTGCTACCAACAGCCCGGGCGAGGCTGCCCGGCTCGGTGTGTTCGCTGTCTCGTTCATACTTTGAGCAGCAGACAATGGAAAGGAAAGGTTCGTAAAGCCTTTCCCCTACCATCCACTGAAGCGCTACCGAGAAAATGAAGAGAAAATGTGTGCTTTTGGACACAAAAAATCCTACTGCAACAACAAATAATTCATATATCAAATCCATTTTTTCTTGATCGCAGATTTTTAATCCTCTCTTAAGCACTTTTAAAGTGCCCAATTTTTGTCTCATTTGAATTTAAATCAGCTTGTATGGAGAACTTGGAGAACTTTTTTTTTAAGCAAGCTTGTTTGGCAGGTACATTTTCCCAAGATCACCCAGCTTTAATTTTAAATTTCAAAAGCCTTGCGTTTAATCCCTTGAGCTGGCCTGGTACCTTGCACCATCTGTTCTGGGGTTTTGTTATAACAGAGAGCACCTGCAGAGTTTTGCAACATTTCAAGCTGTCTGTGGACCAAAATCAAAATAATTATAATTTTCATAAACTAAAGACTGCGATTCAGACGCTGCAGCCCCACCTAACACCGATTTTTCACAACAAGTCTCTGCAACGGGAGCGTTTCTCATGCACGAGGGTGTTTTGTTCTTTCTGCCACCGGACGGTCGGTGGGCAGCCAGAGGGACCATGGCCACCAGGCATCATCTCACCCCAGCACCCCGCTCCCTGCCGCTGGCGGGCTCTGTCCCCAGGATGCTCTGCCAGCCCTCAAGCTGGGAGAAGCTCTGCTCCATGCTACCACAGGTGGGACAGTCACAGAAGAAGAAGAAAATGGCCTTTGCCAGCAGTCAAACTGCTCAGAGAGGTGGCGGCAAGGGAGTATGGCCATACCTGCCCGTACCTGCCTGTACCACGTCGGTAACATTTCACGTTCAAAAGGCATCCCCACCGCGTGCTTGGGTGGGTATAAAAGATTTTCTGCCACGTTGGGCAAACAAAAAATCTATTAGAAAGATGGTGTTTGTTTAGACTTCATTACCCAGAGCTCTCTATTACTGATAAATCCCTCCTTAGGGCATGCCGGCCAATTTTATATAGAATATGTGTATCTCACCATAAGCATGGTGAACTTCCATCCCAGACTGTATGCAACTGAACGAATGGTGGATCCGCAGCGTTACCACAGCCCTCGGACAGATGCTGCACAGCGTCTTATAAAAGTGGAAGGTGAGCCACAGTTAATGCTGGACGTACCCTCCAAGACCTCTGGCGCATGTCCACATTTGAGGCGAGGAGTGAGCTCTTCATCTGTGCTTCTGAAAGGGAAAACTTCAGCCTAAACTGGGAGTCGTCTGTTGTTTGGGCCCTGCTAAGCAGTGGATGAAAAAAAGAGTGGAAAACAGTTTTAATAACGTTGCAAATGTTGTCGTCAGAGGGCTGACTCGGAAAAGCGGGTGCTTGCGCGTGGCGCTGAGCGATGGTGAGTCAAAGGGGCTCCGGCAGAGATGGCTTTAAAGAAAACCAAATGTCTGCCACATATTTTAGCTGATTGCTTAACATATTTGCTGGTTTCCCAGCTTTACCAAGCAAAACCATCCCTTCTCTCTTCTCCCAATCCCTAAACTTTCGTTTTGGTTTAACTCCAGCTGGCAACGAAGCACCACGCAGCTGCTCGCTCACTTCCCACCATGTTGGGACGGGGGAGAGAATCGGAAGAGTAAAAATGAGAAAACTCGTGGGCTGAGATAAAGGCAGTTTAATAGGTAAAGCAAAAGCCGCGCACGCAAGCAAAGCAAAACAGGGAATTCATTCCCCACTTCCCATCGGCAGGCAGGCGTTCAGCCATCTCCAGGAAAGCAGGGCTCCTTCACACGTAATGGTGACTTGGGAAGACAAACGCCATCACTCCGAACGTCCCCCCTTCCTTCTTCTTCCCCCAGCTTTATATGCTGAGCACGATGCCATACGGTATGGGATAACCCTGTGGTCAGCTGGGGTCAGCTGTCCTGGCTGTGTCCCCTCCAAACTTCTTGTGGACCCCCAACCTACTCACTGGCAGGGCAGGATGAGAAGCAGAAAAGGCCTTGACTGTGTAAGCACTGCTCAGCAATAATGAAAACATCCCTGTGTTATCAATCAACACCGTTTTCAGCACAAATCCAAAACATAGCCCCATACTAGCTTCTATGAAGAAAACTCTATCCCAGCCAAAACCGGCACAACTTTGAATAACCTTTCCTTCCAGTCTGTCATGCCCAGGCGCTGTGAGAGCCACCTCTCTGCCCGACGGCCCTGCTGCCGCCCCTCGACAGCCAGACACGGGCTTTTCTTCTTGTTCACCCGCCTGGCCCAAAAAACGTCATTCAAAGAACAATTCCTCCACTTGCACTAACGCCTGAAGCCTTTTCCCCTCTTGCAAATGCATTTGTCCAGGATGGCCGAGGCGGGAGCTGGAGGAAGGGCTGGTTCCTGCTGAAAAGCATCCTCTCTTGCCCTGACCCGGCTGTTCCGCAGCAGTGCTCAAGAGAGCCCCTGCCCAGCCCTCAGCAGCCCTGGGCACTGCCCTGCCCGCTGGCTTCGGCAGACATCTCCACCTTCCTATCGCCCACAAAAATTAAAATAACATAAAATAACATAAAAACATAAAATAAAATAAAATAAAATAAAATAAAATAAAATAAAATAAAAAAATAAAAACAAAAATTCTTGATGCTTCTGAAAACTCAGCCTAATTTTCCACAGAGCTGGTGAGGCAGGAGTGATTCTCCCCACGCAGTTTACAATTCCCCAGCAAGAGATCTGCTCTGTCTCCATGGAGGAGTTCAGTACTCCACTGCAGGAAACCCCACCTATTAGCCAATTCTCATTTCACAAATACTACATGAAAAATCACAAGTACCGATAGCTGTGCCTGCACCAGAAATAGTTTGATAAGGCAGACTATGCGGGGATGTGAATAAAACCAAATTAAATCAAATAGATACTTGGAAAGACCGATATTTTCCCAGCAACTGGAGCTCTCCCTCTTAGGTCCAGGGTTACCTGGGCTTCAAACTGGAGAAAGCCAGGAATAGAAGATACTCGGTTTCACCGCGTACCAGCCAGGAGCTGAGGTTGCCCCATGGCTGTGGGATCCTCATAACCACGCTGCTGCCTGTGTAATGCCGAGCAGGATGTGAGAGGGAACCGCTGCAGAGCAAACCATACAAAAACCAACCCCCAGACTGCTCGTATAAAGAAAAACACCGAGAGACCAAAATACCAGAGGACGCTGGAGTTGAGGCAGGCACGGGAAAGGTGGGCGAGGACTCCCTGGGTCAGAGTGTGTTGGGACCGAACACTATGGTGGCATCCAAGGGCACCTGCGGGCGGAAAACAGAGATGAAGCAGACTGACGATCACCTCGGTAATGCATTCAACAGGGGAGATGGACACAGAACGGCTTCTGCAAAATTAAAACGAGCTCCACGATGTGCTGGGACGATGATTCACCGAGAGCCGGGAGAGACGACATCCTAACCCGCGTCCGCTCCTCCTCCGCTTTCCTTTCCCACCAGCTGATAAGACGACTTGCGTTGTTCACAGGTGCTCTCAAAATTATATTGAATTTTCCAGGAAACAAGCTAGTTTCCTAAAAGTGACCTTGTAAATAATTCTCAATGAATACACCTAAACAAAAATGTATTAGTAATGTTTAGCTTCTAAATCCAGGTGAAAAATAAAATTAAACAAAGTCCAAATCTTTTGTCCAAGAACCTAGCAGTATTTTAAAGCTGATAGCAGTTTTGCAGTTATCTGCTACAGAGTCAGCACTTCACCTTTCATTTTTATGCCCCCAGAAAATAAACTACTATTTTCCTTATTACACTTTTTTCCCTTAATTTCTTTATCTCCGAATAGAAGGAAGAAATTCCAAACCTCTGAAGACTAAAATCTGTGAACGGTTTTTTTATAGTTAAATCTCTAAACGTATGGTGCACAAAACTGAAATGTTAATATTTTTTTAAATCAATCGCCAAATATTGAAAAATAAAAAAGTATTTTAAAAAACCCAAAGAATCTCATTTTTATATTTTCATGAAAGAGACTAAATGTTGTATTATCCCTCTTGCGATTTTGTCATTTTTTATAGTCACATTTGGGAACGTTAGGAAATACAACCAAATAGGATTATGATATCAAATGTTGGGGATGTTTTATGCATTTTATCTATCTTGCAACGGGCTAGTAACGATGAGGGGCTAATGGAAACTGTAGACCCCAAATTTATAACAGTTTCTTCAAAGGGAAATTATTTTGCTACATGGATCTTATTTGTGTGGGAAAACCCAATTACTCTAGGGTTCTTGTACCTTCCTATTTTCTTTTATGATGCTTTTTGCTGTAAGTGCTTATTATGATTCGATAACCCAGTTACAAATAAACTGTGACCCTCCGCCCTTATCTCCAAATTCACAGCTTTCCAATTTGTCACAGTTAGTTGAGAACTTGACTTCTTATTAATTACTACCATGGGGTCTTAGGGGGAGTTGCAGAGCTACAGCATCATCTCCACTCCCATGAGGTATCATTGAAGATCTCTGAAATCCAAATCTTTGTAGAGGCAGCTGGCTTCTTATTGGGGTGGGGGGCAACACCAAACAGAAAAAAAACCCCGAAACCAAAAAAACAAGACAAAGCAAAACCCCAACAAAAAAAAGAAGAAAAACCAAAATATTTTGGACATGTATCTTGATTAGATTTGAACAGCAAATCAAAGATCAAATGATCTCATATGCATCACCAGAAACTTAATTTCCAACTTCTTCAAAACCCCAGCAGTTTCGGGTTTATCCCTTCCACGCTCTGCCTGCGTTAGCGGTGGAAAGCAGGAGCTCAGCCCCTTCCATGGCGTCCTTTGGGAGGGTGGCACACAGGGACAGGGATGCTGCTCTGCACCCGCAGGGACCTTCTCCCCATGACTTCCGAAGCTGGAAAATCTTCCCCATGCCCAGAGAACACCATCCCTGTGCTCAGCCCTAATGAGCTGCCGAGGGCACAGAGCCTAAATCCAGAGTAAAACAGAGAGTAACGCCACTGGGTGAACGCCCATTCTGGATGTTTCCAGCTAGCTGCCCGCGACTGTGCCAAAAAGACGGTGAAAACGGGTATCTCAATCACATATTTAGTGATAAAGTTATGTTGACTTTCCAGAAGTGTAGAGTCTGCTTTAATATATACAACTTTGCTGTACTGTAACTGCAGAGTCTTAAAAAATCCCGCTCCTGTTTGAAAGCATCCTGCCTCACTCACAGCACACGTAGAAAGTACCAAATATATTGATTCTGGAAACCATCGTCAAGAATAAGACTTTTTTTCTTCTATACTGGTGCTCCTAAGGCTCACACCTAAGCCATCCTGGAGAGGCACCAATCCCTCGAGCAAGTGTAAGATGAGGAAACTTATACAGAGAAGCAGCTCCACAGGTCTTAGCCATTTCTGTACCGACTGCATCCGTAGGCTTTTCCATTCCTATCAGCCATAGGAACGCTCCTGGTAGCTGGGCCAGCAAGGTTCGGTGAGGAGCAATGGCAGCGGCACTCACATTTTGGGTACAATATTGGCCCTGCTGAAGTGGTGGAGTCCATCCTCTTCCAAGGGCACTCTCATCCTTTGCGTTTGCATGAAAGGCGACGATCCTGCATCAACAAGAGAAGCTTCTCGTGACCTTTTTCTCCTGCTCAGGAATCTGCTGCAAATGCCCTGACAGTTTTTGGCCTTCCAGGGGTTCCTGTAGAACAGGCACAAGGCTCTGGGACAGGCCCTGCATGGTAACGGGGCAGGGGAGGGAACCACAAATTTTGCATGAATTAGGCGTTTGCTTACAGCTGTTTAACAAAAAAATAATTGAAGCAATGTAAAAATTGCTTAAAGCCTTCTAATTACAAAGCCTTGGCAAAGAAATCGATATGATTATTCCTATCATCCATTAATTATTAGCAGCATTTCTACAGTTAAGTGAGAGACGATAAATACTCAACTACCGTCTAATATGACTTACTAAGCCCCAATTTCAAAGTTAAACAAATAAAATCTGATTTGCAAAGTACACTATTAAATATTTTATCCATTAACCACTGCTAAAATAATTCAGCTATCCAATTTGAGCACCCTTTATTTGGACTACATCCAGTGCACTCAAAGAATAATACTTGGCATCAATTAATGACCAGTTCTCATCCTGGACTTACAATATGCATTTGAGATGTCTAAAACACATTCTCACTGCACTCTGAATGATAGATGAACTCGAATCCAAGCTAGGTGAAGGTAGCTGCTTTATTTTGGCAATTTCTTTAATTAATGTCATCAACAAGAATATATTGATTTGGTAGGCTGTTTTTTTAGTGAATTATCATACCCGAAGCTTGTGGCTTTTTAAAAATCTTTGCTACTGTGTGCAGGAAGGGTTTGCCTTGAAAGAAAAAAAAAAAAAAGAAAAGAAAAGAAAAGAAAACAGAAAGAAAAATGAATGTTTCAATCAATTCTAATGCTACCAAAATCCATAATACTTAATTTATCAAATCTCCTGTTAGTGAATGAACAAAGGTAAAAATAACAGGCTAGTTATAAACTAGTACTATGATGATGACATTGTGAATTATTTAAAAAGGGCATATTCAGTGTGACCATAGAGCCATCAATCATAATAGACATTGATGAGAAAAAGAGGTTTCAGTCACTTCCTATCTGCCAGGAGAACAATTCTATCTCGCAGGTAGCTGTGAAGTGCCGCTGACCCGATGTCACTCGCATTGTTGCTCTACCCTTTGAACGGGGAGAGCAGATTCTCTCAATATTAGAATCGAATGAGTAAATAAATTCTCAGTTCACCGCCGCACTCCTTCAGAGTGCACACTTCAATTTGTCTAACAATGGGGAGGACAGAAAAGCAGAAATCTCTTAAAGCAGGGATGAATTTTTTATGGATGCTCAAATCCAGCTGCAAAGAATGGGGTTTTAAATGGTAGCAGCGCTGCTTTTAGCAGGAGCCCCTAGAGACAAAGTCTTCGGGAAGTGTTTTGTGTTGAATTCAGCCCTTCCCGAGCGCGCGTGCCTTTTGCTCTCCCTTCCTCCTGAAGATGCTTCCACCAAATCGTTCCATTGTGGTGCCCACCTTGATCTCTCCGATAGGAAACGAAAACACCCCCCTCACCTCCCATCACTTCCAAACACTTAAGTTTCGTAAACAGCCAGCGAGAAACCTGTCTTCATCAACCTGAATACTCCGATGGCTTTGAAAGGAAGCAAATATTGCAGCTGAAAAGATGACTGTTGAATAAGAAGGGAGAGAAAAAAACACTCCAACTTTTAATTTGTGCTGGATTAATCTAGGAGAGACTCCTTCACCTGATGCCCCACATAATTATATCCTAAACTTTCACTCAGATCACACGTTTCATCATTGTTGGTTACTCTAATTAGCCCACGGATTCTTGCAGCTGCAAAGACGACACAGAAGGAGGAATAAATCGCGCATAGCTCCAGCTTTACACAACAGACGCTTTCCCCAGCGTCACAGGGATGCTCCCCAAAGCCCGCAAGCCCCTAGCGATGCTTTGCCAAATTCCGCCAGCCTCCATCACTGAGCACCGGCACCGACGGCGCGTGGGTGATGCGCAGGCGACGCGTGGGCGACGCGCAGGCGATGCGGGGATGCAGGGATGCGGGGATGCGGGGATGCCTCCCTGCCTGCTCCAGCCCCACTCAGCCCCGAGCCCGTGCTGCCTGCGGCACAGTCCCCGGTGCTTCACCCACTCCTCATCTTCATCCCCCCGCCATGCCAGCAGCGCATCCCGGGAGTCTATGCATCTCTGCGTAACCTCGTACCGCTCCAAAACTGTACATTGCCACTTAATTGTTACTAACAGGTAAATCAAAGGTAAAAGAGAACTAATTAATTTTCCAGCTCGGTTTTATTTTACTGTTACTGTTTTGAGAAAATATAACTAAACCCCATTAGTGTTAAGGTAAGACCATGAAACAACATAATATAATGCAAGAAAGACATTTAATAGCGTAGAGGAATGTTAAATTACTAATTAACTCCAAGTTACTGTATAAAAAAGCATAGTAATTTACAGGATTATTGCAATATGCAGCTTAGATTGCCACAAGGGTCAGCTAGGGAGCATTTCCTTCTATTTCTTTCAGTGTGGTGGTTATTGTAAAATTCTTCTCACATTAAAATGTACTGTCCTTACCCACAGTTCACTGCTGCTAATTAGCAGCAGTTGAGATTTCCCTAGCAGTCATTTTTTTCCACGTTAAGCTGCCAAATGTTACCAACTGCTCAAGATGCTCCGCGCGCTGAGTGTCCGGCTGCCCGCCCTGCTCCCCGGCACTGCCGTGCTCAGCACCTCCGTGTCGGGTTCAGCACCTGGGCGAAGAAAACACCGATCAAATTATTTGTCCTGCTCTTTGTTGTACCAAGGCAGGTTAGCAGAAACCTTCCGGCACCTTTGGCTAAGCTACAGAACTCAGAAACGCCTATTTTTTTTCCTCCTCTTTTTTCCTAAACATGCAATATACTGCTCAAACGCTTGAAACTGGAAGCTCTCCAATATGTGGGGTTTTTGTTCAAAAGCAAGTATTTCCACATTCTATTTAAACAAGAAAGCAAGAAAAGGCATCTTTTAGTTTTTACCTAAATATATAAGAAGAATGCCACTACTTTGATTAATAATTGATTAAATAAACCATCCACACATCAAAGGCAGGAAGAAGAGCTGTTCCACAGAAAGGCTAGACTATCAAATAGCACTTTGTTGTCTTAAACACTGCTCAGATCTGCAGCATTACATAGCTCGTTGCACATTAATGTTTGAGGTTATAAATGGCAGTGTTTTCCAAAGCATTTTTTATTATTATTCTAAAGAGCAAAAGAATTTAGCTCTTTTTTTTTTTTCCTAATTAAACACTAGCAGCTTGAAAACATAGAAATTTGGACGATAATCGTACAGCCTCATCTTTTCTTCTCTCTTTTGTTGGCTTTATGACTAATTTATGTTTAACCTTCTTGAGAATCCATGGTCGCAACACACTTTCTAAAAAAATTCAAAGCAACTTTCGCTGCTGTCCAATAGCAGGGCAAAAGGTCTTGGGCGCTGTGAAATGGTTCAGAATTGAAAGAGGTGACACGATCTTCTTCACCTCCTCTTCACAGGAGTAAGAGCAATCAGGAAACAACTACTAATTGCTTCATCAAAATTAAGCTTCTCCATCTTCATACCAATTATTTCACCATTGCAGTTTAGAGTTTCGTGTGCCTACCATCCACATGAAAAAAAAAAAAAAGAAATCAGGCCTTTGAATTGCAATGCATTTCCCAGAACTGCTTAATGAAAGTGGGATTCGGATTTCAGGTTTCCTCTCTTCTATCTGCTGGTATTCCTTTTTTAAATTTCCAAAGCTGGTTGAAACATAAAGCACCTGAATATACTTGTACTTCATTTACACATGAGGAAGGATTGTAAAATTTACTTACGACAAGAGTGAAAAATTCATTGTGCTGACAAGAATAAATCCATTCAGTCAATGATCAAAACAGTAGCCCAAGGGTAACAAAGAACAAGTGTCAACCACATTTGCTCTGAAGTTCCACAAAAGTCCCCCCTGGGAATTCCAATCATGATGCTCTATAACTATATTTATATAAGATTTTTTTTAAAAACAGGAGCGAGTCTAAAGGCCAAAGGGACTACATTCTAAGGATCTTAATTGGATCAAGGACTTTTTAACCGGTTTAATTTTTCCTTCAAAATATGGTGGCCACGGTGTTTCAAAATGAAGCGCATTACTCAGTGCTGAAAGATAGCTTTTTTCTCCGTGATGTGCAGGGATCTGCATCTAATGCCTATTAGGGTGGGTATATATGTATTTATATGTTGTGTATCCGTGCTATAATTTAGGTGATATTCCTTGAATACTATTTCTTTTTGGTAGCAAAATGCTCTTAATTCTCCTTAAGACATTACAAATATATTACTGTACATCACGAAGAGAGCTAAAGATAAAAGACTACAGCTAACATTTCCGACGAGCGGCATTTCTTTCCCCGAGCCTGGCCAGCGGCTCGCAACTTCGCAAAGCGCTTAAATATGTTTAACACCGAGCATATGCTTAAACACATTTCTATCTGACAAAAATAGAGGCGAGCGCCCAAGTGATTGCTGAAGCCAGGGGAAGACGGGCAGGGGGTGGAAGTCAAGCCCAGGTTTCTGCTCTCTGGGTTTTGGTGGGTTTGGGGTTTTTCCTACACTTTATTGTGCTCTCAGTGTTTCTTTCAATGCCCTGACTCTGTCTGCTAATTACTACAGCGTCGTTTTCACCTTGTTCTTTTGCTAGTATCTTGGCAAAAACCAGAGAGTGAGACAAGTGACGGGAGTACAACACAAAAATATTCAGATATATTTTTAATATAAGCATGATATTTGTGTGTCAATGGGGAAGTTTAAATGCATATGGGCAGAGGAGGCGGCTCTTCGCTGTGAGAGTCCGAGAGTTCCTGGATGCAGATGACAATCTTTGATTATTTTTCCCAAAATGAGATTTTTTCATCCTATCTAGCTAGCAGATACAGCCAATGACAAGCCTATTTCCATACTGGCAAGGTTTCATATCACTTTGAATTATTAAATCCAGCCCACGGTTACAGATACTGTATGTGCTCATAGAGAGAAAGTACACATACACTCATGCACAAACTTTACATGAAGATTGAAAAGCAAGGCAGAAGAATAAATACACCAATGGGGAAAAATAAAATATTTAGTATCTACTTTTCATTTATAGGTAGTACAATAGGCCACAGTTCTCCACTTTTTCTGCACTTAAAAATAAAACCATTTTAAAAGACACTGATACATTGGTTCCTAGAATTTTGCAAGGCTTTATTTATTTGTTCATTTTTATGAACTCGGATCGTCCCAAAGCATCCTATAGGTGCCGTCACCATGGCGGTGTGAGCCAGAAAGTACAGAAAACAATCAATTAAATGCGCCTTTTTTTTTTTACTTTTTTTTTTTTTTTAAAGCCCCACCTACATTTCACAATCTGAAATCCTGCATTTCCACAGATTTTCGACCATCCAGCTAGGAACCATCCCACCACCCCTCTCCAAGGGGGGTGCACGCCCCACCAGCAGCGCCAGCCCATCCTGGACCTCTCCCTGCCACCGCGCGCGGCAGGACTCGTCCCCGCGGCCGTGCTCCTGCCGAGCATCCTCACCCGTGGCTCCCCCGGCCGCTGGCCTGCTGCGCCGGCGCCGGCGTGGAGCAGGGCGAGATGCACGCTGAGTTGGGTAGCGGCTGTAATTGAAGTGGCAGAGACGTCACCGTCCATCTATAGCATCCTCTCCTCGCCGCAGCAGCCCTCGCACAGATAACTCCGAAAATAATCACACTGATGCTGCATACTGTTCCCAGTCAATTAGATCTAGCGATTCCAGCCCAAGCAGTCAGTAAACAATCTCAGGAAAACACCTAGGACCAGAATACTTATCTGCTTCTACACATTCAGAGCGATTTTCCAGTTCCCATATGGAAAAGTGATAAAGTATAAAGACGACGACGATAGCGAGTTTCCGGAGTGGTTCTGTACGAGCAGCATTGTTATTCATAACATTCATCATTAATGTTAGTATCTCGAATGGCGGGGAAGCAAATCAAGTGCCGTCCCCGAAGGTAGTGACCCTGCCTGCACCCCTGTAGAAGGCAGGAATCCTGCCCGTAACCTGGCAGGAGTTGCTGAAAAGATTATCTAGTTAACGCAGGCCTGATTAACCAGCGCCTGCCAGAATTAAACATGCAGCAGTGCAGAAATTACCTGCAGAAAGGAAAAGTCAACAAAGGGAGTAACAGAAGTATTGCTGACAAAACTGGTAACAACATAAGGATGCATATTTATAGCAATGCAAGAATGGTTTTTTTAAATTCTTTTCTACTAAAGCACTGGATTCAGACAATATCGAGAACATCAAAGCATCAATTTCTGTACTTCGTTCACTGAGTTTGACTTAAGTTTATTTAAAACGTACGTGCACTGAAATGAATTTATGTGCAAGCCATCAATGGGAGCAAAACATTTCCTTCCTATAACGGCAATTCAGATGAAGAAGATTCTTCAAATTGCAAATACTCCTCATGAAGGTGAAGCCTGTGTGTTATGGGAAGGGATTAGCGAACCCAATGTGCAATCTGTTATGTTGATTTTTAAAAATGTTCGAAAAATCGATACAACCTCAATAACTTATAACTTACAGTGCACTCTTACTAAAAGGAGAAGAAAAACTTTTGGAAGTTTTAAAGATTTTATTTCCTGACTGTGGATTCTTCATGCACAATTATCCCATGAATGTATTTCTAAGGTTTGTCATTCCATGAATGTGAAGATCTACGCTTTCAGGAAACGCGCTTCCAGAGCAGCCGGACAGCCCTCAGGAAAACAGGCTAAGGTAGGTAAACGAGCTAATCAAGTGTTATGTCACAATTACACAATTACATATATCATATTAAATAAAAAAAATGCAATTAATTACATTTTAAACAAATTGTCTAAGACAACAACTGTCTTAGGAAACTTTAAAAATTAAATTGCTTGCTTGATTTGAACATACTGAGATAATATTAGCACTTAAAAATTAATTTCTAGTATTTCATGACTTAACTGCAACTCAAAACATGCACGAACCATAAGCGGATAAAGTTTGAGAGGATACTGATCTCAAACTCCAACTAGCAGCTGGTACGTTCTGGTAGCTGAAGGATTTTAATTTCACTGTTGAATCAGAGAACGAAACGTCTGCACTAGTCTTACTGCTAATTAATGCACTAGTTGATCTGCGCTAGCTAGACCAGGACAACATATTTTTTGGGTTGCCCGGGTTGTTTGTATTTCAGAAATTATCATCTCTGACTTTTTATAATTATTTGAGCCCAACTCCTTTGCTTATCGAAATCCTAATTGCTGCTGCCAACTTTGTAGAGAACAAGGTTAACTTCATTACAGCGTTACAATCACGAATGACGCCCAGTTCTTTCTTCTGACCATGCTCAAGGTCTACCAGTCACGTCTGTCCACACTGCTTTTCCGTGAGAAGTCATGGAAACCCTCACTAACGGTTTCGACAATTTATGCTTTGAGCTTCAATGAGCTTTTGCTTTGATGCTCTGAGATGCCACCATAGTACTTAGTGCAATCACCCACTGCTTCTTGTAGAACCTGCTACGTGGTTAGAAACTTTAGTATCTTGATTCAGGTCAAATTTCTTTTTGATTCTAAATTTCTTCTATGCATAGTTAATATCCTCCTCCTTCCTTCCTTCCTTCCTCCCTCTCTTATAAAGGATTTAAATGAAGGGTTTTTCTTATACTGTGCCTCAAGATATGGTCTTTTTGGTCACTGCTATCTTCATAAATCATTATTTATTAATGAATTACTAGCTCATTCTCTATACTGATGGTATACTTCGATATTCAGCATCACTTTCAGCTTAGCTTCACTGTTCTTACCAACTTGCATGGGAGATGAGCAAATAAAATGTATTTTAGATTTTTACCAACTACTGTAGCCACTCTGTTCTTGAATGTGGCCTTGGGGCGCGTCTCAGATGTGCAGTCCTTTTTATTAGATCTCTGGTTTTTTGCACTGTGTAAAATAGAAATTCCAGTATTTTTAGCAAACAGTGTTGCTCTTTAAAAACTGAGGAGAGGGAGATCTTTATCAATGCATGTAGAAGATGATTATTACCTTCTTGAGTAATGATATCAATATGTCTGAACATCTCTATCTAATGGTACTCCG
This sequence comes from Gymnogyps californianus, assembly GCF_018139145.2. Taxonomy (NCBI): domain Eukaryota; kingdom Metazoa; phylum Chordata; class Aves; order Accipitriformes; family Cathartidae; genus Gymnogyps; species Gymnogyps californianus. The sequence goes on from NC_059477.1 coordinate 43,468,773, forward strand.
AAACCATGTTGACATTTTTGCTGACATATTAGAGTTTTAGTAGTGCTATATATAAATTATCTAACCACAGCCAAATATTAGGCCTTTCAAACCCATTCTGGATCACAGAGTGATATACACGCATATCCCTCATTATTGTTAATGAGGCCTCCTCCGTAACACTAAGAATATGAATGTTTAAAATCTCATTAAAATTTAAACTATCATACCTCACCTTTTTAGGATTACACTTTTTCTCTGAAGAAAAATACACGGCATACACACATTACTTTGTGAACTGATTTCTAGCTAAGCTTTCACCTGAAATCCTGACAAGTGCAAAATACGCAGTACTTCTCCTGACCCTCCTCGTGCGTTTTGTCACCAGCACCACCGGACTCGGGTTCAGCTCTCGACGCTTTACTTCTCTTTCAACAGTCTCCTCGGCTTGCAACTGCACATATCTCATCCTAACTTTCCTTGCAATCTCATAAGCAAGCCCCAGAGCTGCTGCTCTGCAAAAGCTGGCAGAAGCGCTGGTGATGAATGGCAATAGCTGCACCATGGGGCAGAAACCTCCTCCCAGGGGAGGACCGCTTCAGGGCTTTAGGAAGCCCCAAATACTGCTCCTTTTACACCCAGCCGGCCACTGCCAGAAGCTGTAATGAATTCTCCCAAACCACTCAGACCTCCGTGGTGTTACTGAGGCTCTTACTGAAGACCATGTCCCAAGAGATGGGAAGGTCCAACAGCCACGGCTTGCTCCTTTCCCATCCCTTGCTCTGGCAGCACTCGCGCTCCGTTGGCCAAACCCAAGCATCTACAGCGAGGTCTCACCTCTCCCTGAACCGTGGGTACCCCAGGAGCCAGCAGCTCCTGCTCAAAGCTAGTATCTTAAACACTAAAAACGGACAATTTATGCCTATTTTACAGCTCCAGAGTAGCAAACTTCGGTCTTGTCAACCTTCTGTCTTGCACAGCGACTGGCCAGGCAGCTCCAGTGAAACCTCGCTGTCCCCAGGCCATGGCCTGTGCCAGGAGGGCAGTCCCACCTCTCTCACCTCTTTCCTGGTGGGGCAGGACCCCAGTGAGACATTTGCTCTGCGAGAACAGATCACCACCGCCACTGCATCCCAAGCCTGGGCATGAGAAGGCTCCAGCCCTGCAGACTATCCCAGCATGGCAGCTTGCCTATCTCAGTGTTGGACGTCACATTATTTTGTTTTATTCTACCGGTGACGTCTAGTTCGTGCTCTGCAATCTTTTTTAACTTCTTTATGCCAAATAACTTTTTTTTTTTGGTGCATGTGAGTAACGGATTTCAACAATTACATTTTAACTCCTGGTTCTCCCCGAGAAGCTTGAAAAATATAATGTTTTGAATTTATTATTCGAAACAAGAGAGTAGGGAAGGAGCTGGATTTTTTACCCCATTTTATCTGTGATTGGGAGTTTCTCTGCTCCAGAAAACCCCTCCTAAATTTCCAGTAAACCTGCACCCGCGGTGGAAGCACAGGTAAATTTGGAGCCCAGCAGTGGTCCCCCTGAGCAGGCTGGGGAAGGGAAAGCAGGCGGTGGTTGGGCAAGCGGCTGGGGCACCGAAATGCCTCCGGGTGGGGATTGACCCCCTCAGCTCTAAGCACCCGTGCAGATTCTCCTTTCTTTTTTTCCCCTTACAGATGCTTATTGCATTTTCTGCGTTGTGGCCCAAATGGATAGATCTTGCAACTTCCTTCTGCATAGTTTCATAAATAGAAGGAAAAAAAAGGGAAGGGAAAAAAACCACAAAAACCCCAGAGCCCACTCCCCCCGTCGTGTCTCCCCGTGCCTCAGCTGCACATCATACATGCGGAACATTGAACCATCCTCTTAAATATTATGACATGGAGAAAATCACATTGTGCTTTAACCTATCAACAAAGGAGCAAAGCAATTACAGAGCTAAACACAGTCGAGGAAGACCCAATAAAGAGAAATCCAAGAAAATTTGGTGAAAATTCTTAAGGGGCCTTACAATGTTTAATCATGCTCCAGGCCTAAATTAATATTCCACTTCTAATTCAAAAGACTGAACCACAAAGGTACATCTTTTGGGTATTTTTAATAACCATAGTACAACACTCTGTGAATTAGCAGCTGGTCTGACTGGTATTTTACTTTTTCTTTGCTTACTCAAGTAAAGCAGTTAATATTAGTATAATCATCAAACTAACATTAGTCAGACAGAAGGACAGATTTTTTTCTGTATTGTAATGCAGAATATAAAAAAAAATTAAACCAAGATTTAGAAATTCCTTTGTGTATTAGTTTAAATAATTTTTCTTATGCAGTTTCAATAAAACAAAAAATCTTTGTTATATTCATCCATTTTATAAAACAAACAATAGATTAAAGAGTACATAAACACATGGAAGACGGTAACCTGACGCCCAGTGGGTGAGAACAAAGAGCCCATCACGTGCTACTACTTACTACTATCCAAGTGACATGAGAATATTTGTGGAAACAAATCCATCCTGTTCAAAACTGGTAGAAAAATACACTCCACTAAGCTGAAAGTGCTGGTTAGTAGATTTACTTCTGCTTTTTAAAATAGAGGTAAACTTCTGGTCGCCGTGCTTCCCGCTTTAGCCCCGGGTATTTGCAAACGTAGCACTGGATTAGGTGCTTGGTTTTACGTCTGGTTTGTGGAACAATGCGTCCAACTAATATTTATTTACCCAAGTTGTAGGTGGACTTTGAATAATCGTATAGAGTTGTCAAGGAGAAAGGTAATTTTCCTTTAAATAAATAAGAAGCAAAGATTAGGAAGCTCAAAAATGTTAAACAAAAGTACATTGCAACTCTCTAATTTGTTAATGTTGCTCTGCTGTTGAAGAATACCCCAGGACATCAAATACAGCTCACGGACACTACAGAGCTGGCCTCACCTGGAGTTTACGCCATGTATGGGTTTCTAGCCTGGACACCAACAAAGAGCCAGGAACTTCAGCACATAGGTCCCCAGTTTCATACAATTCCTACTTAAAATTGCAGCCAAAGGAGCCTGAAGCCACGATGACCATATGCGACATTTTACAAAATTAAACTCCTATTTCTGCTCATCTTGTATTGTGTTGCATTTGTTGTACAAAGAAGAAAATAACAAATCTATGTAGATGGCAAGGAGGCCGGGCAGGAAAGGATAGGAAGGAATTTTTATATCTGAGACTATATAAACCCCCTCCTGGTAGCGTTTTCATTTAACACTTGGGTGTATTTGTACCTCTGCAGCTTTGCGTCGGTTATGCCGCTCTACATTAGAAAGCGGTGTAAGATATTTATTCTAGATGAAGAAAAAGCTGCATCGTCTAAAACTGTTGCCTACTCCCACAAGATATCCTCAGCAGGCGGCTGCCCTGGTGCTGCTGAACGCTGCGGCCCCCGGCAGACCCACGGGAGCAGAGGAGATGGCCAGGGCTCCCGCTCCCACCGCCCGCGGGGAAAGCGCAGTGACGAGGGGGGCTATTGATTGCCGTCAGGAATGGCAGCACAAGCCCCAGCCCAACCCCGGGCATGCTGCTCGCCGAGGGCAGCCTGCACGGACAGCCGCCGCTCTGGGCAGCCGCAGGACGGAGAACCTGGGACTCGCCCTGCAGAGCACGCAGCAGCCCCGCTCTGCAATTAGACCTCTGCAACGTGACGCAGGTAACGTTTTTAATATCTTCATGGATTAGCGCCCCGGTAAAGCACAGCTTATGACGGTGTTTACACATGGTCTTAGCCGGAGTCCCGCGCTCAGTGCTGCACCGAGTCCCTCTGCGTGTGGCCATCTGCTTCCGCAGAGGGGCTTTGCTCAGGGAAAAACAAAGAGAGACCTAACACCGGGGATGTCTCCTCCTCACAGTCCCTGCCCATCTTAAACCCCAGTGAGGAAACTCCTTCGATCACTTCTCAGCCTTCACCAGAGCTACTTTAAGGAAATCCTCTCTCTTTCTCAAGGAAAAAAGTGTGTTTCCAGGCAGCCTCGTTTCCCGTGCGCTGCTCAGCAACGTGCACGCTGCCCGTCTTCTGCAGCACAGGGAGAGAACAGAAATGGATACGAAACATAATCCCAACTCGCGGCGAAGAAGCCTTCTCGTTGGTGTTTCACCAACGTCTATGGGAGGGGCTGAAGCATAAGGAAAGATTGGTTTGGCAGAGGAGAGAAAGACTTCGTTATGCAAGGGGTGTTGAAAAGAGACACAAACAGCAATGAGAAAATTAAGAAAAGATCTAGTGTTACATGCAACATTGCAATGACCCCTTTTGTGCACCCATGTGCGCAGAAACATTCAGGCATATCAGGTGTTGCAGGCTCATTTGCCAGTATTCCCAGTAAAATTAAGCTAGGTTTAAAGGACCGTATCACTTCGTCACATTTATTTTACATCTAATTGAAAATATGGTACGTATTACAAAAGGATGAGCCAGAAACTCAAACTTAGTTAAACTATTAAATCAATGTATATGTGGGGAAAAAGAGGGGGGAAAGATCCTAAGAAATACTTTGTAAATAGTCAACATCTGAGAAAATCCTAAGGAGAGCTTAATTAAGAAGGAAAAGCTATTTTGTGTCAAAGCACCAGCTTAGAAACAGGTTGTAAAGAACATATACACACCCTGCTTAAGGGCACAGGGCGCTCATGGCGTGTGTTGGGAAAGCAGATCCCCTGCACGGTATCATCGCTGCGCAGAGGCAGGTAGGATGCTGCGGTGGCGGATGCAAGGAGGAGGCACCGTGCCTTGGTCACCAGCAGCTGCTGCAGGGCAGAAGCCCCGGCGAGATCGACCAGCGCTCTGATCCACAATGGCAAATCCTATCCTTCCATATAATATTGGAAGACAACGTAATTTAAGGTGTCCCTTCCATTATTCAAATGCATAAGTTGCTACAGGGTGAGAAGACAGCGAATACGGCGTGGAGCAGAAATAGGAGGACACCAGCGAAAGAAAAAGAGAACGGGCTAGCAGTTTGTCTGGGTCTGAGAAAGCAGCCCCTGGAAGGACAACGTGTATGGAATGATGTCGTATTTGCTGACCTGTTCAGGAACCGGAGTGTGTGGATATCCCCAGCTTCACAGGATGCCAGTGCTACAGCAGGGAGGGATACCGGGAGGCGGCGGTCCCTGCGCCTGGGTGGGCATCTTCTCCAGGGCGTAATGCACTTCCATTTGTGCTCACACCAACTCTAGCAAAACCAAACTCTTTCGTGAAAGAGTGGACAAAAATTGAGGAGGAAAAGAGAACATACAGGCGAGGTTAGCTGAGAGAACTAAATCCAGTTCTCCCAAATCCCAAGCCGACAGTATGCAAAGTCAGAGTCTAATTTCACTAAATAATACTATCTTTTTTGGCCCGAAGCATCCCAAGCCCAGCCTCTCACGGCTTCACACTGTTTGGCAACACTTCACTCTTCCTTCTTCCACATCGTTCTGGACAGGAGAAGACATCGGTCACTGTGTCTCTGACTTGCCCTATCTACTGTCACCTCTATTTTATGGAGAAAGGAACCATTTCACTGAAAATCATGCCCTGTTTGACTGGCTTCTCAAATATTTTCCAATGAGCACGCTGCATGCAAGAAAAGGGCTCACCATGAGCCTCCCCAGGTCTCCTCCACCTGCTCGTGCAGGATCTACCGCAATGGGGTTGCAGTCCCGGTATCACCGCGGTTCAGACAAATAAATTGTAATGACTGCAAAGAAGCAGAGACTTACTTAGCACTAGAAGATATCCAGAGAAAATTAAAGGAAAACATTTTGCCAGTATCAGCCAAGGGAGGACGGCCAGCCCACGAGTCCAAACACGCTCATCTCTCTCCACTGCAAATATTGGAAGGGATTTGGAGCAAAGATAGTCATTAAATAGTGGTTTTTAAAAAAGCCCACTGCACTTAAACCACAGGTCGGCCCCCTCATCCTGAAGATTTTTTTCATGGCAGAGGAAACCCGGAGCCATTTAACTCTCTTGAATGTATCTTCAAAAACTTCAAAGTAACGCTTATCATCCAGTCATGCATTTGAAGCATTTTTACTAGAGTTTTAATACTTTTAATTCTTTATCTACAAATTGCTCCTTCGCTAGATACAGAAATGAGAAGAAATCACCGCATCTGGCACCGCTCCACCGCAGACCGGTCCCACAGATCGTCTCCCAGTGGGCATTACAGTGGGGGGGACGGGGGTTCCCCTGCAGAACGTGATGGACTTCAGGCAGAACACTGCTCTGTGCGGAAGCCCATTTAAAAAAAATAATTTAATCTTCAGAAAAATTAAATTTAGCTCGCACAGGAAGCAGTGCAGGTGAAAGTGCATTAGTAAGTCAGGTGCCTAAACCCAGTTGCAAAGACAGGCATGAAAGGAGCGCACACGTGGCATTGACTTCATGGAAATTTAGCTCATACGATGTGTTTTTTAATGGAGCTTCGAAGGTGCTTCTGAAGATTTGAGAATTTATTTTTCTCATGGACATAGTCAGTTGTCTATTGGAGTGGTTTCAACACATCATTTAGTTAAACTGTATTTTCTATATTTATTCAAGTTTATTTGATCTATGAAACAGTCAATCTGCAAAAATTACCTTGATATGTAACAAAAATTCTCATTTATAATATTTGAAGCACAAGCTCTGCAAAACCACTCTCTCTAGTATGCCGTGACTTCCCCATCTAGTCCCAACACTGTTACTGAGTTTGAATAAATAAGAAGAAAGCTGTTCCTATTTTTTGCAACATCCAAAAGCTTTGAGGTTTAAAATCCCCAGAGGTGCAAAAGACGGTATTCGCGAGCAGTTCCCCCCGCTCGTGGGATCTCCCCAGGGTGTCCCAGCGATGGCGGGGGCTCCGGTGCTCAGGGCCAGGCTGGGTGCTGACCCACGGGTCCCAGGTCCCAAACCCCCTCCCGAGGACCCTGCCAGGGGCCCCCACACCCCCTTTCGTGCTCCCAGCACTGCCAACACCTCGAACGTCGCATTGGTATAAATAGTTTGAACTATTTAAAGGCATTTCTAACACATACGCATACAATGTTACTATACTTAGTTTCCTATCTTCAAGTCTTCTCCCCCATAATTTAATTTGGTTTGCTGTTATACGGGAAACAGAAATGCATGGTAAATAAAATCCCCTGTGTTTTATAGTACATCTTCAGACTTATGAGCCTGGCTTGTGTGTACGTGTCCCGCTTTGCCCGCCTACCTGAGATGAAGATATGATGGTACAGATGATTATTTAGCTGTGTGCACGCACAATTTGCAATACGCATCAATACAAAGCATATGAATTTCGTATTGCGCTAGGATACTTATGCAAATACTCATGAAAAGATAAAAATTATTCATAAGATTTACCATAAAAGAATGTAAGTTGCAATGGATTATGGTGTTTGGGGGTTTTTTCTACAAATACAGCCAAAATCTAACAAAAGAAAATCTTCAAGTAATGTCTTCAAGCATATTTTGGGTCTACTTTTTACAGGAGGCGATTTAAAAATAAAAAATAAAGAGAGCCTTTGTAATATTGATAACGTGACTGTTTTCAAGGTGAACTCATTACTATCTTTCATTACATACATGAAGAGTTACTGCCCGAATGCAGTGAAAGTGTTGTAAATCATTGGCACTGGTTTTAATAATGGGTGAATCTGTTTATAAAAATATTCTTGAACGACTTCCTGCCCCCCTGTTTCTGCAAATGTTGAAATGGAAAAGAAAATAACCTCTTTTTTTTTTGCCTTCCCTTTTTCAGGTAATTTTGGAATCCCCTCTTTTTTTGTCACTAGTGCATATTACTGTGTATTCCCCACAAGGCCCGTGCCGAAGCACCACAGCAAAGCTGACCCCACAAGCTTCTGACCTAAGCAAAAGACAGAACTATTAAAAAAAAAAAAAAAAAAATCTGGTGAGACACAGTTTTCACAGTCATTTCAGCCCAATTTTGCCCACATTATATTAGAGAAATGAGTTGTAAAGCACATTTTAAGTAGAAGAACTATAAACATCTCACCAATTTTCTTTACTGCACTGACTGATTTCAACTAACAGCAGCTCCTACAAGTTGTTGTAAAGACCAAGCTTAGTCCCTCCCGAATAAAAAGCAGAGACTATGCCCCTTCCAGCCCTGTTCGAGGGACCCTTCCCACTTCTGCAGGCTGGGGCTCCCCTGGATGATGCCGCCCGACGCTGCCGTGGCCTCGAGCAGAGCTGCTTGTGCCTTGCTCGGCTCCGCTTCCCAGGGCGTTTAAGGCTTTACCTTTCAGCCTCAGCTCTGGCGCAGCTCTGTCGTTTCCCAAGCAGAGAGACAAAGGATGCAAAGGTAAAGCCTGCACGGGTTCCAGCTCTCCCGCCGGCTGCGTGCCGAGCAGCACGCCAGCAACAAGTCGCTTCAGTAAATTAGAATTTAAAGATGTTCGCAAGCTGCTCTCCTCCCGCCCTCGTCCCGCTGCCACCAAACCTGGCATGACCTCAGTGAGAGCAGAAGAAGAAAGGGGTGGCTTCTGAACACCTAAAGACCCGCTATGCTGTGTGCTGAAAGGCACGCTGGCGTCCTCCATGGCTTTTCTAACGCAACGCCGCCTGATAAACCAAGACAGAAAATAAAATGGGATTTCCAAGCTCTCGTCACCAGGCGGGAGAGGGCAGGGCACCCGAGGCGTTCAAACACGCACACACCTTTTCAGCAGGGAGAGCCCGGCGCGTTGCGGCAGCAGCGGCACGGCAGCCCAGCCTGCTACAAGGGAAGATCTTCGTTAAATCAAAGTACTCGCCACTATTTTTCATTTGATACAGTATTTGTAAAATGTTCAAACCTTGCATATAATGCGTAATGCTATTAGGTAGAATATCCAAAGTACTTAAACTAATTATGCCTATTTTGTAAGATTAATTATAATTAATAATTTAACATATTTTATCATTTAAGTCAGTATCCGTTCTGATCTTTAACTTTAGAGAGCACACTGTATACGTACCACGTAATTAGGGCTTATGTATCACATAATTAGGGCTAAATACTAGGAAATCAGGCTAATTAGACCAAATCAAACTGAATTATTTAAGCTTTTTTTTTTATTTTAGATGTAGAATATTTAGTAATTAAATACTGATTTCATTTTCTTGTACTTGCACATCTCACTTGTCTCTCACCCGTCTGTTATAATGAAGCATTATAAAAGTGTTTGTCACGGAAGCGCAGGACGGGGATGGTTTAGCAAGCGGGCAGCGAAGGCGCCGAGCGAAGCAGCACCGCGTCGTTAAGGATTTAAGCGCAGTTGAGCCGCGGGAACATCCCACGCGCACCCAAGGCTTTCCCCTCGGGATCCTCCTCGGGGAATTTGTTAGTGTCAGCCCACGGCTGGGGACAACTTGCAGCAAAGCATCCCTTGGGGCGCTGGGGAGGAAGCCGTCCGCAGCAGCCTACGCCACACCACAGCTCCCTTCCAATATTTAAACTCCTTGTAATACCTGGATAAGGGCACCTAGAGATGAAAACCATTTTTTGGCAGCGGTTCAAAGCTTCTCCGGCAGAAAGTGTTTAGGACGGACGCTGTTGGCCATATTACGTAGGCATAAAGCATCATGTAATAAAGTCTTTCAAATAAAGCACGTTACTGCCAAAAAAGCAGAGAACGTAACCGAACAATAACAGGGCTGGAGGCAAAATCCTCGGTGCGAGAAAGCACCTGCCCTAAACCAGGCTCAGCAAATGTGTAGTTCGTTGCAGATATACGTTTACAGCTATAAAAACTTCTGCTTTTCTATGGAGATTAATTCATTTCATTATAATTCATCAAAAAAGACAATAAAGCTTAGTTACGGGTTTATCATCCTTCTCCGCCAGATGATCTAAACCGCATATTTCTTCTAATGCTGCGCCATGGGCCAGCGTTGCATGCAGCCCAGAAAACCCAGGTGTGGGCATAATAATGTCCAATTACATTCTGGCATCACACGCAAAAGATCGGCTTCTCAATGATCTTTTATGGCAGAGCCTCAACGGTAGGTGAGATTGGCTAAGGGCTCAGGGAAAAAGTGTTAGTTTCTGCTAGTGCGTTTATCAATCTTAACCAACTACAGGATTGATTTGAAAAGGAAATACATCGATAGACTGGAAAACCAGAAAAGCCTTAACATGGCTGTGGGCGAAGGAGGAAATTACTGCAAAGTAAGCAGGGTTTTGGGCTGGCAGAGGTAATCATGCACCCTGCGACAGCATCCCGCCCGTGGCAGGGCTGGCTTCGGGGCGAGCTGTTGGAGCCGCCTCCGCTGCACCCCGAATTCCGACACCGCGTACGGGCAGCTGCTGCAGCCCCACCGCTCTGCCCCAGGTTCGTACCCCAATATCCCCGGCAGCTCATGCACGTACCCGCGCTCAAAATATAAATATTTAAAGATTAATACGCCTCTGGTGCGAGCAACTGAAAATATTTCTTCTATCAAGGTAAATGTTAAGGGAATCCATACGAGATCAAAGGGCCATGAAATTGAAAACAATCATATGCCAAGTAGTCGGGGTCCTTTGTACATGTGGCATTCACTTCTGCTGCCTTATCCAGCGCTCAGCCAAGTCAATAAAAGGAATCCCATGGACTTCAAGGGGCTTAGAGCGAGCCCGCGGTTTCGTCGTGTTTTGTTTTGAAAAATCAGTGTTCCTCTTGTTTAAAGTGCTTAAGATGAGATTTGCACACTTTGACTTTTTCCAACACTGGCTCTTGAATCAAAATAAGTTGGTTTCTGGGTGGTTTTTTTTAAATCTCACACTACGACAAGCATATAAAAGTGAGGAATGTGGACGTACGGCAGAACCAAAGGAGCAGGCAGCTCCTGCGCCAGGACAGCCAGTGTCCTAAGACACAAGACAGAGGGAAAATTGTTCCCGAGGCCACGTCAGATGGTGAAGTTCTTTGGGGAAAGTAGCAAATAAATATTTAACTTCAAAGACAGACCAAGGACGTGCGGTCCGGCCCCTCGATGCACGAGCGCAGCATCTCCAGCAGCATCCTGGGAGCAGATGCCACCCGCTTCGTCCGTCCGCCCTGCTCGGGCTCCACCTGCAGCTAATAATCGCAATTATCAGATTACCAGATTACCAGTTTTTACGGGCACCGGGGCAGAGCCCAGCCCAGGGGCGCGGGGCGGCGTGGGGGCTGCTGGGACGCGCTGAGCCTCATCTTGCCGGTGTCCTTCAGGGTGCCTGTTAAAGAGGTTTTTTTTTTCATCTGACCTTGCTTCATACAACTTAAATTCTACATTCGCAGCAATCCTCTGTTTAATTTGTCTCGGCAGAAAGGCACCCGCTCTGCTCGGTTTTCTCCAGGTTGCAATCGCGGCTCAACCTCATCGCTCAGTGGTAAAATACGGAAAATAAATGGAGCTCAGAGTACAAATAAACAATTAATAAACATTGATTTTATGGATTTATGTCTCTTTCATAGCCCTGTAAACAATATCTGTAGTGTACCATTCATGAAATTAAGCTATTTTGATTTTTTAAATAGCGTTTTCTAAATCATTATTTCATTTGTAATTTATTATACATTTCAAATCGGCCTGGAGACATCCTCGCTCAGGATCAGCCACAGAAAAGTTTTTTTAAAAGTCAATTTTCATTTACTCGTATGAAAGGAAGAGGGGTTTTTTTCATGTTTTTCCAATCACTTTTTTAATACTCACTTTGATCTGACACAGAGATCTTCTAGGCAAAAGTGCACAATTTCAGCTTAAAAGAAGGATTACTTAGCAAACCTCAAACATATGAAAACAGGCAGCTATCACTGAAACTGCAACGTATAGTTAGTTGCATTTTTGGCTATTAAATTAATTTGATAAATGGGTATCATATGGGGGTGCTTTATATGGCAATACCCTCAATCCACATACTACTATGCAAAAATTTTAACTCATCCGATTTAAAAAAAAATCCCACAATTAATGAACACTGAAGAACTGTGAAATGCCAATGCAACTTTTCATTTTTAATTAAATAGACCCCTATCCACAGTTCAGAAAATATAACAAATGTTTTCAGATTTTAAGCATTTCACAGCGATTCCCACAATGATAGCAGCTCTATAACTTCACGTGTAGCATAGCCACAAAGAATAATTTAACACCCATTAATAAAGGAATTTTCAGAGGAACTCGAGCTCAAATTATATCAATCTTCTACTGTTCCAAAATAAACGCATCAGGTGGCATTTAAATGCAGGTGGCTAACCATTTTATCAGTGCACATATTTAAGCTATTAGAAATATAATTAGAAAAATCAAATTAAACACACTTAATGCAGATTCTAATTCTAGCAACACTGTCCTTATCATTATGCCATTTTTACAGCAAATTATAAAGTATGTCTAAATTGTACAGGTTTGTTTCTGACTGATAGCTGAACTCAGATAATTAAGTTGTTAACCATGTACTTCAGTGGTCAACATGGTTATGTATCTTTGTCTTATCACTACCCCTCCTCCTTGTTTCCACAGACCTCAGGGGAAGCAGATGAATGGCACTTGACACTACCCACCTACACAGCCGACTGATTAGACATAGTCCTGTACCACAGGTACACTCAATTATATGCTTTTCTGAGATTCAAGCATTTCCTGAAGCTGCGAGTGTTGAAAACTGTTTATTTGACGCATTTTGCAGCCGAGGAAAACTGCAACGAAGCGTCCTTAAAACTTTCAGTACTATTTTATCACCCCAGGGCCCTTCGGGCAGACCGGCTGGAAAGGGGTTTCTTTCATCAAGGAGGAAAATAATAAATCCTCTCTACCACAAATAATTAAACGGCTTAAGACCATGCCCATGTCCAAAGCACACGCTTTAAAAACCTGCACAAGCAGCCCGCCCTCCCAGATAAGTTTGTCTCCAGTATTGAGGTCCGGTGGACGCGTGGGTGCCAAGGGTGCCCGGCACCGGGAGCTGCTCCGGGGGCACATCCCTGCCCCACCAGCCGGGACCCGCAGAGCCATCGGCCGAGCGCCGCGCAGCCGGACCTCGGGCACGGCACCGCATCCCAAGGCTGTCTGGGATTTCGTTCTTCTCGCCAGCCACAGACAGCCAAGGGAGGGTTTACTTTTCACGCTTCCCTGACTAATCAACGTAACTTCAGGGAAGTAAAAATACAGTTAATTTACCAGCGGGTTCAAGCAATAAATAGCAAAATATAGACACAGGTATATACATAAAAAGAAAAATCTGGATTGCAATTCTCCGAGGAAAACAATCGATATTCAGATAATATAAATGCATTTCAGTACACGCTGAGGATTGGATTTATAAGATGAGAGATTATTTGTAATACATTTGAAATTTAAAAATTGGGATAACTTGAATGCTTTGGTGTGGTGGGTTGACCCCGGCTGGATGGCAGGTGCCCACCAAAGCCGCTCTATCACTCCCCCTCCTCAGCTGGACAGGGGAGAAAATAAAACAAAAGGCTCTTGAGTCGAGATAAGGACAGGGAGAGATCACTCAGCAATTACCGTCACGGGCAAAACAGACTCGACTTGGGGAAAAATTAGTTTAATTTATTGCTAGTCAAATCAGAGGAGGATAATGAGAAATAAAACCAAATCTTAAAACACCTTCCCCCCACCCCTCCCCTCTTCCCGGGCTTAACTTTACTCCCGATTTTCTCTACCTCCTCCCCCTGAGCGGCGCAGGGGGACGGGGAATGGGGGTTTGGGTCAGTTCATCACACGTTGTCTCTGCCGCTCCTTCCTCCTCAGGGGGAGGGCTCCTCACACTCTTCCTCTGCTCCAGCGTGGGGTCCCTTCCACGGGAGACAGTCCTCCATGAACTTCTCCAACGTGAGTCCTTCCCACGGGCTGCAGTTCTTCACGAACTGCTCCAGCGTGGGTCCCATCCACAGGGTGCAGTCCTTCAGGAACAGACTGCTCCAGCGTGGGTCCCCCGCGGGGTCACAAGCCCTGCCAGCAAACCTGCTCCAGCCTGGGCTCCTCTCTCCACGGGGCCACAGGTCCTGCCAGAAGCCTGCTCCAGCGCGGGCTTCCCACGGGGTCACAGCCTCCTTCGGGCATCCCCCTGCTCCTCCACGGGCTGCAGGTGGATATCTGCTCCACCGTGGACCTCCATGGGCTGCAGGGGGACAGCCTGCCTCACCATGGTCTTCACCACGGACTGCAGGGCAATCTCTGCTCTGGCGCCTGCAGCATCTCCTCCCCCTCCTTCTCCACGGACCTTGGTGTCTGCGGAGTTGTTCCTCGCACATACTCTCACTCCTCTCTCTCGCTGCAACTGCTACTCCCCTGTAACTTCTTTTCCCTTTCTTAAATCTGTTATCCCAGAGGCGCTACCACCATCGCTGATGGGCTCGGCCTTGGCCAGCGGCGGGTCCATCCTGGAACCCGCTGGCATTAACTTTATCGGACATAGGGGAAGCTTCTAGCAGCTTCTCACAGAAGCCACCCCTGCAGCCCCCCGCTACCAAAACCTTGCCACGCAAACCCAATACATCTGGCTAGATTTATGCATGTGTAATTTTATGCGTATAACCTTTCCCTTAAGTTAAGAGAAATCACGTGGGTCTCATGGTCTCTAGATCTCCTGGTATCCTCTTTTCATCAAAGTAACACAGAAAATGAATTTAAAAACTTCCTGAATTTTAAATGTTGTATTCCAAACTAACTTTTGATAGTTCCCTTAGTCCCATTTGAAACATCTGGGTTCACCAGGTTGATTGATACTTTTTCAACGTAAAAAAACCAATGTAAACACATGGAAATTTTACAGGGAGACTTAACCAAGCAGCTTGCTTTACCTCTGGCCATTATAGTGATTATTATGAATGCGAGAGCTGGGTTAATGACACAAAATAGGCTTTTTTATAAGATAGTTGCAGTCATTTCTTTTTCCATTTAACCTGCCTCTACGCTGAGCACTGTCTACACTGAGCATCAGCACGGCTGCATCGAAACGGCCATGGACCTAATGGAGTTCCACTTCATTGCTCCTAAATGATTACAAACTAAATATCCTCAGTTTAGAAGAAGAATATGTGTTTTTTTCCCATTTGCACATGAAAGAGTAACACACAGGGTTATTTTTGCAATATGTCATCAATAAAGACTTTGAGATTGTAACTCGGTTACAAAAATTTTATTTTGTTGGGGGTTTTTGTTTTTCCTTTTCCTCCTCCCACTGCAGACAATTTGGCGGAGAAAAAAATCCCACCCTGCTCTCCATATTTATTAACAAATTCAATAGGACCTGGTGGCTCTCTTTTAAACTTCTGAGCGCAGGAAATATTTCAAAAGATACCTCCTGAAAGGAAAAGGAAGCTACTCTGCTTGGTGGGGGGCATCCCTCTTTCCCTAGAGATCTTCCCAGGAAAGCAAAAACACACACACATACATATAGGCTAGGCAAGCAGGATTAAAGAAAATCCTTTCCACAATGCATTTTGCTGCTTTTCATTCTATGCGATCAGATTGAACTATTCTTTCTAACAAACATGTAATTATTAGCATATAAATTTAACACCTAGCTATGCTATAATGACAACAATTTCTTTCTTTATTTCCTTTACTTACTTAATATGGAAAGTTATTTGTCTGGCATTATGGTTTTCTGTTTTTTATTGTTGAATGTTATTTATTCCTCAAAATATCATTAGCTTTCACATACTTGTAGATTTTCATTTTTTATATCTTTAAAATAACGTTATAAGATTGAGGATAATTGTCCAAATCAATTTTTTTGATACCTTGCTCTTGCATATTTAGTTGTATGTTCCCATTTTCCCCCCTACTTCTAGGGGAGAGCAGTGTTGGATGTACCGTGGTCTGTTGCGAGGCTGTGTGCTCTCCTGGCTGAGCACCAGCCTCAGAGTGAGAAGAACCGGATTTTAGTCCAGCGTGAACATTGCTTTGGCGAAAATTTTGTATCTTGCCTAATTGTTAACTTTTGGGGACAAAAATTCTATTTGCCGACCACAGGGACATCCTGGCCATGCTTAGATATTGTAGCTGCTGGTGTAGTACAGACAAAAATAAGAGGAAGCTCAACTGGGAACTGGAAAGAGAACTTCTGGCAATCGCTCAATGTCCATACTTCCCGCCGAGAAGAACTCTTTATGTAGTTGTTACATGTTTATAGCTTTAAATCACAGACAGCAAAGCTTAACTTAATGAGTCTTGTAAGAGACAATGAGTGGAAGTGTCATGCTGGAGCTAGCATGCCCTGCTTTTGGGTGTCCAGCCATTGTCCGGGAGCTCCTGCACCCGTTTCAGATCATGATGGGCTGGATGCAAAGCCAGCCACCTGGGAGCCTGGGCAAAGTTGGACGCCTCTATCTGTACCCACCCCTGAAGACGCGTTCCTAAGAGGCTTTGGGTTGGTCTACAAGCATGTCAAGATGCGCTTGGGCTGGGGGTCTGAAAGCTGCTCCTATCCTGCAGAATCCGAAGCACTGACCCTACCCACACAAGGTTTACCTGCAAGTCAAAATCATGACAGCCTCCGAGAAGATGCTTATGCCCACCGCCGTAAAAACAACCTCAGGTCTGGATGAAAGAGCCTGTTCCACCATCGCCCTTCATTCTGCACGTGGGTTATACAATAACAGGCCTTGTCTGCCTAGAGACACTGCCTCCGTGGGCGAATCATACCAAACCTTCACTCTTTCTTCACCTTCTCAGTGTCTGCCAAGCATGAGCTCCCCAGGCAAGAGAGCACGGAAGGAAAGAGGAGAAGTAGATCTCCGGTGCAGGTGAGATGCAGCTGGGACACAGCAGTGCACAGCACTAGGAGAAGACGCATCATTCCTCCCTTGCCTGTAGGCAAAGATCTGCAGGTCACGAGAGTCACCATTTTCCCCAGGAGAAACAGAGGTCCTGGCTGGTACCTTCAGAGAGATAGAAAGAAATGGAAGGAAAAAGAATATGAGCTTTCCCTCCTTTTTTTTTTGCTTTCCTTTTTTTTTTTTTTTCTTCTTCTTCTTCTAGGCATTCTACCTATGAGGGCAAGAAAGCAGTATGGACAGCATCTACATCTAAAGACATGTTGAGCCACCATAAACGATGCAGGTGGCTTTTCTTTCTATTAGCACCAGTAGTAGTACTACTGTTTTCTCACTTTGTAAGCTTCCAGGAAAGTCTGGGAAAAAAAACATTTAAAGTTAGAATTAGAAAAAACCATCAGATTAAACACTTATGACCAGCAAAAGATATTCCTTTTTCTCTAGAGCTGAAGTTTGGGGGGATGAAAAAACCAACAAAACCACCATTGTTGACACTGAGAATTTATTTAGGAAGATAAAAGGAAAAGCATTTGTGTGAGTAAAGAGGGAACAAAACATAAAAGATTGAGAAGGAAGGAATGACATCAGAACAGAGGAAAGAGAGGGAACTGGAGGAAGAGAATGAAAATGGAGAGGAAATTTAAAAGAAGATCTGGGCATAAAATTAACCTTGCAGAAAACTGGGGGCTGTGGAAACAAAGACACATTAAAAACAGTTGTTCTAGAGTTCCCAGGTTAATTTTCCTCTATTCTGGTTTAGCTTTTAATGCCAATTTTTACCTTCATTTAGTGATGTCCGTCCGGATGACCCACTGTGATGGATGGAGAACCACCACAGGTGAACTCCCCAACTTCAACTGCACCAGCCACAGCCACTGAAGAACTATCTCAAATGCTGCAAGCATATGGGCATCAGGGACACTTGAATGTCTTTGACATATGGCCGGCACAAACACGTGATCCCCTTTGAACAGCGTAGTCGTTCTGATCTCCGGATGAAAATGCCCTGTTTCGTTAAACACAGCCTAAAACGAAGCACCTGCGTTCCAAACATCATGACGCACCCACTTCGGACTTTGAAAATGAATCATTCCCTCATGGTAAGCATGTTGTATTACCTAAAAGGTGGCCAGGGCCACCTTTAGAGATAGCCTTTTGGAAATTAAGTTATTTGCCATTATACAAAAATTAAAATAGAGTCCACAACCACCACTATTTGAAAACCTCTCTAAAACAACAGCGTGAGAGACTTCTACTTCCATCACCTAAAATGTGAGGATTGCTGTTTACCATACACGGTCTAATTTTACTCAAAGTTTTATAAACTCTTCTGTATTCAAAGATTAATTATTTTAATTTTTATACCAGGAGAAAAAAAAAAAAAATTCAGGCAATATGGGGAGGTAGGGTCATTACACTACCTGGTAGCATTATTTTCTCAGCAACCACAGTTTATATTGCATTTACTGCTACCATAAAAGACTGATGGTTGTCAGCGAGCATTGTCCTGAAAAGAAATCTGTTTAACGATGTAAGAGGCCAGACAACAGACATATGTCAATATTTGCTTTCTATTCCCCAAGTAGTGTGCATTTTACATCCAACTGTACAAAAAAAAGTTGCTTTATCTAGCTAAAGTTTCAAAGAAATGAGACAATGAGCAACGCATGGGATTTGCTGTGAATTTACCCTTTTCTTTTAGAAAAACAATTGTTACATTGTGAAATCTAGAAGAACAGCCTCTCTCTTCTATGGTCTGTGTAAAATGATTTGAGTTTTTATAGGTTTTAAGATGCTGTACTTAAACCAGGTCAGCATGCTAAAAATGTTATCCTGACATATTCTAAACATTAATTGAAAAGAAATAAAAATTAAAAAACCACGAAGACCCGTCAATCTGATAATTTTGTGAAGATCAGATAATCCTAAACGAAAGAAAGCAACAGAAGCAAAAACTAGGAAAACCCTCGATTTGCAGTGACAGTTAATTTCATAACGCATTTGCGATTGCTAATAAACAGAATTATTGCTGCACGAGATAAATCTTGTGGTCTCTACTCTATCACTACAGAGGGCAGCAACAGACAACAGAGCTCTTTAGCATTACAGAGGAAATGTTAAACATTCCCAGTAAACAAGGGAGCTAGGAGAGGCTGGTCCTGCGGGCAGACCAGGGATCTTTGCTGGAGCGTGGTCCGAGACTGTTTATTATACATTTCAGCCTCCTTTGGATGCTAACAGGCAAGCGGGTTTGGAAAGTCTTAAGGAAGCCTGGACTGCTTAACAAGTTAAGCCTATCTTCTGTCAATATATCAAACCCAGATATTAAAAAAAAGCATAAACCATGAGTCATAATACATGAGCTGGACCATACGGTAGCGAGTTAAATTTGTTTCGTGTTTTCTTTCCCATTTTACCCTCAAAACCAGTTGCTTTGTTTTCTGTTACGCCTCTTGGTAGGTGAAGAAGCAAAAAGCCAAACAGCCGGGAAGCGTGTCCTCTACAGCCTGGAGACCGAGCATCGTACGGTACAACATAAAGACATTTACTGTAAAGACATAAAAGTCCGAATCGGAAGAAAGTTGCTCAGTTGACTATATTTGAAAGACTTTCTATATAATTTTGTTTCAGTAGTAAAAATGCGTTGGGGGCGGGGGTGAGGCGCCTGGCGCAGTTATTAGCAGTGGTCACATCCTCCTCCAGCTCCGGCAGCAGATGCAAAGGAGGGCAGCAAAGGTCTTATGATCAAACGGGAGGAAAATGACTGACAACACGGAGCTAGTTCAAAGGAACTAATGGAATAATTAGTTCCAAAAAGACTAAAAAGACTGAAGAATTCATGATGTCATAAAAAGCAGAGCTACTTAAATTGGATTAGAAAATAAAAATGACACGAACATTGTAAATATTCACAGATCACATCATTGACGTGTAATGTGCCGTTAAATGATGTCAAATTAAAGGGGAAATTACATGTGTAAGAACTAGGAAGAATAAAGGGAAGACATTTTAAAGATGCACAGTCCTTCAAGTGAAAATCCCTATCGTATATCAGGGCTGATCACTGCATGGATGAGGAAACTATGAGAGAAGAATAAAATAAAATATGGGAAAGAAAACATAGGGTAAAAACATCTCAATTTAAACGCTGCGGTGAAAGGCTGTTAACTTCAGAGCCAGTGCGGCGTCTCCTCAGCGTGTCTTTGTAAGGCTGCTCCCAGCCAAGGTGATGCCCAGAACCAGGCGCTTTCATTGCTTAAACCCTATTAAAATTAGTCCTGATTTATTACTAAAAACCCAGCAGTCAAGTGTACTTTCACATGGGAGGTTACCCTGAGTAGGGAAAAGGGCTTTGCTCAAACGGTACTTTTTAATTTTCTAAATCGTATTGCAATTAACACGGCGCTACGTGAGCGAAAGTGAGTGGATGTAAAGATGGCACTTCTGAACCCACAGTCTTCCGAAGTAGAAAAAGCTGTTATGGATACCCTTAATCATACACGCCTCATGTACACCATCCGTAGAGGCTTACAGGCCCTCAACCAGAGTGAGATATCATCTCATCCATGGCAGATAGCAATGTTGTGGCAATTAATTTACCTATATTGTGCTCTTTCAAGTGAGCTTGAAAAGAAGGTCCTCCCAGCTTCTCTCCGTTCCCTCCATGTGCTATCTGAATCTTCTGCTCCGAAGATGGCATTTAAATCTCCCGAAAATACCTGCTTAATAAAGGGTAAAAGATACTCTGCACATATATATATATGTACGTATCTTTTTCTTCCCTCGTGGTCCTTTCCATCTCAAAACTCTGAGCTATTAAAAACACATCACACATAACCAAGAAACTCAAGATTATCGGCATTATCTCACCCGCTCTGCCTGGCGATAAGATAGCCTGATGCGCTCGCTGTTGCGATAACAGGCACCGACTTCGCTTCTCAGCACTGTTGCCGACCTGGTTATGGTGTTCCGTGATCATCTGGGCCTTTTCCACGGGAGATTATTGTCCCACTGTACTTTAGACCAAGTCAAACTTGAGCCAGCATGCATTCGCCCCCCTGTTGAAGCTGACCATATAGTTTTGGATGAATATGGCTCTTTTCCTCCAGCGATGCTCGGCGCGGAGCCCGGTCCTGCAGGTCCAGCGGATCCCGGTGTTGGCGCAGGGTGAAAGTGCTCAGCGCTGTCAGGAAGCCCTCAGCACAGCTCAGGATCCCTTACGATGTAACTACCCACGTTTGCACCCAGATAAGACATAAAGGTTAAGACCTGTACTGCTATAAAAACGTCATGCAATCTTTAGTGATCAAGACGTCAGTTTTGTCTTATAGCCAAAAGATGTATATTTACATTGCGGTGACTCATACAAACATATATATTCACGTGGAAATGTAAAAAAAATGTGTCAGAAAAAGAGCAAATTTTTCTTACATTTTCGTGCTGAGTGGAAATAGTACCACTTCTATTCTTCGAAGACTTCAGTGATCTCTCTGTGCACACCCGGGCACGCAGCAGCCTCCCACCCCACGCCCCGCACCTCCCCAGCTGAGGTGGGAAAGCTGCCGGTGGTCTCACTGACAAAGGCACAGGGGCTACGAGGGTGCTGAAAGTTTGGAGATCCAAGAGCTGAATTTACAGAAAGTAACTAAAATACTTAAACTGCTTTTAAAAAACATAATGCAATGCCTTTTAATCGCTTCCACGTGCATATTTTTGTGTTGTTAATGTCAACTGCCTCACAGATGTGAGGACCTGCAGAGGAAGGCAAGGACAGAGACCTGCACAGCTAGAGGAAAGGTAGAATGTGCTCTGCAGTACCTGGTTATTTTCTCTGTTTTGTCTGGAGGATCAAGATTAAAATATATGTTCAAACAAGCAAGGGAAAGGCAGAAGGGTCACTTTTATATTTCACTATTACAGCTATATGTTAAAAAAAAAAAAAAAAATTGTTCTGGACGTCGCTGTGTGCACTGGAATGCACTTAATCATAGGGCTCCTATTTTGACCAAGAGATGACATTATCCAAGCATTACATTTGGTCTGTTACGTGCTGTTCTGTTTGCGTACGAAACGGCAGGTAGGTAAGCCCGTTTCGGGGAGGCAGGCAAAGCCCGTGACACCCCGGGACAGGTCGGGACTCCCAGCCCTGCCTGCGCGGACCCCGGGGTGCTGGCAGCGCTGCGTGCTGGCGCCTGGGGGAGAGAGAGGGAAAATTTTCTTCCTGTAATTTGTACAACTCCAGCCTATAGCTAGTAGTAATTTCCAAAGTGGAGTTGCCTGAGCCCTAGGAGCAAACAAACGTATTCTGAGGTCTTTATTTGTGCAATGGCATTTCCATTCCAACAGAGAGATCTGTTGAGTGCGCTCACATTGTCTCTATAACAATTAAAAATTAGACATGATAGTTATCCTTTAGCTCAAGAGAATGTATTATTCAGATTCCACTTCTCTTTTTTTCACTGACTTTTAACATGTCATAAGTACACACAAGAAATGGGTTTCCCAAAACAAAGGTATTTATCAGGGAGAACTTTGCACCCATGACCTGAAATCTCTCAGACATAAGAAACTTTGATATAGAAGGAGGTCTGTCAGGGCTGAGTATTCAATATATTACAAGTCCCCAGCAAAAATAGAGCACAGCTAAATAGCTTGAGAAATATTATACTTATAATGGCATTGCAGAGTCAATCAATTTAAATGTAATAAAGAAGACGACAGACAATGAATAGAAAGTTCAAGGACTTTTCACCTAGGGCTTTGCTATGGCTGGAAGTCAACCTGCTGAAGTCTATAGAAGTCTATATACCCTGGAAGTCAGCTCCAGGGATCAGAATCACATATGGAAAAAAAGGACAGCTTCGATTTCAGGGAACAATGCTCCAAAATATAGGCATAAGCCCCAGAAAAGCAACCTGAATTGGAAGATTTTTGAAGGCAAGGGCAAATTTTCATCATATTTTTTTGCCAGGCAATACTGTAATTCATCTTTTCATGTCTTGGCTTCATCAGTTAACTTTATCACAGAACAACATCACAGGCTGGACAGAACAACTGCATTGACTTTGCTCTATGCTTTCTCTAGTATTGGAAGGTTAATACACGATATTAGCGCTGCATGTAATTCCTAGATTTATTCTTTTTATACACATTTATTTCCCTAAGTATTGTTTATTCTTCTTCATAATATAGGAAAATTACTAGAACATAAGACAAAGTTTAACAGTGGAGTTGATTTACCACCTGTAATCATGGAATCCATTAACTATTTTAAAAGTAGGTGGCAATTTGCACACCCACAGCATTTATACTGAAGACTTCACTGGGACATCACAGAGCATAGGCTTTCTATGGAAATGATGTTGTTTGCTGCCTTTGCTAAGAATGTAGAGCGAACCGCAGATTGCAATTGGGATTCAGTGCAAGATGAAGCTTGGAAGCGTGAGGTGGAAAAATTGCATCGCATTTCTTTTTGCCAGGTGGTAAGAAGCTGGCTTAGGATTTAGCAAAGTCTCAGAATTTGTCCCCATTTCAGCCTTTGGAAGAGAAAACTGAACTTTGGTCTAGCTCCAAGAATTCATAGGAATAGAAAGGCAGGTTTTCAGGGTGCACAGAGCACGGGAAAGGCCACAGAGCTCAATGTGAAGGCGCTGTGTGATGACAAAGCAAAGAAATCTTGAAGACCAATATTTGGGTAAAGAAAAGCAGGGCACAACCAACCTGCTGTGTGTGAAAGGAAAGGTGTGAAAGGAAGGTCTGTAGGAAAGCTAGAAAGATTGTCATATTTGAAAGAAAAGGAAAAAAACTAAAAGGGTCTGAAGTGACAGAGAGTACTGTACATAAGTGAAGATTAGAGGCTGATGAGGAGAGCGCAATGCTGGACCTTCTCTCATATTGTCCATCACAGGCACCTTGAAAGAGGAGAAGGGCCAGAATATACTGCAGCAGTTAGCTCAGAGAAAGGGGGTAAAGAAAAGGCTCACCGCAATTAATGGTTTGCCTTCACACTTACACAGTGGAACTGTGAAAATGAAATACATGCATGTGAATTTGGAAAGCTTCATTGTGGGATGGTGGTCTTTTCTATCAAGATCTAACCCGTATTAACTCTCTAGCACTGAGCTGGATCCTCCAAAATCCAGCTCCCTGGAAGAAAGAGCCCACTAGTTTCATCGGGAAGAGTAACGACCCCTTCCAGTCACCCAAACTTCAAGGTGCATGCGTTAGTGAGACCACGATTATAGAGATAGTCATGCCAAATACAACGCTCCTCACAGAGGCACAAAATAAATCTTGCAGCCTTTGCATCCCAAGCTACTGGGGGCAATTTCTAGTTTTGACAATTACACAATTATCACACAAACTGCCAACGTACTTGCAGATGCACAATGACATCATTAACATTCTCAACAAGGAAAGCACACTAATGTCATAGACTGGAGCATTAATATCACCGTGCAAAATGATTCAGCATACAGTTTAATTAAAGTATGCAAAGTATTTTTGTTTATGTAAAGCACGACAGAGACCATAGGCATCATTCACTGGTACAGTACACGGCTTCAAGTACAGACCACGCACTTGCAAGTACAGAGCCACTGCTGCTACATAAGAGATCTTGCATCCAAAAACTGAGGTCTCCGTGTTTTCCTAAGATCTGGCTTATTCCCAGAGAAAATCCCCCTCCCCAAGAAGTGGATCTCATACTAGTGCAAACCGTCACTGTGTTAATGTGTTTTTAAACTAACAATAACACTTAGATCTAAGGTTCTCTTCTTTTCAGGCATTTTCTGGGCTCTGCACCTAATATGTTGACATGACACATCAGCATCAAAACACTGATTTGCAGGGACTGGGTTGGGAAGGAGGAGAGCAAGAAGGAGCTTTTGTTCATTTTACTTTATTGAAGGTAAAAAGACTCTCCCTCTTCCCTTTTTGTCACTCCATCATCTTAATATTTTCACCAAGGCTTGGTTTCAGAGCAAAACCGGAGTGCAACCTGGTGGGCAGGCGGTATCTGCAAAACTCCTTTGTGGGCGACTGCTGCCCAGACAAGGCTTGATCTCCTAGCAGGCTCTGCAGCGTGGCACCGAGAGCGCGTGGCACGTCCCCAGGTGTCATCGAAACCCTGCGTGGCCAGCTTGAGGTGACCAAGTGTGGACCAACTTTTCTTCAGGATTGGGAGCACCCTTCTCATTCGTAACATCCAGGGCTTGCACGCTCTCTCAGGTATTTCACAGAGGCGATCGAGACTGAACTACTGTCACAATGCTGGTCATCAGCATATTCTGCTCTTTATAATATAAAAGATTTAGACACTGGAGCAATAAATTTAAGCCAGATACTGTACTAGGATTAAACCATTAACTGGTAAATCAGCTGCTAAGTAGCCCATATTCCTTTTAATGCTAGACTTAAGCAGTAATACATATTTGACAAAAGCTTATTCAAAATATTCGAGTGACTAGAAACACTGGGAGCTGACTCCAATCTGCTGCTTTCTGAAGTTTATCTGAGACCGAGTGGAACCGAGCTCCAAACAAAGACGGCAACAGGAGCCAGTTGTTGACACTCTGCATCACGTGTCGCATATTAAATGATTCATCAAATGCTGTGTCACAACCTGTATAAAGTCTTTTAAAAATGGATCCTTCCTCCTTTCGTTTTATTTTTAGCAGCCAAGAATATCTGGATAACTCTAGACTTCCTTGAGCAACCTTCCTTTTCTGAAACCACACCCCTTTTAATGCAAACATTCAACCCCAATAGTTATGAGAAAGAGCACCAGTCACTAAATTTCAGTAAATAATACGCTGGTATATTTGGACAGTTCGGGCATCCTGATGGAGCTCTGCTGTAAGGACTCCCTGAATCTTATGCTTAAAATTTACCCAGAACATTTTGGAAAACTAAATAATAGATGAGTAAATAATTTTACTGGCTGATATGGAAAGGCAACGTGTTATTGTAACCTGCCTTGTATGCTCCTTGTAAAGTACTGTAAATTATGATTTTAAATTATGATGTTAGATTAGGTTTTCTGCAGCTTAATATATTGTAATATAATATAATTGCTAAATGCAAATGAGATACTGTACAGCTTTTCCATAGAGTTGTTCATGAAAGCCAAGCATTTTACATATTACAGTGAAGTGCATGTTATTAAGAAACAAATTATAATGAAGCTTAATTTAGTTGGGAGACAAGATACTGTAGCCTTATCACGGCTGACAATGTAGTAAGGTATCTTATAGAGCTATTATACCAACTTATGTGCAGCTCAAGTACCTCCAGCACAAACGTACATAGGCAACAGCACCCTACCTTTTAAGACTCGCATGTGATCTCATTACCTTAAAGTCAAGTAATACTATAAAGTCATCAATTTGGCTTCAAATACACTCTGTGATCGTGACTGACAAATGCTCTTTTCAAAATAACAAATACAAAGCTGATTAGCATTCAAACACTGCGCACTTGGAGCGAAGTTTGGGCAGAAGGCACATTTCGACCGCTTCGAACACGGCGCAGGATCAAGTAGAGAGCCGGAGTCAACACAAGAGTTAAAAACAACAAAATCAGTCGCCTCGCGGTGCCGCTTGCTAAGTGCTCACGATGGCTATTGCAGATAAAACTGCCTTTTGTACCCGCAGACCTGTAACCCACCCCAACAGGCAAAGAACTCGCGCTTTTCCGTCTTCGTTTTCATCAGCAAGTCACAAAAAACAATAGTTAACTGGTAGACGTGCCAGGTGAATGCACTCCCTAAATAATACATTGGCTTGTGAATTGCCCATCAGGCTGTAAGTTTCAAAAGAAGAACTAAAACGCATTTTTTCAGCATTTTCTGAGCGGTGTTCCCTCCACGCAGAGCACGTAGCAGCATCCCCGCTTCCCCCCAAAAGCACAGGCACCAACGGGTTTGTTACAGAGCAGGAAAAACCTGCTCCAAAGCAATTCATTATTAATGCCAGAATATTCTTGCTAAACAGTTCTGATTATTTCACAAGAAAGAGGTCAAGGTATTGGAGAAAGGGATTTAATCAAATAAACTCTCAATCTCTCTCCAAATAGCATTTTCATCCGGCTGCATGTAAATTCATCAGATGACTAGCCTCCAAATGCACAGGCAAGGTTAATCTGCTATGACTGTTAAAACTTCTGTGATATGCCTATTGAATAAAGATTTAAAATAGGATGAACCACGCGAGTTACCCCAAACTGTTTTCTATTTCTTCTTCTCCTGAAAGTTTTGCCCTGAACCACAACATCTCTGCTGGCAGAAGGGGACCTGAAAATCCCCTACTCGGGCTGCACTTGTGGGACCCCACAAAGAACTCTTTGTTTTTGCGCTTGCTGCCCAACTGTCCGGATTTTGACGACTATCAGCAGCTTCTGTCAAGCTCTACCCCACAGCGAATAACCTGCCCCGAGCAGAAGGCGAAGGGGGAACCCCGGACTGTTAGAAACCTTTCATACGTCGCTGGAGCACTCGTGCTGGAAAACAAAGCAGAGTTGCCATTAACAGAGAGGAAACAGAATTTCTCTTTTATTCTGAATTCCATATAGCACTGCTTTGCTTAAAGAAGGAGCCAAGGAATTTATCACAGTGATACCCCAACGTGAATTTAGTGGCAAACACTAATAATCCCTCTTGGACACCTAGCACTTATTAGACAAACCCTGCCTCCTAGCAGTGTAAATCAACATTTATTTTTAAAAAGGATCTTTGTGAACTTCATATTTAAACATAGGATTATGATGTAGCTGTAAACAACATATTCAGTCATAAACTAAGAACTGCAATTTTGGGTTTGGTTTTTAAAAAAAAAAAAAAATCCCAAATGCCTATTGACATAGAGTAATGAAAAAAAAAAGGGAAACTGAAATACAGCAGGCAGGCAGGATTATTTTTACTAATATTTTTTGCTTTCTTTACCCTAAGTCTGGCCACAGAACCTGTACTTAGCGGAACGTACTGTAAATATCTTCGTGAAGTCAGATCAGATTTATGAGACTGAGAAAGCGTGCTTGATGAGAGCCCCGGTTTTATGCAGACAAGCCCTTCTAGCCTCATACCAGCACACACGACCCAAGCGCAGTCTTCAGATGCTTAACAATCTCCAAGTAAGCTAATGGTACGGCTTTTTTTTTTTTCCCCCCTTTTTTTTTTTTAAAAAACGGCCATTCTAATTTATTTATGCTACACATGCGGCACGTACCTAAATATCCGACACCTAAGCAGTTTCGTTGCCTCCTTCTTCAAGGAGTCTAGGACGACATTTCCTCTGTTTAAAATCAGAGAGGATTCTTAATGGTATACAATCTATATCCCTCATTTAGGAGTCAGGCAGCAGTTAAAAACTCTGCCTCATGCAGATAAAAAGTGTTTTGATGCCGGTATTCTCTGCCCCCTTTGCTCCAAGCACCTTTCTCGAATCTCAGGCACCATTTTACATGAGGATGCTTTCTAAAAAGCAAAATGTAACTGTCTAATTAAGAGCGGAATGATTGGCTAGTTCATGGACTCTGTGACAGTTATGACAAATACACATATTGGCATAGCCCTAACCTCACTTCACAGTTTGCAACACAAAGATGGTATTTTCAGAAATGTGCGGAACACTCTGATACAAAGCTTCACCTTGTCTAGTGCTATTCCATTTAATTTTTTATTAACTGCCTGAACATATGCCATTCTAGAAGAGGGTAATAGTTACAAAATGTCAGCAGAAACATTTAAACTGCTAAAATGTAAATGATTTTATAAATTTGTAATGAAAGGTAATTGTCATGTGGGAAAAGTAACAGAAAAACAGATATGTGTAAATGTAAAACTGGTAAAAAATACATCTTACTGGTCGAAGATAGCAAAATTTAAGCGTATTTTAATGACCATTGTAAGTAGTATTTAAATAAAATTAGATTCATAAGCAGAAATGTGAATTCTATAATATTTTATTTTCTAACATTAGGAAAGTTCATAATAATGAAAAGACCTCATGGAACTTTAATGCGCCTAAATTCATTAAACAGTAGGACATTAAGATTCCTCACCTCATTTTAAAAAACAAATAAATCAAGTCAGATAACATAAATACAAAGCATTTGCCAGCCTCGGCGCAGCCCGGCTTTAAAAGAACAATATTAGAACGCGGTTAGTTAGTTTCTTTACTTTCCGCTAAAATGAAAAACAATTTGGAGATTAATCCCTTCAGCGATGCAGTGCTGGGTCAGTGCTCTCGGAGATGTCAGGAAGGAGAAGACTAGGGCGAAGAAGGGAGTTTTTCTTCAGCCACCACACAGAGCAACCACCTTCCAGTTAGGTTTGCGGGCAACCATCTTTAAATGCTTGAGCTGTTCTGCGTGGCCATGACAAGATTTGCAATTCTCCACGTTTATTTACACACCATCACCCCAACTAGACATCACATGGAAGTGGCATGGTCGCGGCTGACCCCAGGGTAGTCCCTGTCTCTGCCGATCCAATTTCATCCTGCTCGGCAATTGAACTGCAGTCAGCCCGCCCAGGATGCATGCACACTGCGCCGCGCCGCAATAAAATTAGCAGAAGCTTGTCAGGGTATATTTTCTCGTTTTACACTGACAGACACTGGACAAATATGTCTGCTTTTCAGAAATCCATAGAGGTTTCTGCTCTCCTGAAATGTATATCAGCCGGGTGTATTTGCAAGTCTGTGCGTGCCTGTACGGCGAAAACCTGCGAGGGCTGGCTGCGGGATGGCGCGGCGTTCCCCGCAGGCTTTTATTTTGGCTTTTTATTTCTCCTCCCTAGAATACGTAAAAAAAACCACCACTAAACTACTGGTCATTTATATTTTTATTGTGTTTTCCTGCAACCGCTCCTGCTTAAGATTGGACACACAGAATGAGTTCTTCGGCCAGAAATTAATAGAACAGAAATCCATCATCTTTCGAAAGCCAAAGTTAGGGCGCAGGAACGGCTATTTGCAGTGTGCAATAGGCACACAAATTACCTTCCAGAGGAGACGTTACCTACAGTTCACGGCAGAGCTCACCTGCAAAACTGCTGCCTTCACGAGTAAAATCTGCTTTAATTTTTTTAAACGCTTTTGCAAATAAACTAAAGAAAACGATCATTTGTTTCAAAATCTCAAGCCAAGGGAGGCTAACACAGTAAATAGAAGAAATTTACCATCTGTAATGGGAACATTTTTAAATAAAACCACCTAATATGTTTTGTAATCTACACCAATGTAATTTTATTAGATATTCAGTGCAGTTCTTACATCAAACAGCCTCAGAAGCCCCAGGATCATTTTATATTCACTGGAAGACAGAAAGAAATCCAAAACCTAGTTAAATAAATTGTTCATTTATTCCTTTCCTTTTATGCACCAAGATCTACATGTGGTCATTAATTATAAAGAGACTATTATAGCACCATATTTTCATTCAATACGATGTCCTGGTATATATCAAAGAAGTCCCATAATTAAAACAGAAGGGCCACAATGACAATTAAAATTACAATCTATATGGGGAAAGAAAGTACAGTTCTGCAATTTTTCACCCTGTCACTGTCAGCACCGGGGGATATTCCAGTCACGTCTCTTGTAAAGCAGCCTAAATTCTTCTTCACCAATGCAACCTCAAAAGCATTATCAGCACCTAAGCAAAAGCCTATGCAAGTATAATTTAATACCAAGCCACAGTTTGCAAGTAATAGCGTATAAAGTGATATTTAAGTGGTGTTTTAAGCACACTTCTGATGGCTACAGCCGCTTTTTACTGGTAAATGCGTTTTCCTTTGAGTAGTGATTATGAGTCCTGGGTGAAGAGGTCCTGTGTGCAGGTCTGCCTGTAAGCCTTACTTCCAGCTGCCAATCTTTACTTCACAGTGAAGAAAAAGCCACATAGCACCTTGTTCTTACTCTTGTATGCTGTCATCCCCTGAGCCTGATAACTGCAAAATCATTTCCACATAACACTTTTCTGCTTCTGCCTCTTAAACCTCGAGACCTACACATTGTGCACGCACTTGCACCCCTGGCAGCCGGCCCCCCAGAAGCCGCTGCCTCTGAACCGCCGGCCTCTTCCCGCAGACTATTTTTAACACTTATCCCGGTAAATATCTGCATTAATGGAGTACGGGGCTCTTGTGCGGCAATACGTATTTGCTACAATTTATTGTCTATAAAAGTCACGAGCAGTGAATTATTGCAGTTAAAACTGTGTTTTTCTTTATAATAACTTTAAACCGAGCACTCATATATGAAGCATGCAATGGAGATGGAGAAGGTTTTGTATAATAAAATGGTGACATGGTCATTTTTCCCAGTTTTGCATTACACAGACACACTCATGCATGGTGCTTTTTAAATTCTTATTATATGTGAGGTCAGGGGGTCGAATGTCAGAAAGTACTGTTAATTTCACGGGGTTAGGGGAAAGTAAATTCAGAGGGAATACAGATCACTTAGCACAGAAAAGCAGCTCCTCTGAAGTTTGGTTTTACATTTGTTAACCATATCCTTCAGCTGACGAACCATTGAGACCAGGGTGACATTCTGGTCCCCGGTATAATGGCTTGACACGCTGCGGGGAGAGCGGGATGCCGGCGGAGGGGCCGGCTGCCGCTGCCCCGAGCCAGCGGAGCACCGAGGCTCCACGCAACTGGAACCGAGCAAAGCGTGTTGCCATTTGGGCTGCGATGTTTAAATTATAGAGAAAGCAGTCAAGATGTCTTAAAGTTCAATCTGACAAGAAGTGTAAAATATATTTCTGTCTTCATTCACCGGGAAGGTAGCATCTTGCAGCGTGGGGTATCGCTACCCAGAGTCCTTTTAAAGCACTTCCTAATATATCATCAAAGTCTAAAGATGTTACAAGCACTCGGAGTATTGGGGTAGGGTTCGTTTTGCCGTACAATGCGCTGATGGGTTGCCTTTTTTCTTTTTTTTTTTTTTTTTTTTTGGTGGTTGTTGATGGTTTGGGGTTTGGTTTGGGTTTTTTTTTTTCCCCCAGCTCTGCCAGTGGCAAAATAAAGTTGTGGAAAACGGAAGGAATTTTAGACGATGCCTCTTGGTTTCACAAATAACAGGGGAGAGGCAATAAAACACGGTGACAGAGCTGTTCTTTTGCCAAGACAAATCCAAAAGCTGCTTTTTTTATAAAAAGCCATTTGCTTGATAAAAGCCACCTTACTCACACGCAATTTAAAGTAATAAACACTTTAAAAATGCAAGGGTATCTTACATTGAAGATGTTAAAAG
Organism: Gymnogyps californianus; assembly: GCF_018139145.2. Classification (NCBI taxonomy): domain Eukaryota; kingdom Metazoa; phylum Chordata; class Aves; order Accipitriformes; family Cathartidae; genus Gymnogyps; species Gymnogyps californianus. The sequence goes on from NC_059477.1 coordinate 43,500,790, forward strand.
ACCTTTTTGCCATTGTCCCTATTGAAAGTTCAGCTTAAAAGAAGAGCGCCATAAGGCCCACGCTATACATCCATTTGTGAAAGGTACAAAAGGGGGGGGGGAATCCACCACAAAACAGCTAAATTTAATCAAAGGACTGCAAAGAGCCATTTTAAGAGACAGACGGGATTATTCCCTGTAAGCAGCCCATGGGCTCGGCCTGAAGCTGGGGTGGGTTTGGGTTTATGCATTGGTGTCTTTTGCAAGATTCCTCTGAGTCAAAACTCAAACCAGGCTCAGCTGCCCCCTCGTAATTACATTTTAATGACTTAGGCTGGGTGTTTGTGTTTTGGCAGCATATTTAATAGTGTTAGCATTTAAATGGTCACAACCGGACTCCGAAGGGCAGAGCTCGCTGCCGTTGGGGGTGAAGTTCACCCTTCTGGTGCGGCTGCTCATCAGAGGAGCTGCCGGCAGCCAGGACGCAGCTCAGTCCAGCCCTCCTGGGAGCCGGGTTTTCCCCAAACTCTGCTCCATAAACATAAGCTCTAAGGAATAGAACAGGATCCGTAGAAATATTTTGAATCTCTGGACTCGGTGGGTTTTCCAGATGCCCAGGTCTGGAAAGAGAGCACGCTGCATGCCCAGCTTTTGTCTTCCCCGGTACCAGAAGATGCCAACGACGGACGACTGAGTTCTCCGTTACCCCTCTCTTCCAAATAAACACTCCCTAAAACCGCTCAGGCAAACAGTGAAGTGGCAAATGCAACTTATATATATATTATTAAAGACGCATTATTAACTTTGTAGTGTTATATTTCACTAGCTGCCTTTTATAATTAAAAACTTTTTTTCTCCAATCCCCTTTCCTGCAAGTAGCCTGTTGCCTGAAGATTTAATCCTTCATTACCAGTTAAAACAAAATCACCAATTAGGCACATGAACACGTCTGTATTAATCTCATTAAGGTGATGGCACCAAATAAATTGGAACTATTTTTGTGCTTTTACTGTGTTCCTATGGCTTTATCAGGCCCTGTGGTCATATACAAAGACCTTGCAGCTTAGTCATTTAGAGTCATTCGGTTGTGGACTAAATGTGGCATTACCATCTATGGCTGAAAATTGCTTTCAGCTTTTAAACTGCACTGACTAGTCTGTAGTTAATCTTAGATCATTCACTCGCAAAATTAAATGAGCCAGAACGATGGTCTCTTTTTTTTTTTTTTTGTAAAATAATACATCACAAAACACTTATTTGCCCTGCCCAAAAGAGAGATCAAATTCATTTAAAATCCCATAAACCAGAGTTGTGAATTTTTAATTTTATTTAGTAGCACAGAAATAGAGGGTAAGCTATCTTTCCACAGCACATCATTGCTATAAATTTACATATAGAACATAGTTTGATGCCTAACCAACCTTTAATCTACCTTTGATGTATACTCCTACTTCAGTATGGATCATGTGATACACCTTATTAATGCAAATGTAAGAAGGATTGTTTTGGATCTCTGATGTAATTAGCCATAAACCACGTTTAAAAGAAGAAGAAAAAAAAAAAAAAAAAGTACTTCCTTTGTCACTACCGTTGCACGCAGCCTTGCACGTGGAGAGGGAGATGCTCCAGAGAGGGCTACAGCCGCTCGCCCACGGCGGGGCCCTCGTCCCCAGCCTATCCGTTTTATTATACATGGATTATCTGTTTGGCTCTACGAATATTGCACTGCAAGAAAGCAAAGGTGAAGCAGAGCCTGCTTAGCCCTTAACTTTCCAAACAGCACAAGTAACAGAACAATTAATGCCTGATCCTGCTGCCATCGAAATCAAGGGAAATTTTGCATTTTAACTTAATATTCAGGCCACCTTCTTTAAGACCCCGTTCGGACCTGCTTTTGCCCCAATGGACCACCGTTGCTGCTCCCTCCAGTTTGCCCTGTTATTACTATTCCTTTGTTGCAGATTGCGTACGGCCGTGACGGCAAGCCTGGCCGCGACTTTCCCCGGCGCGCGGGCACGGGCGGTCGGGGCAGGTTGTAAAGGGGTTCGGTGGCTCCTACGGTGCTTCGCCGAGCTCTGGGGTTACGTGGTGGAAATCAGGTTCACGCTCCTCCGTCAGCGGGGCAGTCCACGCTTGACAGGGGCAGACCCAGGGCTCCGGGCTCCGGCAGAGAAATGCAATGAATAAATAAACAACCAACCAACCAGCCAGCCAAATCGGGAACAGCCGTGACCGAAAGCCAGGGATGATGTTGACATCATCGGGGGGTGGGAGGGTGGGGTGTTGTCCAAAAACCAGTGGTCTATTGGATTTGAATTCCTTAACAAATAATATAGTAGTTTATTCCTCTCTAATGACAGCACGAGAGATCTGGATCCTAGTCTGCCGCGTATAAACTACTCCCAATTACAGGGAACACCACCACCATAGGGTGCTGCCCAGCCTACCCACGGCACTGCTCGCGCTTCATCCCCAACAGATTGACAGGTTCTGTTATTTCACGGAATCATGTTTTTCAAGTTAACCACAAGGGTCTGGCTTATGCCATATCCACGCGCCAGTTAGAGGCCTGACGAGAGGAGGGGGAAAAGAAGAAAACAAAACCAAACCAAACCCTCCCCTACAAAACCACGCGCATTTGTCCCGGTTTGCATTCGCTTTGCCACGTTCTCTGAAAACTTTCTGGGCACGGAGAGGACGGGAAAGCAGGGAGCATGCCGGCGGAGCGGAGCAGAGCAGGCAGAGCAGAGCAGAGCAGAGCAGAGCAGAGCAGAGCAGACAGAGCGCTCCCTCCCCGCTCCCGGCTGGCAGGCTCTGCTCTTCACCGCAGCGACCGCTGGAAGCAGCCGGCTTTGTAAGAGCTGATGAATGCAGGTTTATCTTCCCGTCTTGCAGCTGTATAGCAGCCTCCCGTTCTACCTATGAGAGTGCTCTCAGATTTCCTCATCGTCTAGTTGTTTTAAAACAAATATTAAGATTATATTTCTCAGTAATTCGTAATAATGATTTTTTTTTATTTTTTTTTTATTTTTTTTTTTAAGAAATGAAAGTTTGCTCCAATCGCATTGCCCTTTCTCGGTAAGGGTATGCAGAAATGAAAAATTTTTATTTGCATAGAATAATATTCCAATACAAAACTGCTACTCTATTCTCATAAAAATATATTTATCTGGTAGTTTTTACTTTTCAGAAGAAAATCTGCATATTTTGTTTATTCTTGAAAATATTCTTTTTTTTTTTAATAGCCTGAACCAAATAATTTCTCATTTTTACAGGCTTCACTTCACTTTTCTCACAGTGAATAAATTGCAACTTATTTCCATGAAATCCGCAGATGACACAGATCTTTATTTTGCATAAAGGCATAGAGAAGTGTCTAATATCTTCAATATTCATCCGCTAAGTGGACATTTGCATTGGGTTAGAAGGGAGAAGGAGCCCCGGCCCTCCCGCGGTGACAGCTGTACGGAGGGATGACATCTGACAGCTGTGACAGTGCTGACGGGAGGCTGGGATGGCTCCCGCATCCGTGATCCAATTACGGCACACATCCCTCTGACAGGGCCGGCAGCCCGCTCCCGCGCCGGGGAGGACAGTATTGATCTCTTGTCAGAGACCGCCTGCAATTGTGCCTCGCTGAACTTTGCGAAGCCGGAGCATCCCTCGGAAACGAGCGGGGCGGCCAGGTTAGGGGATTCAGGTGCAAAGAGAGGGGCAAAGGGTGCCGGCTAAACGCTTCCCGACGCCGGCGCGTCACCGCACGCTGACAGCCCAATCATGCCCGCCGAGCCCGGCCGATCGAGCCGGCGACCGCCGGCGCTAATGGAGAGACAGCTCTTTGCGGTTAGCCGGGTGATCCCGCGCGATGAAAAGGCCACTGCAATTAGCGCAGGCGGGTCGGCCGGGCCGGTGACAGCCGCCCGGATGGGGTAATGGCAGCTGCCAATAACGCCAACTCCCCGAAAACAGACAATTAGCCCGTGGATCCTCCTGCTCCCGCTCCTCCAGCGCGCCGCCTCCACGCAGCACCATCACGCCCAATGCAAACTGCCTGGCCAGGGGCCGCCACCTCCTCCTCATCCTCCTCCCCGGCCCCGTAGCTCAGCATGGCAGCCGTGCACCAGGTAACGGAGGATCGAGCCCAAACGACACTTAATTAAACGTTAAAAACGTGATGAGAAACGCAAGGAGCAGAAACAAGTCGCTGACACCCATAGCACATCGGGCAAAAGGGCATCTTTCATTTGGCCGTTGCTTTATGCCACATTGTAATTAAAAACCAGCAAATATTTGTTTTCATCGTGTTATTTAAAAGTTTCCATATGATCTCTAATAGTTACAAAGCAAAATTATTTTTAAAGAGCCTTATTATGCCACTGCTTTCTCCATACGATAGTCCAATACCTCAGAACCTGATCCAGCATCCTCACATACTCCAGACTAAACAGACACCTGGATTTTAACCTGCGCCCAAGGAACAGGCTGAGAACAGCAAGACAGAGAGGACCCAGGAGCACAGGGACGCTTCAAAGCATTTTGACAAAAATAGAGGCGATAGCAGAAAAGCTCCCTGCGAGCAACCAAAGACCTTCATGTATGGTGGTCCTGGACTGCCAGGGAAGTGGGACGTATAACTGCATCATCACGACAGGATAGGTACATAATTCTTCACAAGTATCAGAAGGAATTACAAAATTAAGCCCTTCTTTATCAAGCATGTAAGGAAGCCATCATACCTGTGTTTCTTCCCATTCTGCCTTGGTATTTTATCTTAATCTGCATGGGAAGAGGCTGTGCCCAGTCTCATATGGTAATGCAAATATCATTACTACTGGGTCCAATTTTTTTTTGGTGAGGCTTTTCAGCAGCAACCACACATTGCCAGCTAGATGTCATTATAAACAAAGTTATTGATTACCTCACTAGAGCTGGATTTGAACCTGCAGACAAACTGCGACTTGCTACCATGCTATAATTTTATTGATCAGAGCAATTCAGCTACCAGTGCTTTCTGGAGAGTAAAAAATAAAATAAAAAAATAAAAAAAAAGGGCCTGAATACATCTTCCCTTTGCCCACAAATGAAATAGAACACAATTTTTAAGCCTGAAGTACAATTTTTTTAATTTTTTTTTTCCTTTCTCCTCTAAAATCCTTTAACCATAAAGCCACATATCTCCTTATCCCACAACAAAGCCTTCAGGTCTGCCAGCTTTGGGATGAGACCGCAACCATTTCCCAACCACTCTGTGTCCAAATGCCCCACGGGGTTGTGGTCACCAATGTTTCATTAAAAAAAAAAAAAAAAAAAAAAAAAAAAAAAAAATCTCAATTCTCTTTTATTAAGTTTAGAGCTCTCTGGAAACAAAGTTGTGCCATTTATGCACTTTGGTCACTGCTTCAAATCAAAACATTGTCCGGCTATTCAAATCAAAACGTCGCTTCACAAGGGTTTTTCGGTCCATGCCCCCGGCCGGGTTGTTTCATGGAGTTTCGTAAGGAAAAGGAGGGAGGTTCATTCAAACGTCTCGTCCTACAGCAGCTCGCTTCTCCTTCTCTTTGCTGTTATGAATCACATCCCCCAGCGGGTTTCAGGGGCTGCCGGAGATGTGTGCTCTTCAGTCGCTCAAATTGTCCACTCTTACAATTTAACCCACTGCTGTCTTGGAGTGAAAACGCCTGAGAAGATGAGCACCAAGTCTGAGCCCAGCCTTCCCCTGGATCTCACCACCAGCATCACCTCCTCCTGTCTCGCCATCGTTTGACCAGAAACTCAGTAGCATAAACCACAAAGCTTCACATGAAGTCACTGAAGGAAGAGTTTTTCTGAAAATAAAACTTCCCTCCCTAAGATCATTTACTCCTGAGAGTAATGCTTACCCACAAGATAAGCACGGATCTGAGAAACACACATTGCAAAGGCAAACGGAAAGGAAATGAAAAATTCTGCAAGGTGTTAATCAGAAAGCATGGCAAAATGTGCACGCAAGAATTTAAAAAGCAAATTGCTTCAAATCTGTTTGAAAATGCTATTCACACCTCCCAAGCAAAGCAGTCAGTGCTTTTTGTTGTTGTTTGTTTTTTGGTGGGTTTTTTTTTTTCTGCTGACACAGTTTTACTCTGAAACAAAAATATTTCAAGGTAGAAACTGTTGCTTTAGCAGCCTCCCAGAAAGAGTGGGATTTGAATCCTGCTCATCCCCAGGAAAAGGCTGCTCAGAGCTAGAGCTGGTGGAATATCATATGTAATGGAAAAAATTCTCTAGAATTTTCTTTTGTATTTTTTTTTAAATAAGTATAAGAATTGAGCTTTACACCTGAGTTACTGAAGTGTCATCTGTGAGAGAAGCATCACACATTCAGTTCTACAGACGAGACCAAAAAGACCCCAATCTGTACAGAAACCAGGAAGACTACGGAGGCAAAACCCTGACTCCATATAAATCAATAAAACCATTGCACTGAACTCAACATTCTGCCTTAGATGCCACCTTTGATTTTAATTTTCTGATTGCTGAAGGCCTGTTAGCCTGATAAGTACCAGGGCTGTTAACTTCTGTGGGCTCTGCTTCTCCATCAGCATCACCCTCGTCGTAGTCTGTTCGCTCTGTACATGCCTGGCAGGTCACATATGGGAAGCCCATAACGTGGCCACCACGTTAGCAGGTTTGGACATGTATGTTCTAGATGTACGCATCCATATCGTTACTGCCAGCGTATTACCTCTGCCTACTTTTTATCATTATAGTAATAGCTGAATAATTTCATTTAAAGTCTTTGAGAAGAACTACAACGGTTACAGGTGGCTTTACTAAGGAAGAGGGAAAAAAAGCGTCTCAAGGAACATGAAAACGTGGTAGAGGTTTTAGTGTACCTCATTAATTTGTCCTGGATTGCAGACATTCTTTGATTGTGATACTCTTTAATGGCAATTCTTAATTGTTGACATTAAAAAATATGCTGAGCTGAGCAAAGAGACGAATTCTGGCTACAGTGCAGACGTTACTTCCTATTCTCAAAAATTAAGCATAACGGGCACAGTGGCTTAATAACCTCTCTCAAGAACCATAGTTCAATCCCAAGTGCCATCAGAAAGGTTAGGTATTTAAATCTTGGCAAATAGGCAGTTTATGAATTTCAGTGCACATGGGCAACTTAGTCAAGTTCTTGAGACTATGGAAAATCTAGAAAAGAAGAAGAGGACTCCTCTCCTAAGTAAAAGCAAAGATGCCAGCACAGATAGGCTTCTTCCAACATATGGATTCAATTAATATTATTCAACAAAGTGCTGTGAGCCCAATATTCAGTCCACCTTTCTGACCACCTTGGAAGGAGTCCAGTTGTATTCGGCTTGGCTGTAACTTCTACTGTGCCACGCTGGGGGACTGGATTGCACTGTCAGATGTGGTACATGCATTCTGTTGACCAACGCGAAAATATGGAATGTGTCCTTTCTGAGGGAGAAAATGAGGGTATAGAAAGACTGCTGGGGACAAGAGGAATTGCACTGACTGGGAAGTGCAGCTCTGGTCACGGTACTCGGGCCAGCCAGCTTGGTGACACCTACAGTAAACCTATACATAGAAAGGCGATGTTCATAATTAAGCCACATCTACCCCTCTGCATGCTCGTGTTAAGGAACGAAGTAAATATAAAATGCAGCAGAACCAGCCGCATTCACAAGCAACCAGAGGACCCTTTCCCTGGGCTGGGCTCATACACAGCTGGGATACCAGCAGCGTGGAAAAGCTAAGATGCCGCTACGAGCAGGAAGGCACCCACGTTATTCTGCTGACAAGAAACCAAATCAAACTGCTAAGATAAAGAGGTCTTGAGAAAGAAAGTAGAAACCTGGAGAGTGAAAGGAAAGCAAGGAACTGGAAGAAAAAATTGGAGAGCTGATATTCCTTCCTCCTGGTTTAGCCTCACCTTCTCTCTTGGCTTCATAACATATTTTAACAATATTTTATTGTCTGTAATTAATGTATTTATTCTAATAGCACACACATTAGTTAAGAGAGAGAACCCTTAGGTTTTTCCCTTGCTTTCGCCAACACCCACTTTGCACGAGGAGCCGTGTCCCAGCAGCGACCAGAAGGACGCGCTGGTGCTGGCACAGGCAGGGCATTAACGCACCAACAACGTCTGTGGGTAAACGTAACACCGGACCGAATAGTCCTCATTGAGACGGGGAATTAGGTAGCCCTTCAGGTGAACTTATATTATGGTAAGTTATATGATATGCGCTATACATCACATTTTTCTTGTTCCTATCCAACACCTTCAGAGTTTCCTTCCATTCATATTGTAACAGAAAACAAGCTCCATTTACAGTCCTTCATGCAGATGACTTGCATACTGTTTCAGCTATACATTATTCTACCTTTCTCTCTCTTTCTCACTCTCATGGATGAGAACCTTAACTCCTGGTACCTGCTATTGCTACAGTGTTCAGGAGCGGCTTGCTAAGTTAAAGTTTCATTCAAGATATTATTCTTGCCTTGAAAAATTGCAAGTTATAAACTGTTTCAGATCATACTATATAAATATCTCAGGTCTGAATTAATCTGCAAAGTTTGTTAGAAATGAAGGTCAGGACTTGAATTCGCAGCAATTAGAATCATTGATATTTTCATGGTGTCAGTCTCCTTTTCCTGATTATCAGCTTCCATGGCGCTAACACCTAAAAAGTTTGCCCCTCTGACCCTGCTTGAGTTTAGATGTAGATTTTGTAATGCTGAGAATGTGTTTCTGCTTTACTTTTTGTAAGTCAAAGGAAATTTGTTTTAGAAAACATCATGAATAGAACATATGTACGCAGAAATATATAATTTTATATATTTTAATTAAGTATTATAGCCAAGTAAAATACTGATCTGGATTCTGCCTTCTCCAACCTTTGCCTCAACACTTAATGCAATTTATTAATGGTGTTCTGACCTACAAGGTAACTAACTAGGAGATCAACTTCCAGCACAAACTGCTGGGAATAAGCTTGCCAGCATTCAGTTATTTATTGAAAGCAAGGACAGAAGGCTGATCTGGTAGTGGGAGGCCTGAAAAGAAATACCATTCCCTGAGATCCCTTCAAAAAGAAAGTCATGACGGTTATCGGAGTCAGACCCAAGAGATCCTTGATTAAAGATATCCATTGACACTTCTGCTGGCACAAAAAAAAAAAAAAAAAAAAAAAATCCTTCATCAATACTGACAAATATGCAGTCCCTCTACGAATCCACAGGCATTTCAATATGAGAACTAATGGAAATCCAGTGGAACAGAGGAAACGGGAACTGTCAGAGCATCACTTCAGCGACTCTTCAATAATCTTTCCCAGTCAAGAGATCAGAGGCTGCACAGCCATTAGAACTGAAAACATGTCTCAGAGGTTTACAATTCACACAGAAACATGGGAGTTTGGTACGCTATTTACCTTGGACCCAGTTGAAATGCCAGAGCGGCCTGTGATACATTCATTGACCCTGGTTATAGAGATGCTTTAGTCTTTAGTTACGCAACAGCATATCACTTTTAGCCTGCAGAGCCACCACACTACTGCTGTGTGTGCCTATCCAAGGAAGCAAACTCTTTCCTGTGTCCCCTCCTAATAACTTTGCAGACATCGCTTAATTTCAGTCAAACTCAGCAGAATGGTAGACCTCAAAGTCTTCCAGTTCTTCCATATTTTATGAATCTAGTTGTCTAGATAGGGGTGGGGGGGGTTCCCCCAAAAAAGGCTGATAAGTTGACCTAATAGCCATCAGAAAATCAACATGGGAAACACACTGGGAAACCAGAGATCTGCTGCTCATAAACAACTCTCATTTTTACAATTTCCTATTCAAAATGCAGCTTCCATAAATGTAAGTTGTAGTAAAGAGAGCTCAGCACTTCTCCAAATCAGATCGAAGTCACACATCCATAAAAGCGGTCACCAGTTAAAGGCTTAGTTAACGTGACTTGGTGTGTCAGGTAATACCTATAAGGACATCATTACCATCATTGTCCATCATTAAGAACATAGCATTTGTGGGACCGTGTGTCTAGTTCTGGAGCACGGTGCTCAAGAAAGATGAATTCAAAATGGAAGAACTATAAAGACGATCAGGAAAGAAAACAAAAGTCTATTTGTGGAAAGAGGAGTAGAAGAGCTTGGCCAGCTCAATGAACAAAACGAAGACCGAAAAGGGATGTGATTTTTCATTTCTTTTTTCTTTTTTTTGTTAATGAAATAAATTAGGTGGTAGTAAATAGCTAGGAAACAAGAACATTTATTCAACTTTAAAAATATTGCTGTCAGAAGAACAGTTGGTGTAACCTGGCCATTAAAATATTTTCATTTAAAGATGAATGATGGTTTCCTACAGTCAGAACAAAGTTCTGAAACAGCATTTCATAAGGCCTAATCGAAGGGGGAAAACTAGTAAATTTTAATACAACTACATGATATAGCTGCTTGAAAAACAGCAGAAGACTGAACATCATAGTCTTTCCGATCCTATGGCCCGGCGAGTAACGTCACGCTGCAAATATGTCTCGGGCATCAGGAGAGCATCAAATTCACCCAAACCAGCTTCAGCTGCCCGGATCTCTCCCCTCAGAAACCCATTCCATGTTTGCAACAAATAAGGCAAGAGGGAACAGTCTTCTCCATTATGCAATCTCGAGTCATCCTCTAAGTAGCTCAACCTTCTGAATTAAATAAAGCAAGGGTCCTATGACTTTGCAACCGTAATAATAATCTTTGCCATAGTTTTCCAGGTAAAACACTCTAGCATATGCATAGTCAAACACACTTCATTGAATCTAATACCATTACGGTCCTTTCCCCTTGAGAGGAAACTGCAGGCATGCGATTTCTGTACACAGTAGTTTTCTTATGGTCTAAAAATTACCAGAATTTAAAACACACAGGAGGGGAAAAAAAAACAAAACAGAGAGAAAGAGAGAGAGACAGTAAGTGGGAATTTTTCGTACTCTGGATGCATAGTAAAAAGATAGAATGGTATAACCTTATTTTTTCTTGCTAATACACCTCAACTCTGACCTTCCTGAAAACCAGGACCTCCTGGGTAATATGGTAATTTAATGTGAGCGCTTATATGCTGATTTCTATGGAGTGGGTTGGCTTTGTGAAATACGACATGGTTTACTTTTAAATAGAGCTCAGCTGAGACCTAGAAGGGAACTGGAAGCAGGCCTCCAATGGAGAGAGATAAATGCCTAATTTACTGTCCCACTTAATCCAGCACTTTTTCCTTAAGTCATTATCTCCCATTCCTCATTATTGTGGCAGCACAGTCATGAAAGACATGTGCAGTGAGACCATGATTTGAGTACTTCTGTTTACAATAGCCACAATTTATCATTAAAAAAACCCCAGTATAGCTGAGCTGCTATGTGAAATATTAAAGATAAATAGGATAAGGTCTGGTAATCCATGTTCCAGCTCAGACGTACCTTTACCTGGAGAATATCATACACAACCGTAGCTGGAAAATCTGTTTCAGAGCACCATTTGTCCAGTAACGTGGATTATGGAGAAGACAAGCGGTGCAAGGTGAGCGTCAGACAGCATTTCAACATCCTTTTCTACTGGTTGTATTTTTGACATATTTGCAAGAAGTAGTATGACACACATAGGGTATCAGGAACACTCTGAGCAAGCAAACCAACAACCCTGTTCACCCAGGTCTTCTCTGGATGGCGGCCAACCCACCACGGCAGCTGCCCTCAGCTGCGGTGCTGGAGAGCACCACGCGAGACGCCTCCCAGTAACTCCAGCAGGCTGCTGCCAAAGCCAGTCCCCACAGCTGGTTCCTCATCCCAGGTCAGCAGCCTGAAATTCAAATCTAGCCTGAAAGGCTGCAAGGACGCTGGATCTTACGTAGAGGATGAACTGAGACTGTAGAGCCTGCAACCGGCTGCCGCCGGGGAGGCGGCGATGCTGGGCAGGATCGGACCCCGCAGGGAGACTGCCAAAGCCCTCCCGGGGGGGTGAGCCCCAGGGGAGCTCGCCCAGCACGGCTTTCACCAGGCTGAGACGCTGCTGTGATCGGATGCTGCGGCTGTATTAAAAATGCTGCGGCCTTTTAGACTTCGACACACGTCTCGATCTTTTTCATTGCACCTCGGCACTTGGCACTAAATGAGAATACCAGCCAGAAAAGGATATCGCGTGTCCTAACATTTCAAGTATGCATATAAATTAAAATATTCTCAAATTAAAAAAAAAAAAAAAAAAAATAGGATCTGTAAGTTTGGATCGCCTCAGGGCAACAGTAGCTGACGTGTCACGTGCCCATTAAATTTGGTATTCATTAAGGACAATGTCTTTTTAGTACAACAAGCCTGTGCAGCCCCTACCTCAGCACAACACACCCCGCCTGGTCCCACAGACGTAAAGATCGTGCTCCCATCGACGCACAAGTTAATTTACATCATGGAAATTTCTTCCCTTTACACATTTTTAAAGGGGGGCGGGGGGGAAGCATTCGCTCACCAAACGGCTTTGCAAAATGACAGGTTGCAAGGCACGAACTGTTTAAACCCTGGGGAATGTCTTGAGGGTGCCCTCACACTGTGAAACCGGCCGGGAAAGGCTCTCCGAGAGCACCGTCCCACCCGTCCCAGGAGGCCGGAGCTACGCAAACAAAAGCCATACTTTATCACTTTCTGAAACGGCACAATCCCAAAATGCAAATTAGCTAGTTCATTTCTTGCAAATTTCACATTAATTATTACTCTTTATCAGTTTAAATATTAGTGTCATATGTACGGTTATAGGGCTACTTGTCTGCCTATTTAGAACAGATGTTTCGAGAAGTGCGGAGTGTAAATATTTATGGGTTAAAAGAAGAGACTTTGTAATTTAAAGAGCTCTGCCATCGGTTCTCACGCTGCCTTATTCCATACTTTGGAGAACCGCTTTGCTGTCAGTTTGTTTTGGAGACAGTCAAATGCTTATATGTACATGTAAACTGCCACTTGCAAATTCCGCTTTTCCAGCTCAAAATATCAAATACTCAACACATGCAAGCCTAGAACAGGAAATATGGTTTTCCAGAAAGAGTTTTGCTCTTTGTTTTGTTCAGGTCTCGCATCCCATTCCCTTTCCTTCTGCTGTTCCCATGACAGAGATACTCAGCACCTTTCAAAAAAAAAAATCAGGGCCAAAATACTTGAGCCGGGAAAATTAAAAACAAAGACACCCGAAGGGAGCTATCACTTGGCAGCCTTGGCTGACTTTTTTCAGATCACGGAATCCTAACCCAGCGTAAGAGTTTTTCCTCCCGCAGTCAGACAGGAGAAACCGCAGCTGGTCGTAGGACAGACTGGTGCTCCTCAGCTCCTCAGCAAAGCCCCAGCCCCACCAAGGAGACCCCTCCTGACACGCCTGGCAAGGCCTCCTGTCTTGCTCAAGTACTGGCGATGCAGCTCTTCCCACCGCACCCTCCGAATATCCCCCCCCGTTCTAAACATCATTATACTTAACCTGTTTATCAAAAATTCATTACATGTAAATTTGATAGATAGTTCTCAATCTAGTAACGAAAGAGCTAAGTAAATTAACATCAGGCTGAGATTCAGTGTAAATTAACTAATCATTCAGAGCAGATATGAAATGCGAAACACGCGTTTTCTTTTTAACATTCGATGCAGATTAGACCCCGGCGAGGCAGGACGGGACAAATGGCACCACTGCCGCGCGCGCAGGGAGGGACGCACAAATGCAGGCAGCGGCCAGGGGCACAGCCGAGCGGCCGTCACCCGCAAGATGATGAAGTTCAGGCTCTCATACCCTATTGACTTGGGATCCAGCCCAAAACAGATCAGAGATACGTGCCTGTTGCCTGAAAGCCGTGCCCCGGTGCTTGGAAGGAGCAGACCTTCCAGATCCAGGTTCCCCACGCGCATCCATGCCACGCCAGCACCTCCCAAAAGCTGCTTGGGATGCAGACTGGCTCTGTTCCCCATTCCTGAGGAATCAGGGACAAAGCGGCCCCGACACAGAATACAATGCTGTAAACATTGACTACCAGCGCTGGTAGCAGTGCCATATATTGCTGGTACGTTAGAAGGGACACGAAGAGAAAGCAGAGGAGAAGTAAGGGACTTCCCCAGCACGCCTCTGCTGGGAGCCTCGGGCAAACCATTCCCACCCATTTCCTTCAAAACCTCTCGCCCTCTACCCCTCTCATACAAGCTGTTGCAAAGCTTCTCTCAAACGTATTGCTGTTTTGATGAAGTATGCCAAGTCAGCAGTTTTCAGTGCTGGTTTTGCTCATTTATTTTCTTGCAGGACTGGGGTAGGGACACTGCCCACCCCATCAACCAACTAAAGAAACAAACTCTCAAGGAAGTTTGGTGCTTCCAACTTCCAATCATTTCTTCTGTAACTATGAAAACGATAGAGAAAATTTTGCACAATGGAGGTAAATAAATAATAAAATCTAAAGGGGGGTTGCATTGAATAATATCTAGAAATATAACCCAGGTGTGTACAAGTTAAAGATTCTTATTAGCACATGAAAAACATAGAACTGTTTGTTCTAAAAGCCACTCTGAAAGCCAGACACCTGCGTATTTCTAAGAAAAGAGGTAGAAAGAGTAAGAACGATTGACTAAACGCTGCAAGGGGCAGGTCTCTGCTAAGTAGGGATGCTCTGTCAGTGATGGTACAGCTGGAATGATCTCCTCTGTGGCCTGTTGGCTTCTACAGAAGAAGACTATTTTAATGCAAGATGATTTGTTTAGTGGTTTTGAAACTTCTGAAGAAAAAAAAAAAGAAAAGTGAGAAATTGGTTGCCCTTATGGCTTCACTTACATTTTCACAAGACAAATGTATCCTAAACCACACTGTTAAAGTAGTCCCTGACCATTTATTTTCACCTGGGGTCTGGTTTCTGGTGGTTACCCTACCTCCTTAAACAAACCTCAGCAAAAAGCGCAGGGAAGCACCAGGACACGGAACCATTTGTCCACGGGACGGGTGATGGGGCAGAAGGAGGTCTGACCCAGGACTCGTGCCCTGCCGCATGCCGGCGGTGCCAGGCCAGTGCCGAGGCGCTCCCTGCACCGCAGCTGCTGTGCGGTGAGCCTGCCCATGCCTGTAATGTTGCCCTCATCCATTCTTTTAAACACACTGCTGGCATGTTCCAAATGAGATAAGAAGAAAAAAAAAAAAAAAAAAAGGCACTTTTGCCTAGAAATAGGCGAGTATTTTTTGACCAAAAAAAAATTATTTTAAATTATTAAAATATGGAAGAGAAGAAGAGATGATAATTATTTTATTTTTGTTGAATCAAAAGTACTTTGGTCAACTCAAAGCAAAAAAGTCTGTTTCAAAGTTTCACGTGATATCATTTTGGTGAAAATTATCCTAAAGCATTTCTAAAGAGGATGAAAAAAGTTTTAAAATAAGTTATATAACTGGGGGGGGGGGGGGGGGGGGGGGGGGGGGAGAACCAAAGCATTTTATTTTAGGTCCAGCAAATATTTTGGTTCAAAGGAAAATGAAAGTGGTAGAGAGTGGAAAACACACCCAGTCATTTCATTTCGATTCCTACTCTGTTTTTCTCCCTTCCCTCTGGTTTTCAGGTTGTCACCAATTTGGGAAAAACAACATTCACCCATCGACCCTGCTCCTTGGGATTCCCCCCCCGAATATCAAATTTCTCATGAAGCTAGTAAAATTACTAAATCTTCTAAAATTAAACGTTTGTCAGAACAGCATATAACAGAATGCAGAAATTGCATCCGACCCTCCCTCTCCTTTCTGTCCCCCTTCCCGTTGGAAAGCTCCAATGCTTTATTAAAAACGGATGTGTTAATCCCCAACAGGTTACAGCAGGAAAATACAGTTACCCCCGTTTTTTTGGAGAGGAACGCTGTGCAGCCCAAGAATACATTGCCGGGAGCTGCTCTCAGTGTGCCAGCGCAAACAGAACGGAGGTCTGTTGACACTGTAAGCAGAGCAAAAATTACAAACCGTTTTAGATGTATGAGTACTGGGTTTGAATGTAGCAGCCTGCAGTTTCCATCCTCACTGAAGGAGTACCAGGAACCGCAGACGAGAGCAGCGGTCTCTAACAGTTTCATTCATTACAGCACATTTCAGACTTTCTAATCACCCACAAAGCCTGTTCAGTCCATGTCTTTGCCAGCTCTCACATAAAACTACCTCAGCCTCCAACAGACATGTTATGTAGAAATATGTTTCAAGTCCTTCACGATTTCACAGGGCGAGCAAAGTTTCCTGTATTTAGGCAAGCCTGAACACCAAAGCCAGAACGTTGCACAAACTTTTTGTCATTTCTTCCCCCTCCATCGGTTAGGGTTTTTGCCGCTCCTTGGGTACGCTCAATATATTTACGACAGCAGGACCACATTGACTCCAGAGGCATTTGTCTGAACGTCTGTGTGCAACAAGTCCAGCTCCTCAGACCTGAGGTTCACTTGAACAGTTTGCTAATGCCAGACTCTAACAAGTTTCAGAGCACGACAAACATCTTTATCGGATTTAATTGCTACCGCTTATTTAGTCTTCGTACAGTTTTGCGCTCATGTTTGTAAGAACTATGCAAGTGCTCAGCTGCTACGTCAATCGACATATTGTAAAATGATTAAATGAATAAATATTCGGCTATATGTATAAATGACCTATCCTGGGGGACAAGAGCCATTATTCACTGAGCATAATGCATCTCAAGGAAAGCAATGAAATTAATCAGAGGTCTGGAAAACCTGACATCTGAGGAAAGATTAAAAGAATTGGGGTTGTTTATCCTAAAAAAAGAACATTTAGTAGAGGACATGATAACAATTTTCAAGTATGTCGACAGCTGTAGCAAAGATGGAAGGAAAATCAGTTTTTCACGTTTATGGTGGATTGGGCAAAAAAAGAAGGGATTTAAATTGCCACAAGGGAGACTCAGGTCTCATGGCAGGGGAAAAAAAAAAATTGAACAACATGGGAGAGTAAAGCACTGGAATAGGTTTCTTGGGGAATTTCTAACACTGGAGAGTAGGGAGCATGTATACCTTGTCAGCAGCGAGATGGGTAAGGTGAACCGTGCTGGGAACACGGCCCCGATGACATCCCCTGGTGTGTTTCCAGCCGTGCTTTCCTATGAGCCACCCAAAAGCTCACTCTATCGGAGAGGAGTAGAATGTCTTGCTAACTGAATGTCAAAGCAATTAAAGTGGGCAGAGACTCCTCTCAACATTATCTTGACTTGATAAAATAAAGTTGTTTTGGCAATGCACACTGACAATTCCTGATTTTCAACCGCAGCTGTTTTTCTTGAGGCAAGACATGGAAAATGTTGAGACTTCAGAGTGAATTTTCAAAATACATGCAGAAACATTATTTTCAGAATACTCGTATTAGACAAAACTAATCAGCAATTTTCAGGGTATTTCCATGATCATAGCTACCTGTAACCTAAAGCTTATTTCCCTCCCACCCTCCCCACAAACACTACCGGACTGCTGCGTGCAAAGCATTCTTAACGCAGTTTAGCAGGTTTGCCTTCCAGACATGCTCAAGTTCATGGTCCAGCCCACATGGTGATAGCTACAGTACTCAACACTAAAATTCAAACATCTCTTCATTTGCTAATATTCTCACATTCATTTGTATTTCAACCACACATGCTACGTGCATAAACACAAAAAATTCAATAAATATCATTTTGTCAGTACTTCTCACATTTTTTCCCTTCCCATCATCTTCTGTCCAGACCCAATTCAATACTACCCTTCATCTATGGCAGTATGGCTCAGGCTTTGAAAGTGAGCTCCCTAAAGTTTGACCTGACCGGGGAAAGACTCCAACAACACAAAGCAAAAAAGAGGAGGAATTTGTGTTCAAGTCAGGAGGCAAGAGGACCACAGCAGCACACGCAAGTCAGGGCATGAGCATGCATGGGGTCTGCTGAATGGTTGTGTTCTCCATCCCTTTCACAACCATCGCTAATACCGCCTGCTTTGAGCTGATGTCCTCAGGCACTGCCTACTGTAATAACCCCTAGGTATGCTTAAATGCTTCTCTGAATGAGAGCACTAAACTTCAATTGTCCCGTCTCCTCTTTTTTAGACCTAAATTTCCCTAGATCGCCCAAAGAAATACCCACAGCTGTGCCTGCATCCTTGCTGCAAATGCTCAGGTAGAGTTGACAGAGTTTGGTCCTTCAGCACAGCCCCGTGTGCTCATCGCCCTCCAGGGCCACTGATCGTTTCAGCACTTCCAACTGTAAGAAATGCGCTCCTGAAAGCGCTGGCATGAAAGAGAGTACATGCGGAAGAAGACATGTTGATGCTTGGATGTGTCCTTCACGTTTCTATTGAAATAAGAGAGAGAGAGGGGAACATCCTACGGGAAAGCTTTTGCTTCTCCCAACCTGCTTCCAGAACAGGAGCGTGTGAGTGCTACAGCAGCGCTCTGCAGAGGGGCTGTACGTACCAGGCAGTGGGCTACAAGCTCTGCCAGTCTGGCAAGCTGGACAGGAACAGCAAAGCTTTGATAGGCGAGTAGCCTCTGCATCTGTAAACCAGTGCATCTTAGACAGGAACATATCCAACACAGTGCCTGGCGCAAAATTCATCTGTCTGGCTTCATCTGCTGCGAGAAGGGGTGAAAGTTAACCGCGTTCCCAAGTACCTCACTATTCATTCCCATTTCCTCTTCTCGGTTAGGATTTTTAAAGTATCCTCTAAACAAAAGACTTTTGAGATGATAAGCTTGCTTTCCCAAAGACAGAGAAATCTGAGAAAGAGGGTGCACTGAAAAGGTAAGAATAAGGCTTTTCCAATAGCTAATAATTTTTCTGACACAAGATGCAAAAGTGTTCGGTAAGTTACTTACAAAGAATAATTGGCCGGTTTTGTTAAGTAGGGGCATTTATGAATTCTGCTATCAATCTTTGACCTTTGCAAATTGTATATCCAGAGCTCTGGTTGCACACCTTTCCACAGCATGGCCTATGCGAGATAAAAAATAAAAGCCTTTATTGTCATGTTTTTTCCTGTCATTTGCATAAGTAGTCTATTAAATGCAGCTCACTCTTTCCTAATGCCTGCACTTACTGAACTCCATGGCACAAGTCCCAACATCGCCAAGAAACCTCGTCCAATACTTTATTGCATTCCTGCCATGCTCTCCCTCATGCTTCCATCACAACTTTAAAAATGTTTACATTGGTAAAATATTGTACCCCTGAGCAACTGACAGAGAACGACTGCATTTGCAACAAACTACTTACCAAAAAAGTATAAAATATTGGTTCTAAGTGTGGTACCAAAGGTGGTCACTTGTAGGCTTTCTACTTCTGTGCCTTGGATCGGCATTGCTTCATACAACACAGTTAAAAAAAAAAAAAAACCAAAACAAAAACCACACACAAACTAAACAAACACACAGAAACCCACAGCCCAAGTGTAAGCTCCATCACCTTAAAAAAAAAAAAAAAGGGAGGGAGGGAAGGGTCTATCAATTACTCTCTCTGATATGAGCAAAGATAATACCAACAATTGCAGAAACACAACATGTTTTTAAAGAAACCACTGATGCGTAAACTGAATTATCTCAGTACATTGCTGCTCCATAGAAGTAATACTCACTCCTTAAAAATGCAGGCGCAGGGATGAGAAATACAGGCAGAATGAAGGGAAAAGCAGAAAACGAGAGTCTGCTGCATCCAGGCCAGCGCGGGCTCCTCGCGAAGGCAGCCGGGCTCCTCAGCCTCGCCCAGCTTCTGCCCCGCTGCCACCTTACACCAGTTCCTACTGCTTCCCCCCCCTTTTTCCCTCCTCTCCAATGGGAAAATTTGCTCGCTATGTTTTTCTGCCACCAGCGGATGAACTGCTGGAGCCTGTGGCTGCCAGCACCCAGCTCAGCCCCTGGGATGGGCTGGTTTGCCTTACCCGAAATGCCCCCCCATGCCCTCCCCGAACATTCATATCAACATACCTGAGGAGTTTTATAAGAGATGTATACTTAGTATGTCTATTTGATAAAATGTAAAGGTATCAATTCAAAGGCAATTTACATTAAAAAAAAAAACCACAAAGAAACCACACATGAAAAATAGCACCCAAGCAACAATTTCTTCCTGATTCTGTTTTCCCAGGCATTGCTATTTTTAATTCAGCAGCCCTCCACAACTGCATTTGCGAGGACATTACTGTGGACACCCCAAACCAAGTTCATCCCTGGCTCCATCAAACGCCATAAAGAGTCAACTGTGCCACACCAGAGATCTGGCCGTTTACCCTATCTGCATGGCACTCTGTTTTAAAAAGTGAGTCCTTCCAAACCTCGGGGTGTTTTACACCCTTTCCTTCCACAGGCTGCACACCATGCTGCAGAAAATCCAAGTTCATCTGCCTTTTCTGCTTTCCCTCCACAGAGCAAGCCATCCCGAGCCACATGGACGCCTTTCGTGCTCGGATCTTCCTCCTCCGCACTTTGACAAATCCAGAGCGGCTCCACTGATATTAAAGGTATTGGTCCGGACTTACACCAGAGCAAACGAGCACACAGCTTGACCTTTTCTCTCCTTCCGTTCAGACCTCCTAATGGTTTTTTTAATAGGAAAGATAAAATATTTGTAAAACAAAGGAAATCCCTCAAATACCATGTAAATTCCCCTTCTAATTTTCCCAGATTCTTTTTGAAACTCCTTTTTAAAAAAAAAAAAAAAAAAAAAAAAAACAAAAAAACCCCCCCACACACACAACCAAAACCTGCAAAGAGAAATTGGCCACACTTTCCCCTCGGTCTCTACTTCTCTGTTGCACCTCCAAGCCTGCCACCCATGCGCTCGGCCCAGCTCCCTCCCGCGCTCCCCCCAAAACGCCCCGCTCGGAAGCCTGGGACAGGGATCTGGCTTTGGACCTGCCCTCGCATTTTGGCTAGCCCCTTTGCTTCACACGTTAACATCTCCTGCAGCCTCAGTGATACAGCTCTGCTTTTGCCTTTGAAGGTTAATATTAATGAAATCTTAAGGACCTCATTCAGCTGAGGACAGGCAGTGCACGGATTCCTTTCGGTTACAGCTTCTCGGGCAATTCAGAAAGATCCAGCACCTTTTCTTTACCTAACGTATTTTCCCTGTCCTTAAGTTTGCTTTTAACTCACTCCTTCTCCAAAGCTCCCAAGGTTTCCCGTTTGGCATTTGCTTAGTCATTTTGTTAGAAGTGCACTAAGTGGATTAATATTACTTTTATATTCATTGTGTCTTCTAAAGTTATTAACAAGCACAGCTCTTCTGAAATGAGCGAAAGCTAATGATAAAAAATACTTTTATTCTCCGCCTCAAACAAAGTACTTTTGCTGAAATCAAAAAGTCCCACTTTCATTTGTGTCATTTTTTTAAACCTAGTAATCACAGCAAAGCAGCATTACTAACTTCTGAGTCATCAGCAGCATAAATAAAGCTTTCACAAATTGCAATAATTTCTCATCAAGGCTTCCCCACAGAGAAAAAAAAAACCAAATCAACACAATGTCACGTATCAAAAGTCAAAGGCTGGTACAGAACGTTTTTGGGAACAAAAGAAATTGCAGAAAACAAGAGCAGAACATCTAACAGAAACAGGAGAGAGTGCAACGGAGCCACGGCTCTGCAACAGCTCCGTGCACTCCAGGGAAGTCTGCTCGAGCAGAATAACCCTCGCCGCTCACAGACGGCGGTCTTCTCACTGCTAAAACAGCTGGGAAAAACCGCTCCTGAGCGGGGTGTTCCGAATTTTCTCCTTTCTGACTTTGAGGGAGAGCTCTCCACGTTCTGCAACGGCGAAGAGAAGTTGGAGTCCTGTCTCTTTTCTTTTACACTAGAAATAAGGCCGATAACAAAGTTTTCATTCACAGAACGGCTGAGGTTGGAAGGGGCCTCTGGAGGTCACCTTGTCCAAACCCCCTGCTCGAGCAGTGCTGCCCAGAGCCCGTTGCCCAGGGCCATGTCCAGACTGCTTTTGGATACCTCCGAGGTGGGAGCCTCCACAACCTCCCTGGGCACCCTGTGCCAGTGCTTGGTCACTGTCACGGTGACAAAGTGCTTCCTGATGTTCAGAGGGAACCTCCTGTGTTTCAGTCTGTGCCCATTGTCCCTTGTCCTGTCACTGGGCACCTCTGAAAAGAGCCTGGCTCTGTCCTCTTTGCACCCTCCCTTCAGGTATTCGTACACCTTGGTGATATCCCCCTCAGCCTTCTCTTCTCCAGGCTGAACCGTCCCAGCTCCCTCAGCCTTTCCTCACAGGAGAGATGCTCCAGTCCCTTAATCATCTTCGTGGCCCTTTGTTGGACTCTTTCCAGTATGTTCACATCTCTCTCGTACTGGGGAGCCCAGAACTGGACCCAGCGCTCCAGGTACGGCCCCACCAGTGCCGAGCAGAGGGGAAGGTTCACCTCCCTCAACCTGCTGGCACCACTCCTCCCGATGCAGCCCCGGACACCGTTCACTTTCTCCGCAGCAAGGGCACGTTGCTGGCTTATGGTTGCCTTGGTGTCCACCAGGACCCAACGCTACTTGTTCCCTGTAGCACCGTTTCTTCCTCTCAGCACCGCATTTTCCCTACAGCTTCATCTCCAGCTTCCGCAGCGCCTCTCTGCTGCTTATAAATGATCCCTGGGGCACCGTAGCCATTAGCTCAATCACTACACAAGACAGTCTCTTTTTCCACATCCAGCAAGTAAAAATTCACAAACCTAAATTAAATGGACTGTGATGCAACCCATCACTCTGCTGTAACCCTGACAAAAAAGGATGGCTCTCCTGCATGGGCAGGCTGCATGGACCTCAGTTTAATTAAAAGCCTACAGGAATCATTGATCCACAATCACACCCTTTGGTATTTTTGCTGATGCTGCGACTTCACGACGAATCCGGGGTTTATTTAGAAATACATTTTAACATTCAGCACAGAATTATGCTTCCCTTTATCACAAAGCTTTTTCACTGTTCAGCCGTGGATCCCAGCCTGCTGGCACACCATCCATTGCTCACAGCCTTCGGGAAACACCAGCTTAGCAGCGACGTTGACTCAGCAAGGGCAAGTTCAGCAGATCACAAACTACGTACGGCACCTCGGCATACAGAATGGTCTGAAAGTAAATGCCGTCTGCCACATAGAACTCTTAATTCTCAATAGAATTATTGTCCTAAAACTGCAGCTTTCCAAATCCCAGGACCCATTGCAGTGGGCAGCATTGAAACACCTCAGGTGTCTGTACGTTTTGAAATAACGTGTGAGAAAATCCTGCCCCTGGTATGCAATTACTGAATCTTTCACAGAGAACACACCGCGTAATTTTTTTTTCCCCTACCACTTCCTTATTTTCTTACCTCCTCTTAAAATACAGTGTGTCTATTAAGGATTATAGGGCAGAGAATGGATTTTATTAAATATTAAATTTTCTACGGTATATGTAATTTGGAGTTTGTCAGATCTGAGTCTCAGTAAGTTATGAGCTCAAAATTTGTAGACTAGAATAGATTATATATTTTATTGGATCTTCACTGGGCTGCATCCATCATGTACTTTCTTTTACCCCATCAGTAAGTAACAATTAAGGTAAATTTACGACAACAATCCTTACAACAGGTATATACAAACGTTTACAAACACTTACTTTACTACACCACCAACCCACTGCCACGAGCTCCGCACGGCCACGTGCACGCAGATCTTCCCAAGGACTTCTGGCAACCAGAGGTGGCAAAGCGCCTTTTGCGAGTTATGCCAGAATTTAGTAGTTGCCTTTGCTGCAATCAGGGTGGACCCTTGAGAGACACAAATCCCCCGCTAGTACCATTGAAGAGACCGTGGGGCAAAGACAGCCCTCTGCTGATCTAGGCTGCAACTTAACCCACCCGAGAAATTTTGTTCTTGAAGGAGACTTTTGAGCATGGCCGAAATTCTCCGGTTCCCGTTCTGCACTCCCCTTTAACATGTCCTTACCCTTAAGCAGCAATTTGCAAGCATGAAGCGGGGCCGGGGGGTGGGAAAAGCTTTTCATGTCCTTAGAAATCAAACCTCTTACTTAACGCCTTGCTAGGTTATCTGCAAAACGTCAATTCTTTTAGGAATTATTGTTGCAAAAGAGAAAAATCAAGATCATTTACATCCATTTTATGCCCCAGCCAGCCTGGAACCCAAAGCAGCCGAGTTACTTCTTTATTTACTGCTATTATGAGGTGAGAATACGAAAAGGTCTTTCTCTTCCTCACGAACCTGAGCAACCAGAGGGAGTAATCCAAAATCCACGAGAGGGAAAGAATTCCTCAATGTGACTCTAAGTGTGCGTCCTTGGAGGATCTCGGGTACCTCATCTCACAAGCAAAACAGGTAATTAGCAGTTTCAGTACTCAGACGTTTCGTGATGTCTCTGAGAGGTGCCGTATACAACGGCATCAAAAACGCTCACATTTGTCACTGGAATAGACCCTGCTGCAGCAGAGCACAAATCCGTGGGTACAGTCAATGACAAGCACCGATTCAACAGATGACACCACTCCCCAATGTTAAATACAGGACAGATTTGGTTATTATAATTTATTTCTGCGTGTATTCTGTAGAACTCGAGACAGGTGAGTTAAGGCTAAATACCAAGAAAAAAAAAAATCAGTAAGAGTGGAATTATGCATTCAAGGCTTATTTTTCAAACAAACCTAAATCAAGCAGCCTCATCACCTATTTTTTAATCTTAGAAGTAGTCCTTTTCATCCAAAACACACGCTGCCAGAGAACCAGACGTAACAGCGCTGTGGCAGCAGGAGATGCTGAGCAGGTAATCAGCTACAAAAGGAAAGTGCAATAAGCAAAAGCAGCTGATTTTCGATACTCTGTCAGGGGAGAAAAAAATGGAGAAAATTTTCAGAAGTGGATAAAAATAAATTCACTTGGATTTACTTCACCCCTAATAATGCAAAATGGTGATAGCAAGAGTCAACGATGGTTAACTTTTTTTTTTTTTTAAAATCCCAGAGTTACTTTTTCAATGGACAGAGAATGAAATAAGCTACTATTATGTCTAAAATTAAAAAAGCAAAATCATTAAATTATGAAATGAAAAGAGGAGTTACCACCAGGAGTTTAGGAGTTTTACAGTATATGCGAGGTGGGTTGGCTACAGCGCGAGAGGGCACTGGGTGCGCGGTTTGAGGCACAGCACGGCTCTGAAGCCCTCCACCACCCTCCACCACCCTCCTCCAGGCAGGCAGAGCTCATCCAGGAGCTTTCCCAGGCAGATCCCAGGATTGCTCCCAGCCCCGCATCCGCCTCCTGGACATGTCTACCCCTCTCCTTAACCTAAACACAGCCCCCGAAGCAGAAGTTAAGGGCCAAAGCCCTACAGCTACCCGACGGTGGAGCCCCGCCAGAGTGGTGGATTTTTGCACACCAGTCAGTAACTGAACAAACAAAACTGCAAGGAAAAAAAATTCTTAAATATTCTTAATTATGGTGCAGTTGTATTTATCCAGATTCTTTCAATACTTTTGAATAAGAAGGGTGATTACACAAAACACAGCATTTTAACAGGTTGCAGATTGACTAGCAAATCTCTATTGAGAAACAGAGTAAATACCTTTTTTTGATGCACTTTTGTGAATGCCTACTGTACGCTCAAATATCTTTTTCTGTAGGGCTGCGCGTGAGTATACATGTATTTATATATGTACACAACTAGAAAAAAAACCCACAAACAAACAATAAAACGTGCACACATATACTCAGAAATCCTCAATAATATTTCAAGTCAGAGGCTTCAACAAATTTACCAGTGGGGACTAAAGCACAACTTCTGCTCAAAGACAAACTGAAGTGGGTTTCCTCATCAAACAGACGAAATGAACTCAGAAAAAAGCATTACTACTTTTCATTTAATTTCCCATATCTACTTCTTTTCCTTATATACTCTGGCTGTTACCGGTACCACAGGCAGTGACATATAGACAGGGAAGGGACATGACATACATAAAGCAAACAGAAGCTGAACAAAACACAAGACGACGGCATTTACAACCCAGCTGACAAAGCCAGTCACTTCACTTTAAATAATGTGGCAGGCAGCAAAAATATAGTAATTACAAGAATTTCATTTTCATTAACTAATAAACCAAGGAAAACAATTTAAGTATCTGAATGTCATTTTTCAAATGAAAATAAACTGTAAACATTTGAATAACATCACAGCAGGGATAATATACCTAAGGAAACCTATTGAAATATGCTAGTGAATTCATCCTCTTTTATCACGTTAAAACTGCAATTGACTGTAAACCTCCTACCACTCTCCACTGAGACTTTAATTGTAAAGATTCCTGTTACATATCATATTAGAATTTAGTTAAAATTGTAGAACACATTATTTCCAATCAGACAGCCAACCATCACTCACAAAGATTTTTAAAAAGGTGATTAATAATTCATCTCAGATAAGGAAAAGATCTATATTTATACCATCTTCTCAGCCACCATAAACTACCTGACAATTGTTCAGTAATGATGCCCAGTAAATTCTTTAAAATGGTAATTTGTCATTCTGTCACTTCATTTGTGACCTAAAATTCCTCACTTGAGGCATCATCAAATAAATTAATCACTTTCCAGGATCCATTTCTCTGTTCTGCACGTTATTATGCCCAGGCTCTCTTGTGTTTCTCTTCATTTACATATATTTAATGGCTCAGCAGTGGTTCACTATGGCACATAACGCACACATCTCATTACAGGTGAAATATTCTAACTGCCACTATCACTGGGAAAGAAAATAACTCTCCCAATTTAATTTTCCTGATGTAACAAAACCATGATTCTTCACTATGAAATGTTGATGCCATCCATCAGTCACAATCAATAAAATCATCATAGAAGTACGCCTTCTTTAGCATCATTCCTTCATACTGGTATTATTTGAGGGAGGTAATTAAACTCATAATATGTAATGAATGTAAATGAAGAAAAAACCCTCATGTTCTCCCTCTAACTATGCTTATTTTACTGCTTTGATTTAAAGTATTTTTACATCTTACAATCTATGAAATACACAAAGCCCTGAAGGAAAGGCATCAGAAGTACAGTAAGCATCAATCAATACATATAATGACTAATTAAAAAGGAACATATTTTAACATTAAAAAACCACCAAATGCTGTTATTTATAGATTTTTCACTTAAAATGATGCATTCCCTCTGGGCTAATATATTTGCTGTCTTTCTGAAATATAGATTGCAATACACTAGTTTTAGATACTGTTGCTTGCATGTGTCAGAAAAGACCAAAGTGATTTTATGGGTATCTGGTCCAGCACAACCATTTAAAAACCACATTTTATATATATGCAATCTCTTCTCGCACCAGAGAGAAAACCTTAATAATTCCAGTCTCTCATATATGTGCCTGTGCTCATATAAGTCAAGAAAGAAAACAATGTCTTAGAAATGACAACTTTTAAAGTCCACAAAAAAAAAAAGGGGGGGGGGGGGTTAGAGCAATATGTTTTTCCATAAAGAGCAAAAAGACATCATCTCCCTCGTAAATATTCACACGACTTTGCTTACATTTAAGCAGCGCGATGAATAACGCTTCTCTTGCGACAAGGAAGCCCGCAAGGCACCGACACTACCCGCTCCTCAGAGCCCGCCGGCCACCAGCCTCCTGCTCCCCCGGCCCCCCTCGGTAGCCAGCTCCAGGGCCATCACCCCCTCCCCGGCTGGTGGCCACCCGCACCCCCGGGGCACCGGGAGCCCCCAGGACATACGCAGCCCGCGGGGCATCCTCCACGAGGAGGATTTTCCAAGAATGAGAAGTGTTTCCCTAGCTTCTGCTCAAAATAATTCACTTCAGGTATTATTTCAATACCGTGTGCATGCAGGGAATCGGATTCCTCACACCGAGCATGAGGAAAAATGGGGGGAATGACGGAGAACGTGGCCAATGTGACCTGGCTTGGGCGACTTATAAACCGCCCACGACGCTTCATTCTACTATCCAACTCATTGTGATACCGCTATTTTTAATAGACACGTATTTTGAAACAACGTGCCGCTTTCCCCCCGCCCCGACCCATCGGGTTTGAGGGACGTCGTTAATCCAGCTCACGTGCAACGTGCACCCAAGCTTCGATGGCCAGCATGAAAGGAAAAAGCCGCTCGCCTTAGGGTTACCTGTGCGCCGCCCTCCATTGGGGAGTCAGCGTTGCACGGTGGTGCCCGTTCGAAATAGGCTTGCACGGGAGCCGGTGAAACGCGTGTTCGGGGAAGTGAAGTTTATAGTAAGGTTGAGACAGAAACTGGAAAAAGAATGCACCGCGGAAAGAATTATTCTTCTTAACTATTAATTCACAGCTCTGCATGAAACTTCTGCACCACATAAAACCAAACCACAACCAAACCTGTGCCTTTTTTTTTTTTTTTAAATTATTATTTTTATTTTCATGGCAATTTTCCATCAGGAAGGTATGTCCCAAGAGGTGGGGCAAGCACAAAAAGGGGCCATCCCTGCCCAGGGGCACTGCAGCCACCCCAGCGCAGGGCAGCCCTTGTCGGAGCAGCTGAAACGGGCAGCAAGGGGTCCTTAAAAGGGACAGCAAGTCACAAATTATCTTTAAAAAATTCAGGAATTCAAAAAACACTAATTAGCGAGTATTCCCATTTGCGTTTTCTTAAGTTTTCCTGTGTGGAGTTCTGCAGCAGACAAGCAGCCCAGTTGGAGGTACTGGTGCTGCCATTTCTCTCTCTCTCTGTTCCAGTTCAGCTGCGCCCCAGTCCCAGACCGTTGGTGCAATGGGTGCCCGGAGCACCCTTCCCCGGGCACGGCCATCTCTCTGCAGGCACTCAGGGGGACGGAGCGGAGGGGAGGGAATTGTCTCCCGTGAATAATGCTGGTCAGTGGCTCTGTGCGCCTCAGCATTTTTCTTCCGAGCCGTGTCCGGTAAATATATGAGCACTGCACCACCTCTGTGCCCCCGGCCAAAGCCGGGCGGAGGGGACCGACAGCCGCTGCTGCCCCTCCGTGCTGCCGGGGTGGACAGGGGAGAAGGGAAGGACCCACAAAAAACACAAAGCATTTAACACAGCTGTATTTACCAGGCGATCAAAGGCAAATTAAAAAAAAAAAAAAAAAAAAGCCAAACCAGAAACATCAGTTGTCTATTTCTTGGCACTTCTTCCCTAACAGAGATAATGAACAGAGCGAGTTGTTCTCATTAACCCCTCGATACTGGGACTTGCTGACTTCTGCCGCGCCCGCGCCAGGAAGCAAAACGCGCTACGAGCGTATTACCGGGAAAGGGAAATTTCTTCTGGGTAATTGCATTCTGCCGCCATACGACGACCTCACAGCTATCAGCCCATGCAGACTCTTACATTACTCACATATGTACATATACACAAACCCACACACGCTTTCTGTCCCCGTCTCCCGAGCTGTTTTGCTGCGTGCTGTTGAGCTGTCATGTTTCCCTCCAGAGGTGGTTGTAGTTCTGTTCAAGGTGAAGCAAACTCTTGTTGTAGGTTCCTTCTACAGAGGTTACACAACTGCATTTACAGAGCACGTTCAAACTCGATAAGAGCACGATATAACACAGGACCCGAGCTTATGGCACAAATTGCACCCAACGAAAACTGACTGTGCCATGGCCACGCTCGCTTGACCTAGGGATCTCCTACAGACCAGCTCAGAGAGAGTGATCTACCCATGCCCACACAGAGCTCAGATTCTCTAAGATTGGATTGAAAACCCCAAAATAAATAAGAACCTGCTCTGTGGTATTTCTGTACCCATAGAGAAGTGAAGGATGAGGGAAATTGGAGCAGGAGCTACCAGCAGCACACACCAAATAGATGAAGCCTTTCGTACAATTGACCACAGGAATCCTAAAGCCAGATGATTCTACGCCTGGGAGAACCCAACCTCCTGATGGACAGGTCCATAGCCTCGACCTGACAGAAACCAGACCTGGCTCAGGCACCGCCAACTACCCATTCTCCACACCCACGGAGCTCTGAAGGGAATTCATCTTGCCCCTCACACCTTGGCTAACTTATCTACAGCTATACCTACGCAGTACTTGAACGTGCCATATAGGCCCACCATCATACCATACCAGGGGCACGTAGCATGGGTTCAAGGGGGATTTCAGTCCGAACTTGTATTAACCATGCAAATACAAACTTTCATGTCAGATTCAAAATGAAGTAGATAGATATCCAAGTTGGAAAGGAAATTTCAACAAGGTATGAGTGGTAATTATTGAACTTTGAAGTCGGGTGCTCAAAAGGCAAGAGTTCGAAACTTGATGTTACAGGTGAAAGTTTGGCCTAAATCCTCACCTCCATTTTCTGTCTGCAGACTAAGTCGATTTACCACAGAAAAATATTCCAAGGACTCAGTAAAATAAGGGTCTGTTTATCAAGTTTGCCACATACAAGCTCAGTACTATTCTAGAACCACTATTTATTCAACTACTTAAAAACAGCATTCCAGATCCTGTTTCACATTCCCTGGCCATTTATTGGCATAATGCTTAATTTTGAGTTATTTGTAACCTAATAGTTATGACTAGTTGCGTAGCATAGCACGTCCCCAGTAACATTCGCCCTGTTACCCGTACCTGGCATTTCTCAACTCGCCCATGCACTGAGGCCACCAGACTCCCTACAGGAGGCTTTAGGTTCACGTTTTGTCTGTTTAACTTCATGCAGCATTCAAACATTTATGATCGTCATCATGTCTAGAAATTTTAGTCCCATTGAAGTAAACAGCAGAACTCCCATTCTTTTCCACAGGGCCAAAACTTCACTGTTACGGTAATTTCCAATGACAGAAAAGAGGAAATATTACATCAATGTATTTCTGTTTTTCTCCTTTTTTTCCCAATAACTGCTATCACTGTCGCTTGTATGTGAGGCCCATGAGACATAACAGAACTAGCAAGGTTCTCTTCACAGCCATTATAGTACTTGCACATAATACGTCTTGCGAGAGGACTATGATTCATTTTTACTACTCATTAGGTGGCTTTGCTGGTACGCTATGAATATTGTAGTTTATGCACGAAAAGTCTGCTACCTGCAATATTTGTAATTCTTAAATTCTTTAATAACTACTTAGATATCTAACAGATGCAAGAGTGCACATCAGGGTGAGTGTGTTGTGAAACAGGACCATTATTACATTCAATCTGGCAACTCCAGTCTCATACTTATGATGTAAATGAGTTTGTTACCAATTAGGAGAGGCATGTTTTGTTATGGTTACTTATTTCTCTACAGCCCCCTGGAATTACACCAGTTTTCTGTTTAAAAGTTTACTTCTGATAATTTTGTATTTATTTTTATAAGTGTTTGCCTGACAAGAACTTCAAAAGTGCCGAACACAAAACCAACCCGATGCAAGAAAGAGGAATACTGCCTGTTAGTGCTACTGAGGACATAAAGCTAACAGTCTAACAGGGTCCCAGTTACCCTAGTATGCTTATTGTAACATTTGCGTAGCAAGGACACATACAAGGTTAAAGGCAATTTAAAAAAAAAAATAAAAAAAAAAATCAGTCTTAGGACAAATCGGCCTTAGTTCTAAGCCTTTGTATCTTGGGTTTTAATGACAACTGGCTATTCACAAGACATTCCAAGGTCATAAAGAATTTATAATTTTCTACAGCTTGAATTGCAGGCTGTAGGTCTTGAAGATGAAATCTGCTCTCTAGATCAACGGTTCACTGCTGTGGTTACACTAACTTCGGCATCAAAATAACTTCAGCTCAATCTTGAATGCTCTTTTATGGGTTGTTCTGGAACACTTTGCAACTCTGGAGTCTAGATTGTGACCTTTTGTAGGTGAAAATAAAGAAGTGTCTGTTTCCTCAAACACAAAAGGATTGCACAGATGCCATGGAAGGCATGATCGTGGTCCACACCTCAGACAGACAGCTTTAACGTTCTTACCAAGTGCGAAAAGCACCCTCATTCTGGGCTGCTGCCACTGCCCCACCACCCACAGGTTATTTGAAACTCCTGGATGGCCAGCCTGGTAACAAAAAACAAGCAACGTCCTTCAAAAGCACCTCCAACACTTCCTTTGACCTAACAGCAATACCAACACCCTAGCTCAGCCAACAAGGTAACATGCAAGCCTCAACCTTGCCCGAGCACCAGTAAACCTGTCTGACTGCATGCTGCAGGTCTAAGGAAGCGAGGGCACGTCGATGGCACAGCAGACACCTCCAACCTGCCCAGCAGCTTCACGTGGGTCGAGACGCAGAAGCTCGGCCAGGCAGAGCCCCATGGCCCCGCATGCAGCACAGCAGCCAGAGGTGACCCAGGGCGAAAGCTGAACGCAGGCTCCACCACCAGCAGTAGCAAATTTCAGCCTCAGGTCAGGAGGTCACTGGGTACAACACTGAAAAAAGGAGCTACTAGTGCTGCTGATATTGCCTCATAGGCCCTTTTTCACGTCTGTTTTTCAGGCGCAGCCTGCATTGCCAAGTGTTCACTCATCAGTCTGGCAGACTTTACAGGTTTCTTCCCCATTTTAGAATGAAGTCTTGGGAAGGCAAAGCAAAAAAAAAAAAAAAAAAAAAAAAATCACCCATCAACAGACTCTAGGTGAAAACAAAGTCTAAAGTAAATTTATCATATTCAAAAAACCTCAAGAGTCCTCATATTTTAAATTAAAGGGCCCTGCTCCAACATTCAGAGCTGGACTTTGGTATGGGAGAGGGAAATCAACCCAAGGGCAGACGTGTCTGCTGTTGCTGGAAACATCCCTCCCAGGCTCTGCTCACCAGCTACTTGAGCTCAGAGACCTGCAGACCACTCTCTGAGCATTTCTGGCTTGGCAGACAGAGAACACGGGCAGTGCTACTGCCACTTCACCGGGGGGGGGGGGGGGTGGTGAGCCTCCCCAGCCGCTCTCTGAGGTCTCACCCCAACAGGTACCCATGGGCTGCACACACCACCGCGACTGCAAATGTTAGCCCATGGCCCGTAGCTTTTGCCACAGCACCTTTCATCACAGATGTGTCAAATACTTCTGACGCGTTTGCATCAAAGACAAACATAGGCTTTGTTGTGGTTATGGGCAAATTCTTCACAGCCCGGAACACCGCTAACTCCCAACAGTCCACTGCTGCTCACTGAAGGTTTTCAGTAAACCAGCAGCAAAATACACATTTTATGCCTGTCAGGGCAGAGGGTACCGCTGTGCAGGCCATTTCATTGCCTTCTCTGGCACAGATCTGAGAGTCAACAGTGTTGACAAAAAATGCTGGGATTGGTACCGCCTTCAGGCTACTCGGAAAACAAACCCGCTAGCCACTAGAAGAGCTTAAAGGTGGATTAAGGCCCTGCAGGCAATCAGCCCTGGACTTCTCTAACTTTCCAGGGCCCACCGCAGCAACCTGGACGCTGCTGTAACAATCTTCCCTGCAGAAAATGATGTGTGCGGTTAGCTCGCGTGCATAACTGTCTGTCTCGGGACTGCAATCCATACATCTGCAAGTACATTAGGAGCTGACACCCTCTAAAACGCTGGCAGCATCAACATCTAATCGATATGCATGTTCACCAGCAAAGCTGACTAGTACATCTGTTCTGTGAAAAAACATACATTCTGCCTCTAGTACAATCACTGTAATTAAAAATTAACATGCATTAATTGTTGGAGCTGATGTAAACAGCTGATGTTCCACTTAGCCCTGTCTTCTGTACATATCATTAGGCAAAGCCAAATATTGTTAAGTAAACAGGCAACACTTACAAAAAGAAATAGAAAACTAATTCCAACTAAATAAATTGACAACACAGTGCAAGTCATATTAAAACAGTTGAGATAATTATTAGGCTACTGGACTAACAGAGAGAAAATCATAGAAGACATACTTAATTGTTTGAATCTCATTTCAGTAAATGTATTTAGGCACAGTGTGAAATATAATTTAACTTGAATGTGTGTGCAGTATTTTCCCAGAAGCAGGATGTACAATACGCTGTTGAAATAAAAATATAAGTTGGAGTTTGATATGCAGGTAAAACAAATAACTTCTCAAATGCAGCAATCTGAACCAACTGCTTCAGTATCTGCTAGTCTCAAGAGAAATTCAGGTTGGTTATGCAATGCTAAAGGTTTTTTCTTCCTCAGATACATCTGCAAAATTCCCATCAATACCAGTGGGAGCTACATGCAGACACCAAGAGAAGAACATGCTCCTGAGGAGTTACATCCTACTTTTTATCGTTGTTATTTAAATGTCATAGCAAAATAATTTCTCCAATTTGTATACAAAAAAAGGCAAATAAACCCCCAGTAAATCTGCTCGGTACTACACATCCAGAGTTGCTGCTTCAGATCACAGCGGTATCGCTGAGGATTGCCTGGGGGGTGTCAGCTGCCGGTACCCCCAGGCTGCTCGCCCCGCTGCCGAGCGCGCGGTGCTGGGTGCCTCCACTGTCAATCTCAATACTTCTCCCTCAAACTAATGGGAAGCTGAAGTTTAAAGGACACTGTCAGGTAAGGGAAGGGAGCTCTGCAAACAGAGCGGCAGCGGCCAGAGGATAGCATCCGCGCTTCAGCACGCCTGTATTTTAAGAGCCGTTTGCGCTACGTTCGGGGTGAAAGCACCATGCGAAGGAGGCTCGTGCCTGGAGCCCCCCTGGGGCTGGGGCAGGCTTGGTGCCCACGGTAGGCACCCACAGGAGATCACACAACAGCTCTCCTCTGCGGAGGGCAGAGGGAAACCCCCCGGGTGCAGCCACAAAGTGCACGTGAACCCCGGCACTACCAGGCATCCTTTCAGCAACACGCTGAATGCCGGGGCTTGAGAGTAAGTACTAATTACTTAGTGGCTCTTGTCATTTAAATGAGTCAGAAGTTAGTGAAATTCAGGCTTGGTACGAACAATAAAATTTTGCTTGTTTGTTTACAAAAATCAACTTTGAGTGGGAATACCATGAAGGCTTTTTTTTTTTTTAATAGACAAGATAAATTTTGTTCCTTGATTATTATCAAGGAATCCTGCTAATCCACCCCAATACCATTTCTACACAATTCCTGTCATAGTTTTTTCTCTGCCACATCCGTGAAGCCAGTGCTGGGCTGGGACCCACAGCAACCCGACTTCTGTCTCATCCCCAACTTCCACATCCACGAGGCTAAAGCTGTGCTGTTTTGGTTACTTCCAAAACCCACAACCATCCTCTTCTTTTTTTGCGGGGAGTTATTTGAAACGTAAAAGTGCAAGGTGGCAGTTGTACCTTTACCTCACTGCTGCAAAGTGGACTTGGAAAATGGGTTGAGAGAAGTGCAGGCACCCAGTTCTCTCCTTCAGCTGCCCACAGAGCCCTTTGGGCTACGCAACGCCAACCAGGGGGGCTACACGACGTTGCACCATTTCCCCCTGCCCTGCAATCTCGCCTTTGAATGGAGAAGACACAGGAAAGAAGGGTTTGCTCATTACGGGGACAGAAATACCATAACTACGGCCTAAAAACTACACTCGGCAGCATGAGCCACACCCCCAGGTTTTACCCGTGTGTGCTGGGAACTTTAAAGAAATCGTTGGAGAATTCTATAAAAGTTTTGTAGTTAACTACATGGAAAGCAAATGGGGAAAACATGCCTTATGGACAATTTCTCTGCAATGGGTTGTAATGTTCTTGAAAGTCTTTGAGGCAAAAAAAAAAACGTGCTGTCCCTCCCATTATCAGTAAATAACCACAAACAACATAAATTAAACATAACAACATGAAGTTGGAGCATACTTTGTATAAGCAGTCTCATTAAAATGCCACAAAACAGAGAAGAGGATTTTGATGTTCCAATGCTGTATTTTAGTTTTGTTGTGGTTTTGTTGGTGTTAGCATTTGACTTAAAGCTGATAAAACATTTCAATGCTTGAGGACCTTCCCATTGCAGACATTCAGTTTTAACCAAATACCTCAGGTTTGCCATTTTTTAAAGGCCTGCCACACCTTGCAAAGCAAGTTCCTGCCCAACTCCCTGCCCTGAAACCCCTTAAAGGTTCACAGCACTGCTCAGCTGTTTCATAACAATATCAGGCTCATGATGAACCAAATGAGTTCTGATTTGTGCTATTTAATGTCCTAATGGCTTGACTAGTTAGGTAGATAATTACACAGTATGATTTATCCAACCCATTTATAAATATTTATAATAATGGGTAGATTAACCTTTGGGATTTCTATCCTGCAATCCCTTCGGTGGAAGAGGGATCGCTCCACCGCAGCGGCAAGCGCCGTTGCCTGCGAGTGAGCACTCGTGCGGGCAGTGGGATGGGGATGCAGCTTGGTCCATGGGGCGCAGTGGCCAGCACCCAAGGCCGAGGGGTCCTGGCTGGCACCCACTGACACCATCACACCTCTTTCCCCCCCGCCAGCCAGCTCTGCAGGAGAGAGGTGCACCTCCAGCTTTATTTCCCAATTTTATTTAATCAGGAAAAGAAAAACCACAAGAGATCAGGAATCTTGGGCTTCCGCTGCCGAACAATACCGAAACAACCTATACCATGGAAGAAAATAACCACATTCTCAGACCTCCAAAAACACTCATTGCCAAGCAGAGCCTCAGATGGAAGTTTGGATGAGTTTGCTCACCCCGCCGGGAGCACGGTCCGAGGGGTGGGAAGAGGCACGCGATGGTCCGGGAGCAGACGCGGCACCCGTGCGTGACGGTGAGTCACGGCAGCCCCCGCCGCCCCGAGTGGGCACAAGCGGCCCATTGTCGGCAGCGGCGGGCGCCGCGATCGCTCCGGCGGCGTTAGCCAGCCCCGGGACGGGAACGCCAACGCTTTGCTCGGCGGCGACAAAGGGTCAGTGTTCGCCGCCGCCGGGGCCGGAGGAAGGGGCTCGACCTGCAAAACACGGCGCTCGTCTGCAGAGAGGACGCAGCGGCTCAGGAGCCGGGCAGCTCCTGGTGCTGGCGTGCTGCGGCGGCCGTTCAGAGAAATAGATGCAGGTTGAAAAACTGCTGCTCCAGATTTGGAGTTCTGCTCCAAACCCATTTTTTTTAACTTTAAAAACCCTCCCAATATGGAGGGAGTCAGATCTAGCACTTTCTCTCTGGCAGAGGTGCTTCTTAGGACTAGCAAAAATATGCTAAATACACATTAGATACAAAGAAAGAATAGAATTTGGTCTTCCATGGTAATTATCTTTTTGGATTTTGTCTTTGTTGGAGTAGATCCAAGCCTATGCCTATCGCATTTCCGAATTTTGATACAGTATAAGCTTTCCAAATTACAGGTTTTGTATCCCAGCAGCATAAGAAGAAAAGACACTCTAGTCTTTGGCCAACGTTAGTGAAAGTCAACAGCAAGGAGACACAAGTCTTTGTATACACTTTGGAAGATTCTTCCTGACATCATTAAAATATTGCAAAACTGATTATTACTGTATCCTGTAATTTCTAATATTTTGCAACACATCTCTTTGCTTAGGAAGAGCATCACTATGTTTAGATTATTAGGATTATGTTTAAATAAAACTGCTCTGGCAACAAAATGAAAATACATGAGAATAATTACAAAGATAAATACTCAGCTTTTTATTTCTAGAATTTCACTAAAAAGCAGAACCACTTTTATTCTCCGAGATTGAGCTGTGGCACTTCGCTTTCCTACTGCATGCTTAAACAGAGATTCATTGTATAAGCCATTAAAGAGTCAAAAAAAGTACAGGACCCAAACAAAAGTATTTTAAGATTTTTTTTCTTTATCAGATTATTGGAAAAATTTGACAGAATAGTTTTGGGCTTAAGACCTCATATCTTCCTGTGCAAACTATTGCACCTATAAAAAAATAAAACAACAATTTGCAAGATGTATCTGTATCCTAGACCAGCTCCACTTCCATGCAACAGCATGGAAACACATCCATTTTCCACAGGAGGCAAATCCCTGCCTCAACTTCTGCAATTTCTCTGTTTGAAATCAGCGCTCAGCCCGCCTGCAAGGGCCGTGGCTGCCGTTCCGATGCCCGGCTGCATTTGCACACCTACGCTGGTCGCTGACATTTGTGTTGAGCCAGAGCCTGGGAACAGAGGAGAGGAGGAAAAGCAGAAACGTATGGAGTGGCCAGGAATAAAAGTGGGGGCAGAGAAGGGAAGATGAAATAAATTATGGTCTGAGATAGTACAGATTACTTGTACGAATTGATCAGGGGATTAGATTATGACACTTTTGGGTCTTTACAAAAGTCATAAGAGATGGATACTACAGAACCTACGAGGATAGCTAAGTTGTTGTGAAAAGAAGAGAGTCAGAGAAAACACCTACTTAAGGAAATTCTTGCTAGCAAGGGTGGGATTACAGCAAACACTCCACACTTGGGCAACGCTTTAATTTACAAAGCCAGCAATATGTTGAAGCATTTTTGTGTGTTTAAAAAAACCCAGTGACTTATTAATGCGTCAATGCATTGTTTTGCTATTTTCAAAAATTGTGTTGGAGAGGGGGAGTTCAGACCACAGATAGTGGAGCTGCCTTAGGGCGTTAACCAGCGTCTGTTCCTGGCGGGGTGGTCCCAAGAGAAGATTAAGGGCTAGAAGTGAGGACTTTCACAATTTATTCCCACCTCTGCCACCTAAATCAAATACCTAAAACTTCCAAACACTTCAGTTTAATTATCCCTAAACTTGGTCTAGAACCCATAATGCTCCATCCCACGTGAAGGCACGGGTAGAAATTCTTTTCTAAAGACCATACCCTCAAAGTTCGTAAGAGACAAAACCCCCTCTAGAATTGTTAATCTTTCTGGCTATCGAGAGAGTGAAATAATTAATAGCAAAAAAAAAAAAAAAAAACACTTTAAAAAAAATATCCCAGACCTTGCCTTCTGAGCTTCCTACATACATATATGTATATTTACACATTTATTTATTTGTTTTAGAGTTCACTCTCCCCTGCTGAGCGATGCAGAGGCGGCGATGCCCAGCTTCTGCCCACCAGCGCCAGCCCTGACCCCCCAGCAAGCCTGCAAGGACGCGGGCAGAGTCCCACTCAACTGCTGACAAGAGACGCCGGGTCTGCAGGGTGGTGACAGGCACGAGACTGTGCGTAGACAGGGATTTGTCACAATATTATAGAGTGCGGCATCAGATCTGTACGGCTGTTTTAGAAGAACTTGTTTGCACAGCTGTTTGTTGCGAGCTGCGTCCCCCTCGCTTTGCCTAGGCTCTGCTCCACGCGGTATTTCATTCTGAACTCAAAGCGTTCTGCCAAACCCAGGGTGCCCACGTGACGCGAGCTGTGATATAATTCATTTATGATCTGAATGTAACTTTCTTTGTGAAACCGGTCCAAATGCTGAGAGCAGTGCTAAGAAGAAACAGTAGACAAAGCCTGCCTCCAACAAACTAAGACACCCCTTCCCAGTATGCATACAAGTTCACACCAGTCAGACTGTATAGATTAGCAACCAAGTGAAGGGACCTACTTAGAAATGGACACACATGTTGTAGCACAATCTGGCACGAGCATTTGATGCAAAGCGAGCTTTCAGAGTAGTGCGGAACTGTATTTTTTTTCCCTCCTCCTGCTGCTGCTCCTGTCTCTGCCCATTGGCAGTTTTGACATGCATCGTAAATTTGCAGTCTGCTCGGGAT
Organism: Gymnogyps californianus; assembly: GCF_018139145.2. Classification (NCBI taxonomy): domain Eukaryota; kingdom Metazoa; phylum Chordata; class Aves; order Accipitriformes; family Cathartidae; genus Gymnogyps; species Gymnogyps californianus. The sequence goes on from NC_059477.1 coordinate 43,540,392, forward strand.
GTTGGAATCTGGTCAGGGAGCGTACAGGGATCCTAAATCAGTCCTTGGGATTTGTGCTGCAGCGAGCGAGCGCAGGAACCTCGAGGCTTGGCACTGCTGCCGAGACACCGCTTATACACCAAAGACGGGCTCAGCCCCGGGGGAGAGGAGAGACACAAATGAGCCGCTGGAGACCTCCTCCAGCTGTGCCGCACATTTGCGGGGACAGAATTGCACTTTACTGTGAATCGCGGCTTCCTTTGTGCCCGGGTTGCTTTAGGCAATAATGCATCCAGCCGGCTGGGGAGCCCCGGGGACAGCAGAGCCTCGCTTGGAGAGGAGGCAGCGAACATGGAGCACATTAACACAAAACCCTGCCGATAGCCTGGCTCAGGACAGCCGTTTACCGACGGGGAGAGACAGCATCAGCTACGCAGCTGGTCAGATCTGAAACCACACCGTTGCACCTTCTCCATCAAAGTATATGAGCACCCTGAATGGCAAACGCAACGGATTACAAAGGAGCGAGATTTATCGCTCGCACACTGACAATATATCCCACCTGTAGCCAATATACGGAAGAAAAACCCACAGAGTAGGGAAAAGACCTCTTACTGAAGGAATCCACCTCCAAAATTTTGTCACAGGCTTCTTCAGAAGGACCAGGCAGCCCTCACCTACGGGCTGAGGGCTGCAGCCCCTGCCCACCCTTCTCGTCCTCCCCTGGTGCCTCACAAGATGTTGGCCTTGATGCAGTAACCCAGCTCAAGGTGAGGACACGGCAGTGCCCACAGTCCCTGCCTCCGCCGGGGAGGGCATCCCCCATGCCCTCGGGGTGGTGGACGTGTCAGGGAGATGCGGACGCGTCCTAACGATAACGGGCATGATGCCCCGCCACGGTGCTTTCTGCTCCGGGGAGCTCCCACTTGCTCTCCATGGTAAGAAGAGCACAGGGTCTGAGCGAGACTTATGGCCTATTAAAGTAAATAAGTCCTTGAAAATGTAATAGCCTCCAATGTGACTATATTCTCCGATAAAGCATTAAATGAAACACACCATTCCCAGTACAAATAATTGCCTTTGTTTTCATCATTTTGTCTAGTGCATCGCAGGAGGCTGTAGAACAGTGTGAGTTTTTCTGATCTATAATCAGACAGTTCATAAAAATCCTAATGGAAATGAAGATTTTGCTATTTGGAGTGGTCAAATTTCCATTTTCAAACACATCACATTTTAAAACCCAGGTTGGCATTTTGGTTTGCTGAGAGTTTTAGGATAATAGCAAATTACACAGAAAATCTACCAATTCTTTGTCAAGTGAACTATGCAAAAAGGAACCATTAGTTCATAGTTCATCTGTGAGATGGGAAGACATCCTGAATAATAATTTTTAGAGACTACAAAGGGCATTTATTCGCAAATAACGCTCACATCTACAGAACTAAGACTGCCCCTGCTGTCTATAAAACCACTGTGCTCGGATTTCACTAAAGGTATGTTTAAATAAATTTCTTTTCCTCATTAAAGGATAGGGGAATCTAACTGTCCTGTATAAGATTGGCTTACGCCATACATCACCATGGATGGAGAACACCAAGGATGCTGTGAAGACAGTGGGCTCAGCATCCCTTCGGGGTCCCAGGGGCGAGCACCCGGAGGCCCCTCGGACCGCAGCGTTAGCGATCCCAGCCCGCCCGAGGAACAAGAGCTTCTTCCATCCGCTCATCCTGCCGATATCGTAAACGAGCTGTTCGCAATCGTTCTCAAAAAGCAGCTTTTGCACAGATTTCCTCTCATATTTACCTACTGCTCTGTGCTTTGCTAGGACTGTATTTTTCCTTCTGCCAAGATTAAAAAAACCCACCACTCAAAGACAACAGAAAGTGTTCTTTTATTCTGTGCAAAAGTTAAACTCTGTAGCATCGAGGAGACTCCCAAACCAGAGCTTTGGGCCCTGTTATTTAGAAAACGAAAACTCTACCTAGAGCAGACTATGAAGAAAAGATATGAAAGACTGGTTAACTAAATTAATCTACTTTTCTTTTCCCCCCTTAATAACAGTGCCCTGAGGCATAACCCGTACAGAAAATTGTCTGTGACTCACGCTTTGAAGCGAGCATGGAAAAGGAATCCCACTGGGAATTTGCTGCGTTTGTTACAGCACTGGGACATATTCATCTGTAAATATATTTATTTTGGCTTTTGGGATCTTGAGTGATCTTAAATGTGATGTTTGTAATAAGCCTGGGCTAACTGTATTCCTGTAACACAGAGACTGGAAGTGCTGGTAATACTTTCCTGTAAGTTTGTTGTAAAATACAATAACGCATTCATTATCTTCAGTTTATAGTTTATGGTCCAATGACATATTAGGGAGCGTACTAGGAATTTGCGTGGCTTTTCTGTTTGTTTGCTTTTAGTTCTGAGGAAAACTGATGATCCACAGCGATAATTTCACTGCAGATCTCATCTAGCGCAGCGGACTTCCGTAGAGCGATTGCAACACACGCCAGCCCTGGCGCAGGTCGTCCTTGGACCACGGGGATGCTCCGACGGCACACTGTGCCGAAACACAGGACAGCGCCGAGCTACGCGTCAGCAGAGGCTGGCAAAACACCAAACTTACTCATTGCACCACAACTCTCAGAAATTGAAGTGGCAGAATTGTAAAGCCAGTGTATGAATGCACACACCAAGAAGAAATCAGCTGGGTTTTTTCTGGCCCCTCTCCCCTTAGGCTGTGCAGCTCACGGTATTCCTTCGTGGTAGAAATCAGACACCAAGGCTCCCAGCGTTATTGGGTCTGTGGTGCAGGTGAGGTTCCAAATACCAATTCTGAAGACAAGATCTGTCTAGATTTTTAACTAAAAATACAGAATCTAATTACAGGGACGCTTCCCCCTGCAGTCTGGCCCACGTCGAAAAAGGCAAATACAGAGTGGGTCAGTGACTTGCTCTGGAAGCAGATATTTTATTCTACCCTAATAAAGAAGCATCCTTTCCAAGTTTTACAGCCAAATCTTGGAAAGAAAAAAAGCATTTCCCTGGACAGTCTGACCTTTTCCGTAACTTCAACAGCATCCAACAGACTCAAAGTCCCAGCCACCACCAGACCTGGGGACTTAACCCTAAGAGACAACCTGAGAGATCCCAAAGGAGCATCCAATAATCATAAAAAGTATCCAGAAATTGCTACATTAAAAGAAAGCATCAGTTCAGTTTGGGCCTAACATATAGTGTGGAAAACAGAACACGTCAGGTTGTCTAAAGCCCGTTTTGCCACTAAAAGAGTTCCAGAGAATCTCAGGCTCTACCAAAATAGTTCCAGAGTTCCTCACCCTTGTCCCTAGTGTAATGTTTTAGTAACCAACAGTAACAGTTCTTAAAAGATCAAGAAACAGAGGCATATCGCAGCATTTCCCCGAGACAGCACAGTCCCCAAGCCCAGCTCACACCCCATCGGCTCCGCCTGTGCCTCGGTGGCCTTCGGCTGCTGTAGGACAAACAGAAAGTGAAACCAAACAAAAACAACAGCCACGCTGATTTACTTTCCATCAGGGCCGAGCAAAATGCAAGCCATCAGCAGCCTCAGTGATTCTCAAAAATACATCTGAACGCACAAGTTATATTTAAATATGTTTCCTGATTGTTGCTTTTAAAGAAACAACAAATAATTTACAAGCATTCCATGGCAAAATAACAGCTTTTTTTCCACTTCCACTCACCAAGAGCTTACCTAAACGCTCCTGTCCCCAGGACTCCACTGGAGCACATGTACTTTGAGTTTCTGAGAGTTGTTTTGCTTCAGCCCCATCAGCTAATGAAGGAAATTGTCCAGGACCCTCCTCCCCACAGGCACACTTCTCCTTCTCCTTCTCCTTCTCCTTCTCCTTCTCCTTCTCCTTCTCCTTCTCCTTCTCCTTCTCCTTCTCCTTCTTCTCCTTCTCCTTCTCCTTCTTCTCCTTCTCCTTCTCCTTCTCCTTCTCCTTCTACCCAGGTGGCCACACCAAGCCAACGAGGAGGGTGATTGCCATGACCATCATCTGTGGAAATATATGGTTAAGTTTGGTGGGGTTCAGCTGAAGCACCAGCAGCTGCCTCCAAGAGTAATGGGACTGGGTTGCCTGCAAACAAGCCTGGTAGGAACGAGTCTCTGGAAAAACAAGAGGATGTAAAAGCCCTTAAAAGCCTCCCAAACTGTGACCCACTTCAGGAATTGCAATGAAATCAATACAGCTTTGCGCACAAAAGCTTAATGCTCGGTTGTCGATCAGTGGATTTAAAAAAAATTTCCAATCTTGCACCTCCTCGAAGTTTTTGAACCAACATGATTTTGCACACTTTAAATAATTTAAATGTGTTTGAAATTCTGATCTTCATTGTTTGTTTTCGACGGCCAACCTCTAAATAGTGCAAGTTTCGGAACAATTTTGTTATTTCAATCAAAAGGAAGGGATGCAACATACCTTTTAAACATACCTTGCACCCTCTCTGAAATAGGAACATTGACTGCGGCTTTATCCAGGTCAGCCCTACACTTAACTCCGGGTGCCTGAAAGAGGACTTGGCACCGCGCACTCCAGGTCCTACCTCGTCTTTAGGGGCCAATATTTCTTCTATGATTCTCCTTGTTTCCCAGAAGAAATACCATGCAAAGGAAGGGCATGGCCTGTGGTTCTGCCTACGGCAGGACACAGCAAGGATCACGGCAAGGAAATGTCCCTGAGCCGCCATCTCGGACCACCACCGGTCTGAGCCCCCAGCCCAGCCTGAGCCCCTCGGGTGAAGCCACCACTCCCCCGCTGAGGTTCATGCTTTCCCCTCGTTCCATGCAGGTGAGCAAACGACGTCGTTTTGCCAGTAAAGTCAGAAATATTCCTTGGAAGTTGAACTCCTTGCAGGCGAAGTTCACTGGCGTTTTATGCCCCTTTTCCAGCCGGAGCCCAGGACAGTTAATCCATCCTGTCTGTGAGTTTTCCTCAGGAACCGGGCGCTGGATTTCCCTTCCCACCCAGCAAGTGGCTCAGGTTACTTAATGCCTCATTGTAAAAATCAAGTGTCTCACTGTATTTTTGCCAGCAGAGCCTTCTCATTTATCCCCTGTATTAAAGATTCAGCTGCCGTGCATTAAATGAACCCGTTTCACTGGCAGGTGCTTGCCGGTTTTTAGGCTTTAAATGGTACCATTACTATCATTTATAAGGATAACATCACAATTAAGAATGTATGAATAATTTAGAAATGAGCAAGTAGCATTTAGTTTCACACTCCGCCTGCTGAAGAGGCTTTAAAATGCAGGGTCTTTATTTTATTGCAAAACACTGGCTTGTCTGGGTAAAAGGGATGAAAAGTTACTAATTTCAGGCTTTAGTTCAAACCCTTTAATCTTACAAATAAGTGCCTTCAGTGAGTACCTTGTTATCTCCTAAAGCCTCCACAGGGCTGTTCACAGTCTGTCTCATTCCAAGATTCGTACCTTATCCTAGGTGAGCCAAATGAGACAAAGGGGATGCCACCCGAGAAAATCATGACTTAATGGAGCTTTTCTTCTTAAATCCTAACTTGTACTGTTGGCAAATATTATGGAACGCGCTCGTTTCATCGCAATAAATAATGGTATATAATTAAAATTCCATTCCGTTGTTGAGAACAGTGTGATAAACTGTTTGTGAATGGGTAATTCTATTTATTAAAAACAGGGACATTAATTTTGACACGTTGAATTATAACGCAGACAAACAGATCTTGTGTTTTAATTAAATGCTTCTATTTGATGAGGGTTTTTTATATTAAGATTTAATACCAGATTCTGCAATTCATGCATTACGTGCTGGGGTACGATTCCAGCAGGGTGCCCGGGGAGTTGTGAGCATAACCGCTCTCGGTATTTCGGGGGCTCCGAGCAGAGCCCCTCGTGCCTCCCTGGACGGGTATGCCCCCTCCGGGGCACGCAGGCTGGGACTGACCTCCTCTTGCCGCCAGTGCCTTTACCGGCTTCTCCTTCTTTTCCCATGCTTTAATGATGTTTCCAGGCTGCTATTACATTTCTTATTTTCTAATGCCGAAGCAGAGCTGAATATTTTAGAAAAAAATAACAACCATACTGCTTTGAGGTTTCTTTCACATTAAGCTACATTTAATATTCATTTCACATTTTTTTTCTATTAATTAAAAGTAAACCGTGTATTGTATGGTACATTATCCCTCTAACAGCCCCATGTGGAGATCATGAAGTGGAAGACTAATGGTGTAGACTTTAGCATTTAGTTTTAACCAGAATAATTTACATATCTGTGAGAAGAGTCCGAGGCATGTGTAAATAAGCAGAACTCTAAGATATCGAGACCCTTGCTTAGTTTACTATGGACTGGAGAGCCATGGGCTGTGTATTTATTCCATCAGTCAGCTAATTTAATGAGACTTTATACGGCATCTATTTCTGCAGAAGACACAAAACTTATTATTAAGAAGAGGCATGTGGCAGTAAGAAAAATGTGTTTGTTTGCTTTTTTATTCTATTACCCCCAAGTAGCAAAGGTGATTCTATTCACTGTTCATTAAAGTTTACCTTTATAATTTATCAAAGGAGACCGATATCAACAGCTTTATGCTGAGATTTCAAAATTCGAGACTGATTAAAATTTAATGTAAAAGGCCACAGATTTGGGGTGGGGTTTCAAGAAAAATAGCTTCCCAACTCGAAAGTATAGATTTCATTAATGTGCATCTCTATTAGAAGGCACTATAAAACACATTAGAGGCACGGCCTGAGCACTGCAATGGCATTTTCACTTCAGAAATCTGCGCAGGTCTTGTAGCATAAGTTTAGAGAAAAAGAAAGTTCTGTTGGAGCGCTGGGGAGCGGCACCGGCTAAGCTGTGCCTTCCGCACGGAGCCGTCCCGGCCGCACCCGCCGCACACCATGGAGCACACGCCAGCAGACCAGGGAAATAACCAGCTGCTCTGAACTTAGCACATCTTCCCTCAGGAAACGCCGGAAAAGCAGGAATTGCAAAGAACACATATTAAAAATCTGTGTCTATTATGGTTGGTCTAATCATTTTGGGGGGAAAAACAAAAACAAAAAAAAAAACAGGAAAACACCAAATTCACAGACTTGGCTAAATCTGAAGAGCAACTTCTACTGTGGAAAAAAAAAAAAATCAAATATTTTACACAGGTATTTCAAAGCTAGACAACGCAGGTTTTTATCTTGAAACGGTGTTTTCCTTTCCAAGTTGCTTACTAGTTTAGTCTTTAAAATCTTATGAAAATGGAAGAAGAAGGGTTTCCGTTCAAATTATATAACTGAAATTACTTCGTTTCTCTTTTAAGTTTGGTCAGCGAATTGAGGAATCAGTCATGGACATCACGCTCCTACTTCTTCCACCAGCTGGAGTCATACCAGCATCCCCACCACATTTGCCGTGCAAACTACTGTCCAGACTTCGCGTGGAAGAACTACAACAAATCCTACTCCAGATTATTTAGAAAAGGGTTTGGGGGTTTTCGTCACTACAGGTGAAGACCAACAGAATATGCACAGCTATGGACAGGGATTAGAACAACACAAATACATTTTCCAAATTGAGTTGCTTTCACTTTTTTCTACTTACTGGTAAACTATTTTTGGAAAATTAATAAAAACAAGTTTAAAAACAGAGGAAATTGAGAGGGAAAAGAGCTGCCTTTCAAGTAACTGAAGACTCCTATCACTTGAAATGTAGTTGATTTTTCTGAATACCGATTTCAGAAAATCTGAAGTTGTACAAACCTCCAAGAACATAAAAGCAACCTGCGCTTTCCGAGAGAACCAGACAAAGAGTGAAAAACCCATCTGCAGTCAAGTCATAAATTCTCCTTTCCAAACCCTGTTGGTCACTGCGCTGCCTACGCTCTCCTCCTCTCTGCCGAGCACAGCGCGAAAGCCTGGCAAGGCTCTCCGGTATGCAGCAAACACGTAGTCTTCCTATGGAATTCTGTATGACTCACTACGGTGACCTTTTTTCGTTCTATCCCCCGCCGCGGTGCCTGTAAGCTCCCTGCCTTTCCCGGCGAAGGTGTGCAGAGGGAGACCCGGCTGCAGCCCGCTCCCTTCCCGGGGTCCCCGCGGGGCGAGCGTTGGGTGCGGGAGGTGGAGAGGGAATGGGCAAAGACAAACCCGGTGCGCCGGGCTGCCCTTTAACGCATCCCTGCGCCGGGTCCCCTCGGCCGCGGGAGGCGCAGGCGAGGAGACCCCCGCCACCTCCAGCACCGTGGCATCTGCTCCTGAGAACGGGCAGAGCTCATCGCACGGAGCCACCGGGGCGCTTGGGCTGAGCGCTGTGAGCGGTGGCCCCGGCAGCCGGCCGCCAGCGGCCAGGTTTGGTAACTCTACCAAAAAAACTTGGCGTTAAGTGTAACAACTCGGAAGACGCATTTAGGGAGAAACACGCCCCTCTCAAATCCTTGCAAGTCTTTCGGCAGGCTGACTTTGCGCAGCAGCGCCGTCTACAAACCGCTCACACAGATTTGCCAAAAAGCGCTTTTTCTAAAGGTTTGAGCACCATTTTTGAGTATCATTATTCTCATGTTGTTTTTTGCGCAAAAGGAAAGGGAACAGAGGTTCCAAGTCTCTCTCTGCTACATGATTAGTCCCATGAATCTCATTAGAATAATAAAAATATGGCCTACTTATGGCTTCAATTAAATGTTTCCTAAGTGAGAAATAATTAAGGATTGCAGAACCTGGTCTATGACTAAACTAAAAAAGCAAATCCTGGTCTCTTTGTTGACAGAAGAAGTCTATTGATCGGAACAGGACTGCGCAAGTGCCCCTGGCAAACGGGGTCCAGCCTGGTCTCCTGCACTAGAACAGGGTACTTGGGGATCCCATCAGCTCCTTCATCTCTTGTATTCCCCAATTTAACCATATTTTTTCATGGGTACTATAATGACAGACTTTAAAAAGACTAAAGCAAGTTCTAAAAAAAAAAGATACGTGCAGAGAAAAGTATGTGTACCAAAATGCTTACTACAGCTTTATTATAGTTACACTTGATTGATTTGCAGCATTGTACGCAACAGTAAATTCCTTGCAGACTAAGAGTTTATGATCCCAATAAGATGGACAAAGGAAAACGAAAACCGAGACTAGATGAAATATTTTTTTCAAAAAGGAAAGGGTATTCAGATGAAAAGGAAGTAAACAAGTAATTGAAAAATACTAAAAGTACTAAGTGATTTTACCTGCTGGTGGTTTGAACCAAAAGAATAACATAAGTATCCCTTTGAGTAAGAACTGTGGTTGGTTTCTAGCATTTTTTACTGAGATGTTGCTTTTTGGAGATAATAGGATGCTGGAATACCAGACCCTGTCTTACCATGTATTCGCAAAAGCTTTGGGAGCATGCTTTTTCAGTTTCAGATTTTTAAGCAATTAGTTTGCAGATGTCACTAAATAAATGGCATTCATTCCTTAAGCAGGAACCATACCTGTTAACCATCTCAGCATATTCTAGCTTTAAAGCTGAGCTTGATGTGCACAGCATGCTCAAAAACTGTACTCACAGTTCAAATGAGCTGGATTACAGACCATGACCACTGAGACCCTCACATGACAAAGCCTTTGTGTAATTAATATGCAGGGTAAAATGCTCCCTGGACGGCTGCTAAAGCGATTTAAATCATGCACATAAAAAATGTAATCACAAATTTAGCATGGTGGACATTGTAGTCACACTGTGCTTGATTGCATAGAAGGTTCCAAGTGTGTTTTAAATGTCCTTTAAGATTGAGATTAGGACTTGTACTTACAAGATGCATATTAATCTAAAACTCAACATTTTTCAGTGTGGGATCACAGTAGGAGAACATTATGGGCAATAGAGGTTCATTCTAATCCCAGTAGGTAATTACACTTTGAAATAATATTCTTTAATTAAATCTTGTTTGCAGTTGATTGATTTAAACACTAAATCTAAAAACCTAAATTTGAGTTTTTATCAATTTTTGATGCTTATTGCACAGAACTTGGGCTTTAATTGATGTTTCTGAAGTTTTTAAAGCTCTTGTCCACCGTATCCTAGCTGAATTTATTGTAATTACCAACATCATTCTTTTGCACTGTAGACGACTTTCACTAGAAGCATGATAATTTTAAGTACTTTTAAACCATAAAATGCGTGATACATACTTGCTATGTAAGAAGACCACTGTTTTACTGAGGTTCTTTCATAAAGCATCCTGTTTACACCACACAGGCTGTTTTCAAAGCTTTGGAGAAGGGACTCTGCTTTCTGAACATCCGTCATTTGCTGTACCGTAAAGTAACCCCGATGACAGGCAGCCAGCGGCGTAGGGAGAGCCACAGCAGTACAGGGGTTAAATTTTAGGGGCGATATCTGTGCACCTTAGGCATGAGGTCCGACCACCTCTGCCACAAACGTCTTCGTTCTCTGCTCTGAGCCCTTCCGAGCTCTCTAGTGCATCTCGCGCTGGGGACACGGTGCTTTTGGAGAGGACGGGGCTCCTGCCACCGGGCCGAAGGGTTTGAACCTGGAGCCGGCGCAGAGGCGATTTATCTGTTCAGTCTTTTGCCTGAGTGATCAGGCACGCAGAAAGGGTACTGATACCCTAGTCAGGTGGGCGTTTATTTAATTGAGCATTTACAACACACAGTGGACGTGTTTCACTGTTTTTTTGTGCATGCTAATGTCCATCACAACAGATACGACATACTGAACTGCGTGGTGTGCTGTTGTGTGTGATACATCTTATTAACCTAACGATTTTAAAGAAGAAGTACAAGAGTACCAGGCCAACCTTTCGCTGTGCTGCCACAGCCATAGTAAACGTATCTAAAGGCTAATTAAAACAATATACAAATGGCTCGCCGCTTAACAAGAAATGGTAACTCCCATGCGCTTCCCCGGCCCAGGGCAGGGTGCGGGAGCCCAGCGCTTTCGACGCTCCGCCACCGGTTTTGGGGCGTCTCTGCAAGCCCCATGCAGAAACGTGGTCCCAGAACTAGCTCGTTTAAGTTCTAGCCATTAAGGCTCTGATGGCGGTTAGGCAGTAACATGATTAAATCATTTAATCAGAGAACAGCTTACGCACTAGGAGGCACGCGGCAGCGGCTGGACTTCATGCCGCCGCTGCGGCAGCTATCCCCCAGCTCGCTCGGGAAAGGCGGTGGGTGAAGCCCGCTCGTCGGCCACCTCTCAGCCCATGCTAAGGACCCGAATTTCACTTGGGGATGTTTCGTCCCTCAAGAGCATCCGCAATGAGCTGGGACTTCTTCTCCCCACCCTGCGGCCAGCGTGGTGGGGCTCTCGACGTGGTGTAGAGAGGAGCACAGCACGGAGAGCGAGCATCAGCCTTAATTTCCCTCCCACCATGGGTTTCATTGCTTAAACTGGAGTCCACTCCAGCAGCAGGAGGATGGGTAACTCGTGTTTGGAGTGAAGGAGGAGAAGATGCAGTGCTGGGGGCCGTGGTACTGCAACCTGGGGGGTGCGGAGGACCAAGCATGCACGTATCGTGGCAAATTAACACACATGAAACTTTAAATATGCCTCTACAGGGCTGACCTTTTGCAGCATGTGAAATTCCACGTCCAAAACTTCAGGAATAAGTCGGTTGTGCTGAGAAATGAACTTTAAAGATATACTGGTTTACCATAGTGTTCCTTCCAGTCCCACCCGGGCTAGGAGAAATGGGCTTGAATTCAAATTTCACTCTGCTACATAATGATATCATGCATATGTCTTACAGTAAATTAAATTCATGATACTATATATTTAATAACAGAAAATTCACATCTTACTGCAGCTGCATTTGTCATATCTGAGAAAAAACAAACTACTGTATGGAATGTTTTATTAAGATGACTTCACTGTTGTGAGAAATGATTAAGTCACTATAAGAGCAAAGTAAGACCACAGGACCTCATTCATTGCAACACTAATATTAATCACACAAATAATATAAGTGTCTTACAGTAATCCACATTCCCTTAAAATATATATTATACAACCTGAGGGCAAACAGTAACATGACTGACTTGGAATAAATCCCTCCAGCCATAGTGGCCAGCAGAAAACCATTTATATTCTGACAGATTAATGTATATTTTCTTATGCGTAACAAATGAAAATATTTACAACACTATCAGAGAGAGCTAAAGAAAAATTAAGTCTCACTAATCAATACATTTCAAGCATGAATTTAAATTCCTTCCAAACCTTGCAATGTACTAAAAAAATTAGCATAAAATAAACAAGCATGTTTCTATCAGTTTAGCTGTGGTTACTCATTATCGTTATATTTAATCTTAAATTTTTTACAGAAATTAAGTACTTCTGATGGCACAAGGTGAAGAAACTTCAGGTGCTTGATGAATTTGCTAACAACGAAATGATTAAAAAATAAGTTAATTCTCTAAATAATATTCTTTGCTGACTTTACAATAATAGGGGAAAACAAAAACACACAAAGAAAAGAAAAAAATTATGTAAATGACAGCTCCAAAGGCACTCTACGCAAGTGGAGAAATCTGCCTGTAACGTGACAACAGAAGGTCTCTTGCTCCCTTGGTCTGCAGCACGGCAGAGGGTCCGGGCACCCCGCTCCCTAATCTCAACACTACCCACCCGTGTGTGTTAGCTCGGAGGGATACGGCAACGCGTGCTGAGCCACTCACCGCTTGTAAGCACAGATCAAATGCAAACAACGGGAAAAATAAGCTGATGTTGTTTTGAACAGAGCAGCGAGTTCTACCTGGAGGTCAGCTGGCAATTAATCAGTAACATAGTCAACATACTTTCTAAAATGTATTGAGTATAATAAGTTCTTCGTACCTGGTTCTTCACCTTTTGCAGACAGAAAAAATTAGATTCCTACGCACAAGCAACGTGAGCTGTCCTTGAGATGGGTTATTCATGCACCGTTCCTGGCCCACACAGACCCTGCTCACGCCGGATTGCCCGCTCACACCACCCGTGCAAATCACGGCAGACACCAGCACACGGCTGGTCAGCGCAAGCGCGTTGCTTTGGGCCGTATTCTGACAGTTAGGAAAAATATGCCTGTCTCTAGCTGCTGGGTGCTGGGGTTGTAGGAAGCTGCCGCCCTGGGGCAGGCATCGCTCGGGGTGAGACCCATCGCCACCTCCATCCCGCAGCGACGGCTGCCCAACTGCAGGCAGGTCCAGCCCAGAAACGAACGGGTCACGCCTTTCGTCAACAGAAAAACTAAGGACACACCAACGTGCAGGCAAAGTAAAGCTTCGTTCCTTCAGTAAGCTGGGAGGATCTCCAGCATCTTAAAGGCAAGCCCTAAGCACCAGGGTTTTGTAAGAGTTTCCAAAATACTTTTTTTGAAGTGTTAATTATGACCTCGCAGCCTTGTCTCCTGACCAGGTATCTCCTGGGCTGGAATCACGCTGCACTGTTCCTCTAGCTTTTCACACTTTGTTCGGCTAATATCTCTCATGTAGCCTTGCCATAAACGCCGCTCTTTACATGAGGAGTACTGCTCCTTGTATCAAAGAGAGGAGAAAACATTACCGCTTCTAACACGACTAAAAATTGACTGTCCTTCTACTTAACCTATTTATCCCCATCTCCTCCTCCTATTATTTCCAAGCAATTTTGCAAGATGACTATTATGCAAATGCTACAATAAAAATCTTATTTTCAGAGCCCTGTTCTATTTACCTCCATTCACTCTCTCTGACGGACTTCTCAGACAAAAAGGAGAGAATAAATGTTCATTATTGACCCAAGCCTGAGGAAACTCAGCATGAGGTCAGCTACTGCAACAGAGATTTACAAAATCCCTTCCCACCCAATTTCCCCGTTGCAGTGCCAGTATGACTTCTAATGCTCCATGCTCAGCTTCCTTAACAAGTTCTGCCATTTTCCTTGGGGCTCTCAGATTGCTGTTTCTTACTGTCCTCTGTCACACGAGCTCTCCTAAACCAGTAAAACTGGTGCAAAACACAGGTTTTCTGCTTGTATACTGGAGCTACTTCCCAAGACCTGTTCACCATTTGAAGAGTATTGCCCCTGTAATGCTACAAGACAGTTTAAACTGTTTTTCATGAAATTTTTGAGAATCTTTTCATTGATACCCAATGTGCAAATCTATACAGAAATATCTGCTATTGAAGAAAGTCTTCACATGTTGCAGATATTGCTTTGTCTATGGAAAATGCAAAAATATCAGACTGAACAGTCACACTCCAAGTTCTACCTGTACTCCAGCCAAATGATAATTACAACTAATTACTATAGCTTAAGATGCATTAATTAATGTAAATGAATGCATTAGCTGGTTTTAAAATGAAGTTTATTTAAACTTCTACCAAGCATAAAGAATATTTGTACTCTAGCTCATCACTTTGAAGCATGCCACATGGACGCACATCTTGCTTCTCTGCAGGTGAAGCAGGACCAGAACCTTCTCCACTTCTCCCCGTGAACACAAAGAAGGGACTCCGTTTCATTTTAACTGCCTGCTCTTCTCACTTGCATTGCCTTTTGCATTACAACAAAGACCCAGGGAACAAGTGCTGGAAGGGACCCCTGGAAGGATTCGTGGTGTTCTGTCTGTAAACAGCATGGGTAGCAGCAAGCAAGGATAAATTTGTGTGAGAAATTGAGATCTATAAACATGAGGGACACAAAGGGTCAGAAAAAATTTGAGGACAAAGGCTGTAAATAATTTTTTGTCCTACCAACACTGCATGACTATGTCCCTTTAAAAAAGATTTTTGAATTGTCCAAACTTATAACTGCCCTGAGCCCTCTGTTCCAGAAAGATTAAACACAGCAGCAGATGATAACCTGGGCAGAACTATTTAAAAAATGCACAGGATTTATAATTTCAGAGTTGCCCCAGCACTCCCCCTGAAATCGGCCACAGGCTGGGAAGGTCGCCTGTTGCCGGCAAACAGCCCCTGCGCAAGCTGTACGACTGGCCAGTGCAAGACCCCGAAACCGCACTTCATGTAAGACAAACCAATGCAGCTCTAAACCGCAGCTCTGCTCGCTTTGTATATCCAGGATGAGGAAAAACCAAAACCATCACACTCACCCGTACAAAATCTCAAGGCAAATTATCAGCGACAGCAGCTTCATCAATGACTCCCTTCTCCTCATCAGAAGCTCGGGAAATCACATCATTCCCTATAGAGCTGAAGCCTGCCAGCCCCATGAAACGCCTGCGTCAGCTGCTTTCTGGACATCTGAACCAGAGAAGCTAAGCCCATGACTGTGGGTGAGGAAACGGTTAGGTACACAAAGCAAAGCATCCTCACCCATGCGATTCTCATACATAAAGCAAGCTACCGCGCCTTCTTCTAATGTATTTTAATAGGCAGACAGGTAGTTGAGGTTGGACTTGCAGTGCGACCCAGAATCGTGAAGCTCAAGTTAGCTGTTGTCTGAGACCCCCACAAAGTCCTCTGGCAAAGCCAGTTCCTTACCAGGGCTGTAAACGTCCCATCGTTTATGCCCACAGAGGGGAAAAAAGAAAAAAGGAGGGGGCAGAAATAAAGACCCATCGCTCCCCGTGCTGTCACAGCCCAGAAGAGATCAAGTGAATCAGTACAAAATGGTGTGTGGTGCATGCAGCAGTAGCTCCAGACCTTTGCACCGTCCTTCTAACCTCTGCAGTCGCTCAGCTGGGGCTTTGAAGCTACATTTTCAAAAAGTTACTGAAATCGCCCCAGAAAGCAAAGACAGGGCTGATCTTGCACACAGGCATGTCTGCATAATGCCATTACCTACATGGACGCAAAAAGTGTGAACATGTTGTTCATGGTGCACTATGGCCACGGAGAAGACGCCTTTTACCTTGTACCTCCATGACCTGTACCAGGAAAGTGGCAGCGACAAGAAAGTGAACCAGACAGAAGTTGCTTTTCAGGCACAGAAGTTGCTTTTCCTGACTGCGGGCAGAGGTGGAAGCCGGGCCTCACACCTACACCAGCTCGGGACCTAAAACGCTTTGCGGGTAGAGTCCTGACCCATTCTGCTCAAACAGGCTCTGCCTTCCTTGATGACTCCCAGTTTATCCAAGCAGACTGGTAACTGTTTACAAATGCAGTTCCACTCCACAACCACAGCTTGGCGTGAGCGTCTGCTCATGGAGCATCTCTACGTTCAGCAAGGCAAGGTACCATGCTTTTTTCTGTCTCACTGAGGTTTGCTGGGCTGCATGATCTTGAGTAGCAGTTGCTGGGCTGCATGATCTTGAGTAGCAGTTGCCCTTTAATTTTTTTAAATTTTTTTTTTGGTAGGGTTTTTTTTAATTTGCAACCTGGAGCTGATGGTTCCCATGTAAAGAATTTAAGACCATTGATAATAAACTGGCTCTTTTTCTCTTACATTCACACTTCTCCAGCTTTTTTTCTCCCCCTTGGGAGCAGCTCGTAGGCTTCCCTCAGACCCATCAACGCAGATGTCAAACACCTCTGAAGCAGAGGAAGGAGCACAGGAGAGGAAATCCCGATTCCCCTTCTCCAGGCTCATTGCTTTAGGTGATTCTTCTGGCCTTTCTTCCTCATGCCTCCACCCATGAAACGGGACTGATAGTACCTCCCCGTTTCCAAGCACCGCTGCCTGGCTAGTGCATTGCACGTTCAGAGGCTCTCCGGCGTTACCTGCCTTCAGGCGCAGGTCACTGTCCAAAGCCTTGCACTCCTCCGTGTCACTCGGCTCACAGCACCCAAGAGGTTAAGTGGAAGCAGAGATTTACGGTGGCCTCGGATGACATCAAGCCGGGGTCTCAAAAGAAACGTCTGGGGCACGCACGGAAGGCTAACCACCGAGTTTTCAATTAGGCGATGTTTTAGGGATACAAAATTGCATATTCCTTTTCTACGCGTTGCCTGCACTTACAGAGCAACCCATTATTAAGCTATTAATCACCTCTCTCAATTAATTGTTCTACAATGACCCAGGCTTTAGTAGCTATGTTGCAATTGAAAAGCTCACTTATTTTTGGAAAGGTAAAGTTACAGGCAGTAGTAATTTGAGACAGCCAAGCTATTAGCCACTGTTTAGAATCTCAATTACTCTAAAGAAGGATAATTACAAATAAAACAAACTTGTGATCCCACATCAGCAAGAACAGTTCTTTCCTGCTTTATGGAATATACAAGCAGTTTTTCATCCACTGGATTTAATTTCCACATGAAAAATTGACCTTAACAGTATGAAGTATGGCTACAAGTAAAAACTGTGTTTTCATTGAAGAGAATAAATGCATTTCCTGAACGCTGGCTGTTAAAGCTAATTGATTTATTGGCTCTCTATATAGTGTACTATTGTCTTTGCACTCACGGGACAAGGAAGCTCTTGAGAACAGAACTAAATTCTGCCACAGCAGTGTGACAGCTGAAGAGGGCTTTTTTTTTTTAATATAATGTGCAAGTTTCTTGGAGCTGAAAGAAATCTTTCTGGGATTGGCAGAAACTAACTGGACATGCCTGTCAGCTTACTGGATTTTTTTTTTTTAATACCATAATATTATTGGGAAGTTAACCGCACTGGCAGCAGGTTACTTTATTTTAACCAGATTGCTTTCATTGTAAAACACTTATGTGCAAGCAAATGTGAAATACTAGTCAAAAGAAGAGAAATAGGAAATTCCTTTTTTTTTTTTTTACTTTACAGATAGTAGTCAAAAATTCCGTAGGAAATAAAGGCTATGCAAAAAATATTTCTCCCTGATAATGAAAACAATTTTAAAATTCATGAAATAGCCCAATATTTGTTATTATCTCTTGCTTTTAGGTGTTATGTAAATTAGTGCCTATAAGATGAAAGAAAGTGCTTGGTAGCAGGTGGAAGCAAACTCACATAATCATACCAATAAAAAAGCCCTGAGGAAAAACAAAATAAAATGAAAAATCAATACAGGATGTTGTTCTCCAGATATACTATTCAAAATGTAGTATTCCAGAGCTGCACGATTGTCCTCAGTAACGGATGATCCTTTTACTCTAAGATAAGCTAAGGGACAGATTCTCCCCTCTCATATGTATAAAAATCCTATTGAGCCTGAAGGAAGCCGCATGCACACGCAGAGGAGAGCACAGCCTGAATATGATGATGTGCTTTGCAAAGAAAGGTGCCTAAAGGGACAGGAATCAGAGCTGAAATTTCTCAAGGAAAGCTTCCCTGTGTCGCTGGATTTTACGCTGTCAACGAAAAACACCCAAAAGTTTTCTGCGATCCCCTAACTACTGCAAAAGTGAAAGCCCAGAGCATAAATCTGGCAAGAAATCTGATTATAGTAAATGTTTCTGCAAGAATTCTCTTATTCCAGTGACTAGCAGTTTGGCTACAAATTATGTTTTTCCCTTCTTTATTTTTTTTCTTAGTTTGGTTCTTATTGCTCACTGAAAGCGGGAATTATATTCAGTAGAAGTTCCATGGATTAACAAGGAAAATCTTCAAGGAGATCAATGATCGCCTCTTTCCCAGGTGAACACAGCCTGGTTTTTCGCAAAGTCAGGTGAGAAGCAGACTCCTCTACGCGAGGCGGTGCAGGTTTGACCGTTGAGAGCACAGGAACGAGAGGGCTCGAGGAACCACATCCGAGCTGCCCGGCAGCAGGGAGGGCTTCCAAACCCACATCTCTGACCTGAGGGAGGCACCCTGTAAAATCAAACAGCCACGAAGGGCACAGACTCTCTTTCAGACAGACGGGTCCTTTTTGTTTGTTCAAAAGAACAAAAATACTCTGGAAAAAAAGAGTATTTGCTCAGTTATTGGAGGGGAGACTGAAGGTCATAACCAACTCTTTTTTAAGATAAAAAATAAATGTGAACACATCTGTCACCTCTTCCTCTGACCTAATAATTACAAAACCAAAAATATCTCAATTGCTGGACTGTCCTTAGTGCTGTCTGCTGCTTTCTTGATGCTGACGACCAAAAGGCAAGTATACTTGAAAAACTGGCTTCCTCCAGCTGGAGAGGTAGAATAGCTACTCCCACCCAAAGCAGGTGGGAGAGAAGAGGTTCAGAGAAGAAAAGGACTCTGAACAAGTAATATTTATAGGCAAGAAAGAAGAAACTTTAGCAAAAGGGGTAGAAAATGACAACTGTAATCAAAACAGCAAATAGAAGCTGCTCATTCGGGAATTAAATATCCAGGCATTTAAAAAGTAGAATAGAACAGAATAGACTATTTCAGTTGGAAGGGACCTACAATGGTCATCTAGTCCAACAGCCAAGAACAGACCGCGAAATGTAATATTCTTTTAGAGTGTGAACAACTTTAAATAGCTTTGTTCTCACACAGCAAGCATTGCGACAGCAATTTAGCAAAAAGCTAGATTTTCAACTCTGGGTTTTAATATATAATACCGTGAAACATATATTTTGGCACAACCAAAATCTGCTTGGTTTGTTTTCTTCAGCCTCTCGAGGACCTTTCACATCTGTATTTTCTTGCGCTGTTTCATTACATTTATACAGAGCATACGGCCCGTTCTCGCGGCTTTCTTCTGTCTGCACCCAGAGCGTCACAGCCGCCACCTCCCTATACGGTCACCTGTAAGCGACCTAGAATAATTTATGCAACTGTATTTCCAGTTCGTCTGCTCTTTCAGCACCACTGGTCCTCGTGACTAGACAAAATCCTCCTTAAGCTCATTTTATGGGATGCCCCCCCAACAGCAGGCAAGGGTCCCCCTTCTGAACGAGACCAAAACAGCTATGGATGCCGATTCTGGGTACAGACGCAGAATCTCCAGGTTCTGCGTGCCACTTCTGGCTTGCGATTTGGAGCCCGTAGGGTGATATTTCTGTAGCACTAAATACAAGTATGGCCAGTCTGGGGTCCTTAATGAGCTGTGCTGGTGGCTGGGCTCACAGAACATTTCCCCCATCAGTCTCGACGCTCGCGTTAACACCTCGGCTCCGACCCACGCGGCGTTGTTCAGCCACAATGACAAATTGCCAGACGAGTTCTGCAGGGAGAGGCAAGTGAATTAGGAAATGAATAATTAAACTAAAAGAAATAGTTGAGGAGATTATGGGGGGGGGAAAAGCCTGTATTGCAAGAAACTGGGAGCCAAGTTGTCTCGCACGTATTCAGAAAGGCAAACCCAAGGTGCGCAGAGAGGAGGGGCTGGGAGCGGTGGCGGGGGTCCCCGACAGCAGCGAGCCCCCAGCGCTGCCCCTGCCCTGCACAAACCCTCCTGGGTGCCGGACGCTGCGGCCGGGACCGACCCGGCAAATCCACTAAACTGAACTTCCGAGGAAATATGGCAACATCGGAAACAGAGGAGACATGCCGGCCTCCTGCCTCTGCCTGCGCCAGCTTTCCCAAGATCTCCCCGTTCAGCGGCTGGAGCCCCCCGCGACCTTGCACGGCAGAGATTTCCCTGGGCGCCCAGGCACGAGCCCCGTCTTGCAAACGCAAAACACTTCTGCAATCAGCACTTCTGCTGCACAAACACGTCTCTTTCCTCTCCGATAGTTGTCTGCCTTCCCCAGGACAACAAACGGGTAACAGTAGTTCTGTCAAAACGGTCGTAATATTTGCAGTAGCTTTTGCTATAGCAACACGGCACATAGGTACAGAGGATTTCCTCTACTATCCACTAGTTCTTTTAACCACTAATTCTTTAAACCATCAATATTTAATCAAAACCAAGTTTTAAAATCCTGACTCTTATCACAGCTAGTACTTATAATCCTTTTTTCCAGACTAGATGTTTCCAAATCATGTTACATCTTTCATCTTCCTTGTGATTAATTTCAAGGTCTTTACTGAATCAAATGAGACATTTTTTAAATCTCTCTGTTTTAGTTTTTCAGGCTTTTAGTCAATTCTGTTAGTTCAGAGCAGCTATCAGAATTACATGAGCATTTTGTGTTCAGTCACTTCAGTAACTCTCGGTTTTAGGAGAATACCATAATGGCAACAATCTTATTATTTTAATGCATGCAATAATTTAAATTATAACAACTGCAAGAGTCAGGCTATTTTGTTTTATGGATTATCAACAGCCTTATGACCTTGAAAATAGTCGAGTTGACTCACTGATTTTTACAATTTAACAAAATAGCACATACAGCGTAATTTTATCAACTTTGTCTAATCTGGTGAAAGTGCAGTGCTCTAAAAATAGATAAATGTCCATTTCAGACCCACTTCACAGCATAAGGGAAGTTTATTCTAGGAAGCGAAATTATTTGAGAATAGCTGCTGAACTGTTAATACGCTACGTTAAAAACTTTTAAGCATTTGCTTCGCTGCCACGTTAAATGAAGTCCCTTAGTATACAAATGACAGAGAGTAGCATGGAGCCTCATTTAATTCTTCCCTAAAAAATGTGAAACCAAAGGAAAGGTAAAGAGGAAGAACAGTTAACCTCTGGTGACCAAAGGTGCACTTGATCTGTTATTTTGTATTCTATACTCTTCAAAGAGCAATATAAACAGAATTATTTATGCCCAGCAAAATGTTGCTTAATTACTTATGCACCACTGTTTGCTTGTATTTTAAGCTCTCTCTACCACCCACAGGCAGACGTTAAACAGCTGCTAAAAGCTAGCTTTAGTCTTGCCTGTTTGAAATTAGCATACTTGAGCTTTGAAAAAACTTTGTTGCCAATTTACATATGCATAGAGACTGATATTTAGACTCACCATATGATATGTCCCTCAAGAGCTTTTCTTATTGCCTCCATCCTCAGGTCTCAACCTAGAGACTGTAAATCTAGCAGGTGATTAATTCTATACCCTTGAGAAACTAGCAATTAGCACTTGCAACCAGTAAAAAATTGTCATTTCAAAACCCTGTTTACTATGCCCATGTATTTTCTATGAACTCACAGTTAACTCTAAATAGATATATATGGCAATAGATTTGCAGTCACTTCTGTCTCTTTATGTAAAAATATAATATAGCTTCCAGCTAATCAACCTATTAAACATACCGAAAAAGATTAAATAATTGGCATTCCTTTTTTATATATAAAATGGGAAGATGTAGCAAGCATGAAAACACTATACATGATGTTTTATGTTACCAGACCTTAATCAGCTCATTTCAACATGACGACTTTGTAGGGTTTACCTGTTTTGTGTCAATTCTTATCTCTGATAGCTGAAATTACCGCACTTCCAGATGTTCTTATGCATTATTGAGGTCTTCTGCAGTAGATGCTGGAAAAGGTAAGATAAGGTTTTATTTCTTTGTAGTAGTCACAACACTGAGATCAAAGGCAGTAAAGTGCAGTGCTTAGTGTTGAAAACTATGATGAACTTAACATTTATTTTCAAGTAGAAAATCTGTCATAAAACTGCTCATCAATCTTCAGTTAACTGTTTCAAGTGTGATCCACTGGACCAATGCAGAACATTTTAAAGGCTTGGGGGTGCTTTTCCTAAAAAGAACGTTTTAATACTCATTAAATGCGTGCTAAGCAGCAGCGTGCGTAACAAGAGCAGAGCACGTTGTAAAGCCGTGCTGTCCCGAAAGCCCCCCCCGAAAATCTGCCTGGGAGGGAAAGGAACGGCAGTATGGATTTGGGGGAGAGGGGGGGTCGAGAGCTGACAAACTGCAGCGGAGCATCTTGTGCCACACGCAAGTACGGTCTAAAGAAAAAAAAACCAAAAACAACTTGCTGCTTTGAACAGAAATTGGTGATATAGTGCCGGGCGATGAAATGAAAATATGGGTCCCTTCTAGAGAATATTTCCACTTGGATATTTCCACTGAACTGTACAAATCTATACCAGTTTACCCCCTTTTTACAGGGGGGAAATGCTGCCGCCCCACCCCAGTTTTAGAGGGGCTGTTGAAAATTTTTGAAGTATATCAAGGCAAACTTGGTCTAAAATCCTGAAGCCATATTTTTCTAATCATCTTTGTAAAAACCAAGGAATTAGTGGTAAATGTAAAAACAGTCACTAATACAAGGATTCTTTTTTTCTGAGTTGCACAGCCATTAAGGGGTCTGCTGCAAAAGCCTGCTAGACTTTCTTTCCACTAATTACATCATCAGATCATCATACTGCTAAAATCAGTTGCAGAGTACTTGTACACAACTAAATCCCTGCTTCTAATTACTATTTTAGTCTCTTTTTCCTTGTGACATGTTGGTGATAGATCATTATTTTTTCAGCAATTTGTTCGCATTTATATGCAATATAATTGGATCTGATTAATTATTATGATTAATGACTGCAGAATTTCCTTGCGAAGCTATTAATACTGGTAGTATCAAATGAAAGACATGGACAAATTAAAGCCAATGGAGTCCTGTTGCTTGTACTTACAATGCCTGGGCTAAAGTAACCCTTTGCTGTTCTCAGCTCTGCAATAAACGTGAAGGTTTCACTGGCATTTCCCTACAGATCTGTGTGTTTTCAAGTGGTATTAAAACATAACTAATGGGCAAGAGGTACGGATTTAAGTCTTAGGTGGACTCCTGTACTTAAAATTATGTATCTTTGGATATATTTTAAATGAGCTCAACAGCATTATTACAGCTACACTGATTTAAAGTCAAGGAACTCTGACAAAAAGAAAAGACTGAGAAATATTTCTAAATAATATAAAGTAGATTTATCCATTTCTCAGGTTGGGGGGTGCACCAAAACATGACAATAACAGCAGTTAATTTCCATTAAATGCCATATTACAAAATTTCCAAAGGATGTATTTATGTAGTGTGTGTGTTGTATTTTAAATTACACTCTGGCTTAGAAATAGGATATTACATGTAAAAAAGCAAACAATGACTGAGTAGCTTAGGGGATCGACTTTCCTGCTACCTCTGGGACCTGACTTTAAATCTGTCTTTGAGCAAACTGAAGAAAAATCATTTCAGTCTAATGGCAGTAGCATATAAAAAAAATCAGATAGCAGGAGTTCCACGCAGGTGGCAAAAAGCTTTGGAAAAAAAGGGGGTGCAGAATCAGATGAGTGATGGCGATTTTGCCTGGATTACTGTAAAGCTCAAAACGCAGAGACTTTGAATGCGATTTTAATCTGTAATAAGTGACAGCAGTCCTAATCAAACCTGAGTCAAAATAAGGGCACTGATATTTTGGGTGCAAAGCTACTGAGAAATTTTGAAAGTGTCTCTGTTAGTCCAACATCAGAAATAGAGAAAAAATGCCTGCCTGCAGTGGGAATTGAATACCTATGGGGAGATTTTTTTTAAAGCATATTAGCTCTTCAGATTCTGAGGAAAGAGAAAAGATTGCCCACTTTTCAGTTCTAGGAATTTCCCTGTGAATAAAACACGAGAAAAAGATGGCATATGTTGCAAAATGAGAAACCTTGGGCCACCAAATATTTTGAAAGAATAGTTTATTTGTTACAAAGCAGATTAAAAGGATGTCTCCTTAAAAAAAAAAAAAAAAAAAAAAAAGAAACCCAGCCAAAATACCTGTAGCATTGGTGACCAGGTGCACAGAAAGACCCATTTGTCAAAGAGCAAATCAGTCAAATTCACAACTGCAACCTGTCAGGAAATTCCAAATTATTTCTGTGTAAGCTAAAAGTCACATTGTACTGTTACCCATAAGAAACTATGCGGTTTCTGATGTAAGTGCATCCTGATTTCATAATTTTGCAGCTTATACTGTGTGGGCTACTTCTGTTTGATTTTTAGGGACGTCTATTATAAACACGCTATGGAAATGGGGCTGTTCATGAACTGGATCTATAGCAATTCGTTCAGTGACTGCACTTCATTGCAAATAAGGAACAGGAATCCAAAATGAATGTTACTCGTGTGTTAAGCTGCGCCCTGGTTAGTATTTCTCACAAAAGACAGGGCAGGACATTCACATGTAGTAGTTAGAAAGAAAAAGTTAAAAAAAATTAGTAATGGAGCGTTTCATAGCACCGTCAAAAGAAACACCTTTGCAGTTCCGTTAGGAAAATCATGACCTCTGATGAAATGTTTAACATACAGTAACATTAAACAATTTACAAACAGCAACAACGCAAGGGCTATCAAGAAAGCTGAGACTTCCTAGTGACTACACCAACTAGAAGGTGCAAATGAACCAGCTCAGCTCAGCTCTCCAGGACTCCTCTTTCCAGAGATGCCTTCACCTCTGGGTCGGATCCGCAGCCGACCCATCCACCGTGAACCAGCTAAGCATCACCGAAACGGGGGTGACCGGCACCACGGGAGATCGCTTAAATGACGACCCGTGGTACGGCGGCGAAACCTGCCCACGCCGCTCGGCTGGGAATCTCAATGCCTTGCTGCCACAGCAGACCAAAGGGTTCAAAGGGAACAGGGGATATTGCAGCGTATTTGAAACAATACCAAAGGAGTTAGGCACTGCATTCCTTACAGAATTACTGACTTTTTTCCCCCCGTGAATTTAACATCCAATTCGTCACCTCACAGACTCACAGCTAGGTGACAGTTTCAGAAATGCAAAAGATCTTGCCGAATCCTGCGGTTACTCTCTTTCCCAGTGTAAACCCGTAGACTTACACTGGGGAAAACACAAATGCTGTGAGGTCAAAACTGGCCTAATAACCGGTTGCTCACGTGGCGTGGCTAGGTAGTATAATGCCAGAAAACACTCTTATCAACCAATTCCAGAAGTGAAAGGTTTTTACAGCAAACAACGAGGTGAAAGAAAGCCATATATTTAATCAATTTTATTTTAAAAGTTTGGGTTTGTGTACTGTTTGTTGTATCCTATACCAGTGGGCTATTACTTCTTCTCCGGCACAACTTTGCATCTGGGCAGCTGTATGAAGATCTTGAGGTATGCTCCCCCACTTTTTAACATCAATAACTCTTGTTTGTTGGGGGAAAACAATTTCCCAATGATTGACTCAACAAGATATTCCAAACATACCCAGGCATCAGTCTTCACCCGGGAATATTTGTGAAACAGAAAGACCGCAGTTTTCCATACATGTATTGTCAAACTATCCAGAAAACAAATGTAGCTGCAATCATTTTCCAGCATTTTGTCAAGACGTAACACCACGCTCTTCTGCTCAGTGTCTCTCCAGGCTCAGAAATGGTGCTAAGAACTATCATTGTTCTTCTCTCCAACTCATTACCATGACTGTTGCTCAATATTTGCATGCAAAACTCTCAAAGGGGACTGAAATCCACTACGTAATGCACTAAACTCACAGCAAAGGTGGTTACTGACCCCGAAGAACTCACAATATAAAAGCCAAACAAAGCAGCAGATGCAAAGGCCATAATGTACATTCCTCCCACCCTCTCTCTCTGCACACCGTGTTCCTCCATTACCAGCCAGACCATTACAGAGTTGCTGCTCACCCCAGTATCCCCCACCACTTGTAATGTCACAGGAGAAACCGATTCATTTTCCAAGATACAACCAAACAAAATTGCTTCCACCCTTGACTGGCCGAATGTCCTCATCAATAAAAAGCTGATTCGAAGAAATCTTGAATGCAGTGACTGATTGTTGTTATATTCATGGAAGCGCAAGTCCTCTTCGTTAGAAGAAAACAAGCAATGATGAAAAAGGTGTAAAAGTAGTACCTAATGGCCTGGCATCGCTATTTGTGTGCTCCCAAGCCTGGTTTCTTGGAGAGCCTTTGCATGGGGAGGGAAGGAAGGGGACAGAGAAGGAGAATGCACAACACAGTCAGCAACGGGATGCCGAAAAGCAAGGAGGCACAGGGCGACGTATTCGAAGTGTCCCATTCCCTATCGAATGAGTTTTCTTCCCGATCTCAGAGAGCTGGGAGGTTTGCTGCGGCTCAGGCTCAGCTGTGGGGAGGAGGGGTGCACCCTCAACCTGCCACGCGTAGAGGCGGCTGCGAGCAGGAGGTCTCTGAAGAGCAGCGGATCCACAGAAACCTGGAGCAGAGGGAAATAACAGGGGAAACTCGGCGTGCGGAACGGGAACGTTGGCTGTTCCCGAGCTGGAGGCTCAGCAGTGCAGGCTGTCCAACCACACCAAGCAAAGTCTCTTCTGTACTGAGTGGCCACTAAATTCAATCCACCCCAGGATCAGGTAACTGAAGAACTCCTGACAATTGAGAAACGTGTAATGCTTATAAAATATCAACCCCGATTAACACTTATGGATCTTCCAGCCTTCGAGTATGTTACAGACCCAAGAATGCAGTCCGTCATCAGGATGTAAACGACATGTGAACCTTATTATAATCCACTACTGCTAATCAAAACCACTTACTTACATCTACTTACATTGCAAGCAAAATCACCTGCTTACATTTAAAATCTATTTTTAAATGTTTTTTACCTGACCTTGTCCTCAGGAAACTAATGGGCAATAATGCATTATTGCTCAATTAAAAGTACATCAGAACCTTGCTTGCATTAGTTGTCTTCGTATCTTCAATCTCCCTTCTGCATCTTGCTAGGTAGTATTAGCCCATCATGTATGCAGAAGAGATTATCTGAATAAGCACACATCTCTAATCTGAAGATGAAAAACAATGTCCTGAGAGCCTTTAAAATGGTTTCATAGAAAATGAGGGTGAGATTATTTTGTTCTTCTGTTTTCATTTTTCTTGGGGGGCTTTAATCATTTTTTTTAATAAAGACAGTTGAGATAAGTGAAGTATCAGTTCAGAAGTCACTGAGGAAACAACATTTAGACCACAGTAATAGAACAGGCAAATGTGAGCGTCATAATCTTTTAGCATCTTTTGCATTGTATTAGCAAAACACAGTATCATCAATCTCCCAGTGTTGTTTTTCACCTGACTACCACCTTTTGCCTTGCACACCCTGAGGAGCGTAATTACAGTCACATAACATACGTACATTGAGTTTGAAAAGAAGGGAATAAAAATGATTTTCATACAGATGGCTTTGGTAAATGGGCAAAGTCACGTGGGGGTTTTTTCCTGCAACTTTCTGAAAGTTTTACGCATTTTTTTGTTTAATTTAAAATTTAGGAGAGCATTAGATTTTGATGGCATGAAGAGTCTACATATAACAGATATCCCTCCTGAATATGAACCTACATATTTTTGCATAACTCTAGAATTAATACAGTGACTTTAAACAGAGAAGCTACTATCTGTATGTATTTTCCTGGTAAAAATGTCTTTCAAAACCAAATATGTCTGGAAGAAAGACTGCTATATATACGTATAAATCCACGCTTTGAAACACCTACCAACCAAATTTTTAACTTGAGAAACATAGATTTATACTTTTACTTTTTTTCAGCTATGAAAGATAAGAGGTTGAGTGCATGGCAAGAAGTAAAAACTCAACAATAAATAAATATTCTGGAACGCTGAAGAAATCTGAACTAGACATCCATTATTTCCAAAAACCTAGCACAAACAGACTCCTTAGACCTTAATCTTATCCTAATTTAAGATAAGGGAAGCTCGCAGAACATCATTTTGGCTGTAATTATTATCTCCCGAAAAGCAGCGCCGCATTCTCTAGGGCATGTGCAACTGAGGAAGATTAGAGTTCAGTAAGAGGCTCCATTTATTTCCGCCTACCAATTTAAGTATGGATAACATATTACAGTTATGGAAGGAAGAAAAAAAAAACCATAATAACCAGGACACATTAACAGAGTCACGTCCCTCTCCCTCTCTGCTGAACAGGTTCTATCTGTACTGATTGCGACTCGATCACTCATTAGAAACTGAGGCCATAAGCTTATTTTATTGATGCTCTCAAGGCGACTCTAAACCGTAGCAGAAAGGCTTTAGCTGTGAAATACACAAAATGTTCCCATTCCAGCTTGCAAACAGAAAAAGAAGCAAGCCAGAAACACCGCGCTGCTAGGGATACAAAACCGACAAAAAGGATCTGAATCCGTATTAGTTTGTTCTGTAAATGTCTTGCCCTGGCCGACAAAAGCAGGCGTGGGCGTGCTCGGAGATGACCACGTTCCAGGGGAGACTGAGAGCACCTGGAAATGGGGAGGCAGGATTTAAACGTAGAGGTGCACTCAGAATCAATTTGCAGCAGCAAGTAAAGCTTCTGTGTGTGATTCAAAACAAGGTAGGCACTGCCGGCCCCAGGGAGTCTCAGCCGCTGTTTTCCCATCCTGAAGCTCTTGTAACCGATTTCTGCAGAACAGGAGAGGGAACGTGTGTTTTTCAATATTTAAGTGTATTGCATTGATCAAGAAGGTCGCATTATATCTAAAACTAAGGTGTTTCTGAGAATTTAAATAGCTGTATTAGACATACTACTGTCTTTGTGCTTTCTTCTACCATGAGACCTGTTCAAGAAATCAATAAATTTTATCTGCGGAATATACATAAGCCTTCTTAAGTCATGATCCACTTTTAAGTAATGTGTGGAGGGGTGTTAGGCAATTAGAGATGGCTGAGTAACTGAGCATATTTATACATTTTTAACGCCTGCCTTTTCATCTTTAGCTTGGATGAAGCAGTAAGACCTAAAAATCAAACACTGGATGAGTTTAGATGATCAGGTATTTAATCTAAGATACCCATCTTAGCATTTGAAAACCTTACAAATGAAGTGTCCCTGTTTTAAAAATTGGCCATGTCCAGAAGCTGCTAAGTCTGATCTGTAATCTGTTCTTGGTTATGCAAAGAAACCACTTATTGACATTCAAGTACATGCTTAAGGCCAGTTAATGGCTATTTTTCCCTCATTAATACAACAAACACAGCTGATATGAAAGGTAGCTCTTCTCTTGCACTAATAAAACTGCAAGACGACAGAAATAACTTTTCGTGCTCTCTCTAGTTCTTAATCTAATATGTCAGTGACAGGAAACTGAATATCAAGTAGAAATAAGAAGGTGGTTTTATCAACATCTATGGTATTAGCGAGACCATTAATGGGACAATCTGTCCTCTTCCAGTGTCCACGTTTCAAAAAAAGATGTTGAAAAATTAAAAAAGGTCCCGAGGAGCGCTACGGGAACGACTAGAGTCTGCAGAACAGCTACACAGGGAGAGACCTGTGGAGTTCAACCTGCTTAGTTTATTTGAAAGAAGGTTAAGAATTGACTTGATCATAACTTAAATTAGTTGTGCGAGTTACAAATTCCTGAGAGCAAAGCATTCCCTAATTTGCTAGGCAAAGACTAAAAAGATCCAACAGCAGCCAGCAGTTTTAAGGTAGATATGTTTGGACCAGAAGTAACTGCACCTTTTTAAGTACCGGTAATTAGTTATTAGGAAAACTTTCCAGGTGGCGCAGCCGACTCCCCAGCTCATGAGTTTCTAAAGCAGGAGTGTCCCTGTTCGTAAGGGAGGTCCTTCAGATCAAATGGAAACCGCAATTTTAATGCAGAAGTTTTGGGGCAGGAGGCTGGAAAAGGAGGGCTTCCCTGGTCTGGGTGGCAGGGGGCATAGGTAGACCAGAGCTGGAGCCTTGGTAAAACTTAATATTAAAACTGTGCACTGATATAACTGACCCATGTCTCAGGAATCTAGTAACACGACATGGACTAGATCATGGACTCCAGCGGCATGTGTTGTCCTCAAGACTCATACAGGAACAGATTTTGTTAGGGTATGCTGCTAACTGTACAGCATCTTACCCGTTACGCGTGTGTGTACAGAGGATGAGGAGGAACAGCAGAATTCATGCACCTTCCTAAAATTCCAGTAGAATTTCTGTTATTCAGTCTCAAATAAATGTGAAACAATGGAAATACTATATGTTTATGGATCTGTTTTACAGTATTATAAACCGGAACATTTTGTAGTGTTTTAACCCCACAGCAGTAGTAGTTCGGACAAGCTCAGCTGCTCTCACTTCTGCCCAGGGCTCTATACTTTCCATAGGGGAGCAGCAAGGTTTTCTTGCTAGCACTGTTGCAACCCATGAGGGAGAGCATAAAATGAGGCGGATTTTGGCTAAGCTTTACATTTCTCTTTGAGTAGTTTTTTATGATGATGCCATTACAAACTCAAGAGATCCCCGTCATCTGCAACAAACCCCAGAAATCCTGGATGTGCTTTTCCTATGTGTTTGTAATGAAATAAATGCACATTCATACAGAGCACCCCTTCATGTTTTGTTAAGCACCAAAACAACGACTGCAATGAAAGTCATGAAGTCAGAAATGTAATAATATTCCAAATTCCATATAAAACCGCTTTTCTTTCTCAACATTGATATTAACCTGTTCTTCTTTCAAAGGTAACCTGTTTTCCCAGCAGTTTCAACAGAGTGACCATTTATAAAATGGTCAGGAATACAGCAGCTCCGCAGGTCTGGGATGCCAGCAGCCTAAAACGAGCCCTGTTGTCAGCAAGACTCCCAGCTCCCCGTCCTTCACGGCGGTTATACAGATACCACAGGCTATGTACAAAGACAAACAAATTGAAACCGACTCTGAGGGGTTACTGAGCGAAGTTCAAGCACATTGCTTTCAAATTTCCTTGTAAATAAAAATACATGTGAAAGAGAGGAGCTCGAAGTACCTCAGTGCATCCCTTGAGCATGGTTCATAGCCCCCAACATACTGTTCTGGTTTTATAAATTAGAAATCTTGTCATCTTATCATAGAGACTAAGAAAATTGTGGCAAACTTTATCTGCTAAGTGAACCTTAATAACCTCAACTTTAACTTCAAGAAAATTACACTTGGAAACATTTCATAGTCTTGCAGGTTGCAGGAGACATAAAATTCTTTCTTTTCTCCCACCTCTCCAGGAGTTATTAACCCTCCCCACAGAGCCTCAGAGACCTCCAGCAAATTGTCCCTTCCCACAAATCACATGCAATAGCAGTGCTGAGGGCTCCGTTGGCTTTGGCAACATATTTTCAGTAAAAGCTTACATCACTGAGTCAGATTAAAACCTTTAACAGTTAATTGAAAGAAGTAAAAAAAAAAAAAAATCACAGCCTTTGAAATAAAAATGTTATATTGCTGTGATGGTTTCTCATGGAACAATTCACGAATGATTTTTCGTGATCAAATGGATGGGACTATTTAATTACGGCACCGTACTAAATACCCCGGCCCCTCTGAAAGCAGCAGCAGTCGTTATTTAATTTCACAGTGAGGACTGCCCTCCAGATGCATTTGCTGATACGGATTTGCCGTGGATGCTGCAGCTGGACTCTGGGTGCAGCGCTGGCAGTTTCACAGCACAGACAACTCTGAGGCGAGCCAGGGATTTACTGGTGCTTAACAGTTCCAGTGCTACTGACTTTTAACCGTGAGCCTGGGAATATCGCATGACTATGGATGCTTCTAGAGCTGTACGAATATGACAAGTTACAAGTAAGTTCTGGGGCTCATCTTTGCAAGAGAAGTTTGAAGCAACCTATAATGCCTTGAAAAGGTAAACATAAAGAATAAAATATATTATTCAAAGAAAAGCATACAAGTATTTTTTATTATTATTTAGCAAATTTGTGGGTGTGATCCCATAATGCTTTTTACCACTGACTTGGCAATACTGCAGCTCTATACCTGTGCAAACCTATACCTGTGCTCCAGAAAAAAAAAACAAAACCAACCCTATGAGGGAATGGCATTGAAAAGATAACACCAGAAAACTGATCAAAAACTCTGATTGTGCAACTGAGTTTCGACCATTAGTCCAAAAAACCCTTACTACTTTAGATGACCAGAGCCTGAGTATCTTTAACATACATGAAGAAACTTGCCTGAACCCTCCAGTCGGTCAGAGATGTCAATGCTCGGAGGCCGCGGGGCAGAGATTTCTTTTTTTCCCCAAGTTTTCTCAGATCTCAGGGACACAGCATTCTGAACCTGTTTCCTTTCAGTAGTTTTATTCCATATCTGCTCTATCCTTCGCTATTGGGGATTTCCAGACTTTCCAATCTTTTTAATTATCATTAATAATATTGAGCTTTGACTCTGAGCACAAAGCACAGGTTACAGTTCTTACAGGAGCACCAGAATACCTTCTGTGAAGCCAAGTGGCATGCCTTCATTTTTAGGTTCAGAACAGACTTTTTCTCAGTCCAGGCAAAATTAAAATTTCACCCACAGATCCTCCTGGTCCATAACTCTCTCATTTGGTGACCTCACGTCACACACAGTCTCTGTATGCACATTAGAGAGATTTTGACAGTGTGAACAGAGTATTAAGCAAGTTGTCAAAAATACAATTCTACTTGATCAAGCTCTCAAAGGCACATGGAAAATCCTCCTGCAAGGGAGCCGTACCCGCCTCAAAGCCTAAACGTGATTTCTGAAAACACTCCTCAGGGGTATCTTCAGGAAACATCCACTCACAACGTTTATTCAAAAATCAAATTCAAAACTGTCTAGTAAAATCCTTTATGTTTAACATGATGAAATTGTCGGGAAAAACACAGATGTGTTGAACTTCCCACTTCAGGCTGACACACCTTCAACGTGTTTGCCGCCACGCCAGTTAAAAAGCGTACCAAACGCTCACTCGCAACTGTTTCAGCCAAACCCTGCTCCCACAAACGGGTGTTAATTACCCCAGGCCAGGCCCCGAGGATGCTGCCGGCAGCCCAACGCCTCGCAGAGCAGTGCGGGCACCCCAGCCCGCCGGGCACCCCCGCGGGAAAGGCTTCCTTGCAGGGGGGGTGCCACTGGCCACGTCCTGCACAGCGGCATCCCCGGCTGCAGCGTGGCCAACCTTTCCGTATCTGGCTGGCGCAGAGCACCAGCAGCTACCGCGACGCAGCGGGGAGCGGGGCAGGGTCTGTGCGCTGCCCTTCGCAGGGCAGATCCTGAACGTGCGATCTAGTTCCCAGGGAACGCTCCTGCCTAACGGCGTGGTCGTGTAATGCCTCACGCAATGCAAGTGATCTGTGCGTTGTTCCGTCGCGTGGGATTAGAACATCACGTTGAAGACGACACTTCCACTAGAAACCTTCTTGAGGAGTGTTTCACCCCGACCGCCACGGCCGCAGGGCTGAGGCAGGCATCCCGATGCCAGGGTCACCGAAACGTCACCTGCCGATGACAGATCCGCTGCCGACTAAAACCTTTAATGAAATGTACAAATACAGGATCTGTAAATATATTAAATTGGTGTCAACTTTGAGAAAAGAAATCAAAGTCGAAGAACTAATTTATGCAGCCGGACCAGACTATTAGCAAGAAACATATAGTAAAGGGCTTATTCTATTTAAACAAGGGGAGTTTCTAAATTTACAGACGCATTACTATGCAATATAGCGGTCACTTCAAGAAATTCGTATTTCATGACAAGAAGAAAAGGAAGAACTTCCAGAAGTTCACTTTCTAAAGCAATTTTCGCTGCCATATAGCCAGTGCATTCAGCGGTCCGTTACTATGTCATTACAACTCATTGTGCCAGGCATCCGTGGTTATTTGGTCTTTCACTGGGACTAAGGATGCTGTGCCATATATCTTCTGCTTTGAAGTACCAAGGTAACACGTTTTTTCCCTCAGAAACAAATGACTATAAATTTACAGTACAAAGACCTTCTAGGTGCATATAAATGCTTTGGAAGCAGCCTTCGATCCACACAAAGCTGCTGTATGGGATGTGGATTGAGAGGGTCCATTATTAAAAGAGGGATCAAAATAGGCTGCAATTATGCTCAGTTAATCCTCTTAAAACAGTGAGGTATTTCTTCACCACAGTAATTATTTGCACGGGGTGAAAATAACAACCATATAGAACAAATTAAACTTTACCTTCAGATGCTACCTCAATTGTTATGCAGATTTCATCATTTTCATTCAGCCAAAGAGACCCTTAATACTAGCACCTCTTCCAATAATCAAAATAAAAGTGTGACATCACCGCTAAATTAATTACAAGTTTATTTGATTTATTTTGCCATACGCAGTTTCTTCATACGACTCTGACCAGCCTCATATGCTCAAAGCAGATGCGGTCTGAAATCCCTCTGATTAAAAGGGTGAGCAATACATCAAGTGTACTTGGAATTTCTGTAGGCTATACCTGAGCGCGTGAGGAAAGACATCAAATGACCAATGCAGTGTACAAACTGCTTGTCGAGGCTTTTTTAAATACAACTATCACGCGTTTAAATGTCATGCTGGGCTTTAGTTAACTAAGGTGGCAGGTTCTTAAAACGTAGAATTTATTATGTTGAAATTTTCCAAATGTAAGACTGAAAAGGGAAAAATATGTCGGCTTTTATTTATTTCCTATATAAATATAGGCAATTTAGTCCTTCCCCCAAATACAGGCAGATTAGATGAGTTAGACAGTAGTCAATTCATTTTGCATAGGAATGGCTCATTAAAAAAAAAAGAGCCCCACATTTGTATTAGGCTCCGATTGGACAGTGCACAAAATGAATTTACAGTGTCACTCAGAGATGTAGCAGGACTAATGAGGGAGGGATATAGTATGGCGGTGTGGGTAAATCTACACTATATTCATTCCCTCAGCTGGTATAGCTCATGAAATGGAGGTGTCCCTCATTATGTATGTGTCTCAGGAGCTTTCTTTAATATTTTAATAAATAACAACATCAGCCCAACAAGAAATTAATGAATAGTATCATTAATAATGAGCTAGAGTCTTGTAGTGATAGGACAGATATTAAATTGAACCACAGTGGTGCTATCTCTAGAGACTTGGGAATTTTCCAGCGGCAAACAAGGCCACTGAATGAAGCAGCCATCGCTCTGTGCCAACAGCTTTTACAACAGGTTGGGAGTAATAAAAGAGGATTTTCTGCACGATAAAGTTAAGCCTTAGAAAATCTGCTGGTGTAGATCGGTGTGAAAAGTACTGCCAAACGTGATCCTTAATTAAACTTTAATTAAGATAAAGCTCTTTCCTTTAAAAAGGAGGGGGGAAGCAGCAGCAAAAAGAGTGTCAGCTATTTTCCTACCAGTTTTTGATCTAAAATAATTCTATATTAAATCACAGAAAACTGTGTTCAAATAAGTTAAATCCACAAAACCCAGGAAATTCAGAATCACGGATGACACGCCATCCTTAGCTCATCCATGTGCCTATATATATAGGAGCCTGCGATATACGAGATCAGTTGCAATTGGGAGCCCTGGGAACAATGGTGCTGGCTGAGCAACGTCCCCGTCTCCTTGCTGCGATGGGTCGCGGTTGGACCCGCGGCATCCTTTCCATGCCTTTTTCTAAAGCTTTAGGATTTCTGTGTTTTATAGTAAAGGCAGAAAATAACATATGCCATATGTATGAGAAACATTCTTACAAAACAAAACATTTTAACTTCGGAACCCAGAAAAAAACCTCTTAGGCACGGGCGCAGCCCACGTTCACCGCGGTAAATGAGACTATTTGTATGAACGGGGAATATTAATAGGTACCATCACATCAATTTGTAGGCAGTTTCCCAACACAGTAAATCCCCAACGCTCCCAGAAAACTACTTCGTATGAGTTCACGGCATGTTTTTCACTAAAAAGTTTATGACCAGACTGTCAGCTGCACCAGGATGGAAGAGGAGCGCGTGGGAGGCTTTCCACCCCAAAGTACTGTGTTTTGTACTCCAAAAGCCACTGTAACCCAGCGCACAGCAGCGCATTTTGGTCCCATATATGGTCCCTGTACAGTCCCCATTCTTCCTTGGGAGCTTAAACCAGCTCCTTTCCGAGCATCTAAAGCCATTTCTGTGGCTGCGTGCTTGATTTCTTTTTAAAATATTTAAGATGGCCTCACCAAAAAACAACTGCTCACCGTGTTTTCAAAGTCATGCTTAATCACGTCTCCTGTTCATATTTTGAACTTCTCGAACTGGACCAACTCACTGGTCTTTCCTCAACACTTACTCGGGGCAGCATTCACCTACCTTTACGCATCTGATTCTTGCTCTCTGAATTACACCTGGGAGACATTTACTTTGCTCCTTTGACTATATAAAGACAGTTCACTAACTTGAGATGTTCTAGATCAAAGCAAACCACCTAATCTAATTTAGACAGCATAAATACCCCTCTGGAGAGGACTTCCAATAGTCTTATGTCGGGCTTCCAGCCCTGTCTGGGTAAGAACTGAGTAGGTATTGGGGGACACAGCTTGCTTTCCAAACTGTTCCAGGTACCACCATTTACCCGAGCAGAAATCCAGCTTGTATCAGCTGCAAGTGTTCTCGTCTGCAGCAGAGCCAGGTTTTTACAACAGCGGTCCCTGAGAAAACTGTAAATGTTCACGAATCAATGAGATCAAAGTACATTAGAGAACGAGAGGCAGGGAGAGTCTTCAGCATCAGTCGTAAAACTGAGAAGCTGGGAGCCAGTAAATACATAATGTCAGGGAGAAATGTTCTCAGACTCTTTTAACTAGTGCAGGAACAGGCAATAATTTCTTTAGAGTCCAAAATTACTTTAAATAGGAAACCCCCCCCCAACATACATAAGAAACTTTTTTTTAATTTTTTTTTTCCTCTCCCCCCCCCCCCCCCCGATTCTTTCAAAGAACTGCTTCCTGGTTTTTACTGAATTTGTTAAGAATCTCTTTTTATTCCCCAGAAATACTAGCGAGCGGAGATGACCCTCCCCGCATTGCAATTAAATCCAATGGGAGCAGGACGGTGCTTTAATGTTTTAATTACTGGGTTTGTCGTAAGCCCCAGGAGCAGACGGGGAGCGCCGACAAAGGCTGGGAGCCCTACGGTCCCCGGCACAAAGACCCGGCACCGGCCGTGGGGCGGCCGCCTCGCCGGCCCCAGCTCCTCCACCGCGCCTCCGAGCACAAAGCAAAGGCCAGCGCGGCTGCCTCTGTGCAGGCGCCGGGCTCTGCCTCCAGTTTTGGCCCCGCACAAGCGAGCACACGGTCGATCGATGAGACATCTCTCAGCTTGCCTCCAGAGGCTGGGAATTTTTTTAGGGTTTTAAGCGTATCAATTGCAGTTTCACTGGAAGTCAGTGGTAATTAGCACTTTTTTTTTTTTTTTTTAAGTGCCAAGCTAAATTCTTATAGAATTTTGTTATACTTTAAAAAAAAAAAAAATTAATCCAGGCAAGATAAATAAATGTTTCTCTTAAATGATGATTGCAATGACTAACAATTTTGAGAGGGATGGGAAATATTTCTAATGGGGAGACAAAAGGGGACAATGGGGAAGAAATACACATTTCGTCCCTCCAGAGCAGGACAACCATTTTATGGAATACTGACAAAATCAATTTTATCAGTACCAATTTTTGCATGTTTATTTAATTCTTTGTATCTGGTACATATTCATTTGCATCTTCCCTCCCCACTGGGCATGCTTTAAAATTAATTTGCTTGGTAATGCAATAGTGTAATACAGCATTCTGGAAAATGCAGGTTCTAGGTACTGTGAGAAATTCATGAATCATTGCCAATATAATTTTTTAAACAACAGTATGAGCTCCCTATAGCAACAAATATACTTAGGGGTCTTAGTTAAATTCAGAAAGCCTGATAAAACCAACAGAGGTATTGAACTGGAGAGCAGATTGACTCTTTATATATGTTCTCATATATTCCTTTAACCTGTTTACAGCATCGGAGGTTGCACCAGGTTGCAGAGATCAAACTTTAGCAACAATGGCTTCCTCTGTTTCTGTGCAGCCTTGAATTTCATTTTGAAGGAGCTTGATCTGAACCATGGTTGTCAACATCACGTAAGATGTAATCAACACAACTTCAAATTGCAGAAAAATACCTGATTTTTTGGGAATGCCCAGTCCAGCTCTGACAAAACTGAGGCTCCTCCCAAGCCACTGGTCCATCTTCTTCATCATTACTTTCGTAATTCATATTAAACTTTTCTCCTAAAAGTCTCAAAACAGTGTATGCAGTTAGACATCCAGGCACACACACAAATTCGTGCTGCTTTGCCTCGAAGCTAGCTGAGATAGGTAAAGTCACATCATTCATACAGAACGAATCCACAGGTAAAACAAATAATTTGTACAAAGTAAAAAGCAGAGGCAGAGATAAGAGCAATTTTTCTGTCTCCCCCCCCCCCCCCCTTTTTGTTTTTTTAAACACGGCTTCTTTCGAGAGTATTTCTTTCATTTCAGTGTCTGTAAGGAAAATGTCTTTAAGGGTCTGTACATTCAGAAGCACTTAACCTTCGCAGACTCTACTTTGATAAAACTTTTTATTTAAGCTTCAGAAAGCGAGTCAAGTATGAATGACACAATGCTAATTCTTTTCTAATTCAAATTTTAAACCAGCATGTTTGACTTAAATCAGAGATTGAACAGGCATGCTGGAGCAAGCAAGATCTGATAAATTCATAGAGAAAAGAAAAAGCAAGGTTTAGAACATCTCTTATTCTCCCAATTAAACAATATTCTGTTATCTAGTGACTCTTACTAAATTTAGTGATAAATTAATAATTGGGGAGCGACAAAACAGCCAGCTGATCTTTCCATCTGTCGTCCGGGAGTCGAAACTCCAGCGAGCTGCTCCTCTGCGCTCCGCAAGCGGCAGTTGCATTATCTTGGTTTGGATTTTGAAAAGGAGAAGAGGGACAGTATTATGGGTCTTATGGGATAATATGTATTATCTCCAATTTTGAAGCTCGGCCCCTCATCATCCTTCCTGACCAGGTTCTGAGGTTTGTACTGGCTTTACTGGGAATTTTTCCTGGCCCATCTCAACTCTATCTGTCTTCGGGTGCTGTCTCGATCGCACCAGACCTAATCAAGGCTAACGAGCGGGAGCCTGCGCTCCGCCCGCAGGACCCCTGAGCACCAGCCGTGACCCACGTCCTCCCCATGGCATCGGGGTTCACAGCGGGCTGTTCTCGGATGCTCTCTCCCACCCGGGGCAGAGAGCTGAGAGGCATCTTTCCAGCGGCACGCTACCTTCAGATGCAGCCAAAGGTGCACCCTCTGTCCACTCCCCCGCAATCATTAATCACATGAATTAGCGTCGCTGGAGGAGTAGCTATTTTTTCTTTACCACATGAAAGAGACAGTAAGAGTAACTGTACATTTTGACATGTTCATGCCATAAATTATCCTATGTCCATATTTTCTCAGGATGCTATTACCCTGGAAGATAATGGTTCATTTTTAGGCTGTTATAGCAGAGATCATAAGGTTCCACCCTCAGCAGCTACGTCTCGTAACTGCCTTTCACTCTCTGAAAGCACAGGCAATTTTTCCATAATAAAAACTGGATTAGCATGTATCAAGAAGAGGTTCCACCAGCTGTCACTTTGAAATCAGGCTACTCTATCCGATGTTCGAGATGATAATGGATAAACCCATAAATGACAAGCAGTTTTCCTGTATTTATCTAATAAGTGGCTAATACAGGCTAGCATTTTCTCTAATAAAACAATATAACAGAAGGAAGAAACAGGCTTAGGCTCTATTTGAATTAAATACGAACTGAGCAATAGTGGCACATGAAAATATAGCATGGCAAATTGTTTGGGGTTTTTTTTCCACCTGTTGCCGCTTTCTGAAATTATATTTCATTTTAATGCACTGTTGCCACAAGTAGGTAAGAATGATTTCTAATAGGAACCGATTTAAAGTTTAATAAAGTTTAGATCCAGCTAATTTTCATTTCATTATAGCCAGAGTCTCTCCCTCTGTGTACGTATATATGCTAAACAGAAAAACAGGTGTCTATAAATGAATGGGTTCTGCAAGCACATTTAAAATAGCAGCATTGTGCTACATGAATTAGCAATGGTAGCAACAGCTTCAAAGAATAAGCAAAAGAATTCTTATCTGCAGAATATTAACAAACTATTTGCTAACTTTTTTTTTATTAGGGATGACACAATATGAAAATTACAGTTAAAAATATATCAAGATTTAAACTTTCAGTGGAAAAAATTAACAGTTTATTAGCTAGTTTATACCGGCATTAGCAGTAATGCAAAAACTGGGGTTAACTATATTAGTAAATTAGAAAAAAAAGATCAGCAACAAAAGACTGATCACTGGCTAATAATGAAAAGACAAAAGAGCCATCTTGATGAAATATTGCATTTTCATCTTGCTTTGAAAGCAAATTTTACACTTTCACCATCTAATTCCACAAAAAAAGCACAGGTGAATAATGAAAGTGCTTAATTCTATCTGCTGCCTGAAAAGCAGCTGAACAGTGAGCAAAGGAGCCCCTTCAAGCACCCGGCATCTCTG
Organism: Gymnogyps californianus; assembly: GCF_018139145.2. Taxonomy (NCBI): domain Eukaryota; kingdom Metazoa; phylum Chordata; class Aves; order Accipitriformes; family Cathartidae; genus Gymnogyps; species Gymnogyps californianus. Next base: position 43,581,367 of record NC_059477.1, read on the forward strand.
CCGGTGTTGGCAAATTCCTGGCAAAGCAGCATCCACCAAAAGGCGGTGCTGGAAGGGATGACTGCAGGAAGTCGAAGACCGCGTAGGAGGGGAAGGGTCCCTTCTCCCCAGCACCAGCTTCCAAATCGAGAATGGTCTTCCTCAGTTCCTCCCTAATATCCAGCAGTGGAGGGGGCGGTTATTATTGTCTGGAGCCCTTTTCTAGTTTTATCTACTCTTCCTCCCAAGCCCCTTCTTTAGATGCCTGCACAATACTGATAAAACGGCATCACATGAAAAGAACTTCTTCCTTACGACAAGAAAGGAATCTTTTAAGAGGTTTTTCTTTTCAACACGTATGTGAAATTTTTCAGAAATTGCAGACTGATTGTACAGAAGAACTGTGACATGCTACTTGCCGCACACGTTACTGCGCAGAACCACAGGAGTTCAATGTGGAAATCAGCTGCGGCAGTATTTGAGTATCTGTAAAGGACAGGGAGAGGAGGGATGCAGAAAGTGAGGAAGACAAAAGAGCAGAGCTAGGACCCAAGCCAGGAGATACCGCACCTCCTGCACATCCCTTTCTGGGAGCAATCAGCAATTCAATTAGATCATCAGCACCTCAAGCGAGGGAAGCTCCGCACACATCCCATTAGCTCAGAATACCGCTTCCTATGTGGACTGGTAAATTAAGGCAATACAAACACAGTCGCCTCTCGCGCTCTGCTGTGTATATGGCATACTGTTCCTTCCTCGGTTTTCACTGTCAGTCAGTTTATATTTTGATGCATGAGACTTAATTACCTTTATTATTACTTTACTTTGTGTAGCTACAAAATTTATTAGAGGCCATAAAATTATCTGCGCCCTTTCCTAAATCCCGCCACAGCATCTGACTTGATAACCCTCTGTGGCAGGCGTGGAGAGAGGCATCGCCTTTAATTTCTTCTAAATTGACTGTACTTGAAATTAAAGTGCTTCCTTGTTATGAAGCGAGGTAAAACAAGGCTCTTTGTGACTGCCTTGGCCATATCTTTCAGCACCAGAGAAAGAAGAGGAGCGCATTAGTTTAGTGCTCAGAAACTGCACGTGCAAGTCCCAGCTTAGGCACCTTGCTCGATCTACCCCTCGTGCCGGCCCCACGGCCCCTCCGCTGCTCGCGCCGCTCAGAAATAACGGCTGGAGTGGAGTCTGGAGTGGATTTGGAAAGAAGTGGGGGGGTTTCCATCCACAGAGGGAAACGGTCTGTTTTGCATTTTCTTTGGTTTCGTAAAAGGAGGAGGCGTGAAGGAAACCCGCCGCTGGCACGGCACCAAGCGTCTGCAGCGAGCGAAAAGCAGCTTTCACCAGCGAAAGGGAAAAGAGGAGAAAACAATACTTGTTGGTCACAGGAGAGGGGGAGCTGAAGGTCAGAGGGTAAATTCCACTTGCAACATGCAACATATTTTCGTGGGCTGAATCAATACCCTGACGATCAGCAAGGCTTCAGCTTGAGAGGGGCATTTGACCGTAGAATAAGCAAGCTCATGTAGATGTGGAAGAGAAACTAGTTGGAAATGTAAGGAACAATTAGCTGATGAGTAATGAGAAATGCACCACATTGCCTCACTTTCAGCTGGTTCTTAGTTTTTGTTGTCCTGCTCTGGGAAAAGCAGCTTCTCAGTTTTTTTTCTTTGTTTGGCCAGGCACGTGGGAAGGAGAGCAGGGTGTGATGAAGTGGAGGCCAGCAAAAGGGTTTGTTTATTGCATTTTTTATGATATTGTTTTGCTTATTGTTTAGGAGAAGTTTTTTGGTTGGTTTTTTTTTTAAATCACAGATGAGTCAGAAAGGAGGAATTGTTAGCAAGAAACTGCAGGCACCAGAATTCTTGGTACTTCCAAGATGTCCCCCATGCAAAGGCTGTAAAACCTTTCCCTCACGCTAACTGATAAACATCGCCTATTCTATAAATACTGTTGCACATAAAGATTAAGAGACTTCCCAAATGCTTGGCAGCGGTGAAACTAACAGTATGCCATAGACATCAAGTGCTTCTCTATACAAATGTGATAACATTTACTTCCTAAACAAACTAAATCTGATATTTAAAAAAAAAAAAATACAACAAACCCACAACTTTTCCTGCCCTCAATTTAACTTTTCCCTACAAACACACTTCAAGAAAAATAACACTTAGCATGTAAATCATGAAAACACTTAACAGCACTGTAAATCATGAACCAAATCCACCTGCAAGTATTCATCAGCTGATGCACTTGAAGACCTCCCATCCAACAGTTCCATTCTGTATAAAATTTGTATCTTTGTGTTTCCTTAGAAAACCGTAGAAAAGGAAGAAAAAGGTGGACCAAGGGAAATAGCAATTATGAAACAAAATAGTTACACAAAACAGTGTGGTAATGCTAAAAATAGACCTACATTTTTAATAGATTTGGGTATCTAATACCGTGTTTGAAAACATCTGACCTTGTGAACTGGCACAGGAACAAGTCGCTGTTGTTGTTGTGATTCTGTTGCATATTTAAGGCAAGATCACAACCATCTCTTCTATACGTGGTCAAATATAAGGACCAAAGTGTTCCTTCTAAAAATCAATATTAGCTGAGCTATTTTGTTAGTAAATGTCATATTCCCAGTACAGAACAAATTGCATCAAGTGATAGGCGATTCACATTAACAGGAAATCACCCACAGAGAATGTCTGCGTTTGTCGGTGGACGCAGGGGGATGGAGAAGGCTCACTAGTCTAGTTTTGCCTTGAAACTTTTGCAAAGGCAAACCCACCATATTTCCCTAGCCCAGCCGTACCTCTGCTGTTAGAGGAGGACTTCTGCCTTCCTGCGGTGGGCAGCCCGCGATCAGACTCCCAGACAGCATTTGACAAAGTTCCACATCAGAGATTAAGGTCTTTGTACAGAGATTGAGGTCTAAAGAAAGAAAGGAAGCGGAATAGATATAAATGTAACATAAAATGGATTGACATCGGCTAAAGGGCAGATGGAGGAGGGAGGCATAGTCATAAATAAAAACTTTTCTTTAGGGGAGAAGTAACTAGAAAGATGTTATTGGGTCGGCATGAAGAGTCTCACGGTGTGTCACATAAGCAGAAAAAGATATGAAAAGTAAATATAAATTGATAGTAACTCTATTGAAATCCACAGTTGTTAAATTGCTGCGAGGCTGATGGGAAGTCAGTCGGCTCTTCTTTTCTGCAAATTAACTAAACGGGAAATATTCATCAATACAGTATGTCACGTTAAAAAAAAGATGCAGCTGCTCCGAGGTTATTTGTTAGACTGGTTTGAACGTTTTCACAAAACAAGAGGTGAAACGTACCTGGTCCAGCAGAACATTGGCTTGTAAGCCTAATTAGGCTTGTACGCCTTGGAAGACACGAGTCTCGCCAAACTTCTGAGCTACAGGAGAAGCTAGTGCGGGGCAGGACTCAGCAGAGGTCCCTGGAGCCTGACGGACCTGCCTCCAACAGCTCAGCCCCAGAGAGATGCCGGCGGAACCTCACCCTCCAGGCACTACTGCTGGGCTTCATCCCACCAAGCTTTAGCTAGCTAGCAGGCATAAACAGTCGTTCATGTTCCTCCTATAGAAAAAGAAAGACTGCCTTATGTTTATCTCAAGATATTTTAGGGGTATAGCATGGTCTCCATTATCTGTGGAAGAAGACTTGATGACTAGCTTAGACCAAGAAGCTCCTCTTAGGGGTATTTAAGGTCAGATGAGATGAATGTCTTTGATAGTCTGCCTCAAATGGGAGGGTGACGCCGTTCTGCATGCACTGAGGTCCCTGTGATAATGATGCTTTAGCCACAGGCTTTCCCCCAGCAAAGTGCCTCGCTTCTCAGGAAGGCAGAGGTACAACAGCCCAGCCTTCCTGGAAACCCCTCGTCCCCTCCAGATGCGTTTCAGGCTCTTGGTGTTGCTGGCACCCTTTCTACGTGTGCTATTCCCTTTGAGCTTCTCAGAAAATTGAAGGAGATTATATATTTGTATTTCTGGGCCTTCTGGCTGATTTTCAAAACATATACCTCTGATGGGTGGCTGCAATGTCCAGTTAAACGTTGAAGGTTCCTGGCCAACAACAAGCACCTGGCTGCTGAAGACCTAACTGGTGAAAGAGGGAGAATGGAAGTGATGCTAGCAGATTTATTTCCCCCCTCAGTAAGGTTAAAAATAAATAAATATTTTAAGTTTTGCGATACAGAATAAAGTTTATTCTGGTACGAAGATGAGCACAATGTAGTAACCTGCTGTGAACGTAAAAACTTATGTATGGAAGTAACACACAAGTTTGAACTTCTCTGGAAGTGCTTTATTTATTTTGCACCATTTTCTGGGATACCACGCTGAAATTGTAACTAAACACATGATTGCAGCTTAATTTAACTCTATCCAGCATATTAAATCTGATTAGGATTTTTAAATGCTTGTACAAGAACAACATGATCTATGCAGTGGATTATGTGCATGCAATTTGGTTTCAGGGTTTTCTTCCCCTAAAAGGTGCTTCTGTAGAATGCACTGCATTAAATGTATTTATTTGCTTTATTTTGCAATCTAAAATAATTCTGTCAGAATAATAGTGTCAGATATGCATGGGGTTTTTAAAAGTAAGCAACACTTTTAAACATGACCAGTCCCTTAAATATACTGTAGATCATTATAATGAAGACATGAATCTCCCACCACTGCAGAAAGAGCAACAATGATTTCAGTCCTGAAGCGGGAGTTTCTTACCTTTATGAATACTTCCATTATACTCATGATATCAAAAATAAGCTACTTGGCAGATTCTGACTTTCAGAAAATTATTCCCTTGAAAGATTATTTATGTTTTCCTGTTCTTATTCTAGCAGTTAATGAATTGGCTTTGAAGGAGGGTCTGTGATTTTATGCAAACTAAGCTAGTACAAATTATAAGCTTTTATTAATATCCCAAACAGATACTTTACAGCACACACACACACATACTTATATACATGTCTAAATGATTGTGTCTGCGTATATATAAATGTAGACATGTTGAGAGAGGTGATCTATCTTCTTTGTTAATCTTTAAAATTATTAGGTAAATATATAATAGATAAAACAATACAATTATTTTGCTAACATACAGACATGAGTTGTATCAATTATGCGCAACTATATCATCTGTAAAAGCTGAAGGAGATATATTTCCATCTAATTTGGCAAATGTTTGACAAAGCCTGAAAAAAGGATTATTTCCTTAAAACATTTTAAAAATAAAAACCCTTTACTTATCTCAAGTGTTAGCAAACGTTCACTCAGTCTGAATATTTAGAAGGATGCTACGAATGGATAAAAATAAGGAGAAAGAGAACCATCAGTGAAAAATATCTTCTTTCACAAATCCCAGTGGTAATTGCATGAGGAGTTTTGCCTATAGCAGAGAGGGAATGTGAACTACGTGTGGTCAGAACTGTAGCTGTTCAGACCCAGACACCCCACTAATACTGCGTTTAACAGATCATATTAAAGCTTGGCAAGCCCACCAGGCTTTTAATGTTATCAGGTCAAGCATGCCCCCACTTCTGTCCATGAAACCTATAATAAAAATAATACTTTGCACTTCTGTGGAGTCTTTCATCTGCAGATCTCAAGGTGCTTTACAGATACTGAATAATTAAGCCTTGAACCATTCCCTGAGTTGGGTGACGAAAATGGATAACTGCACCCCGCACAGCAGCATTACCAGTTTCAGGCAGACGCCAAGAGTTATTTCATCCTCAGCTGAAGATAGGGGAGGTTTGGACAGGCTGGATGCTGCTGCCCAGACGCGGAGTATTACCCCCATTTTTTCAGAAAGCCTGGCGAGGTGGCGTTAGTCTCGGGCATACATCCACCTCCGTGTTTCCTGCCACATCCTGGTGCACGTAGGGTAGTTTGGGTGGAGTCAAGCGCCATTATCAAAAATAACCAACAAACCAACCCAAAACCCCAGTTCTCTCTGCAGGTGCCCAGACACAAGCACAGCTAAACATGGTGAGAAATCAACAGGAGCAACAGCAGGTTAGGAAAATAAATGTCTCCAGTACATGAAGAGCTGTACAGCCTGCAGCACCCACCCGGAGGCTCCCAGTTTTCGGGCACTGGGAGCTCCTTGGCTGGAGCACTCGGTCCTTTTAGTATTTCCCCAGCCAGGATGGTCTCCGTGCTGCCCAAGCTCCAATTTGGAGCAAGTGAAGGGTGAAGCGGAGTCCTTCAGGGAGAGCACCCGATGAGCGCGGTGGGTGGTGATGTGCAGGGGAAACCGGGCGCTCACACGTGGCGGAGGTGGTGCAGAGAGGTGTCCCGCCGGGCTGTCCCCAAACCCCAAGAACTGCCACCCCCAAACTGGCTGCCCCCGAGCGCCCAGGGGAGCACCGCAAGGGAAACTGCAAAACACATATTGCATTCGTGGTGGCGGGTTTAATTTTTCTGAACCTCGTATCGGACAGTTTGGAGGTTTGGTGAAACGGCAGATCGACACGCGGGTCCCAGGCAGCATGCAAAGCAGAGAACATAGTACCTCCGCATTGTTTCTGGTTTTGCTTTAAAAAGAAAGAGGACGGGTGAATTGTTATCTGACAGGGCAACTTCCAGAATACCTGTTCACGTAGAATTGTGTTTCAGTGCCCCACCATATAAGATGGAGTGATATGGACATAAAGCAATTGCAGGAATTTGTGTATGCTGCTGCTATCTTTCACAGCTGGATTTGGAGGGGCATAAATTACCATAACCCTACTGAAATCAAGAAAGCTTTAGGAACTAAGGGACTGAATGTTCTTTATTTATGCTCAATCAGTATTCTCCAAATATCATTGTTTCAAATTAGGAACCACGTGTGAGCAAACAAGCTGGGCTGCCTGAAACACAGGTGAAGCGCAGTACGAATTCTCAGGTTAGGCACAGAGCATACTTTCACCCCTGCTCCAGCATCTGGCATAAAGTGTCTAAGAGACCCCCTGGGCCCTCGCATTCATTCAAAAACGTCCCTTTGATTTTCAATCTAACTGACGGTGCATTTGATAGCAGCCCTGCTACCTCCCTGTTTCCTCAGGAGCCTGAAAATTTAAACAAAAAGTAAGACTTCTCACTTCATGAATTTTTGAAAAAGACCCTTGCATATGTCAACAGGCCCACACTGACATCAACAAAAGTACATGGCAGTCACTGCTGTTTTAATACAGTAATGCTCTCCAAAGTATTTGCTTAATCTTTTACTGATGTTTAAAGGTATGTGGCTTACATTAAAAGCATATTTTACACTTCACGGGCAAGACTCAGAGGTGGGTATTTTTGAACAGTTCCATGGTTGTCATCCTTATGCGTTTATATCAACACCAAAAGGAAGACCAGGGAAATGTTGCTGCTGAATGGGACAGGGGATGTGGTGACAAAGGACATGGAAAAGGCTGAGAGAGTCGATTCCCTCTTCACCTCAGTCTTGTAAGACTCAGTAAGACTTGTCTTCAGCAACCCAAAGTCCCCAAGACCAGTGGGAAAGTTCAGCACAAGACTTACCCTTCGTGGAGGAGCACCAGGTTAGGGAACATTTGCACAAACTGACCAGACATGAGTCCGTGGACCCTATGGTGTGCACCCACAAGTGCTGAAGGAGCTGGCCAAAGTCATCGCAGGACCACCCTCGATAGTCTTTGAAAGATCTTGGTGATTGGGGAATGCTTCTGAAACTGGAAGAAAGCAAATGTCACTCCTATCTTCAAGAAGGAGAATCTGGAGAACCACAGGCTGGTCGGCCTCCTCTTGATCTCTGGGAAGGTGATTGAGCAAACAACCCTGGAAACCATTTCCAGGCACGTGAAGGAATAGTCACCACAGATTTATGTAGAAGAAATCATGCCTGACCAACCTGACAGACTTCTACAATGAGATGACTGGCTCGGTGAACAAGGGGAAAGGAATGGATAGTGCTTGTCTAGGCTCCTGCAACATTCTCATTGGCAAAGTGATGGAGTAAGGACTACATAAGTGACAACAAAGTGGACTGAGAACTGGCTGAACAGCTGGGCTGAGATGGTTGCGATCAGCAGCACAAAGTCCAGCTGGAGGCCAGTCACCAGCAAGGTGTCCCCAGGGGCAATACTGGAGCCAACACTGTTTAACATCTCCAACAACAATGTCGACAATGGGGCAGATGAACCCTCAGCAGACTTGTGGATGACACAAAGCTGGGAGGAGTGGCTGATACACCAGAGGGTCATGCTGCCATCCAGAGGGACCTGGACAAGATGGAGAAATGGGCTGACAGGAACCTCATGAAGTTCAACAAAGGGAAATGCGAAGTCCTGCCCCTGGGGAGGAACATCCCCAGGCACACTGGGGGGGGCCACCCAGCTGGAAAGCAGCTTAGCAGAGAAGGATCTGGGGGTCCTGGTGGACACCAACTTGAACATGAGCCTGCAATGTGCCCTTGCCGCAAAGAAGGCCACCAGCATCCTGGGCTGCATTAGGAGAAGTGTTGCCAGCAGATCAAGGGAGATGATCCTTCCCCTCTACTCAGCACTGGTGAGGCCACCCTTGGAGTACGGCATCCAGTTCTTGGCTCCCCAGTGCAAGAGAGACATGGACATACTGGAGAGACTCCAACAAAGGGCCACAAAGATGATTAAGGAACTGGAGCATCTCTCCGATGAGGCAAGGCTGAGAGAGCTGGGGCTGTTCAACCTGGACAAGAGACGGCTGAGGGGGATCTCACCAATGTGTGCAAATACTTGACGGGAGGAAATAAAGAAGATGGAGCCAGGCTGCAAAGGCCAAGAGAGAATGAGAAGCACTAGACACAAACTGAAATACAGGAAATTCCATTGAAACCTAAGAAAAGCTTTTTACTGTGAGGGCAGTCAAATACCGGCACGGCTTTCCCTGAGAGGCTGTGGAGTCTCCATCCTTGGAGATATTCAAAACTTGACTGGACACAGCTAGACTAAAAGACTAAATCAACCTCCCACAAATTACTATTTGGAAAGTGAAACCTTATTATATGCTTCCAGAGATACCAAGTATCAAGTACCTCCTCGTATATCTCCAGTGACTGTGCTCATGAGGACCTGGTGGCCCTTCAAATGGTGTTTTTTTCAGTGGCTGGTTTTAGCACAGTTCAGAATATATATTTCAAAAAAGAAGTCATACATAGTATAGGAAAATAAAAGTCTTACTCTCTCTAACAGTGAGCACCAGTCACTCCGGTTAACTACCAGTAACACCTTCACAGACAGTCAAGAACTGCGGAGTACCATGTACAAGTAGACCCCATTATAACCAAACTGACAAAAGTTAGGTTGATCATGGCCTCAGTCGGGTGTAACTAGATGAAGGCATGGCTGCAGTTAGCCCAAAGTCACGTTAGAGTAAAAGAGAGACAAATCTCGAGATTACAACTGGCTTCTTGGAGTCATATTTGGTCCATACCTACCTGAATACCAAGTTTTTGGTGTTCGTCTTAGACGTTGCATTGAAAGGTTTCCCCTGGATGAGAAGCTTCTTGCTCAATAAACAGAGCTATCCACTGCCTTATCACAACCTCTCCTGCCCGAGGGTCTATCTAACCCTAGTAACAATATTTTAGACTAATAATCTAGATAGGATTCAAAGCAATCCAAGATGTACAAAAACACTAGTTCTTTTCAGTTGTTTCCACTAGTATTATTTACGGGTTTATATTTCTATACGTGCTTTCTTTGTATCAATCTAGTAGCACTTGAACTTAAAATTAAATACTTCATCATTTATCAGCGATAACAGGGCGTGAGTGCTCCTCTAAGGTTGTACCTCCCTGACTTCATCTGCAGGTTGGTGACACTCATCAGACAGAATCAGCATCTTCCCTGGTGCACTGATTACTGGACAGTTGGATGTTGTCACTGTAGCAAAATGCCTCAGAAGAGATCTGTAAATGTATTTATCTCTGAACACGTTTATTTTAAACAATGAAGTTGTAGCATAGGGAACTACATCTAAAATAGTATGTTTGCCTAATAAGAGGCATTTTTCTCTTGTAAAACCCTCTATTAAAGCCACTTTGCTTTGTTAACTTTCATAGCATGTATCCCCACTATAGCCTTCAACACCTGAAAAATTAGTGGAAGAATTTGACTGATTATAGAGGCTGTTTTCCTTGTTCCACTGCTTGTTCTAAAAGGGATACTCAGCAGAACGTGCATTTTTTTTTTTTCATTTTGTGCTGTCTGCATGAGTAATTACCTCCCTGATTTCTGAGATGCAATTGAGTAGCTTCCACATTAGAAAAATCCAAAGATTGATAGAGCCATCTCTCCTAAAGGATTAGTTTGCTGCTGTAATTCCACTGAGTAGGTCATTCAAATAGCAAAACGCTACAAAGTCTAATTTCTCTTGTTTGTAAAAGCCAGGTATTGATACCTATTTAAAAGAATCTGAAAAGGGCTGGTTAGCCTTTTGAGGGGAAAAGTGTTTTCACATTCCTGCTGCAGCTTCAGCAGGGCAGCGGGAGGAAGAAGATGCCTGCATTCCCAGAACGAATCAACTCAGGGTCTGGTGATGCACGAGGCGAGAGCAAAGACCAAAGAAAAGACAGCAACTGTGCAACGATTTTGAGAAACGGTGCACCCTTTTAGAAATTCACGAGCAAGTTTCTGCCGTGACTTAAAGGACGCGTTAGTTGTCTTGGTGACCTGGGGATGCCGAGGGAGCTGAGGCAAGTCCCCTGAGTGCCGAGTGCCCAGCATACCCCGTGGAGGAGAGCATTGCCCACGGATGGGCATGGCAACGGCCAGAGGAAGGAGATTTTCAATGTTTGCACATACAGGTGCTCAGCCCCTGCGCCATCCAGGACCGACGGTTTGTGTGGAGTCACGACCAGGGGAAGAGGGGCCATGGGTGTTTCGAGGCCAGGGCTAGCAATCTGGTATCCCAAGGTGACATACATTCAAAGCACTTAATGTGTATGAGAAAAACATTAGCCTAGTTCTACACTTTCCAAATTATGTTATTTAATACCTAACATTTATATATCAGGTTCTCTAATTTATTGGAGATATTCTGGGAAAGGTTGTGATAGCATTCAGTATGACAATGCCTCTTCATAAAAATCCATTTCCCAAATATTTGAATAATGATAGAAGACCTTCTGACAGAGTATTAAGGCAGGAATTCATCTAAACATCACAGGTATAACCATAAGTGGTGTAGACTGCAGCTATGATTCTGATAAATAATTGTGCCAACATCGTTTTACCAGGGAAAAATTACTGACTTCCTCTTTTGCTCTACTAAACAAAAAATAAGCAAATTTAAAAAAAAAAAATCAACCAACCAAAATTCTAAATAACAATTTTTTAATTAAAATACTAAAAACACATTAATCTCTTAAATTCACAAATATATATTTTATGATAATCCTAGGGGAAAAGGTAACACAAAACATAAATAATAAATACAATTATTCTGCTTTTCAAGTAAATAAATGTTTTACTTCCTTTGAACTCCTATAGCAGCCAAGTAGTACTTGGGCTCATACAAAGCCTATTTCTCTGTCATGATCCATATCCCTTTTGGTGTAAACTGAGCTCTACCGATGTCAAGAGAGGCTCAACAATTTATATCAGCTAAGGATCTGGCAGTTAATTTAAAAGGCAAGAATAAATCTTAGGTCTGCTCTGAAGTCAGTTTAACTGAAATGCAAAAGATCCTCGCAAGTTAGGTGCACATTTAATTAATTGAAATTCAACCTCCCTAGACAAACCACAGATGCTCTACTTATTTAGCACAGCGTCTCCTAACCAGCTGCACTAATCTATTCAGTAATACTACCCTGTAGCTAAACATCTGGAGAAACCTAGGAAAGAGAATAATAAATACTTCTAAAATTCTACTAGGCAGACACCTGAAAGTGACTTTACGGAAAAAAGGGGGTTTATATGTGTGCGTGTGTGGGAAGCAAGGATTTGAACCTCAGACACCCCTAGAGAGAGGAATATACTGTAACTGATAGAGATGATGTCGGCCAGTCTCTGCACTGCCTCTGGACCGACACTTATCAGGGCAGTAATTCAGATTCTACATTTTCCATTTTTACTATTTTTCACTTGGAAACTGCCAGTTAAAATACTAACAAAAAGTTATATAAGCTCAGATGGAGATATATCATCGCAATTGCACAGACTGAACGTCGATATTTTTAAATTATTTCCGGCCACCTCTCTTTTGGAAAATATACCGAAAGGTAACGACATTTCTCACCACGACGTCGTCTTCTGGTTTGCTCCTCTCCCATAAAGACACCGCCACAGTGACTCTTCATCAAGGCTTTCAGTGCCCAAAAGGTTGTCAGAGCTCCCCGCGTCCCCATCAAGCTCACTTTCCCCACACTCACAACGCAGCACCTCTGGGTGTACCTGTGCCGCTCTGGACACCCATGTTTTCACAGACATTTTGCAAAAAACCAAGATCTTCTATAAAAATGGTACATATGGGGAAGAGGAACGGCTGCAAGAATAACATAAATAACCCAGTTTAAGGCCTCTTTTTTCTGAGTACAAACAATTTGTGACTATAATTCATTTGAACATCAGTCACCTACTCAGGTAAGCCATAAGAACAGCAAGGGACTAAATCTACTAAATTTCACCTGCGTACCTGGTATTTATACTCAACGAACGGCACGGAACTGTTGCCAGAAGTGGAGCTCATGTTTCGCAGGATCAGAGCTGAAGATAAGAAGGCAGGTACAAGAGGAAGAGTCTTTCCGGCAAGCTGCTTGTTTTCTAAACAGAAATACTAGTATTTGAAGGGGGTTCTTTGAGAAATCTTTTTTTTTTTCCTCTGAACGAAGGAAAAAATCTTTTAAAAATGACTAATTCGGTAAAATTCTTCAAGGTGTCTCTATCAACATATTTGCTCACGTGATGTTGTTTAAAGTGACAGTTTGTGACTGGTAAGTAAGCTGTACTAGACACTGCTCTTTCTGGGAAATGTTCCTCATTGCGCCGACAGTCCCAAGCACTATTTAAGTGATGTCACCAGTAAGTAAACCAGAAAAATCATTATTTTCATTTTTGCATTTCCACTAGGGCAAAGGACGGGATTTCCTAAAGCACAGAACTATTAAAGGACAGGGTTGAAGCTGGGGAGTAGGCACACAGTGTTTACTTGAGAAAGACAGCGAGAATTTTGCCTCATTCCGTGTTGCAGGATCAGACCCCAAATGGCACGGCTTGCCCAGGTCTCAGTTCAGCACCTATGGCATGCTAGGTGACCTGGTGGGGTCCTTCCTAGGTTAAACAAAATTCATATTGCATGTGTTCCACATGTCACTGAAAAAACTTGGGAATTTTCTAAGAGAATAAATAGCCAAGAGACAGACCACAGTAAATTAAATAACCTCCTCCCTGCGATGCTAATTCAGGAGCTTGCTATCTCGGCAGCTGATATCATGACACCGATGATACTTGAGAGATTGGCAAGTGGTAGGAAGGCATCGTTTAAAAAAAGAAAAAAGAGATGAAATCAGAAAACCTCTCTATCAATCTGCCAAGCTGTCAGAGATGCTTGTTCTGAAACAATTCCTCTCATTTCCAATAAATTATGTCAGAACTAGATAAAAGGCATAGACAGCGAGTCTGGAGACAGCCGCCTCCTCTCCTGAGCTTTGTTCAAACAATTTGGGGTAAATCTAACATCAGTTCCAGATGACAGTAAGTCTGGACACTGTTAATTTGGGAAGCCTGATGCAAGCAAACAGCTCCAGAGGAGGAAGAGCATGAGGACGACAGGTCCCGAGTCGCAGTCCCTTTCTCCCGCCCCAGGAAAAGTCTTCGGCTCTCGCCTGAGGGATGAAGGGTTCTTCATTTTAAACTGATGGTACCTGATGAAAAGGCAGTGTTTGCCAAAACAGAAATTAAACTCAAAATGTAAATTCATCATCAATTATGTGTACCGCTAAATACAGTACAGTATATCCCATGGAGGCCATTAAAATATAAAAACAAAGGATTATTAGGAAATTAAAGAAATTAAGGAAAAATCTATCAATCACCTAACCTTAAAAATTTCAATAAGAGCAGCTTGATACACTCAATATTAACTGCACAAACCATGCTTAGGAAAATATCAAAGGCCATTTGGTGATGTCGGCAGGGAGTAAAGGTAGAGCGCTAACTAGCTGAGGACTGCTGAAATTCAGACAGACAATACAAAAAAACTAGATATTACAAAGCATCAGAAAGGTATAACAAGACGTATGTGGGGATGATGTTGGTCAAACTCAAAGCACCCCAACAGTGCAGGCTGGTACTTCACCCAGACTTCACGGGCGCACAGAACCGAAAGAACAGCTAGCTCATCTCGGGGTACTGGGGTGAGAAGCCACGAAGGTGGCTCACTGGGTTGCTCCAGACCTTAAGGACAGGGACAATGCATTAACCACAATCTTTCAAACGTTTTTCTGGATGCTCATCAGGGAAAAAGAACCAACCTGGTGTCACTCCTGCCCAAACAATCTCAGGCAACCCCAGGAAAAAACATTAAGAGCTGATCTTCACTGTCTGCTGCATTGGACTGGAACTCAAAGAACTTTGCACTGACCCAATCCCTGAATTAAAAAGCAGCCAGCATGTACTGAAACCTATTACAGTAGAGGATGCCAGGATGAAATGTATGGGTAGGAGGAGGCCACATCGAGTGGTAGCTTAACAAGTGCACGTTACTATTTACTATATCATAAAACAACCACAAGGAGATGAACCGTGATGTAGTAAGAATTTACACAGAAAAGTAAAATGCTTTTCTTCCGGGTCAGGGAGGGAAAGCTCCAGAATAGCTCAACCTTGTTTTGCAGCAGGTAATTATACAGATGTTTACATAGGAATAAGTGAACCACTCTTTAGTCCCCGCCAGTAACAACACAGGAGTTCTAAAAAATACCACTGTTTTCTCTCATGTATCCAGACAGCATCACCCATACCTAAACCATTCCCGGCAATGTTAGTCCTGAACGCCTCCAGTAACGAATCCTGTACACCCCACGTGCTGAACCGATTTCCATCCTTGCCTCATCTTACTGTCTGGAAACTCCTAATACCTAATGCAGCTCTCCCTTGCTACGATATAAATGTACCATTTCCCACCCTATCCAAGTGAATGTGGAGAGCAGATCATCCTACCCCTTCCAGCAGCAGTCTTTCTACGTATTTGAAGCCTGTTGATAAGCTGTCCTCTAGTATCCTGTAGAATAAGCAACGCCTCATCTCTCAGCATTTCTCCGTAGGTCATGTTTGCCATGTTTCTCATCACACGTTTTGATTTTCCTCTCCAGCAGTTCCTAACTCTCGAAACAGGCTGCCCAAAACTGGGTACTCTGCCGCAGCTGAGGTCTCACCCTTCGTGAGCAAATGATACTCCACATCTTTAAGGCTATTTTCGTGTTTATGCAGTCCTGTGTGAAGCTGGTTTTTTTCAGAATAACACAACACCATTGGCTCCGGTTCAGTTTGAAAACGATTGCAGCATGGTCTATCATTCCTAAACACTACAGGCTACTATAATCCACATCATCCATAGAAAAACCTACGAAATACAAATCAATGGCTACGGTTCTAGAGCACACACTGAAACAGTATAGCATCCACACCACCTGCAAAACATCACAAATCATCACTATCTAGGATGATCTTTTCAGTGCATCAGCAAGATCTATGGTCTGTTCCTCCCTGCGACAGACATCCCTGGGAAAGCTTTCTGCTCCCCCTCCTATCCAGCAATTTTGTTGCCTCTTTAGCTGATGGTAGTTTTGGACAGGAAGACTTCCTAATATATTAGTGAGTGCCTAGCACAACAAATAATTATATTGTAATATAGATAATGAATTAATACTCTCTCTTCACTTCATTGTTTCATTTTAAAAAGATGGTCCCTTAGTTTCCCTTCAGCCTCCTTTCTTTAGATTCTTCTTCTGTGGATTCTCATCTTCTTGCAAGTTTCATGCTTCTAAAATTCAGTATATTACATTTGTTTCCTAAATTCAAATGTACAGCAAAATTTACCTGAGCACACGAGTGTGTTCCCCTACCCCACCTCCAGACAGCTTCCTCCGGTCACTTTGAGCAGGGAAGAGTTCCTGACACTCCTGTTGCTTAACAGATGGCTTTGTGGCATTCCAGTTAGTTCTATTGTTTATCTTAATGAAGAAAAAAACTACCACTTGAATGCCGTTAAAATCAGTGAAACATTTGTGCTAGTTTAATAATTGCTACATGGAGTTTTTTCTGTACTTATATTAGAAGCATTTAAGATGTTGAGACAGAGCTGTTCACAGACACACATTGCGATAGAGTCCCTGTGGTGTCAACTGTAGATAAAAAACACCCACAGCACACATAGCATGAGAATAACCTACGTAAGTAAATAGAAAACCTGTTTGGCGTTATCTGGAATACATAAAAGAATATAATTGGCTAGATATCTGTTTCTGAATCTGCAACTCATTCTCTGTAACATGGGTTAAGCAGCGGTTGTTTAAAGGTGACGGGAAAGCATAATTGAAAATTGAGCTAATCAGAGATTTCTGTGCTGAATTACCTCCGTAGCAAGCTGCAAGGGTGGGAGGAAGAGGGAAGACAAAGCAAAGAGGATTGCTTGCTCGCTCTCAACACTGCTATGTTCCCTTCCCCTCCTCTGAGAGTCTCCCAAAAGACAACAGAGAAATATCAAGAAAACATATATTGTAAATTGTCGGCCAAAATAGATCTTTGAGATGATTAAAATAAAATTAAAAACTGTCACATACTTGTTTTATGCAACTACATTTCCAAATACCAACTATCACTGTCCTTAGTTATTTTTCATAAGCTGATAGGATTCTAAAAACTATTCCCAACTTTTATATAATTAAAATTCTCTTCATCCTAGCTTTCAAATTATTTTGCATTTCTTTGTTTCAGCACGCAGCTTCAGGACGAGGACTGGAAAGAGAAGTGGCTAAACTCTGCAAGACACCCGGTTTTCATTGCATTCATGGCCCCGCTGTACACGAAACACATCAGAAGCATCACTAGGTCTCCCGAGATCCCGGGACGCACATGCAAACCTAAGAGGTTCAGATAAAAATTAGCATGGCTACATCCTTCCTAACCAGCCGATCCTTACAGAGCGTGTAGGCGTTTCCAAGGCCCTGCCTGTTCGTGTGCTCCTTGACTTCACTACCACATACTGCTCCTTCCGTCATTCGCCAAAGCGCCTGGCTGGGGACAAGCAGTTCAGGGAACACAGACGCCTGAGAGGTTCATAGAGGATGAGGAGGATTGTACGATCGCTGAATGGCCGGGGAAGCCGGGCACAGCTGAACCGCTGGGATAGCCGGATACCAGGTGAGTTTCCAACAGGGAGGACAAAATAGAAATTACGGCCAGTTGGATTAGCTGATTGTCCGGAGAAACCTGGAGCTAACGCTGATACCAACTCACTTGCTGTCCCTGCTGCTATCTGCCCCTTCGCTCCGGCAAAGGTGGGAGCAGAAGCCACGGGATGCTGTTTACCAGGAACCATAGCAACTTCCAAGACCATTAGCTGCAATCACAGACGGCTCCACTACCTGACTGAAGGGTTGGATGTGTGATATTTAGCCTGACCTATAAAAATATCTCTGGAGCAACCTGCGTGCGTAAGTGTCACATCAAATGCTTGTCATACAAGGTCTGTGACACTAGGCACCTGATGGAGCAGCACTGCAACTGAAGGGGGATCTGCCCCTTTAAAAGGCTTATAATATTCAGCTCAGATGCTACAAAAATCAGCTGGTGATAGTGGTTGGGCACAGAGTGTGACAAACAGATCCCCCTCTCTTCCTTACTTCTAGGAGCCTATATTCTCAGTTACCAACTCATTTTGTTAAAGATGCGTGTTATTACAAGCGCCGGCCCAGAGTTCTCCTTAAATGCCACCAAAGATGGCAAAATGCCACCCGACGGAAACCTGAGCACGAGGACAGAGCTCAGTGGAGATGGAAAATGAACAATGTTTCCAGGTGTGGACGGCTCCTAAAGCACAATAACAGCCGGGCATCCCTCGGGTGGCTGAAGCAAGTGTGGAGAGGTACCACCACCCTCGCTCCCCGCTCCAGGCACAGTGAGATGCCATTCCTCCAAGTCCAGTACTACAAACACACAATAAAACGGAGAGACGTCCTCGGAAACTTATCCGACAAAGTTAAACCTTAAATATCTGAGCCGGCATTTAGCCAGAACAACCGAGACTACTCTGCTTATCTCTTCGTAGAGGTTGCTCCTAACAATGCATCTCATTCGTGCAAAGCCACCTTCAGATCGGTATTTCCGTCTTGCCCACTGGTTTGTTAAGTTCACTATTACTCTTCTCTGGTCACGTTGGCCTTTGCAAGCAGGTTCATGTAATCCACGTCCGTATTTGGAGCCGGTTCGAAACCCCAAGAACACTGTTGGAGATACCTCGAGCCTCAGCAAACAGCCGTGTTAAAAGCCAGAGCTGCTGAGCGTGGGGGCTTTTTTTGGCTGTGCTCATGCGCTTTCAGCCCTGCTATTAGTCTGCGTGCAAAGCCCCACGGACCAGAAGATCGCTGGACAGACTAGTTGTGTTTTTCTGTGTGTCTGCACAGTGCATTACTGTAACACGTGCAACGAGAGTTATAACAACTAGAAGATGCTGCACACATATGCCGGTTTATAATTATTACGTAACTCTAGATATTATCATTTTAGCTGAGAAATCCCTGTGCCGTTTACACACACTGCCGTTTCACAGAAACAGCTCCAGGGTACAGTAAACTGCTCGCTCCCAACTTTAAAAAGTTGCTGTGCTTCCTTCTTCGTGAGACACAGTAACAGTTTCAAGTTCCGCATTTTGATGAATATTCATAATATGTCGTGAGTTACATATCCTGAGTTACAGAGGGTTCTGCAAAATCAAAGCACGGTGTTTGTAATACTGCCTCCTCCTGTGATGGTCTCTTTGCCGGCTTCCCTCATGTTTTGAAAACCGCTCCCTAAAAGGAGATATTGCCTCTACTGGCATAAGACTCGTCGTAAGGCTACTGTTTTCATGGCTGAAGCAGTGATTTAGGAGTGCTGGTCCTCCTACTTTCAAGCTTTTATGTTCTTCAGATGCTTTCAAATATCTCAGTTACAGAGCTGCCTGCCTTCACACACACGGTCTGCAAAGTCACCCATGAAACACAAAATTTTCTTCTTTCTTTTTTTATGTAGAGATAAGTTTCTAGATGAAGCAAAATTGCAAAAACTGTCTTAGCAAGACAGACTGGGCTAGATCCCCTCTCTGAGGAATGGTCTGGCCATTTCTGACCTCAACATAAAGCAATCTTTAAAAGTACCTCCTTCTGAGGTAGCTGAGAGAAATGCCACATTACTTGTCCATGGTGTCGAGGTGAATTACGAGGAGCATCCTCGAGGCTCCGTTTGGAGAACGAGCCATTGGGAACACAGCCACACTTGAACTTTTTGCATTGCCTTTGTTGGGTTTTTTTAACAATTATTGTTGTGGGTTGCAAATAATTACAGGAACTGTGTTTGAGGGTGTTCCGTCTGTTACTAGGAAATGAGGCCTCACAAAGTATATGGAATCTAAAATATGATGCACATAAACATTGCAACAAATTATTTGCCCTAAGTTAAAAAAAAAAAAAAAAAAAAGAAGTTTTGAAGGCTAAAGAAAAAAAATCGAAGGTTTCCTCTAAATTTAAGACATTTCACTCGGCTCTCACAAAACATCCGGCCTGTATCAGGCATTTGACCTCTATAGCATTTGACCTTTTTTTGCAGTATGTAGATTTTAAAATTCATTCATATTCATTCTTCACATGGTTTTGTGGGGTTTTTTTCTTCTCAAAAGTAAGATATTTATTGTCACAGCAATGTTACATTAATTAATGTGGTACTTTTAGAAATGGTGCTTGGGGACTTGAACAGAAAGTACAACCAGCGTATGAAATCATGCCTTTGGCACTCCTTGATACTGGAGCGAGTTGGAGAATGTATATTCATTAACTTGAGGCTTCCTTAGGAATTACCAAGAGCTACAGAAAGAATGAACTGAAGCTATTATTCCTGGAAATACGGCTTTAAGCAAGCGTTTACTTAATTTTCGCCAACATTTTTGAAGGCCAACCAATACATGAATAAGATGTTCTTGCATAAAAATAGTTGTATCAGAAGAAATTACAATAGTTTCTGGGAGTCGTTATGGCCCATCAAAAACAATGGACACAATAGATTAAATTATCTCCTCAAGACAAAAAAAAAATTGGATTCCTAATGTAGTACTGGAGAAGAGAGGGAAAACATAACATGCATGTTTGTTGTGTTTGTCAGAAATCCGTATTTGTTCAGACAACTAGCACCTTTTAGAACTAAATGATTCACTAACCCTAAATACACTATCATGTGATCTTAAATACCTGTTTGAGAGACAGGAATAGCTCACAGCCAAAGAAGCTTTTCATTCTTAAAATTCATAAATTATTTTTAAAAGAGATCCTAAATCTAAAAATATTTAAAACACAGAATGACTTAAGACAGGCAGTTTAGTATTAATGTAGCTTTTCCACCCAAATTCAGTTTTGAACGATATGATCAGCTCTGGTGACATCAACAAAGTTTACTGCACTGACTTGTAGGCTAAATATGCCCTCTGTTTTGATAATATCAGGAACGTTTTGCGTTTCCTCATATTTAATGGTTTTTCATATCTGCCCGCTACACACACCAAATTATTATTTTAAATCATAAGGGATCTGTGTAACTGGACCCTACGAAAAGTACTGCAGAATTTATTTTCCTTCTGATTGTGTTCCTGTAAAGGAAAAGACTTCAAAATATCAGTCTTTACATGCTGGTTGGTCCATTTCTGTTTGGAAAACAAAGGATTTCCTGAAACCTTCCTTGCTTGCCTCATAGCATCACGGACAGCCCCCTCGTACGGCGGTGTCCCACTCACCACTCCTGTTCTCCATCGTATTGCACCTGAAACTGGTGTGCATGCAGCCGCGTTCTCGGGACCTGCAACAGCTTTGCAAAGGGAACGGCTGAAGGAGGTGTTGACCTGCTAGCTGCTTCCTGAGAGGGGAAACGTGACAGAGCTTGGACCGAGTCAGACGTTCAGATGGTGGGATTACGTGTTTGACAAAGCTGCATCATCTAAACGGCTCGGGAGAGCTGTTCTGGAGCTTAGCACGCTGCGGGCTGCAGAAAAATAAGGAACAGTTCGAAAAGCAGCATCTGCATGTGCTGGTCTCGCTTGGCATTCACAGCTATCAAACACCACAAAAGGGTAAGTACGAGGCAAAGGTTTCTAACAAACTGAAAACAGGCAGTGAGCACACTTATGGTCTTCCCAACAGGAATAAATCCTACATTGCAATTTGTTCAAAAAAATATTATGCAAATAGGCAAAACCTGCCTTTTTCTGTCCCTTTTTTCAAACTAATGCTGAGACAAACGTACAAAAGGAGGGCTTTCCTTTGCGAACATAATCTTCTTCCAAAGAAAGGCAATGTCACTTAAAAATGAACGGAGGCACATCTATTTTCTTTTGAGTTTTTATATTACTTTGCTACAAGATGAACAAAAGGGAACGCTAGCCACGATGTCCCAGCGGCCAGACTGCTGCATGGAGGACTTCTGGAAGAGCCTGTAGACAACATGTCCCTCTAGTGCACTTCTCCCTTGTACCTTAAGTTATTTGATTCTTCCCCTTTCCTATCCGCGATAAAAATCATTAATAATAAACTTCATTTTACAATAGCTGGAGTCCCAAGGTCCTCACCCACGTGCGCCTTGGAGAGGCGCTGCCGGCCGGGAAGGGCTCTGCCGATGAGACGGCTCGCCGTGCCCACACCGTGCTGTACGTTCATGACACCAAGGCTGGAGACAAACCTGACAGAGGTTTTCATGGTGCGTCTTGAAAATGACACACAAAAGTGTCAAAAGAAACATAGTCGCGGGGTGCCCGTGGGATGCCAAGGACCCTGCCAAGGCGTGGGGATGCAGCTCGCGCTGATGGATGCGGTTCCCAGGCAGTCAGGCAGCCAGGTCAGGCTAAATAACCTAGGTATTATCAAACTTCTTTTTCACAGGTATTCAGGTATTAAAATGACAAACTGTAGGGATGACTGCTAGCCTGGAGACACCGCCGTTCCGTTATTTAATGTCTATTTTTTTAAGTGCCTGAGATTTTCTCTGTAAAAAAATAATGAACTTTACAAAATGTCACTCTCACTAACAGAAATTATGGCTTGAATACCTGAATATGAATATTAAATACAAAAAAAAAAGTTCATTTAAATAACGCTAAGGTTGTGACACAAACTGACAAAAGCGGGGAAATGCAGAGTCACAGCTGACACTGTCCTTAATTCACACGACTTTTGGGAAGGGCGGGAGGGCAAGAGTGTAACTCCAGTAGCGGTCCCAAGTTTGAAGACTTTGACTTCTGTAATGTTGTATCCATGCCTTAATACATTTTAAAGATTTTTTTAATCCCCTTATTTAATAGAAGAAAACATTTTCTGCAGAAATTATCAATTGCATTTAAAGCCGTTTCTGTGCTCGCTTCTTGGGGTGTTGTAGACCTTCATCAGGCTGGCAGAGCAGAGGAGCTAATGGTGTTATCTAAAGGTAAATATACTGGACAGAGGTACTCCCCCAGATTTTCTCTACAAGAGCCAAAGACCATATCTCCCTTGGCGTGATCAAAGCAGAATAACTACGGAGAAATGGCATAAAAGGTTTATACCAGCACAATCTGGTTTTCTGTATGGAGGAATAGCACCGGTACCTGTGTCCGTGCACCCACGCTGGCACAGCCTGCACCGGGCGTGTGCCACAGCCCCACGTGGCACAGTGCCATCGGCGAAGGGACGGTGCGCGGCCGCGCGGGCTCTGCCAGCCATCCCTGCCTTGAGCAGCCCAACCAGGTCTTCGCGGCTGAAGAGAGCAACCTTGGCTTTTGTTGTGGTTTAACCTGGCAGGCAGCTAAACACCACACAGCCGCTCGCTCACTCCATCCTGCCCCCCGCAGTGGGATGGGGGAGAGAATTGGAAAAAAAAGTAAAATTCGTGGGTTGAGATAAAGGCAGTTTAATAGGTAAAGCAAAAGCCGCGCACGCAAGCAAAGCAAAACAGGGAATTCATTCACCACTTCCCATCAGCAGGCAGACGTTCAGCCATCTCCAGGAAAGCAGGGCTCCATCACGCCTAACGGTGACTTGGGAAGACCAATGCCATCGCTCTGAACATCCCCCCTTCCTTCTTCTTCCCCCAGCTTTATATGCTGAGCACGATGCCATACGGTATGGGATAACCCTGTGGTCAGCTGGGGTCAGCTGTCCCGGCTGTGCCCCCTCCCAGCGCCTTGTGCACCCCCAGCCTGCTCGCTGGTGGGTGGGGTGAGGAGCACAGAAGGCCTTGGCTCTGTGTAAGCACGGCTCAGCAATAACGAACACACCTCTCTATTATCAATCAACACTTTTCAGCACAAATCCAAAGCATAGCCCCATACCAGGTACTACAAAGAAAATTAACTCTACCCCAGCCAAAACCAGCACAGCTTTGTAAGAACAACAACAGAGGGTCGCCGTGGGTAAGAAATCTACTTTCTAGTCTTTCCTGTCAGTAGCGAGTATTTAAAAAGTTTTGGGTTTGCTTTTCATCTTGGTGGGGAAGGGAGGGGGCTAAGAAGAAGAGGATTTTAATCACTTGAAAACAGACACCTCGAATTCTACAAACACAGGGCTGGGGCATATTCAAGATAACGTTATTTATGCACTCTGGCCACATCGCACAAAACAAGTGGATGGACAAGGGCATGGCACATCACCATGTAAATTATCTCTCTCAATAAATCCAAAACCTTAGACCAGCTCCTTTTACACCCACAAATGACGAGGGGTAATCAAAACGACAGTCAGGCTGAACTTGGAGAGCCCATCCCTATTTGCAAGCCTCAAGAAAGAGGCGATTAAAACAAGCTGTGCAAACTTTCTCCATTTTTGTCTAGAAAAAATGGAAAATCTTATTCCTAACTTACTGAAACTATGCACACCCAGAACTAATATGTTTATGCAGAGCTGACCTGCGTCATTGCTACTTTACAGCCCAGGGCTCCAGGAGCTTAAGTATGTCTGCATTATGCAGACACAACTCTAAAGTGTAGACATACCTGGTGCATCCAAACTTCTTCCCAAAATCATCAGTCCAAAAAATATTAATTTTCTATGCCTGATTTCAAATAGTATCAACGTATCAACAATCTGAACAATAAATGAGCATCATAGGATAATCCAGGTGGGAAGGGACCTCAGAAGGTCACCTGGTCCAGCTCCTGCTGAAAGCCAGGTCAGCGACAGGGTCGGACCAGGGCTTCAGCCGGTCTGGGCTTGAAAACTTCCAAAGATGGAGACCTCTCGGGGCAACCTGTTCTACTCCTTCGCTGTACTCAATACATCCTCTCGATAACCTCCCTGTGAGCACAGGCAGGACTGCTGTTTAGATGCCCCAAAGGTATGTCTTCTCCAGGCTAACCAAGCCAGGCTCCCCCAGCCTGTCCTCACAGGGCAAGTGCTCCAGCCCTGGACCTCCTTGGTGGCCCTCTGCAAAAGAATATATCAATACATTAGAGTGAACAAAAAAGCATATATACATGCTGTTAGAACTCATTTTTCGTCGTGCAGTTAAGAATTTTGTTATCTTTTGCATCTTATTAGTGGAAAGGTTAGAACATCTGATGAAGTCTTAGTTTACTGCAAAACTAGGTGTCCGTTAAAGGAATGCCTGCTGGCCAGTGGTCTGCAGCAGAGCAGGATTATTGTTCCATCCAGGGAGAGAGGGGAAAACTCGAATGTCATGAAGCGTTCACCCTGTAAAGGAATTCATTATCCCAGTTTTATTGTAGAAATTATATAATACTAATAACATGAATGCTAGTGTGGGACAGGATATATGACTTTGACATCACTGTGCCTTTTGAATGTTATAAAGAAATGAAAAATAAAATCTCTCACCAAGAAATACAATACAGTCAAAATACTGTGTGCAAGCTGAGCCCTTGGAGCAGCAGGGATTAAAAAGTGCATCGCACCAAGAAGACAACAACAAAGCCTCAATGCAAAGAAAAGGCAGTATTTCCCTGATTATTTGCAAGTTAGTGTCCACTACCACCTAATCACTTCTTAAAAATGAAAACAAACGATACCTTCGATCTGTCATCAATTCTGCCTAGTCATGGGCCCCAAAGCTGAAAACACTTGTTCCTGCTCACCCCTGCTTATTCCCACCCGGCCTGTGTTGCACCGAAAAGCCTCAAGCTCAGCCAGCTTTTGTGCGTGCAAGCATTTGCTGCAGGTATTTCTGCAGGAATGACGTAAAATTAGAAGCGAGATTGCTTTTGCCACTATGCACAGAGGGTGACAAAAAGAACGTGGGATTGCCTTGCTGTTAAAATACCTCATTCTAACTGACCAGGGTTTGAAAACCCTTGATAAATTCACACTGCAGTATGCTCCAGGTTCCTCTATGTTCATCAAATATGGCCGCCAGTGGCTGATAGTGATGTCATCAAACAAACACAAATCTGGTGGTTTCCCACAATAATAAATATTAAAGTTATGTTTGGGTCTCTTTTGTAACCCATCACGAATGCACACCCAGCACAAACTGAGGAAACTGGCTGTTTGAACTGTGTGTCAAACTCCTCTCTCCTGCACCACCACCTCCTGCCACAGCCCTTCAGAGCGACCACGCTGTCCGTGTAGTCCTCACAAGGCCTATGGACAATAATAATGGAACACAAAAACAAAGTCACATACATGGCAATGTCTTGCTTCATATTTGGCCGCTTCTTCTAGTGCTAAAATTCAGATATGTTTGCCAGATCTGCTGAAAAACAGTAAAAACCGTGGATTTAATTGAATTTACCAGATATCTTTGTGCCTGAATTCACAGGATAACAAAACCACAACGTGTAAAACTTTTGTACTTGTGTTGCCCATTGATACACAGCTGCAATTCACAGTCTGAGAACAACAACATGAATGAAAGAAGCTCTATAACTCTGAAATTACTAATAACTAGAAAATGACTTCTTTAACTTATAAAGTTTTTTGATAATAAACTCCTGAGACCTTGAAATGTTTAAGTAGAAATGGCTACAAAGAGGAAACGCTCTGAAAGCAAGACAGAAGTATGTTAATGTCAGCCAGGGAATCTGGCCTACGTTTGTATTTTCCATGCCAAAGCCGAAGACGTTTCTAACCTAAGGGACGACAAACCCGTTGCCACCCGCGTCCCCCGCAGAACAAACTGCTTCGCGAGCTCCGTCGCAGAGTCACCCGATGGCACGGCTCTGCAAACCACGGGTAGTCACTTGGCCTCTCCATCCTGCTCTTCGCAATTCTAGGTTACACAGAACAATCGTAGCGCACGCAAAAACAGAAAGCAAAGCGCACTTACAATGAAACAATTTTAGAAACCCGTCAAGTATTTTTAAGGCCACCTGACCTGATCAGAGCCGTGCTCAGCCCGTGCCTCAGCAAGCCTTCGCTTGACGCTGTGCCACGGCACGAGGTGGTGCCTGGCAGTGCCAGGCCAAGGCAGGAGCCGCGGGAGAAGTCGATGGTCAGTAACCAGAAAGAACACCAAAAAAGCACGTTTTGATAATAAACCACTCAGGTGTTTATTAGAGAGGGAAAGCCTACCTGTATGTGGAAGATGCTCAGCACATCTCGGTGCAGTGACAAATCAATGCATTTGGTGATTACCTTTGCAGGTCACTTCCTAATGCAACTATCAATCAAATTTCTTCCATTCTTTCAAAATTAAGCAGAAAGAAAAAGAGATTTTAGTTTCCTTTTTTTAGCTTATTTTTAACAGAGGCACTACAGAATTATGATGGTGTCCTTTTGGTAAACCAAAATGTCAGACACATATTATTCTTTTAAACATCTCCTGGCCTTTCTCTGAAAGGTTAAGGTGGTTTAAATAAATTTAGTCAAAGTAAATGACAGCTGAGGGAGAGTATTAGAAAACTATACTTATCAACAACCTCTTTTCCTTAAATTTAAACAAGTCATTTACCAAACTGCAGTTTAAGGAGATCATGACAATATATGCTCTTCCTCAGAAAGATGAAAACAATTTTAAATGGTAAAGAAATATTGGGTGGGAGAAATTACACCCAAGTTAATGAATGTTAATGCATGGTCTTAACTCCCCTGCAAGTTACAAACCATGTTTTTTAAAATAATCATGCAGCAGCCTGGTCTTTCACATGAAACCTTAAATGGGAGTTGTCCTTTTCCTGCTTTTACATCACCTTAATGACAGGAACTTAAGTGGAACAGGCAGGAAAAGTGTGAATCCAGACATCATTTGCGGTAGAGTCAAACTACGTTAATGTTATACAATTGGTCTGCAATTGTTGTTATTAGTCTTGGGAATACTGTTTAAAGCAGGGGATTTTATATATATTTATATACTATGAGATGCAACTTTAAAAGCAATTCTAACACACATAACGCTGCAGACAGCACATGTACAAAATAATCTTCTAACTGGAAAACAAAACCCCAAACCTACCAGCAACTCAAATGGCTCTACAAGATAACTTAGCAAGAGATTATTTATGAATTAGCATTGATAATTTTGATCTTGAGCCCATCACCCAAATAAAATAATGATCGAAATACGGTATTTGAGGCTTTCAGGAAGGGAAGGGTGGACTCTGAAGAGCTCCCCCTCCCCGGACTTACCCGAGTGTGCTGCAGGTGCCACCTTCCTTTACGCAGACACTGGCAAGGCAGCATGGCAAAGACATCCAGACATCAGCCCAGAAACGCTGACCTCGATGCATCGTCCCTGCGTGACCACGAGACAAGGCACTGACTTTGCTTTGTGCCTGCAGATACCGGCAAGCCTGTCCCCGCTCCGGCTGCAGGTCCCCGCGAGCCCTTCTCCCGCAGATGCCCACCCTCCCAGCAGAAGCCCCGGCTGCTCTCCTCCAGCCCCTCGCGCCAAGAAGCCTTTGGTTCGTCGTGCCGGGTGAAGCCCCCTCCCCGAGCCATCGCATCCTCGTGCCCCGTGGAGGGGCTGCGCTCCCCTTCCGCCTGCACCCCGCTGCCGGACTGCACCTTCCCTCCGGCCGGGAAGGAGTAAAACACCGGCGACCTCTTTGTGGTCAGAATTGTGTTTTCCTGCTTCTGGGTGAAGTTCTTTAAAGAAAAAATCAAACAGTAACATGGTCCCAAAGGAAATCAAGGCCAATTGCTGAGGGCAGTATCAACAGCCTAGGAAACCTTCCAGAATAGGACAAGGTACTACAATTCAGATTTATTGTGCCATATACACTCACTTAATAGCCAGCGTAGAGGACCATAAAGTTGCTATATTTACACTCAGTATCTCACCAGGTACTGTTCGGTACCAGCGCACAGGCGATGAACATGATAACTAAACCATTATTTCCACAGAAACAACGGAAACCGGAATGACACGGTTCTTACTGTCCCATTTGAAAGGACTCACTTACCTTGCTGATAACAGATCAGTGGCAGGTCTCCACCGAGGAAGGACAAAAATACCGAGTGAACGGTACAGCTAACACAATATTAGTTAGACGAGACCTGGGGGCTTCCGATGGAAGAAGGAGAAAGTAGCGTGATTAGAACTAGGACTAAACAATTACAAAAATAACATGTCTCAAGTTACCCTTTCCTACTTTGTCTTCCTAAATAACACACTGACATTACTTTTCACACATCAATATAGCATTTTTCCCATTCACACCTACTGAGAAACCAGTATCAGTGAGCAGATATCGTTGCATCACTGAAATCCAGAGGCAATGTCTGAACCATATTTTGCTGATAGTGTTGTCTGCTACACCTTGGCCACCTCCATCTTCACACCAACAGCTAATACGGTTCACTTCAGAGACTCATTTCAGCAAGTTTCCACTTTCCTGTAATGTATTACAATCTCCATTTTACGGTACCTTACCTATTTCCTGTGCAGATGAAGTGAAAAAGGGGTCATTTATTTGGGCCTCAATTTAAGCACATTTCCAGAACCGGGTTGAACGGCCACCGGGACCTCTGGCAAACAGCAAGAGGAAGAGGTCGCTACCTTACATCGTCCTTTTTCTATGCTGTCTACTCCACAGATCAACTCAGACAGGATCAAGAGGAAAAACTCTTGAGTGCGGACGAAAAATATGCATTTTAGAATGTAACTCTAACCTCCCTGGTTAAAGAGTCAACGACGACTAGTTAGTGGGGAGGTTATGGCTAGCATCAGTACATCGCTGTGCAAGGCACGTGCTCCTGAGCCCCCGGGGTTATTGCTGGTGGCTCTGGCACCTTCTGCAAAGCCGGCCACGCCAGGACTCGCCGCTGCGGCAGAGCCGGCATGGCGATGGAGCCGGGCATGGTGACAGAGCCAGGCATGGCAGCAGTCCGCAGGACACGGCACACGCCGCTGGCGCCTCTGCGGTCGGATTCGCTGGGGCAGAGCGCTGGGTCTCCTCCTCCATCCCCTTGCCCTCCTACAAGCTCAGCTCACAGTCCTGTGTCTGCTACACACACAGAACAAACTTGTGTTTACTGATAGGTAACAAAGCAAAGACCTGCTGTCGACAGACTTGACATTGTTTTAATTACCACACAATTATAAAGCCCTGGTTAAGCATTTCCTTTCAAATTTGTCGGAAAAGCAGCTACACAAAAGCACAGCTACGATGGAAGTATTGTTTTCAGTACTCAGTTGCAGAAATTTTATTTTTACTTTTTTATAAGAAAGCCAGCATTATCTGTTCACTGGCCCAGCACGAAGGTCTTACAAATTTCTCCCAAGTTTCCATAGAAATGCATTGATTAGAGCATAATTTCAGTTAATATTGTCTTCTTTCAGCATGCTATGCTTGCTTACACTAACTGTGCACCTTCCTCTTGCAGTCGTTTTCATCTTTTGTTCGGCTCAGTAGGTTTCCTAACTGGTGGATTTTATTGAGTTAAATCAAGCTGTCACTTCATCTGCCTGAAGGATGACTCAAATACAACACATAATAATAAAAGAAAAGTAGGATAAAATAATCTTGTCAAGCCAGAAAAACTGATTGCTTGAAGTTGTAGCCTTCAATCAATACACTAATTCCACAATTTATACCTCTTTCAATTGGAGAGGAAAGAAACCCTGATATGGTATTTCTTGGCTCACTGACCAACTTTGACCTTCTATCTATGTGAATGTAGGATTAGCAAGTGCTTCTGCTTAGTGAAATCACCTATGAAAACAGGAAGGCAAATAAGTGACATTTGAGGTTCGAACTAACTTTATTAATTTCAGAAATGCAAGGGGTGCTTATTGCTTAAGCCGGAGGGTTCCAACAGGGGAGGCTGCGGTGCAGCCGGTGGTTTGCGTATTTGGTTGTTACCGAAGGAGACGAAGCAAAGGCTTGGGATCGCGGCACCGGAGCCTTCGGCGTGGGGTCACCCCAAACCCGCGCATGCTCCTAAGGCGGTTGCCAGCGGTCCCAGCAAAAACATTTTACCTCTCAGGAAAATGAGGCTGCTACCGTTTGCACATCATTTCACACTGCCTTCGATTAAAAAGCTTGCGCTCTAACCGAGCTTTGCCACTTGCAGAGTTTGCTGACTGGAGTCAAGTGGACGGAGACAGTTTATTCAGGCAGCTTTAGAAACCAATTTCTTAAGGTATAATGAACCATTTTGACATTTGTTAATTTTTTTAACGGTCCATCATTGCAAAAACCTCTTTTATTTGTAAATTGTAATTAATCTGCATAGCTTTATAAAAGAACAATAAAACCGTTCATTTAAAAATTCTGGATGCTCTTTGGCTGTCAGGTTTCTGCTTTGCTTTCATAATTCCTCCCCTGCAGGCACAAACCAGGAAATAAAAATTCTTTGTTTAGCAAGCCTTTTATATTTCACCCTGCCACCTGCTTAACTCAAGTCGTGGCATGCTATCAAACAGGCCCTGGAATGTGAATTGTCTTTCTGCCCTGTGCCTTAAAAAGAAAAAGAAAAGCCTGTGTAGACTGCTGTATTAGCTGTGATGTTAGAAGTGCCAGTCCATACTGCTTGAAATAAGAAATATAATTAAGATAGTGTAACGGGGTATAGCTTTCCTTTGACTGGGAAAAGCTAGTGCTTAAAAAACGACCATTTCTCCCTCTTCCCAGGGATATTCCTTATGCTTATTTTCAGTGATTTCAGCGACACTTGCCAACCTGAGAAACAAAAGCTGAAGACAGAACCATGCCTAACCTAGGATGAGGTTATCTCTCCGCACACAGCCTGGGCCGAGGCTCTGGAGAGAGCAGGCAGCTCCCAAATCTGCATCATAAGCGGCAACCCGTCTCAGGGCAACAAATGGCAAAGCCACCACATTCCAGGAGATGCTTGCTGCCTCTTCTGTCCTTCCTTCGTTTCACTAATGCAGGTCAGAAACAGCACTGTGTTTTTCCTAAACAGATTCAAACATCTCAAATACTTCACAGAAGTGATGAACAAAGAACTGTTGTCTGTGCTTTACCGGGGGAAGCAGCCACCCGGAGAAGTTGCCGGCACACAGTGGTCTAGTGAGAAGATCCAGCACAGGCTTCAGGTCTCACGCTGCATGCCCCAGCACGGCACCGGAAGACCCTCATGATCCAGAAAGTCTACTGCTTAACAGAATGCCACATACTTACAAGGTGGTAATTAGTGACAGCAGGGAGAAGCTGAAGGCCTTGTTCACTGTTTGACAGATGTACGTATACAAGAGCTTGACCCTCGAAGTCTGTGTCTCCTGTCCAAACAGAGAACTAAATCCTGATGGCTCAGTTAGAGATTTATGCTGTTCCCTTTAACCTGAAATGGCTTAGATAAAAGCTAAACTTTGTAGCAGTTCTGTTCAATGAAGGTCATCTTCAGCCGTGCTTGAGTTTTCACCCTCATGCTCTTCCATGCCATCCTATTACTTCTGAAGTCAGTTCCCACCACATTTCTCATGTTCTTGACCATCAGAACTTGGACTGAGATGCATCTGGACTTGCAACTCAAGTGTTGTACAAGTGAGCTAGCAAAAGTTTTTTTGCAAGAGAAGAAGTGCTCAGGGGACGTGCAGGTTTATCAGACGCTGCATTCTGGTCCAGGTCTTCCAAGGAATACTTGTGTCCTGAGGCCAGGAGAGAGACATGGGCATTTCCAACAGGCCGGTCATTACGGGCAGGTAAGAAGCTGCAGACATACCTGAGTCACTGCTGTCTGAAGGCTGTCTGAAGAATAACTGGAAGTATCACTAAGCAGGTGAAAACTGAATCCACTGGGTAAAAACAACCGGCAACGAGCAACGAACACGGTCACTTTAATACTTGTAATATTACTGATCGTTCTTGGATTTATGCAGCCTCTGGCCACATATGCAAGGCGCACAATTAAGCTTTCAAGTTCCTTTTAGCAAGACACAACTTTGATTAACCTTTACCTTACTCAGAGTTTACTTTACTTAGAGTATAACATGCTGCTGGAGACATTTCCTCTTTTTTCAAGGGAGTGGATGGTATTTCCCCAGGCACCAGCCCAAGCAACACGAAACACCTCCACAGAATATTAAGCAACTACTAGAAAGTACCCTTGGTGTAACTGCATTTCCTAACAGCCTCACCCCCATCCCGGGTAGCAGTTAGTATCAGTCCCCTTTATGGCTCCACGTTAACACTGCAGTCGGACAGACGGTAGCCGTCCCTCTGCTTTCTCACTACCTCTGGCGAATTACAGCTTCTCTTTTTAATGGGGGAACAGAGTTAATGATGCACTGTTAATGAAAAGAAATAAAGCGCACAAGTGTTAGGTGGTCATCTTACACTCTGAACATCCTGACTCAGAAATGCTAAATTATTCAAACCTGGTACCGCTTTAACATTGGTTTTTACGTGCAGTTTTCACAGCAAAAAGAGAAAGCACCAAAGGAAGATAAATAAAAACACAAAAAGGGGAAAAGGTTACTGGGTACCAAAACGTTCCTTTATTGACTATAAGTGATAAATAGAAAACGAATGTAAAAAAATACTCCAGGTGAGATCTTAGTCTCCCCGGACATTTTTCACATCAGTGATTTGGACCGACTTTATCATAGGTATAAATACCTGCAGGAAATAAGGGTCTACACCAAAACACCAACTGCCTTCCCATCTCCTTACTTTTTAAGGGAAGGGGAATGAAAGAAGACGTTTGCAGAAGAGGAGGCACAGCCCCTGAGCCCACTGATCATATTGTCCTTGGATTTCTGCTGCTATGAGGGATGAAGATGCATCTCATGCTGATCCTTTGAAGCTCATGGAGATGAAGGTTAAGAGGCATTTGAAGTTGTTAGTTTGTTTGTGGCCAGGGAAGAAGATGCTTGGTGCCCTCAATTCTCAAGGCTGAAGGATGTCATCATGACTAACCTATTGACATTAAGTCCAATACGCAAGAACAAAGATTACAGCCAGGGTCAGCCAGTGCCAGTCCAATTTCACTCAAAGTTTTATTGCTGACACCATTGTTCATCTGATTGTTCCTGAACACTTTCTTAGAAAAGAAATGCTTATATTTAGTCTTATTTTCAGTCATCGATTAAATTTCTGTCAGCTGAGCAAATATGAGGTTCGAAATTACTGTGTACTTGAGAAAGTAGGAAAAAATCTATCAGAAATGAAAAAAAATTGCTCATGGAATAAGCAAATAAGGGTGACGGGCTCTGAGGTTGAATAAACAACTTGTATAGTGTATGCGCAAAACAAAGATACTTGCCACAGCCCCAGCTGCGATGGGCGTCCAGGATTGGCAACAGTCTGGGAAGAAGAAATAGGCAGTTGAAGATTTCGGCAACCAATACCCAGGAATCTTTTTATTTGAATCCTTATCTTCTGCTGACCAAAAATAAAAAGTAAACATTGTCAGTTTATTATACGTTAGTGATTTAAACCATGGGGGTAATACTGTTTTGAAAGACTATCTATCTGGATCATGGCTCTACTGTAGTACAGTCGTTGTCCTAATCACCTTTGAAACATACTGCAGGTATCAACTCCTAATCAACTCCTGTCTTACTGATACGGGTAATAAAAACCTCAAGCAGTTCTGCAGCTTTCAGGAAACAAAAAGACAGTGAGCAACAGTAACCACAAAAAAACTAGGAATGAGAACGGCATGGCACGGCTGAGGTGAGGGCGGCAGCGCACGGAGGGGGCCCGGCCGGGTTTTCTTTTTCCCCAGTTTATATACTGGGCATGACGTTCCATGGTATGGAATATCCCTTTGGCTAGTTGGGGTCAGCTGCCCCGGCCGTGCTCCCTCCCAGCTTCTTGTGCCCCTGCTTGCTGGCAGAGCATGGGAACCTGAAAAGTCCTTGGCTTAAGATAAGCGCTACTTAGCAACAACTAAACCATCAGAGTGTTGTCAACATCATTCTCACACTCAATCCAAAACACAGCGCTGTACCAGCTACTAAGAAGAAAATTAACTCTGTCCCAGCCGAAACCAGGACATGAGTAAACCACAAAAGCCTGAAACGGGCACCCAAATAATACTATTCCCGAACCCGTACTCAAATAATTTCATAATTAAGGATCAAATACCGTCTTAATCCAGGCCTCTGAATCCTGTTAACAGGACCTCTCTCTTACGTACTTCTATTTCAGTAGTGCCAGTGAGAAGGTTGAGCTCTCCTATGCTGGGTACCGTATAAACTATACAACAAAGAGCACCGACCCCCCAAAAACTGGCAGCCTAACCCCTGGTGATGGAGCACGGGAGGGGAGGAGCAGGGAGAAGCCAGGCGAGGGTGATGATCAGTGTAGCAGCGGTGGTCTCGGCACGGTAGCTGCCTCCCCACTGCCAATTTTTTTGTAGGAATCGTGGCGGAGGTGACCTTTAAGGAGGGATCTGAAGGCAGACAGTACGGTCGCCCCGTGGATTTTGCAGGAGCGCAAGGGGCAGCACGGGGAGGAGCGGGAAGGTGCCCGGGGGCTGCTCGCGAGGGAGCCTGCGGGATGGGGACACCGGAGCCTCCTCACCATGGGGACAACCTGAACGGGCCACCAACCGCCCTAAGACCCAGGGCGAGGGAATCCACCCAGTGACTATGAGTGTTCTTAATTATACCTTGTTTACACCAGGGATAATTTGGGAGCCCACGTTCTTGGCCGACCTCAGTGAGCCCGACCCAGCCCCAAGGTCCGTTCGTTACCCATGGACTTGCCGCAGGGATGAAGGGGAACCGCGGCTCCTTGCCACTGCAGGGATCTTGGTGGCGAAGCGGTGACTTTCAAGCCACACGTCACCTCCTGGGTTTGATTACCTGAGCGTCAGCTGATTGTTTCATTATATCAGTTAAATGTTATGTTGTTTTCTCTTTTGGTGCTAGTACTTGCAATTTAAAGAGAGAGAGAGTGACAGAGAACATATACAGCAGGGCAAATATTTGTTGTATAAGATAAACATACAATTATCTAAAATGTAATCTTAATATGACTTATTAAAATAGATTACATTTTAATGTGCACTGCAATTTGCACATTATACAGCACACTATATATATGCAGCTTCTACTGTGTGACTACCCTGACAACCTGCACAACTGAAGATATATAGAGAGGCGAAAAAAATACCGCTATCTTTCTCTAAATGGATGTATTTGGTGTTGATAGTCAGATACAGTTTTCACCTTTATCCCAGCTTGTTTCTGACCCACTGAGTTAGTGTTAATCACCCCTGTGGGCACCAATAATTTCCCCATATGTGGAATTTGATAAGTTAGAGCACCCACTTCATTTCAAGAAGATTCCAGCTGACTATCCAGTTATCGCTATGGACAGCTTCAAGCACTTCCATGCCGGCCCTTGTATTCTGAGCTTTATCAAGTGCTTTGCACTTTTTGTCTTTTATCTCTTAATTGAGACCTGACTGCAAGAAATGCCTATCTCTTAAAGTGTGTTGCATTAAGTATTAACTTGAACTGCTTTGGCTACTTGAGGTACAGAAAACCTTAAGAAGCTGGGAAAAAGGTGAAAAATCTCCCCAAATCTCTGTTTAGAAAAACTGTAAATGCTACAGTGTAATAAAAAAAAAATCTTTTTCTTCCTCCTCTGCCTCTCCCCACAAGTAAAAAAAAAAAAAAAAGAAAGAAACTTCATCTATGCGTTTCCTTAACTAGAAATGCGTTAAAATGCAAAGGTTCTGGAAAGGGAAAGTATTACAAAATGAATGATGTGTGAATAAGAAATTATTTAGCAATTAAAGGCGATAAAGAATTCTTCTTTTTTTCTCACTGTAATGATCTGTTTAATCCATTCAGTTGTAAACAGCAGTAGCTGAATCCTCCTCATGGAGGAATCAGGCGTGCATGTAATTGCCACGGACGCCCTTTGAAGAGAAGTATCTTTATTTTTTGAACCATCCTTCCCCAGAACGGTTATGACCGAAGAGCGTGGGGTCTCGCGGTGTTAGGACACAGCGTGGAAGATGCGGGTTCTGTCTCGCTGCTCCCTTGCGCACTTACTCCTTCCACACAGACGTGCTTTGCATTCGTCAAAAGCTATGAGAGCAGAAGTATTTCAATCTCTGTTGATGTGCATCTACACTAAAAGCCCAGAACCTGATTCGGGCTCGTGTTTTTCACAACTTTCCTTGGAAACAATATCCCTGAATGTTGGACTCAAACCGTCTCAAGTTGGACATCTAAACTCACAATATTTTTGAAAAAATTGGCATGAATCTCCTTGTGAATCAATTTTATCCTCTGTAAAATGGGGTAAAAAGATTTCAACGCCAGCTTAAACTCTTTGGACTAACAGTGGTACCAAACCATGCTGCCCAGGCAAGCAACTGTGATCCACTACCTTATTCTTGAAGAACGATCGTTTTCTTTTGCAAAACAAAACAAAACAAAGCATTAACTACTTTTTCTAGTTCAAACCCCATTTCTAAGGAGGACCAAGCAATATTTTTTCTGCCAATTAATTTGCAGCACATAAAAGTAGTAGAAAAGCAGCACTTGTCCTTCCTGGGAGGGACTCAGAAGGAGCTTTGCCTTCATGACTATAGGTGTCACTTGCAGGCCAGCAGTGTTCTTTTGCATTGGTATGCATTGCAATGCAATGTGCTTTTGCATTGGTTTATGTACCAATTTTGTTTCTCTGAATATTAAAAAAATACATATATCAAAATTTCAAAGGGTGTTTACCTATTAAAAGAGTACAGGAAAATTCAGATCTTGTTCTAACCCAAGTTTATTACCACTTCCGCAGCAGCGGGTATATTCCTTAACTGATACATGAGAATACCGGCATCGTGCCCCAAAAAAGCCGCAAGCAAGGCAGACAAGATCAGGACTGTGTGCGGGACAGATTAGGAAAAGGCAATATTGATAAGCCAAAAGAAATTTTTTCTTTCAAAGATACAGGCACCAGTAGCCAAGGTCACATTATGGTGAGTGAGCGGTATTCTCACCTTCCCATCTAGAGGATAATACTGAAATAAGAAAAGTAGAGCAAAGGCCATAAAAATGAAGAGAAACTCATTATACACAACAGCTATTCAGAAAGGATTAGAGGATGCTACCTGCGGCACTTGAGAGGCAGAAGGTTTCCTCACGGAGCACAAAACTCTAGTAGGAAATAAAGACACCTACAAGGATATTTTGGCTGCTTAGGTGTAACAGCAGAACAAAAGCACCAAAGGGGTACAGAGTAGAAAAGGGACGTAAAAGGAATTTTTTTACATGGCTGACACTGGACAAGTGAAATCAAAC
Organism: Gymnogyps californianus; assembly: GCF_018139145.2. Taxonomy (NCBI): domain Eukaryota; kingdom Metazoa; phylum Chordata; class Aves; order Accipitriformes; family Cathartidae; genus Gymnogyps; species Gymnogyps californianus. The sequence continues at coordinate 43,619,197 of NC_059477.1, forward strand.
ACCGCACGCCACAGAAATAAAAGCTAAGGTGTTATTAAAGAAGGTAGGATTCAGCTGCAGGAAGTCTCACGCTCAGAAGCTTTGCTATGGCACGATACATTTAATAGCATGCCCAAAATATCAGAAGGGGTCCCAGACTGACACAGACCCTTCATGTACAAGTGTTTCCTACTAATATTCTCTGAGCATATTCCCACTTCAATCAGATCTCTAAAACAAAGAAAAAAAAAACGTGAAGAACCTGCAATCTTTTATTGTTTTCTTATGAGCTCATAACATTTTAGCTTTGTGTTAGTTTTTGGGAGACTCTGTAAACTTGATGCGTGAGGCGGGTCGGCTGCCACAAACTCCTAAAAATCCCTTCAGCGAATCGCCGCATCGCAGTAGGGACCGCAGGGCAATCTTTTAAGAGTCAAGCTGATAGCTAAGACCACAGAAAATGCAAAGCCTGGTGACAGATAAATTCCCTCCCAGCACATGACTGCAAAGAACAGAAGTGAGCGTACGTTAAATTTCAGGAAGATCATCTCGACGTCGTGCAACTCCCCAAGCTCGGCTTTCCTAAGCGGTGCACTGCAGGCGGGGAGCAGATCATGATCTATGCTGAGAAGCGTCTCTGCGTTTCGCACATAGGCACACACAGGCGAGGCACTGTATTCCCCTAAAACCGGCGAACCGTTTGACTACGGAGACGCTCGTGTTATTGTCAGTTTCAAGAGTTAAATATTCCAGGAGGAATTTGTTACTGCACAGTGATACATAATGCCTGAAAACCCCCTGCACCAATATTGCTCTCAAATTGGCAGCAAGTGAACAAGGGACATGAAGGATGCTTCAGCACAGTAACCTATCCTTCCTTCTCTCTTGGGAGCCACTTGGCCAGCTTTCATCCTCATAATTATAATAAATTTGACATTTCATAGATAATATTGATTTCTGTATTTTAGCATTTCACCATAGGTGACAGTCTAGCGTCAAGAATGAAATTTCTATTGATCTCCAGCGCATTAATCTCTCATGTGTATGTGATCATTTTTATAAGACCTTTTACTGCACATAAATCAATATTTCATATTTCCAGCTATGCCAGAGGAGATGTCATATTTGTAAACTGTGAGTTGACACCTGCAATTCCTTCCTGTTCAGCTTCAACTGTTCAGTAACAGTCGATTCAGGGTTGGGAAAGGATCAAGCTCCAGAAACAAGCTAGATGAAAAAGAGGGATGTAGAATACAGTAATTAGCTTAATGAACAAAGCAGCAGAGTAAGTGAAATAAAGCTATGTTTCTTCTGCTTACACTTGCCTCATGAATACAAACATCTTTAGGGAGGTTTGCTAACTGACTGATAACACCTTTTAAAATGTTTAGAGGACATTATAGCGTAAATGTATTAAGAAAATAGAAGCAGTTAGAAAATTAAGGAAACTCTTAAATTAACCGCCTTGCTTGATACACCCGTATAACCATCTTAAATTGTACCTTTTACACACAGTATTATGAACTATTTTAACTTTGACATGCTACAAGAACTATTTAGTTACCATTCAAACAACTATGAGCAACTCTGTAATTTAGCAAACAATAATTAGAGTAATAAAATGCTCCTCTTTAAATTGAAATATTAACTTCCCACAAATAATGAATGGAACCAGGAAAAAAAAAAGAGTGAATTACAATGAGAACTGTAGCTTCTCTTTGTAGAGGTTTAAATGAATCAGTTTAAAATCACACAAATAAAACATCTTCAGATAATATAGAATCCACATCTAAATAAATAAAACTCTCTAGCTGCTTTGGGATTTGTTAAATTAGTTAAATGAGCAATTACAGCATTACGTCCAGTGATCACACTCAGGCAGCAAACCCCTTTACAGCATTCTGCACTTTTAATTATTCGCTATATTAACAGTGACCTCCTATAGTGTGGATAGTTTAATAGTTTGGGATAGAAGTGGATAATCTGTGATTTAACGAATGGAGTCACTTAAAATTACATCTATAATACATATTCAGACATACATCCTGATAAAAGCACTGTGTAAGTTAAGTACTGGATACGTATATATAATCACAACTGTAAGCTTTTACACCTAATCTGAAATAACCATTCACTCAATCATTTTGAAATTATGTGATATTACCAGTCGAAAGGCATGCAATTAGGATTCAGCCCGGTGCTGTGCGGCATTAACATCTGCTCCCAACAACGCCGCGGCTCGGCTAATGGAAGCGCATCGACAACAACCACGCCGGCTCTGCCCAGCAAATATTTTCAGAGCCGCGCTCAGCTGAGGGGCCTGCCTGAGAAAGCACCGCAGCCCTCCCGCCCGGCCGCAGGCTGATTTTGAGATTCCCATTTTACAACAATTTCCTGTGAGCGCTATTGACATGCTATAATTTCACATTGTATGCCTTTTCACTGCCAGGAAATGCTACCCTTGCTGCTTCTTAAAGGCCAATCCTTTTTGTTCATCTCTAAAATACGTTCGTGCCCATAAAGTATGTCACCATATGACTGTTTTAACATGATGACAGACACATTACCAAAGCATGACTGACCACCATATGAGCGACTAGATCTCAAAAGTTATGTCAGGTGTTGACTGAAGGGGCAGGGTTAAAAAAGCGTCTCGACAGAACAGGCGGGTGTCATGGGAAAGAAGTCAGAGGGTGATAGGTGTCTTTACGAACAGTTTAGTCTTCCCAGTGTCAGAGGAGCGAGTCTGGAGAGAGCCTTCTCTGCTGTAAAATTTATTTTGTTTGGCAGTGAATTAATATTGTGTGTTTGAAGCCCTGCGCGAGGCAGCAAAATGGCAATGCCGCTTCGCACGCTGGAGTTGGGCAGGCGCGGTGTCTGTGCTGCCCAGTCTAACCCCAGCGTGTTTGCGGTTGGCTGCAGCTTGCTATAAGGATTTTCTTTAGGAACAACACTGAAATAGTAAACACAGTTCACCAGGAACCGTTTCACGGGTGGTGTTCACAATCAAGAGCCAGCCTCACCATCCAGCAACTGAAGCCTCCTGTTTCTCTGGAGGTGGTAAAGCAGTCACGGTGGGTACGCCAGCTTCCCACACAACCGCATCTGTACATCTCAAATCAGCAGGGAATCTGCAGATATGGACAATCCATTTGCATGACCTGGCCTCATCACAGAAACAATCAGCAGAAGTATCACTCACAGACAACGGCGGCCAGAGGTCTGTGCCACGGAAGCGTCTCCATGAAGATGCACAAGAGATCACTTCCTTTAAGCACGGACAAAAAGCTTTCACGAGAATTAAAAAAAAAAGAAGGGAGGCAAGAATTTCTAAGCATAGCTGAGTGTTTTAAAACAAAAGATTACAAACTATTACAAACCCACACTTCAGGCAATCGGGACCCCCTCTGTATCCCAAAGGGTGGGTCCTGTGGGTCAACAATTGGTTGCACAGCTGGTGTTGGCAACAGGGTTTTGGTTGTTATGACCACGGGACCCTCTTTGAGGACTGAGGGCTGCTAGGAAGAGCTGGGATCCACCTGAGCAAGAGGGGAAAAAGCATCTTTGCCAACAGGCTGGCCAACCTGGTAAGGAGAGATTTAAACTAGGAATGACAAGGGAGGGAGGTGACAACACCCAATCCGGTGAGGAAGTGGTGGGCCGGGTTGGCACGCAAAGTGTGCACGGTGACGTGGACAAGGCAGAGCCCCATAATCGCCGGCACAGGGCTGAAGGGTGCCCACTTCAAGTCTGTGCAGATTAACGAGGACGCGCCAAGAGGACAGCGTTACGGGGAAAGCTCCCATGCCATACCTGGGAAATCAGCACCGGGTGACCCTGACCAGCCAGTGGAGTAGTCACGCCATGTCCTACACAATGGGGTTTGAGCAACTTCACTTTACGTCTTTCCATCAACTGTCTGACACCGCAGATCCTTTCATCAACATTTTATTTGCTTAAAAACAAAATAATCTGATGTTGCCCACTTTGCAGTCAGTGGATTCAGACACAGCACTGTATCAGTGTTAATTGTCTCCTATGCTCAATGCCAACAAACTTATGGAATATATGGACACAATTAACCATCATGGAAACAGAACTATACTGAATTTAATAAAAAAAATCATGTACATTTCTAATGCCAAAAAAGTCCTGCAAGTTACAAATCTGGGAAACTTCTATACCCATACCATAGAGCATTAATTTAATGTATCACAACATCAGGTTCAAACTTGAAGAAGCTTAAGCAGTAGCCTCTAGATATAAAATAGATTCAATATAAAGAAACATCTTACAGTTCTCCACACTGCTGCTCCAATCCAGAAGAATAATGAAATAAAGTGAACTTTAGAGGTAGGAAAGCATATGCTTGAATGCAGTTTCTTGGGTCTGCTCTTTAATAGTCTAAGAATAACTCAGTACATATTCAAACTTGCACTGGGGTAGTAATATTTATTCATTCTGTTATTCTTACTAGTGTTGTCATAGACCAAGTAAAACATTCTGAGAAAAATGGTATTTTTCAACTGAAGGATACACGTTTCTGAACAGAACTTGTGTCATCTTGGATGCAATAAAGTGGAATGACAATACCTACTCTGAGAGAACAGTAAGACAGTTTCACATGAGCTCCCTACAGAACATCCACTCTGAATGAAATTATCCATGTGGTGTCAACACAGGCTATTATTAACACATTAGGTGAGAAAAAACGTTTTGCATTATTAAATTAGTGAGAATATAATTCACATTGTGGTTGGACTTTGCCTCATAATTTATGAATAGTAAATACTCAAATATTCCCATAGTTGAATTAACTGTATTCATCAGCACGAGGGAGCACAAGAGCAAAGCAGCGGTTTCAGCCCTTCGTGATCAATACAACCAGAGTGACCAGATTTTGGACAAGGAACAGACTTTAAAGCAAAGTTTAGACTCATGACAAATGCAATGGTATGTTACGATACTCCAAGGATCCCGCACTGGTCATTGGCTCTATCAAACTTAGAAGCTGTACTCTGGCATGAGAGCACCAAACTCACTTCTGCTTTAAGCAAGGGCCAGATCCTGATCCCACTGCAACCAGTGAGCACAGCGGTCACAGAGCTGGCTCAGCATCTTGACTGATTCTGGCAGATCTGACATGGAATAACCTGTTGTTTTAAACGTGAAGTGACTGAAACCTATGAGTTCTTCTTTCGATACACTGCAATTAAATGTTCAAGATATTGGAATCGCAAAGGACTATTTTTAAAGCAGGGGAAGCTAATCGGGAATCTATTTCAGAAAAGAACAAGTATGAGGTGCTCTATCAGATGCTGTCAGAAGTTGTCTAGAAAGTGAATGTGAAAGGTGAAGTTCTAAAAAATGGTCCAGCCAGAACACTTCCTTCAGGAATATAACACTAAAAAGAAAGGTATAATTAGCGAGGCTTATGGGCAGAAAGAAATCTTTTGACCAATACCAATACGTTTCAATTTCCCTCTTTTTGATGAGTTGACTTCACCCAAGTTAATGGTGAAGCCAAAGTGTTGAAAAAGCAAAGATGAGAAACGGTGAGCAGAAAGGCAGCAGAGCCCAGACCCTCCGAGCCGCATGTGATGCTGAAGAGTCACCGCTTCCCAAAGTCCAAACTTTGCAGATCATTTCAGAGCTGTCTTTGCATGGATGAAGAAGTATCCATACGGGACCATCTGCAAAGCGTGGGAGCATGCGTGCTCCTCAGGGCTCTAATTAAAGTCACAGAAAGCACTGAATCGGTAAAAAAAATAAAATTAATAAATGAATAAACAAAGCTACGCACAAACATGACGATACTTACAAGTGATCACCATGAAAAATCAGTCCATAGATATTAGATTGAAACTTAAAATAACTTTTCACTCAATACTGTCCACAGCCTCTTTAAGTTCACTTCCTGGGGGATTTCAGCCTTTAAACTTTATTGGTAAGCATAATCTTAAAAAGTTAATCTTTAGGGTGCCTATTCACTGGAAATAAAAATTTAGTGATATATTTCCTCTAAAATTTGCAATTTGTCCTGCAAAAAATAATGCATTTGGAACTTGTAAACACATCTGAGAGCTTTTCAGAAGGCAGTATCAATTCTGTCACTGGGGAAACTGAGCCATGGAAAGACCTTTCCCAAAAGGTCACCACTGAATTAGCAGGAGTAAAGGGAGTAAAATCCAGATGCCCCAACTCAGAGGAGCCCCTTGCTCTCCTGGCTGCTGGCTCTGATTCTGATCCCAGCCCAGAACATCAAGGCACGCACAGCAGCAGGAGGGAATGAATCAGGGATTCACATCCCTCACACAAGTTAACTGAGGAAATTCTATAAAAGGGCGTTTCTTTTATACTTTCCACGGTTTACAGTTTATGTACAACACTAACATTCACAAATAAAATCATACAATTCCAGAAATTATCCACCAATGAAACTCAGAATAATTAAGCAAAACAAGAAGAAAGCATCTTCTGTTTACAAACTAGTTAAAAGGGGGGCATTTGTTCAGCAAGTTATCTAATTCAATGTATTTGTTCAACTCTAATGTCAACAACAGTCTTAGAAATTAAACCGCAGATGAACATCTGAAAAAGAGAAAACAATCACAAAATATAATAAGAGGAAAGTACATTCACCTGAGAAAGGAACAGGGAAATTCCCCTTCAGACTGAGCCATTTTCAGCGTATTTACTGGGACAATTTATCATAATAACTCCTGAAAGCGTGACACCCCAGTAAGACCAGAATTAGAGGTGCAGGGTCCATTCAGCAATTTCACTCGGTTATGGCCTTCCATTAACATGAAAACCGCGAGATTTTGCATAGTTCCAACATGCAACCAGTTTTAAGAACAGTTTCAAGAAAGGGAATGCGGAGACCACCAGGCACCAGGTCTGATGATTAAATAGCCCTGAAGAGAACCCAACGGATCAAAATCAACCTAGATCCAGACTCCGCTACTCTTGCAGACTGTCAGATTTATCTCTCCATGCAGAAAGCATTCTGGACCCCATTAATCAGAATTATCATTACCGATCGTACCGTTTTTTTATAGTCAGAGCTCACAACCTGACTACAGATGTAATGGATGGGACTGCTTGTGGAATAAGGTAGAGGGACAACAGAATTTGGCCTGCGGTGATTTAACTTTATAGCATTATGGAACAGACTATTTTGCTAATCAAACAGATCAGCACAGACCGTCTACAGAGTATATTGGCTTAGCACACGACTAAGCTGAAGCCGAAGCAGAGTAACCCTTTTGATGGGGCAGAAAGGAATTTCTCTACTCGGAGACCGATAAGTGTGCATCCTGAGCACGCGCTCGTCCTTCTTCCCACCGCTGACTTACACGCGTAGAGAATGGGTACCGCGAGCTGTAAGCTCCACATCTGTGAACAACGACCGGTCTGAATCTCTTAACTTTCAGTTATTACTCCTGCAGCCCAGAGAAATTCATCTTGCACCTTCTATTAGACCTGAGTGAATCGGGATTTTAGGAGCTGGACCAATTTAAAAAGGGAGGAGGATGAAGAACTGAAATCTACCTTTTTTTTCAGAAAGTAGAAAAAAGTCCTTTCCTTTTAGATCAAGCTGAAATGTTTTCACTAATGTAAAATATTCATATACTTTAGTTCCTTTATTAACTTTTTCTCGATTTATTTTGGTCAGCGTTAAATGAGAAAAAGGTAGTTTTGAAATGAAAAGTGAAAACTTCCATTTGGAAAACTCTGAAAGAAAATGTCAAATTTGAAAATTTTGTTTTGTCTTCTTTTTTCAAAACGTCTGCTTTCTCAGTTAAACCAACTGTACAGACTCTGCCTGACCTCAAAAATTATTTCAGATATGTCACAACTGTATTTTCAGCCACCTATCTATTTGGTCAGAAAAAAAATTAAGATCTCAGCTGTACCTCAGATCTCATTTACTCTCACAGTACTGTCAGAACCATATTGTTTAAATACAGCAAAGTAACAACTATTTTAATTTATGTAACCGTGACCACCTCAAGACCACTAAAATAAATGAGCACGTATTGTCAGATCAAGTACAGCTATGCTGAAGTGACTATCCATATCAGAGATCCTTAAAAAACTGATTCTGCATGCTAGCAGTAAAATTTCACAGAAATCTAGTGGTGACAACAGTAAGCACCACACCACCTACACCTGATGCAGAAGCCAACATGTGAAAGAAGGTTATTAAAAAAGAAAAAGAAAAAAAAAAAAGCACCTGAGTCTTGCATTTCTTTCCTTAATCGTATTTGTTTTCTAGGGAGACAAAGTATTCAGCTCACAAGATAAAAGGCAAAACAGGATTAATTTAGAAAGTCTTTTTTTTTGTACTATTTTTGGATGATCCCAATATTCAGTAAAGTAATTGATTTTCCAAAATAAGATTATGTATCTGTTTTGGAAGGATGGCAAATCAAAGAAATACTCAACGAGGTGAGGAGCTCTGATGACCCGGTAGCACAGCCGTGCTGAAGCCCACCGAAGGACACGCTCCGCAGGAGGTACGTGATTTAACAGCACCCCAAGAGTTACACTGCCCGGAGTCACAGCGATACGTTTTCCAGTTTTGCCTGAACAAAAAAAAGGAAAGTGTTTAATAAACTGAGTCAAAAGTAAACCGAGGAATATGGAGGAGGGGAAAGGAAATAATTAACAAAGCCGTTGATTTATAAGATAAATACAACCAAAAATAAAGAACAGAGCAATCTTTTGGTAAGAGTAATTGTGGTTGTACCATATGTACAAAACAGTGTTTCCAACCAACAGAGTACTCGTAGTTAACGTCTTATTAAATGGTGCCCTTCGATACAGCGTGCAAGCATACCTGCGAGTTCGAGGGGAAGGCGAGCGATCCGAGCGGAGCCCCGTTGGCTCTCGCTGCAGGGAGCGGGCTGCATCAGCGTGGCGCTCGCTCGGTTCGGTGCTCCGCCGCTCCGTCGTACCACAAGCTGTGTCGCACGCACACGTTCATCCAAAGGGCTCGGACTGACATCAGTCATGGGTCGCCTTCACAAAACGGCACTTTAAGAATCGAAGAATTAATAATTTCGCCCTCGAGGGAGGGACTGCTGACACAGGAATGCACTGGGACGCTGAGACTGAAACTTTGGCACGTAAGCACCCATTTTGGGTACCAGCCTACAAGCGTCATCGCAAGCCTGCAGACGAAGGCTTTGTACAACACATATGGCATCCTTACCTGAAAATGGAGCTACTATCCATTTACAGATTTGTTTAGGCAAATATAACGGAAGTCTTTTGGTACCCGGTGTATCAGTTCATCATCTGGGGATTTCAAAACTATTTTAAATACCCTTGGAGATGAAACCTCATAGCTGATGCTGCTTTCAGCAGGAGGTTGGTGTCAATGACCTCCTGAGGTCCCTTCCAACCTGAGTTATCCTACGACCTTATGAACCCTTTTTGCTCATAAAGAGAAGCAACCTGATGCTGTTGGAGAAATAATCCACAAAAAGGCCTAAGCAGAAACGTGCACAAGTTGCATGAGCAGACTTTCCTGCCGAAACCAGGTCCCCTGAAGTCACCGAGGGTGCCGCTAGAACCTACCCAGTGGAGAAAGACTTTGCAGGATTAGACCTTTGGGTTTAAAAATCAGTTTTGATGTGACCTAATGGCTTTTGTTGTTTTGAAAAGAATATGAAAGAATGACAGCAATATTGAATTTTTAAAATCATGCTCTGTCCCCCTGCAGAGCTTTTCTTACATACTTTAATAAGGACTTTTACCATGTCATTATACATTTTAATTACACTGTTAAATGTCACAATCACACATGCTAATGACATCATTATACCTATTTACACCAATTATGTCATTTGATGCAATTACAGTAATTCTGCCAATACACACAAATCAATAAAAAGGTTTTGTTTGCATTTTTAAATGAGCAATCACAAAAGAATAACTCCACTTTCTAAGAAAAGCAGGGCAAGGACTTAAATACTGAAACTAAAAAAGTGACATTTGAGGCCTGATTCTTTCTCCCACTGCTATGAACAGGCAATGACTTCCACACCCGGGAGACGACACATTCCCACGTGCAGAATAAGAGATTTCCAGGGAACGTCCTAGACAAGACGGCGATGTGCTGGAAGGACTTCTCCGCCCTTCTGGAGAGCTCCGGGGGACCGGCAGCTCCCACCGGCGGAGGGATGCTCTGCAACCGCTCGCCCACCTCACTCGGAACAGGGACGAGCGCTGGAAGAGCAAGTGTTACTGACACTTACACGTCCATCTACAAAACCACCTCTGTTAATAGGCTCTTCAGTCTAAGAAAGTTTGACCTTCACAAGGACCTCTGGGTTTTGATCAAATAATTCCTTAACCGTGTCTTCGCTCAGATAGGCAGGTGAACTTCTTATAGTCTTTCCGTATAAATCATGGGAGCGAAAAATCACAGGGGCTTTTTTACTCCTTTAATCTTTCGGAGCACTCTGAAATTCATTAACATCCATCTCATCACGGCAAAGTGGACATGGTACTGTAGTGACTCACTGTGATGACCAAGCCTTTTTCAGAGAGCAATTCCTAGGATGATACCTCCCTCTGTGCGCTCAGTCCTCAAACATTCTTTTTTATTCCTAGATGTGTAGCCTAAATACATATTGCTAAGTAAAATTTACCAAGTTTCTCTATTTCAGAGATCTTCCCTATTCAATATTTACTAGTCCTTTACTCTTGGTATCACCTGCAGACTTTGCCAGTAATGATTTTACACTTTCTTTCAGGTCATCAACAGAAGTCTTGAATTGCAGAATTCCACAGCATCCACATTTGATTTTTAAATTCATGGATCTTTTCTTCAACCTCCAACAACAACTCAAGTTTCATGGGGCGGGGGGGGGGAAATCATGCCTTTTCCAGATCACAACACTGCTCACCTGATGGCTAACATTATATCATATACAGAACTGAGCATCATGGAATGTGTTTTTTGGTTCCTTCCAAAATGCACTTGCTGGAGCCAAGGTCACTCAGAAACCAGCTCTCATTGCCAGCTACACCAGTCACGCCTACCACCTTCACCACAGGGGTGGAAAACAGGGACAGCAACAATCGGGGAACGCACAGTATTCAAAGCCACCCGTGACCTGCGGGCTGCTGGAGAGAAGAGTCAGATGATGCAGCTCCTGCAGACTCATGAGAGCACCATCGTGCTTGCACGCCACTCTGAATGATGCCTCATCATATCATGAATTCTAACAACTGAAGTTACACATTTTGCCTTCAGTGGCACTCTTCAGCACGTTTAAAACTAATCTCCTGTAAGTAACAGAATCCGGCCACCATGCATACGTTGCAATACCCAAACAGTCACTCTTACTTCATCTCCCATCCTGTGCCTCTGTGTTGGGCCACCGCAGAAAGACCCATTGTCTCTTTTGGATCCACTTAAAAATAGCCAAGCTCAAGCAAACCAGGCTCACAAAATTCATACCCCATCTCCTATACCCAAAGACTTTATCTGGAGCCCTGGAAAAGCCTGGACACTCACACCTGGGCAGCAAGTCTGGAATTTCATTTGCAATTTAGCCACGCACGCATGTTCAGATACCTTATCTTCCCTATCAACTACATAAGCAAGGGAAAAGTACATTTGAAATGCACCGGGCATGCATAGCGTGTTGTTTTTATAACTGTCGAGTCTAATCAGTTTTCTCTGAGATACTGAAAGGAATTCTATGATGGCTATTTCATAGTAAATGATCAACTTTGCAGCTCATTTATTTTGTGATAAAGTTCTTCCAAAAAGCTCATATGATCAGGGAGGGGGGGAGGAGGGGAAGGAGGAAGATAAATACATGTAAATCGCTTCTAACTGGAAGCAAAGAAGTTAGAACCTAGATTTAGCCCTAAAATAAATGACAATACCAGAACTGGATTATACTATATAATTCCTTTCTCAAAATAAGTTTGTCTCTGCTGCCACATAAACTAAATATTATATGCAAAATGTACATAGTATAATTTTATTTATCAAGTTGCTTTGGCTTTATTTATGCAGGAAAATTAAGTTCTCCCATTTTTAAGCTATACATACTAGTCAGGACTATGATTTATCATGTACAAAAAGCAGAAACTTTGTGGAAGCCATTTTTCACATAGTAGTTAGACATCACAGACAAAGAACAGATACTTTCAGGAGTGGAGTCCTGTTACCTCCTACAACTAAATAATCACCCTTTGATTAATAACAGGCTACTGCACAAACTATGAGCTTAGAGCAGAGTTGCAATAATGTTTACTAGGTTTTCAAACTTCCATTCAGTACAAACACTCCTATATTAAAAAAAAAAAAAAAGGGAAGCCAGTAAAGTTTGAATACATCTGTTAAAAGCAGGGAGGAGGGATTCAAATATGAAGCTACTGTTGATTTGTCATTTCTAACAGGGTTTGAAAATGATTGGCGTTTTTCAGTCATACACCACTTCATCTGCCCAAGCACAGGAGCTACTTCATCAATTAAGATACAGATAGCTCTAGCAAAGTAAATGGAAGCATCCAGTGAAAATGAACAAAACAAGGCAAAACAAAAGAAAACAGCATGCCCCTGTACCTCAGACAAACTTATGATAGGCTGGTATAAAGGCACACATAAGGGTTTTTTATAAAAAGACATGGAGTCTGCATATGTATGCACAAGGGCCGGGTATCGGCCACGGACACTGCTGTTGCTCTGTATGGCCCGTTCACCACTGCAGAACACACGCAAGGTCTTTGCGAGACCCTGTGCATACAGATACAGAAGATAACTGCTTCGGGCTTTATGGATACGGACATTTCGCACTGGGGGAGAGGGAAGGGCAATCCGTTGGAGCTCTTCAGGGGCAGGTGCCTCTGTTGGAGTTGTATGAACGGCTTGTCCGCTGAGACCAGCAGCAGAGAACAGACACTCAGATAATCAGCTCTGCCCCCACCAGCCATTTCAGTACAGTAGGTTGGCTCAATATTCACTTTTTCAGGGTACAAGGGTATGATATCAGTCGAGTAAGATACAAAATCCCTCACACATACAAAGTTTATACAGCTATACAGCTATAATGAGATAAATAACTAGCCACTCAATTTTGAAGACAATTTTATGACCAGTTCAGCAAGGTTACATGCCACTGTGCAGAAGACCTAGTTCTGAAGCTCATCCTAATCTTGAACTCCCTAAGCAAGGTGCTACAAAGTTTTGTGTTTCTGCAAACCTGCTGAGAGTGCATCTGCTCCGTCATCCAGGTCACCAGCTTTGTGGCACTGCTCAAGATCAAGATGAGAAACAAATTAGTTTTCAATTTTGATGAGACGGACAATTCAGCAGTCCCAAATAAATTGTTCCTAGATTTGGACCCTCGGCATCCTGCGCTCATGCATGACCTCCTCCGCTCTTGAGGAGGGTGGCTCCTTACATCACAAATCCAAAACAAGCGAGCTCTACCCTCTATGAGCTCAGGCCGACTCACGCAGACAGAGCTTCAGGGCTTTTTGTGCTGTATGTACAGACCTTTCTCATGGCACAGCTAATGCGGTATCTGCATGCACAAAAAACACACACGGCCGATCAAAAGCTAAAGAGAACGACCATTTTCACCTAAGTCTGCACAAGCAGGTACTGGTTCTCACCTGTCTTACATGAAAGCTATTGATGCCATTGGCTCCGGCACTGACAGGTCTTTGGTGACTCTTCATCACGGTGAGGACACTTCAATCATATACGAGCTTCCTAAACAATGTTGTGCAGTATCAGTAATGTAGCACGCCTAAGCTAAAGCTAACCTGGGCACTGAAAGCAGTGTAGCCGTGATACTCAGCTCAGGCCAAAGCAAGTGATGAAATTCTTTCTCCTTCTGCTTACAGACTCCAAAATACACTTTAACCTACATGTAAACGAAGACCATGAATTACAGTTCTTTCCCACAAAAAGAGGGTTCTCTTTTTCTGAAGTACTGCTGGCAGCCTACAGACGTACTTTCGTTAAGCTTTTTGTCCAAGGTTGCTCTTCCTCTCTCCCTACTACTGGAAAAAAAAAAGTATTAAGAGATTTCATTTTTTCTTAGTATTTAACATGATCAGTTTCTGTGTCTGGATGGTTTGAAATATGTTCTCCATTGGACAGATAAGTCTCTTGGGCAAATGACTGACCTTTTGAAATAATATTTATAATTTTAGAAATGTAAAACTTAACATTCTTTAGTAATCCAATATTAAAATACATTTAAGTTGATCTATTAAATGCTATGATTCAAACTTTCAAAAAAATGTGCAATAGAAAAACATTAACAACATGTGTGGTTTAGAAAAATTCATTTATATAGCCGTTTGCAATGTCATGATGTATTTTAAATAAAAGAGCTACAGACAAAGGTATTGATTTTAGAGACTTAACTAAATAAACAGTATGTAAATTCTGTCTTTTTCTATAAAATTGGATCAGAACGCACATATTACACTGTCTTTTTCTAAGGGAATGACAGCTATTGAATTTGGCAGACATTGGAATTTGGTTAAAGAGTTAAAGACCTTTGATCTTTGGTTTACAATTAAATGATACCACTGCAAAAGGACAGTAGCGTAGTGGGGCAGACAGTATTTATGAGGCACAGCTGCAAGCGGGAGGTGTTATTGCTTAGGGCTGCCCGTAAAACAACTCCGGGTCTTGTTAGGCGTTACTGATGTAATGTCATCCCGGAGGATGATAACGAAGATAGGAGTGACCCCGGCCAGGCACCAGGAAGCACTTTGGGTGCCTTTCTTGGGTTTCGGAGAGTCCCCTGGTAACGCTGCCTTTTCCAGCCTGCACGAGGGCACCACGAGCAATGACGTGGTTTCTGGAAAGGCCTTGCCTGGGGAGCGTTTTGGGGAGGCGCCTATGAACAGGGAGGTAAACTTTGGGCTGAATTAGTCTCCGAGCCAAACTGCTCAATGAATCTTCTTCACAACCCCTGCGCGGAGCAGCCCGCTGGCGCCCGGGCCAGTCCTTCTCCCTCCCACCTACCTACGGTGTGTCTCCCAGTTTACAGCCTGAAGAACAGCGACGCTGACCAGCCTTATACAAAAAAAGAGGAAGATTTATTGATAACCTTTCTAACAAAGGGAAGATCATTCCCCAAGTTCCTTATTAATTTATGCTCCTCTGTAATTATCACTTAGAGTAACCGCTGGAGCTCTAATAAATGTATAATGAAAGCAAAAACATAGCATGCTGCAGTGCTTAATCTGAGATTCCATATTTATAATAACAAAATATGCAATTCAAGCCTAGTTCAGGTCTTTCTATCCCAGCCCACCCTCTCTGAGGGCTGGTTCTTTTTTCCCCTTCTTTGTTATGTCATTCTGCAGACAGATCCCAGGCTGTTCCCTGTCACCCACCGGAGCAAACGGCTCAACAGAAAGCACAGTTGGACAGCCCTTAATTAGTGCTACTTGGGATAGTCAGGATGAGAGCCTGTGTCAGCATCTCACTTAGATCCCAATTCGGCGGGGTGCTGAGCGCCCTCGGATGCTGCCGGATCTGCCGGCGGCGCAGGGCAGCCAGGATGCGCTCAGCGCCGGCCACGATCCGGCCCTTCGGCAGCGAGAAGGGAGCACTGAGAACCAGATGACAATTTGAAATGCAGGACACTGGGTCTTTTTCGCTCCCACCTGCAGTAATACAATGCACGCTGCATGACTGGTAATGTTAGGAGAAATGTAGGAAATAATGTTCTTTATGTTAAATGGCCTCAAATTATTCTATTACATTTTACAAAGTATTTATTTCTTTAAGCTAGAACTCTGCAGGTTAGCTGCTCTACCAAAATAGTACTAGCGACGTAAGAATAAACAGATAAATATCAAAATCACTTTTTAGATCGCTAAAAACTCAGAATGGAAGTCAAAATAATATTATTCAGCTATTTGAATATGAAATCCTAGTTTCTAATTCAAAAAGAAAGAGGAACCATGCTAAAGCATTGGATCCCTGATACGTATTAAGAACATACTGTAGTATTCTATAGTAAACAACCAATTATTTGAAAAAGCAGCAAAATTGTATCCCCATTGCATTGACTTGCGACTGGAAGTTTGCCAGCAGATGTTTTCAAGGAATTATGAGAAGGCATCCTGAATTTCACATTTTAACTTTTATTATTTTAACAATTTCACTTTCAGTTCAAATTAGGTGGAAATGTCAGCTTGTTGCCTGAATCAAGTTGCATCAGGCACCGTCATCCAAAATACTATATCACTCACATATTCCTACCCAAACAAATTGTGCTTTCATTTTATTATGATCAACATTACACCCAAACTGGAGCTGATGGCATTTTCTATTGCAAATTTATCATTGTTTATGAAAGATTCATGAACTGAGTTGGGCATCTGCTAATGCCTTCATAATCTGTGAGTAAACTTGAACAGTTCAGATAATTTTCAGCTCAGAATTTCTTCCAAATTATTTGCTTTGAAGGTTCAATATTCATGGTCTGTTGGGGTACGACCAGTCACCTGCATTATTTCTGCTCCCGAATTGGAGGAATCCGATTTTTAAAGCAAAACAGCTAATGATGCCTGGAGCAGTGCAGAATACACACACCCTTTCATTTGTGTGAAATCGTGTAAGATGTTGAGATCCGTGAGCACTTCACAAATACCTTGCACATCTCCACATTCAAACAATTAAAGCCATGATCAGGAGAGAACAAAACAAAAACAAATGGGGGCTTCATTTGTGTGTCATCCTTCTCTCTAATGCTCTACCAGCTACGCTCAGAGTTCAGGCAGTAAACAGGATGATTGATTGTCTTCGATGTACAAGTAGCAAAAACTGGAGATTCAGCTCCTTCTCTCGCTCCATTTTTCTTTTACCGCTACACCATTAGAGCTGGATGCCATCAATTTAAGCAGGTACAGGATCATACCCTAAAAATAACTCGCCTGATCTCTCCATTTCTTGTTAGAGGAGACGGAGTCGGGGGCTTTGGCTACCGTGTAACGTGCCTGTTACCGCTTTCTATTGTACTATCAGTTGTCGAAACACTCCGTTGTTCACCAACCGTCAACGTCACGGGGCACTACATATATTTAGGTGGCATAAACCTCCGCCCGCCCCATCGGAATCGCTGTTGTTTTCATGCAACGCGCATTTTTAGCAGCCGCGCTCCTTTCCAGCGCTGCGCAGAAGCATGGTGGCTTTCAAGGCTGGTGGCAGCGCAGCCTGCTTTATAAGGATGAATGAAGATGAAAAGGAAGACAAATAGAAGTGAATGAGGCACTGCTTTATGTGATTCATGATAGCTTGCAGTAAGCCTGTTAGCCTCCGCCTGGCTCCCTTCTCAGAGAATAATGGATAGTTACAGTGTGTATAGTGACATTGTCAAACCATCAGGAATTGCTGATTATAGTGCTAAATATTGATCTCTGCTTCACATGTGTCAAAATTCTTTCTTCCCTTAATTAGAACTTCCCTAAGCACCATACAAGAACAAACCGAATATATCAGATCTCCGTGAAAGGGAGTGTGATACCAGAATATAATTGTGACCTCTTGTCTTCTTCTTCTCTCTGGAGTTTTGAGATGACTTCAGCTGTCTATCCTGCCCTTCCCAGCACATGTGATAATCATACTCATTTTTCCCAATCTAACCATAGGAAGATTTTTCCAAGGCTGTGCTTTTCATCATTTCAACCCACCGGGGCTGCAGTCAGATGGCAGGGAAACTTAAAGTGCCAGAAGGTGCCTTTTTCTATTTGTTTGTTTCATGGTACACTGCACCAGGCAATGACCTGTGGCAAGAGTGTCACGCAAGACGGAGACAGGTTCACCCAATCAAAGGGAGCTTTAAAATTAACACAGATCCCTTCATTTCTTCATGCGGGATCGGGGAAGGGCAATTTAATGGATGTCATAGTCTTCTGATTATCACCCTGCAATCACTAGCTATAAAAAATTAACTTTTGTTATAATGATTACTCCGCATTATTTATATTAAAAGCACATTTCCTCATCAACGGAGTCATGACAATTAGTACTAATTTTGTATTACTGTTCAATCATCTTTCCTACTCTTTACAGTATTTATAATATAAAATAATGAAAGCCCGTGATGTATGGTTTCAATTTACTCCACAAACTGAGCACTTAAGTCATTTATCTTAGTTTATCTGTAATATACTGGGGCTTGGGGTTTTTTGTATTGTTTTTTTTAAACATGACACAATGGTACATTTACCTTTAGTTTGATGTGCTTGATAAAAATCAATACTTCATTAAAAGATTCCCCAAAAATTGTTCAGACCAATTTGAGCACAGGAGAGGGAGTGGGGAAGAAGGAAGGTGCTTGTATTTAAACCACTAACATTTGTGTAATCGCGTATACGCTGTGCTATCCGCTGCCAGCTTATAAAACAACAGGGATAAAGGCGTGCAATTTGTGGAAATCGTGAAGGCGGCCAAGGGAGGAGAGCGGCCCCGTTCTCTCTCTGCTCGCTGGGACGCCGAAGAAATAACAGTGAAGTATAGAAGGGAGTTACTCCCCAGTATGAAAGTCCTGGGGAAGTGCCGCAACAAGTGGTTGGCTTTGACCACTCTCACCCTCGCCTCCAGCTCAGGGCGCAACAGCCAAAAAATTACCAATAAGTCTAATTTCCAGTTGCTCTATTTTCACCTTCTTAACGAAGCCACCCCTTACTATCAAGGCACTACCCTGTCTTTAATTTGGGATGACCTCCCTCAGCAGAGTGACAACAACCAGCTTACCACAGCAGCCCGGAGCTGGAGGTCCCGAATGATGAACGGCCAGAGCAGGCCCCAGGGAGGAGACGGAGGTTTGGGGGGCATGCGGGGAACGCCGCGCTTCCCCTGCGATGCTGGGAGAGCGTCACACCTCCACCCGATTGCGTGGGCAACGCTAGCGCGGAAACGCTTCAGGGTTTATCGGCATTGTTGGGTTACTTGATTTTACTCTGATTTCAGCGTGTTCAAAAAAAAAACAAAAAAAAAAAGAGCCCGCACTCACCGCGCTGCTCAGCCCTTGCACCCACCAAATGCGCTGCCTTTCCCACCGCGGTGCGAGCATTCCCCGCGCAATCCCCCAGCCCGTCCTGGGCGGTGGGCGACGGTTAGCGTCCCCGTTCTGCGGCAAGGGAGGCAGTCACGAAGACGGTCGCTTTGCTACGGCAGCTCATGCAGGAAATCATTGTCAGGTAGCATCAGATCTCCGATTCCCAAGCTCCTCCTCTTTGCTCAGTCCAGCAGCCGATGTTGATCAGCAAGACAAGCCCTAGAAGTACACCGAGCACAGCAACATGCTGCGACTACACCCCACCATAAAGAGCCAGCCCTGCTTCGTGATCTACCTTGTAAGCTCAAATAGCTATTACTAAAAAGACAACTGATGCTTATGGATGTCTGTTGTGTCCTTAGAAAAGGAACATGGAAAGTATCTATTACTAACCAGCTGCTAAGTATCGAAGCACACTATTTTTTAATTCAAATTCATGCTTATGAATGTCTATTTTTGTTTGTCACCTTTTTGCGATAAGGAGTGATGAGAATTTGGATCTGCTCCGTACAAGTCCCAGTCGTAACGAACAACGACACAAAACCAGGCCAAGTCTCTGCCCTTCCGCTGGCAAACCAGCCGGTGTGCGATCCTCTTTTATACAAAGGGTGTTTTACACTTGTATGGTCTCAGAATAGGCATACAAAAAAGCTTTATAAAGGCATGCTTATCATATAATTTACACTCATTTTGAGGGCCCATTATGCTTCTAAACCAACAGAAATACGTTTTATCAGGTAAACAGGAGTTAGTGCTTTTGCTCACGTAAAGACCGTTGACCTGGTTCCTAGAGCTGAGGTCCTCCATACATCGACTAAGAGGGAAATACGCGTTGCTGGTGACGAGGCAGAACAACACACAGTGCTTAAGCTTTTAAAAATATTGCACCTGCAGATCACCAGAGCCCTGGAAGAAAACATATCATTCCTTTATCCATAGCGCATATTTAGAGTAATTCAGGGGAGGCAAATATGATCTGATCAATAAAGGAGCTTCTTGTCTTCCCCACTTACGTCCTTCTCATGAATCTTAACCAAGAGAAATAATAATAAGTGACAGAGAAGGTTTATAGTACTTTAAATAAGCGAGTGAGCCTCCTAAAGCTATGAGCAACATTCTCTGGATATCAAAAATAATAACTGGTTTTGCAGCAGTGCAGCATGGAAACACAAGGGTATAAGATATACTGTACTTTAAGCTCTGTTTGATGAATCTGAGCACAGTTCCTGGGGGATAGATTACTTTAAACCATGCTCTTTTACTTTCTAATCCTGACTTGATTTGATTTGTACTTTAATACAGCTGCCTGGCAATTCAACAGCAAATAGAGACTATTTATGTAATCATATTGTAAGTAGTGGGACAAGAGGAAACTCTCTAGAACCTTTTTGGAAAATAGTTTGTTGTACTTTTTTATTTATTGAACAGCAGGGCTTCGGGCTTTTCAGTGCTCATTATAATTGGTTTTCTGCTTGAACTTTCAAAAACTGTCATGTCAATACTCAAACAGAATTTTTTTGCTTACTATATGGCTGTGGGCTCTATTTTCTCATGTGCTACTTGACAAAGTTCTTGTAATATCTTAGAGGCAAGTTCTAGAGTTTTGGTTGCTATTTAAGAAACTGGAAGGCAGAGTTATTTTATCTTCTCCATTGTTCTTGTTCACTTTCCCATAATTCTCTGCTGCGATTTGTTGGGATTTAGCAAACTGAAGAGGAAGTTGTCGGCCTGCCTCATGCTAAATATTAGCTCTGGAAGCCATGCTATACCAGCGGTGTGGTTTCTGCTATTAAAAATGAATATATGACTCACCGCTGAATATGTAACTTTGAAGAACAAATATTCCCAGTGCAAACAGGGACGAAATTCAGGGAACCACGAGAAAATCTATAGGGCATCCATTAAAGCCCCACTGGCTAATTTCAGGTATCTCCTTGTATTCCCCGTTTCCGTCATCAGAAGCGGGGTCCTGCCAACACGCCGCCCCACTTCTCCAGCACCGGGAAACAGGGTGAATCCCAGTGGAGGGGCTGGCTTCTTCCAGCTGCCCGGGCTGGAGCCGCTCCGCTCCTCAGCGCCCAGTCCTCTCCCAAAACAGTTTCCAGAAACATCAATATTTATATTCCTGAAGAACTTTGCCTCGCCTGTCCATTTGTAAACGGTCTGTAAAATTATTGTAATAATTTTCTATGAAGTTACAAAAACTGGAGAATAAAAAATTAAAAGAAGAGGTTAGTGCCTTGTACTCCAGAAAAATCCAGTTTGTAAGCAGTGGAAAAGGCTGTCATCTGCTGTGCTTCCCTAGGCAGATACTCTAATGTCTGGTTACGCAGTGCTAAAATGATGGCATGGAAAATAAAATTTTGACTATTTTAGTACTTAAAGAAAGAAGAACTTTTCTATTTGCAGTAAGTTACTGGATTTTATTTTTTTTAAAAAACTTGGTCAAGCTACTGTATACATAAGAAAATTAAAACAGAAATACAGCCTAAAAGCTGTTGTTCTTTTGATACTGATATTGCTAGCTAAACAGTAAGAAAAGAAGAGGAGATCTCTCTTCTTAAAGCTAGATAATGGCAAAGCTTCATTTCAGAGTAAGTGTTTTCAGTATTTAAGGTAGCTGGAAAAATGGGTTTCAGTCACATCATATACCTACACCGTAACACGGGCTGTACTAAAGATGCAGGAGTTTACAGGATACAAGCTTAGCCTGAATGAAGAACAGTGAATGGAAATGTACAGATAAGTAGGGTTATATATAATTGAAAATTTGCTTGCTTGAACAGCGTTGTGACTAAATAAATAAGTATCGTTATTAAAATACAGCGAGCAAAATTCTGCTATTAACTCATGCCGATATGCAAAAGGAAAAAACAGATTTTTGTTCTTTATAAACTCGTATTAGATTACGAATGAATGACAAACTATATGCTTAGAACGCCGTACATTTTTTCAAGTATTTAACATTGCTAATAGAAGAAAGCAAGCTATGAAATATTTTACGTATATATAGCCAATTCCATGGAAATTCAGTGAATGGGAGAAAAAAAGCCTCATATAACAGAAAATGCTATTTGAAACAATAATACAATATGCAGCACATATTAAAATCTGTTATTTCTGTCAAATATTTAGTCAGCATGGATGTGTAAACATATGCAACTGTGTGGGTTTATGTTAACCAAAATCTGACACATACTGTTGGACTCTGGAAATACAAGGGGGAAATTCTATAGCATAATTTCAGAGACCAAAATTCATATAAAATTAATATTTAAACTTGAAGCAAACACGCATGGAAATGCTGTTAATAATAGGCTGAATAATACCCTCAAAGCTTTTTTTTTTTTAAATTACTGTGCATTTCATATTAAAAAGACATTCAACATAGAGTTCTCACTACAGAATTTATATTTGCTTTTTCATTTTCTTATTAATTCGTGTTTTCTCTATGCTTGACTTATGAAATACTAATACTGCAACCCATTTTTAAAAGAAAACCTATTCAGTCGATTAAAAAAATAACTGAAAATACAGTTTGTAATTTTTTGCAGCATTTCCAGAGACAATAGAGGGTCAATAGTTTGGCAGAATCAAGAGAGATCATGGTTGATCCAGCACGTGTGATAAGGGCGTGCTGAAAAAGGAAAGCACAGATGATATTGCAGTTTTGGTTCCTAAAACTATATCAAGGCTACTCTTTTAGTCAACTTGGAAATTTATATACTATACACTAACCCTCCTTTAATATCCTCTCTCTCTTTCCTCTGGGCATTTATTGCTGTTCTTTCTAGTTCAGTAACCAGTGAGCAGAAGGTTCATTAAAACTAATTGAATTGGAAACTTGTCTGCCCTGGGAAATGTTAACTCTTTGTTGTTATCTCTAGGAAATTCCTTTTGTTATTTCCCTTTGAATTATATTATTAGGCTTTAATGTGGCAAACACCGCCTTGAAAATATTTTCGTTTCGCAGCCTGTCTCGACAGCAACTTTAGGAAGGCTCCCCTGCCCCTCGCTTTGTCCCAGCGGAGAGCAATATTCCGCGTGGGTGAACCCGAGCGTGGTGCTCACCGCAGCCGCCACGCCGCCGGTTTAACTCCTGGCGCTCGCGAGAAATAAAGCGTCTCGCAGGCGCCTACCACGGCTCCTTCCAAAATGGTAAAACAAGCAGCAGAACTACAGGTTTAGGAATCCTGGCTGCTCCGATGGAGATTATCGTGGCACGACGAGCCCCGAGTGGATGCGGCATTAAATACGAGGGACTAAATGTTGCAGGGAAACGACGGGGTGATTAGCCGCATGGTGTAGTGAATCTTATTTTAACTTCCTTCTTTTAGTCATTTGTGAGCAATACTTACCAAACAGATAAGGAAATAGTTTCAGGACAGTGTTTCGTCGAGCTCTTTGTAGCTTGAAAATATTGATGAAATAAAACACTTGATAATAGTCACAGTGGTAGATTTTTGACAGCTTTAAAAATCAATTGAAAATAACAGGCAACCCACTGTTGCTAATAAAAGTAAATATTTATGACTGATTTGACTGAGCTTCAATACCAGTCAATCACTTTCTAAAGGATCTTTGCAATTCATTAACCTCCTTTTACTGGTCTTGTCCCTGTTGGTATTAGCCATTAAAAGGGAATAAGGGAGGGGGGCTTGATTTTTCTGTTCTCATCATTCATAGCTTATTTGTTCATTCCCTCCATTCCCATACGTTGCTGTTAAATTGATTGTCTGTTTAGTCATATGAATGATAAAGTAGCTCTGCCAGGAAGAATGAAAGCATCCATTAATTTCTGAGAAGGGTGGGTTTCTTTGATTCAGCCTCAATCTAAACCAAAACTACTGCCATAGTTTCCTACAACATCAGTAACTAAATTTAGACCATAACATATTGCTGATAATAAGTGCCATAATTCTCCTCACAAACTTTTCGATGTCAAAACTTCAGGGAAAATTATATTTATTAATACCTATTAAAGACTGTTGTTATCAGTCTGGTATCCTTAATCTGTAACATGACGCAGCAGGAAAAAAGACAGCTATCTTAACTTTGTAATTTAAATATGATTTCTAAAAAACAATGTTTGTGTGCTACAACGGAAGAAGAATATACACAGTTGTTCCTTTAAATAATAACGATGATGACGGTAGGTCTGACTTACCAACCTATAGGAATTCCATGGTTTTTTGGGCTTTTTGAAACTGATGAACTACAGCATTATTCTAAACATAGCGTTCAAACAGAAGAATGATACAGTACCTTGTCCCTTTAAAATATCCCCAAGAGATATCAGAGACTGTCTATATAGGCAGAATATTTTCCTTACACTGGCAACCTCAGTGTTGTAGCCAAAAGGACTTCTAATTGCACACAACTTGCTTTGTTATTGAAGGACTCGCTGTAGAGACAGAAAGAATCTGTAGGATCTAAATTCAAGTCAACTCGGGGGCAACTTTGTATTACACATGCCCTCTAGGAAACACTTTCTTCTTCTTAACGCTTGTCCTATAATCAGAGTATAACAATGAAGAAAGCCTGCCCCACACCACAGTAATTCTTGACAGCTATATCTTTTAACATGATGTAAAGATGCATATGATCTAATTGTTTTCACCAAAACCACCAGTTTCCTCTGCTTTCTTTTTCAGAGCGCCGCACAGAGCACTTTTACAACAGAATACTGTGAAAGAGAAGCATTGTCCAACCTGTGAGGCCACTGAAGGCAGGGGCTTGCTTTGGTGCCCCTGCCCAAAACCCACACAGCCACCGTACCTTCTACGGCGCCTGTTAAATACCCGGGTTCTGGCCCAGTCTGTGCGTGGTGGGACCAGCGCAGCCCTGCCGCCACCAGTCCGAATAGACCGTGTTCACTCAGAGCAGGGACCATCAGCCGTCCTCCTCTCTGAGCATCACAGCGGTGAGGCTGTGTCTTCATCTGGTCCGGAGGTGCAGCAGGATTAATAATGCATCTTTTGCTCTTAACAGCTCTGAGGCGAATCTCCATTGTCAAGAGTTTGGGCTGCTGCATAATAAACCCTGGAGAAGAGAAAATGCCGGCAGAGGTTGGGGCATCCGGAAGGTAGGAAAGTTGGATGTCCGTGAAACAAAGCAACGCTATCCTTGGAGAACTCTCCTGCTCTGCAAAGCAGTGTTAGGTGAAAGGGGTTTGTCTGCATTTACCTGTTTGCTGACCATGCTCTAGAGTATCCATTGCAACAGCACAGGAGCAGCCACAAGCCCCGTCCTTCAGGATGGCGAGGGGAAAACTTAATTAATGTTACAAATAACTTCACAGCTTAAACAGCTTTGGGAGTAGCACAGGTAAGTCAGAGTCAGAAGCAAATCTTTCACTTCCATCTCTACTTCACACCTTAGCTACAGGTCCCCTCTCAAACCTCATTCTGCTGCCTTTTCAGGGGCAAGAAAGGGACTTGCTGAGGGACCAGCTGAGAGCAGGGTAAAAGCGTCCCTAACGCACTGCGCTTACTGCTCCCCTTGAAACAACCGGCGTCCAGGCAGGGCACGGCAGGAGGAAGGACGCCCAGGGCTTTCCATTGCTCTGGGCACGTCTAATCCCGGGTTTAGCACACCGGCACATAACTCTTTCAGATAAGGTCCTTGCAGTAGTCGCTCGTCCTGTTGTCACCTTCAGACTGGGGTACTGCAAGGGGCTGCAGCACGGGGCTGTGCCAGAAGGTCACCCGCTCTCCATCTGGTGCGGAACGGGGCAGTGGGATTATTTAATGCCGTCAGCTGAAGACAATATATCTTTATATCGCTATGGTATAGGTAGAGGTAGAGGCCGTATTAATTCCTCATTCACCACCAGGACCAATTCAAGATGATGATTAGAGTAACAGATGAATTATTTGCGGTGAAAATATTTTGACAAACATACCACCCTTTTCTGCTTATGAATTATCCCTATACAAACTTCTGTTGATACTAATTTATTACATTCATTTATAAGTTACTCTGATTTATTCAACGACTCACTTACAATATCAAGGATAACTAAAGATTGCCCATGGACTGTTCTCGAGCCTGTTGGCTTAAGCATTTATTTTTCTGTCTGATTAGTCATTTCAGTCACACGATGTTGTTTCTAGTCATGGATAGCTACCCCACAAATTCAGAAAGGCTTGTATCCCCAGCTGAGGGAACTCAGACCAGATGTAAATGCCTTAAAACTTTTGGCAGGGAATTTTCAATTAAAGAACCTTCAGTCTGGATTTTTTTTCCCTGACAATGCAGCCCAGGTTGAGTTTCAGAGAGTGAGGCAAGACTTCACTTCTGCAAGGTTTCACATAATGTAGAGTTGAGAATGTCCTTTCATCTGCTAGTCAAGGTATTCATTTGCTGCAGATTTCATTATTTAAGGTCACTTTGCTCCAAGATTCAGCCTAAATTTTCCTAAGAAGGGCAAGGTTTATGAACAGCAAAACAGCTGCTACTGAATCTTAAAAGACAAGTTCTCAAGCTTTCCTTCTAGGGTTCATCGTCACCACTTGTTCAACGTGATGCTGCGGTACCATGTTATGTGATGACTCTACCGATTTCAGTTCAGAAGCGGTGTCATGCCTGCTGCCTGCACACCGGGCTTCCACCAGTTTGTAAGTCGCGGCTGTAGCGACGTGGGCTGTTGAGAAAGCAGCTCTGAACCCATCTAACTCAGCTTCCCTGTAAAGTTTACAGGGAGAGACAGGATCTACGTGAGGTTAGACAATGTAAATTCTATTTAGGTGGCAACTCAGACAATAAGATAAAGATCATAAAATCCATTTTATCATCCTCTTTCTTTGAGGATGAATGAAATCCTCTTTCCCTGTTTGCAGAGTTCAAGAAAGCCATATGAAACCAATAGACAGAGATGCACACAAAATGGGACGGAAGGACATTAACACGTATTTCTCTTGTCGCAACGCCTATCCTGTTGACTTTGTCCCAGCTGTTATTCAGATCCAGCACGGAAAAACATAAGCCTGATGATAGTAACCCCACGGAAGCTCCCGTGCTTGCTTTCCCCGCACGGCAAGGGCAGCAAAGGCGCGGTGCTCCGGCCCTCGGCACGCAGCAGCAGCGCGACTCCGAGCCCCCAGAGCCCCGGGCTGCTGGCACGGGCCCCCGCCCGCCGTGCTCCCCAGCCTTGCTTCGAGGGGAGTGCTGAACTCCTGCAATCCAACCTTAATTTTCCTGCAGAAGTTGCATTTGCAACTTTTCTCCATGACAGCGACTGTTACGGAGCATTTTAAAAATAGTCCGTATAACTTGAGTTTGGTTTCATGGTTAATGATCCATATGTTTAACCTATTTCAGGACATCTATATCTAAAGAAAATGCATGGGAACCAGGCATTCAGACACTCTTACCCTTCAGTAAAAGTTCTGCTGACTGCAAGGGGCTCTTAACTTGATTTCTTGTAGACAAATACAGAACATATTTACAGCTGCCAATGACAGATGTTCAGTGCAAATATTATTCCAGCAGAGTTTTTAATCAGATGGTGTAATGCATGATAGTGTCATTTTTAAAAAAAAAGTATGAATACAGTGAAAAAATTACCATTTGAAAGGCAAAATTATTTTTGCAGAATTCATCATGAACTAATTTTTCTCATCAGCAAAATGATGCCACAAGCTACACAAAACTTATTTCTCAGTTGTAAGAAACCGAATAACTAAAAATTACATACATGTTCACCTTTATGTTCAGGTGCAGAGGAGTCCCACACACTGTGACCTGTATTTGTTCAGCACCATGGAAACCATTTCACTCCATTATCCAAACATTATTTACATAAAACCGAGGGGGAAAAGGTAAGAGAAAATAAAAGTGACACAGGCAGAAATAATGACAGCGATCGGATTCATGGTGGAGAAGTGGGCAAGGAACCAAGAGGGCTTTAATGAAATTTACATTCACTGAGGGGAGCGGTTTATGAGGAGCTGATTGCATCAAAATGAGATAAAAGGAAAAGTCAAGCTTACGTGAAGTAAGCTTTTCTCCTTCCTGCACTAGCACTTGTACAACTACTTTATCAGAGTGATAAATCTTACTTAAACAGAGCAGGGGAAACTTGGCAGGAGAGACACAGCGGTACAACAGGTAAACGAGCAGAAACTTGGTGATCACACCGTACTTGTAATAGGCAATCAAACGGCGGTCTAAAAGCGAGATACACGCCTCTCTGTGACGGGGAGCGACACTTTCTGCTGAAGGCTGCAAACAGCTACTCGACAATCATGTGCTGGTTCAAATATTTCAAGATTGCTGCTTTGGGACTGCTCCTTAGCGTCACCCTGCCACTGCTGGCAGTGACTTCTTCGGTACTGAACACGCAACAGCAAAACATTTCGCTAAAATATGTTTCCTTTATAACCTGCTGAAGTTTTCCAAATGTTATTCCCTCTCTAAAGGGAAAAAACATCCAGGACAATCAGAAAATCAAGAGAAATATTAAGAAAAGCTGAATTTAGCACAGACGCTTCCCTGTTCGTTCAGCTCATGAAGCCACCGAAGCCAAGAATTCTGCAAACAGAGGAAGGGAAAAAACAAGCAAACTGAGAACCTCCTCATCCAGTTTTTCTGCCTCGGGCTGAGTAAGATACACCTCAACTGCAACTGCCAGCCTCTCCCAGGACGGCAGCTCCAACCATGACATCAGCAACCCTGTCCGTGGCCAGAACACATGCACCGACCGACTTCTCATGTAATGACTTCCAAAACAATTTACAACTGAGTGTTGGAATACTGAGTGTTTAATGTCACTTAATTAAAAGAATTTCATTTTAATGCCTTTTGCACATTTAGAGCCAATTAATGCAAGGTACTAAGTACTCTTAAATCACATTTCAGCCAAGACGAGCTAAGGATGATCAACCGTTCACAAGATGAACGTTTTCTGATTTGACAAAGGACGGGAATTCCCAGCTGAGATCTTGAAGTGCTCTTCCAAGTGTCCTTCTTCGAGATGGGAAGTCAGAGAGAAGCAGAAGAATTGAAGGCTTCCTCTATCAACAGCACCTGCAGAACGTGGCAGCGCAGCCACTGCTACCCCAGAACACACGGAAGAAAACTTCAGTGCTCTGTTATAGTCAGTTGTGGGCAGATCTCACCCCTAATTTCAACTGAACACACAATCCTCTTCTTCCTCTATCGTGTCTTACCGTTAGAGGTTTCAGAGCACTGTGATGTTGAACGTGCTACTAACCATATGTCCTATTCCCATCTTACTCATGGCTACGTAATAAGCAAGTAAAATGATTTTATGTGTACAATGCATATATCAGTGTGTGGTTTTCAATGATTTTGAAGGAAAGGGACCACAGATACTTAAAATAATTTAGATATTAAACGGTTCTAAATTTTTTATTTTAAGATAACACCTCTCCGTACCATGCCTCCTCTTTCCTGACTAGTTCAACCGAAGTACTTAATAGCAAGGGAGAAAAACCTGACCTGCATTGGAATTCCACCACTGGAAGATGTTAAAAAGAATTACAACAAAAAAAATGCTGTACCATTAGCTTTCTGTGGAAAAATAAGTGGTATCTTTCACGCATTATAGCAGGAAATATAAATAGCCACCAATACACTGTCTCCATATGTTAGACTGAACAACCATTCTGAAATACTGGTCCCAAAAATTCCTGGCTGCTCTAAACAACACGGACCTAGTACAAACCTATGTTTCTGTTGATCAGCTAACTCCAAACGGAAGGACCAGGCTGTATGAGAAGATCCTTTTCCCCACTATCCCTCATTTAACTTGACTATGTGACAAACTGATGCTCGCGTGTTTTTTTAACTAGTTCTTGCCTTTCAGTACGTGAAAACAGAAGAGCATCGTAGGCGGCATAAGGTATGATTTGCTACAGATGCAAACATTGAAGATCTCCTCATTTTCACTGTTTATAAGCCCTTATCATCCTTTTGACGTCACTGGATTCACTCCCGATTGACAGAGACATGCAAGAACAAAGGATGTTTCACAGAAAAAAGGGCAGCAGGGAGGAAAAGCAGCAGAAGCAATGAGACCAAGACGTATGCCAAAAAAATACCACCATGACGCAAAGCCATGTCTGCTGGTTTACAGATCACTGGACACTAAAGGTGGCAGAGTAAAGGAAAGAAGTCATCAGCTGACTGCGAAAACTGGAAGTTAAAAATACACCAGCAGCTACATGAACACTGGGAAGGAGACCAAATACATCACAAAACGGATACCACTGAATATATGCAAGCATAACACTTTTATTGAAAAGTCATAAAACTTGGTATTTTATCATGAAGAATCCCTTCTAATTCCAGCAGGATGCACAGAGCTAGAAGGGCAGGCTTACCCGTTGTTGAAATACTCTTAAACCCAGCTTGTCTCCTTCATTTAGGACTACTCAAGCTCTCATGCAGATTCCTCTGGGTAAGTCTCACCAGGTGCAATTTCACAGCTGATCTCTGCTCCGGTTCAGCGATGCAGTATCATCTCCTTCCTTTTGAGGAATTCTAACTTTGATCTCTTTTCTCTACAGCTTTTCTTTTCATGTGTCAGCTTACATGAGGAGCATGCACCCCAACAGGAAAATGCTTACCAGTCTTCACTGGTATGTATCTGAATGTATCCCATAATTGCAGGCGTCCTAAATTATGTTAACTAGCCTGAGCTAAAAAAATATGGGCTTTCCAAAACATACTGCTGTATGTAATAATTAATAACCATCAACTAAAACATAGCGTAACAGCTGGTTTTTGGTTGTTCTGTGGTTTGTTTTTTAATTTTTATTTTAAAAGAAATCTTCGATGTAATTAAAAAAAAAAGACCCTTCTCACTCTTAAGTTGAGGAGGAGCAAGACTGATGTTTTCAGCAAGGCAGACTCTACCCATTTGGTTATTCGCCTTCCAGGAAGAAAAAAGGCAAACTAAGTATATGCAAAAAAATCTCTAAAAAGGAGATGGCATAGGAAAGATACCATAACATGTGCTTTCGCTCCACTCAGAAAGTTGTTGAGCAGAGACTCACTGCAGTGCCTTCACTGTGAAGGGATCGGTGCATCCGAGCAGGCCCTTTCTCCACAGCCACGGCTTTTTGTTTTACGAGATCTCAGTGAATACTTCCACATCTTCTCTGAAAGTTCCAATCAATACAAAAAATGAACCACACTTTGTAAACACTGTGATCACATCAATTGCTATTGTATTTGTAATTACGTTCATTTATCAAATGTGCTACTAGGATGATCATAATAATCTCAACATATCCATAAAAACTATCTAACTAACATTATTTCAAGGTGTGCACACATCCCCAAGTCATGAATCATCCATCCTATGTTATGAATTTACGACCAGAAGTTACAGGCATGTATTTGTGAAAAAGAAACTTGCCTCTCAAATATTTAGAGACCTTATTTTCACGAAATATCATCTTCCCGGGCTCATTCAGCCTCCATAAAATGAAAATCTCAGGCAAAGCCTTTAATACTCACCCACCTGTGATACTGATGGGTAAACAAGAAAAAAGAAAGAGAAAAAAAAAAAGAAAGATTCAAAACTCTTAATTTCACCTTTATAAGAGCATATTTTGTTCCTGAAACACTGACAACAGAGGGTACGGCTGACCAAGCAGAAAGTCGAGAACAACAGTAGTACAAAGAATATCACTATTGATTAAACGCACCTCACAAATACTGCACTGATATCTGCTTATTTTGAGAAAGCGGGAGGTGACAGACATCCGATTCTTGAATACAGCACAGAACAAGAACAGTGGATAGGAACTCTTTTTCCATTCCCCAGCAATCCCCTAACCTGATGTAATCTACGTTGCTCACTAAACCTTCAGGCAGCTGCCGAATGCACGTATTAAAAAAGAGGTTTATACAAAGTATACCTTGGGTGTGCACTAGTTAAGTGAATGGGAAAAAGAACAAAAGTAAGAGAAGACAAACACAGTCCTTTAAGAATCTACTTTCTATTGTCAACCCAAGACTTGTTTTCCATTTCTGTGCTCTTACCCTACACGCATCCAAATGACACACTCTGTTGCTCACACTAAGACAAATCCCTGAGCAGATGCAACGGAAGAACCACCCAACCGGTCAGCAAAGGGTGTATATTAGAAAGATTAAAGATTAATCAGCATTTATCAAGAATTTTAACAATTCTGCTGCTTGTCAGTTGCTTCCAGAGCGCTAATATCACAAAGAGCAGTGACATGCAAAGGCTGGTCTCACCTCTGAGCCTAATACAATAAAAGATATCTGTGGTCCCAAAGAGTGGAAGACTTCAAATTTTGGGTTGGACAGAGAAGAGAATTGAAGACGAGACCTGTCCAGTTCTGGATTCTCCAATGCCATCTACTCACCGAAGGGAGGTGCATCACAGCTCTGCGTCAGTAAAACCCCGCCGCAAGCCAGCCACATTCGCCCAACGAGTCAGGAGGCCTCTGAGCAATGTGGTATGTTTTAAAGGTGTGCTTAAAAGTCTAGAGCAATTCTTTTATCCCTAAAAGCATCAGACAGCTTTTCGACACCAAGCTGATGTACACTTTTCGGCTATTTTGCTTCCCAATGGTAGACCTGTATTTTTAAGACAATGTAATTCTGATCCTATTTCCCACTCAGGCACTAATGCTGTGGGGCAGGGTGATCTACAAAGCCACACGGAAGCTGTTGGAAGAAAAATGTAACCCATTAAGAATAGCATGAACCAGTCATGGGGCACTTGCTCACCCAGCGTAATGCCGAACACAGACAGACGTTCAATAACATGACGTGGAGTGCACCGGCAGAGTTGTTCTGCACCTAACACGTATGAAATCACTTTATTTAAAAAATGGTATAGATTAAGTCACATATAGGGAAGGAGCATTATAACGTGCTTGAGGGCTAGTATGAGATTTAACTGTTGCACAATGCGGCGTGCACATCATTATAGGAAAACAGGAATCAAAACCTGTATCAGTGCCTGCAAATTGAAGTTGCTCTTCCCACTCCTCAATGCACTGGTGCAAACAGGCTGCTGCTTGCCACCCCCTGGGCCACCACCTGCCCATATGGATCTTCCTCCCGGTCCCTCCGTTTGCGCTCAGGGAGCAGCAGGGACATCGACAGGCAGGACTCCCATCAAAGATTTCACATGGGTGGAGGTGCCTGGTTGCTCATAGTTACAAGGCTGCAGCCCAAGGAAAAAAAAAAAGGTTTCTCTGGCATGATACGGAGGCCATAAACATTAAGATTTCGATCATTCATAGGTATTTCTAGAGCAGACACCCTTAACCACTACCAGGTGACACTGCGTGCATCCAACGGGATGCGCTCCGAGCCAGACTCTGACCCCCTATATTCGGTGTTACGTTCCCCTCATGCCACAAGATGTTCTACTGATTTTATAGGAGATTTCTAAATGATGATGATGCCAAGAACAAGTGAAAGTATGAGAACCTGGCCCTGTAAATCTTACCTTTATTTATTTTACTGAATTCTTATATGCAAGGCTTGCCTAATTCCTTTAGCACATACCTCTGGGAAAATAACATGTGAAATATTGAGTTTCACTCTTGAACACGAATCTGTCCTAGAAGTTCTTGAAAAGCTCTGATCCCGACTTCTGCCTTTTTCCTTGCATGGACAGTAACGCTGGTTGTGATGATCCCAAGCCCACTGAAGTCAATGGAGACTTTTTTCCCTCCTGTGAATGGATTTGGGATTATGTCCTACAGGAGCACAAAGTGTTGAGTCAAGACCTAAACCACAAGCTCATTACAGACAATTTTATCTGTGGTTACAGAACAGGCCTGTAATCTTTATTTACATATTTGGTTTTGAAACAAAGGAATGTTGGTAAATCAGATCAATAAATAATTCCTAGAACTACAGGATAGCCCTAAAAATACAGCATTTCCACTATTTTTTAAATCATGATAGTCTCCTACTCAAATTTTATCAAGACTCAACAAAGGTATAGAAGACATTAATAAGTGACATTACTAATAGATAAAAATCATAATTTATAAAAATCCACTAAAAGAGGATTGGCAGTATAATCTCAGTTATGATGATTGATTTGTTAGTTAAATCTGTGTTTATAATCAATTGCCCTCCAGATAAATAGGTGGTTTAGCCTGGGTGGTACATCAGATCACTAACGAAAGATCTAGGGTAATCCCTGAACAATTATGTAGTCCTGTGCTTACAAAACAGCCTCATATACTGAATCCATTAACAAAATTTAGGTATTTAAGCACTGTCTTTTGGATGTCCTAGAATATTAATTATACCTGATATATAAAACGTATTTAATTACAGTGAAACGTGAATCTGGATGAACTAGCTACACACATAAAAAATTACACACATCCTTTTCTCTGTTATGAACAATTTAGCATCAGCTCTGAAGCATGAGCTTTGTAACGGAGAAGATCTTTGTAGTGACAAATCAGCTGTGAAGGGACTTCAGAAGAAACGTAGAGGACAGAGCATCGGAGACCTCTTTGGCAAGTGCTCCACAGCCCTGGGACATTGCCAGAAGCAACCTCTACCATCGCACCCGTGTGCGACCAAGACCATCAACACGTCCCAGGCAGAGCCATGGCAGCGTATGCACCAGTGTGAAACGATTGAAATGATTCCCAGCCCAAAGAGGTTTCAAAGGGATATGTAGCATTTCCACTACTAACGCCCATGGAAATCCACACGCTTTCAACATGCTTTTCTTGTGAGCAAGTTAGTGTGAAAGTTCTTGGACATGGTAAATCCCTTCAAAAGAACAGAAGACTGAGAAATGTTTATAAACGTCTGCTTCCTTCAGCTACTTCTGATCATTTCCAGCCATCAGACTGAGATACAAAAGTGAACGGTTATCCATCTTTTGACCAATGTCCCAAACTTTTCACCTTTCTGCCACCGCTGGCAACTGACACTGAAAATCTATTCAGTGTATCTTTACTGCATCCTCCTTAAGCAGCAAAAGGAGCTCAAAGTATTGGGTTTAAACAATGCAGATTTCCCAAAATGGAAAACTAAATCTCAGACACATCTCCCTCATTCCTCGTTTTGAAAGGAAATTAATTTCCATGCAGTTTACTATGTTGGGAAACTTCTGGACAAATCCTTTAAACCAGAGGCCCCGTTTCTGTGTGGTTATTAAGGGTCAGATTTTCTCACCTCCCCTCTGGAATACATTTACCAAGCAAAATCCCAATTTACTGCCTCTGCCTCGGTGGTGCACAGTGATCCCAAACTACAGCAGCGTTAACTGAGAGGATCATGAGACTATGAACTGAAAAGGTGAATTAAACAAGCAATTAATTGGGATGATTCTGAGCCCCAAACCCTTGAAATAATGGCTTCAGAAGAACTGGTAAAGTACTGCTAGTAAATAAATGTTTCCGCAGCTGAATCACAATGGCGCTCGGTCTTAGGGGACCTGGGAAGACAAGTTACGTACAATGAATAACCCAAGTTTTCAGGTTCACATAGCGTATATACGTTAGGCTTGAGCAGTGAAGGATTTTGCCTGCATATGGAAATAACTGGCATCAGGAAACACCACAGTCCCCCCAGTCACAGACAAACTGTTTGCTCAGTCTTTGGGCAAACTAGCTCTAGAAAACTGAAGGTAATTTTTATTTCATTTCTCACCCTAATGCTAAGTTTATTAGGTTTTTGTGTTTGTTTGTTTGTTTGTTATTATTGTGGGGGTTTTTTACATTACACTTTAAAAATATACATACCTTAAATAGCCCAAAGTATCATATATAAAGCAATTATCTGTTCTGGTTAAATGTATTTTTAAAACATTCCGCTAAATAACCTTGCCGCTACAGATGGATATATATCTCTGTTGAGTGTGGACGACATGCAATTGTTCTGCAGCTCCACTGCTGTGTTCCTGAAACTCGTGAGATCAAAACAAACAATCTAATAGGACTCGCTTGGCTGCATCACAGTTGTTTAAAAAATGGCCTGTATATTACTGGTACATAAAAATCAGGCAGCTGGGCATCACATGTGATCCCGGAGCAGAGTACAAAGGCAAGGGAGACACAGCATATATATATTGTAATAGAGCATAATCACCACGTCACATCGTATTTCTGAATAAAATAACACATCAACATTTTTCTGCATTCTTAGACATACCCTTAGCTTCGAATTTCAAAAACGAAATGAGCTTCACAGCAGCTTGTGCCTGTGTGCCCGTACCACGTCACTTCGTAAGCCCCGGCCACCTGTGTTCCACACGCAGCACCTACGAGCACGGACACACACACGCATGTGCACGCACGAAAAGCAGCGGCGCGTTCCACGCTGGGAATATCCCGGCACGGACAAGGTCACCCGCTCCTCCCCGGTGCACGTTCCCGCTGCGCAGCACCCACCCCTCGCTCTGCACCCCAGCTGCCCCGCGGTGCAGAGGCCCGGCCCTGGGTGCAGGGACACCCACTCCCTGGGCAATGGCTCACCGCCGGCACAGCACCCACCAACCCAGCGGGCGCCGGCTGGGGCAAACCCGAAAACACCCGTGTGCGTACAGACTGCCCGCCTGCAGCTGAGGGCGTGAAACCTGGGGCACGCCGGGCTTCAGCGGAGCTGTCTCTTAATGGAAATCATGTTCCAACGCTGTAGTCAGTAAGCATTTTTTTTTTTTCAATTTTCGTTGCCATTACACTTTAAAAAAAACCCCCAGTTTCTCCCACAGCAAACGCAGAAGTTGCCAGATCTGCTCTACCCCATCCACGCCACCGGAGGCTTTTAACGAGCCGGAGCCGCCCCGGGAGGCTCCTGCTGGGAATAAACCGGGCAGATCCCCCCCCCCACTGCCCCCGGGCTGGGACCTGCGGACCGCCTGGAAGGGGGCAACCACCGCAGCCAGCATCTTCCTTCCTCCGGGGGGTACCCCTGCCCGGGCCCTGCCCGGACCCCGCTGCCGGCAGAGGGCGGCAGACAGCAGCGCCGGCACCGTCCCTGCCCGTCCCTGCCTGTCCCTGACCGTCCCTGCCTGTCCCTGTCCATCCCTGCCAGTCCCTGCCCGTCCCTGCCCGGTGGGGGGAGGCGGAGGCCGCGGCTCCTGCCCAGCCCGGACACCCCCGGCGGCAGCGGGGTGACCGACACAGGGTGACACGGGGTGACAGGCTGATGTGGGGTGACGGGGTGACGCGGGGCTCGCTTCGCGTCACGGAAGACAACGTGGGTTGGGGCGTGGGCTTAAACGCAAAAATGTGTAACTTGAATAACCCGGGGAGAACTAGGCTGCGTCTTAAAGTAAGGTCGGTCTGTAAACAGAGAAATAGATTTTATTGAAAAGATGAGAAGACTTTTCCTTTGCTAGTCACATAGTATCGGTGGGCCTCGTTCCTCGCTCCCGGACAAGCATTGTTTTTCCCCAAGAAAGCTCTCAGAATTCGTTAATGCTATCATTGCCCCCCATTTCTTACCCAATACCCGCACACCTTCACAACTAATGACGTCATCCCAGGCGGACACGCACAGCGTGGAATGCGCCATTCGAAGCAGAGGCACGCGGCCGCACGAGGCACGTTGCAGAGCTGCTGAGCGGAGGAGCCTGCTTAGAGATCCCCACGGAGAAAACATCTCCTTACGCTAAGCAGCAAAGGGGACCAACACAACGCACAAGGAGAACGCCGCGGAGGCATCTGCTCTTCTGCAAACGCCCTCGCGTGGCCTGGGACTTGGAGAAGGGACAGCCCTGGGAGGAAGCTGGTGATGCCCGAACAACTAGAGCAACAGTTCGCTTGAATGAACGGATCTCGGTAGAATTGGCCGCAAGAAAAGGGCAGCGGATGACAATTCTGACCCACCCTGAGATCGTGCCGCTCCTACGGCAATTCTGAAGTTGCGGATACCAAAACAAGAAAATGCACGGCTGAAAGTAAGGCGGAGAGAGCCGTTCACAGTAAGAAAGAATGGTGTTCAAGCATCAATCCTAAGCTTGCGTGAGATTAAAAACACTCTAGGTTTAACTTAATATTCTGGCTACTCTTTCATATTCATTCTTCAAAACACGAAATTAATTCCCCAAACCAAACTTTCCGCTTTTCCTCTATAATCAAAAGAATTTCAGAATTCTCCAAAAGCATGAAAACTCCACCATACAGAATCTGATTTAACGCAGCAGCCAAGGTGAAATCCTCATTAAATCTTCATCATAAAATATCAGATCTGCATTATTTTTTTCCACTTTTCAGCACTTTCACCATTGCTTCATCTTAAAATGTTAAAGCCCTTGACACTTACTGCTGTCCTGTGTATTCACCTGAAACAGCTTGCCTGCATAACTTCATTGCGTTCTAATGCCGCTCCTTTCCCATCCTGCATTCAACGCAAGCCATTGTCTTCTAAATAAGTAAATCAAGTCCAAGTCCATGAAACCCATGAAACTTGGAACAGTTCAGGCTTAAGATTTATGCCTAAAGCACCTCTAAATTTCTTCTGCATGAATGTAGGTAGTTAGTCTCAAGGCAGTCTAACCGTCTCGTAAGATGTAAGCACATTGTTTGCCACTTCAGGAACACTCGATTAACAACATCACAAGGATTTTGAAGTGAAGTTTGAAATAGATGCAGACTGTGAGAAAGAGAGAGGGGCATAATTAAAAGATCCGTCACATACACACGCCCTAATCTAACATAAATTCCCTAACCCTTGAGCCGCATCTGATTCAGATATGGCCAGGCCTCATGAACACCGTTTTAAAACCATCTTAGTTCTTTGATAACCTTTTCACAGTGAAACCCTCCCAGGAAGCACCATCCTCCCGAGGAATATGCTTTATTGAAGATCCACGAGAGATGAGTTAAAATACAAAATGACACCTTCTCCTTTCCCTGCTGCCCTGCCACCAAAGATGCCAGAATCTCAGTAAGACAGGTAAAAGTAACTTACCATTTTAAAACTCCCATTGAAGTATTTAATCTTAGAAAAAGAAATAATCATAAAGCGAGAAGCTATAAAATCCAAAAAGTTTCTGTAGAGTGTAGGATTTTTAAAAATGTCAAAGAGAAATGCAATAAATATATGCTAAGATAAAATTGTAAGTGGCAAATGATTAAAGCGTGAGGCCAGTATTAGAAAATACTCCTCATAAGTAAGTAGAGAAAATGCAGTCATCCTGCCAATGAAAAGCAGTCAATTACAATAAATAGTGTATGAATGCATCTCATATGCTTTCCATGCATTACACATACCAAAGGAGAACTGTCGAATTGTTATAATTTGCATGGGAGAATTACAAATGAGACATAAAATACTCTTTTGAAATGCAAGTTATTTTTATTTTGGAATTACCATGATCAGCAGTGATCCCTGCATCCAAATCACCAGACAAGGCAATAATAAATCACAAGGACTTATGCTGTAGGCAGCACAGAGAACAGAGGGTCCCTGATTGTTTTGCAGGTCTATTACCAGATACACTTTCTATCCTAAGTATTCACAGGACAGTTGTTTTTTCAAGTGTTCAAGTTTATCCCAGCATCTGGGTGTAAAAAAAATTACATAATAGATACAAATACTAATTCCTTCTGTCCATCCTATTTCCAGTTCCTACTTTGTCATTGATACCTTTGGTCTCCTGATTTGTTACAGGCAGTTTTCTTGGTTGGAGTTGCATAAACTGAACCGGTGACCTCAGGTGCCTTAGTTAATGTAAGGAAAGAAAAAAAAAAAATTATTTGCAAACTGTTAGCATGGTATTTTTTGTGGCCCAGAAAAAGTCCTTGTTCATTTATTTCCATATAATCAGAGAGCAGCCGTAAGTCATTCCAGGTCATAGCTTAAAACGGTACTTCAAGAGGCACAATCCCCAATTTGAAAGTTTAACTAAACAGACCCCAAGAATGACATCGATTAACTCCTGTCGTTATGTACTTAAATGTGAGGGCCATTCCTCAGACCCTATCAAGAACCTGAAAAGACAGCAGTAGATGTACTTCGCACAATGTTTCTGAACAGTTGCATTTGCCAGTATTTTTCCCATTTCAGACCTTGTAGAAAGTAGCAATGTAGTGTTGCGCTTCGGATTTGATTTTACCTGGGAGAAGCCTAACAGGGCATTTTTACAAGGACAAAACCTTACAGCCGATTCACAACTCACATGAGTCCTAGTTCCAGAAGCTGCAGGTTGCCTTGTAGGAAAGAGCTGGGATCCCAACCCAAGAGCCAGGTTTTCCACTGGTTAAATTCGAGTAGCTCTGTTTACTTCATTAGAGAAAGGCAGATCTATCCCATATGAATATCTGGCGGATGGTCATTCCAAACCAACCTGACAAATCCTTCTACTTGACAATTCTAATGATAATGACAATTTTAGTCATCAAGAGGGCAGTTAACATCCCCCCACAATCCGAAGTGCAGCATTATACAGATTTCCCAACATGCTGAAGAGATTGTGATAAGAAAGGACTCTAGCTTCCTTAGCCCTCAAGCTTGATATCTGCATTGGGAATCTCAAAACCTTCAGCTTTTACAAGCAATACACTAAACAACCTCAAG
This sequence comes from Gymnogyps californianus, assembly GCF_018139145.2. Classification (NCBI taxonomy): domain Eukaryota; kingdom Metazoa; phylum Chordata; class Aves; order Accipitriformes; family Cathartidae; genus Gymnogyps; species Gymnogyps californianus. The sequence continues at coordinate 43,659,762 of NC_059477.1, forward strand.
GTTTCCATTGAATTTCTTTTGCTACCTTTCTTCTCCAGTAACTGCTTTAATTCACCCAGAAAGAATATCCTCTTATCACAAATCCTTTAAGCACTGTAGTCCTGTCAATTATGGCATAATGAGCAATCAAACCCACTGCTATCCCATTGGGGTCAGTTGTGGTGTATTTTAATTCCTCTTGTTAGACACGGGAAGGTAAAGCAGACAATGCCATACACAGCTATCTCCTGACTAAGAATTTGCAGAAATTTTGTGAGCATTTTTTCCCCTATGGCTTTCCATTTCAGTCTTCCCACTTTCCCCCTGAAGATCATCAACTCTGAAGGAAGGGTCTTTCACTTGGCTTTCTGCGCTCCTTCAGAAAATAAAGTCAGGTCAACAAAAATCAGATTTCCTTTAATTGCCATGGATTGCAGCTGACGATATGCCCATATTAAGACAGGTAAACTCAGAGATAATTTTAACATTGCCGTAATGCTAATCCACTTTGAGATACATTTGCCCGCTCCATGTTGATGAATGCCACCCCCATGAATCAAAAAAGTGGAGAGAATACAAGGGTGATACAGTACAACCCTCCAGCTACTAGAAATTTCACATACACCCTTCGGGCTTGTGCTTTAGCTTCCCAGGTGCCATTTTTTTAAATTACTTTTTGAACTCTAGTGTATTCTAAAACAAATAAGTACACTAAAAAGGAGTTACAGTGTGGGATTGCCATGGGCTTGATTTTTCAGGGGGCGTTGCTTAGTTGGGTGGTTTTTCCCCAACTACTTAAAAAGTTGCAGGAATTCCAGTATCCCAGACAAACACTTCCTAATGTCTATGGCTAGTTGTTGGCCTGATCAAACAAAAATGCAACCCTGATTAATCAATACGGATGGCCATTATTTAATTTACCTTCTGGTTTCTGTAAACTGAGTATTTTGTTTTGCCAGAAACCCTGTAGTTGCTGTTTATAGTGTATTATTAAAAGTAATGAATTATTTTATTGGCCTCATTATCTCCATAAGAGGCATGCAAATACTGTATGCTGCTTTGACTTAATCTTTGCCAATCAGCACGTCTTGCAGAAAATATATAGCCAGCCTGAAACATGAGCTCCACACAAGGAACACGGTATCAACAACTTTATGTAAATCTCCAGAAATACATGAACAGATTTAACGTTTGAAAGTTGTGAAGATCCAAATTTCTTCATCTGCTGATACTTTAAGCTACCACACCTATCACACATCTGATGCCATCTCTAAAGAGAAAACACTTCAACAAAATAATCTCACAATTCTGCTGTACACCAAAAAGAAAAGAAAGAACATAAGCTAGTTAGATAAAAATGTTTCTATATATTAATATCCCTATAAACTGCCAATATCTGTCAGAAGTTCTCTCAAGGAAACATGATTTTTTTATATATTGCTCTTGAGAAAACTCTACATGTGTGACTAGAATCAAAATGAAGAAAAGCATCTTCTTTGTACTCAACGGACAGCAACAGGAATGCCATTGTTTAGGAATTTTGGTGCGTTTGACTATTGGAATCAAAGAAAATGTGCTTGTGCAGATCAAGATAAGCTAAATTTTTACATTTGCTTATCTCCTGTCACATGCACAGCTCCTGGCCAGCACATTTACAGATGTGGGAAATGCAAAACCAAGATCCCAGTTCGGGAGCCCAGAGCCTGTCTCTAAATTTACTGCTCATTAATTTTAGATCTGCCTTCAAATCCCTCCAACAGCTACCTTCTCTTCCATTTCATTTCCGCACAAGTTCATAAAAAGAAGAGCAGCACCTCTTCCAGTGTTATCTTCTGTTGTCAGCAATACCAGAATCACAACCTTCTTGCCCCGCTTCTCTTACTAGCTCCCTACTGCCCGTTCACGCGTGCAATGAAATCCACGAGGTTTGATATACTCTGTCGTTACATCACCCCGAGATCTAACTGGCTGGCTGCAAAGTTTTTTGGCATAAGGTATTTACTGTCCGGACAAAAAAGAGTTTTTTCTCCTTACAGTTGTATCAGTGCTGCAGTGAAAACAACGGACATTTTTTTTCTTCCCACAGCTACGTCTTTCAAATTTTTTTCAGTCATCTCCTTTGAGCACCTGGCTTTCCTCTTCCATCGCCACTGGGAACGGTGTCCACAGCTCTGCCCAGTGTCTCTGAGCAAGGACAAGTGCCTGCAGAACGGCCAGGTCCCCACAGAGGGTGGGTTCTGGGTCTGAAACGGGAGAAATTCCTCTTACGAGGATTTTTAAAACTTGGGTTGCTTGTATTCAGCAAACACAAAAATTTTGGTCAAGTAAAGTAAATCAGATAAGGGAAGTTTTACTGCAGGGTAGGCATTCCCGAAAAAGTAATGCCTGGATTCCTTACAAATAAATTTTTAAGCAACTGGGCTCTTGATTTACTGAAATTAAGGTGCTCCATGTCTTTCTAATTGTTCTTCTAGTACCTCCCTACTTTCAGCAGCACATTTTTTTTGTTAATTGATTACAATCAATTTATCCCACATTCCTCAAAGTCTGCTAGTCTAAAGACTAATCCTTTTGAGCTACTACCTTTCATATAAACCCTCAGGTGGATTTCAAATATGATATGATTACTAGACCCTAGATATTCACCAGTTTCCATCATATTTATCATACTTGCCTCATTTCCTAGGAGAAAGGGTCTGATTCATTAAAAATTATATGCCCCATTTAAGCAGGTTTTCTGCATACTTTACTCAGGAAAAAATGCTGAATGCATTTTTTCCACATAAAAGTATGTCTTTTTTGTGATTTATCAACCTTTTATACCCTGCCTATAAGTGGATGCCTCTCAGTCATGTACCCCAGTGGTACATAGCTCCTGAAAAGGGTGATAACAAGCATTTCCAACGTCCAGCTCAGAAACCGCCACTATTTCAGACAGAACAAATGTCACGTGTTTTCACCGTTTATGATATTTTCGTGTTTTTATTCAAGCACCATGATTCACAACTTGAACTCCTTGGAATCGTTAAATTCACACTAAGTTTCAGTTCAGTTTTGAAAGGCTGATATCCAAGTATTTGTGGGTCAGATGCAATCCAAATAATACGAGGGTTTGGTTGGGTTTTTTTTTTCAGAAGCACCGATTTTCACATTACTGTAATTTATCTATCTTTATTACTTTGGAGATTTAAGTGATCATTTGCTGTTAGCCGTGCCACAGTTAAGCACAGGAACTTTTAATAACATCTAGGATGAAATTCACTCTTGGGCACAGAGCTCAAACAAGGTTCTCTGGTCCACCTGAAGGCTTCAAGATGGAGTTTACATAGGCAGGCACCTTTGCACAACCTCTTTATATTATGACAGATTTCATAGCTGAGGGAAAAAGGCCTTTTCAACACTTACCTCATAAAACTGTTTCTTCCTTTTATTTCCTTTTTGGTTGGGGAGGGGAGGTTATGGGATGGGGAAGGGACATTAGAAAGAGGTAAAACAAGGAGAAAGAGGCAGATACCTCTAAGGAAACTGATGACCAAAAAGAGTAAGAGAAGGCTGTTCTCTATCAGCACGCTGTTGTTTTGGAAATCCTGAAGCTAATACTGAAGCTAATACTGAAACTAATACTTCCATATCTTTTAAATCAGAGAAGAACTGAGACAAGGAAGTTGGGTTGATAATGAACCCCTCTCATAAATGACTACCAGAAAGCTTGAAAAAGTAGTTATTAACGTTTCTAGAGTACGAGTGAGTTCTGAACCCTCAATATACGTGAAAGTATAATTCTTATTTAACAACACTTTGCAGCAGTCACCGTTAACCAACACACCCCAGTACTTACCAAGTCTTGCTGATATTCAACCCATAGGAAAAACGAAGGTGGCATCTGATACACGAGAGCACCGTCAGAATTGACAAGGACTGCCTCTTACACAGTGGCCAAGTACTGAGCACTTTCATAACAGAAGCTAGTACTAACTTCAAAGAACAACCACTGATCTTACACGTAAGAGTTACCACATCCCTTTATGGTTAGTATATTCAGGCATAAAGAAACTCAGAAGCATAAAGAGAGATTCACCTGTAGTTCAAACCAAAAAAGTCCAAAAAGTCCCCAGATTTCTCAAGCATGCGCTGTCTACATGTTTATCACGTAAAAGAAAATGCCCCTAGTAAAATATCAGGAGGATAAAAATTGCAGAGACAAAGGGCAATTTTCAACATCACTGTTCACACACATCTCAACAGATATTCCACAGACATAGCAAGAAGCTCTCACTGACCAAGTTTTGAGTTTCTTGTCCAAAATACAGGAGTTTCAGAGCTGTGAAATTCATGGAGAGAAAAGGTTTTGCTACACTCTCTGTGGCTGTCATGAATTTATTCACATTAGTCTTCTGCTACACTAATCCAATAAGCTTCTGCAAAATCACTTTGCCTGCCGTAGCAGGGAAAGCCTTGAAGGGCGACTTCCTAAGAGCAGTTAATACCTGCTACAAGGTGAGACAACCCTTGGGCTTCTCCAAAGGGTGCTGTACACAGCGTGATCCAGCCTGCGAGCGTTACAGCTTCCTTCCTACTCCACAGACTTGTTGAACTCCGTTTTACAAAAGCGGTTACTGATCGAAATTGCGCTTTCCCGTCTTTTCCTTGCTGTGCCTGTGTCTCATTTGGCAAAGGAGATAAGCACGAGACTTCTGCTGCTCCTAGCATTTGGACAGGGCTTCAAACCAGGGCAGCTAAAACAAACCCTTCCTTTCAGCACTACCCAGCGTAAGTACCCTCAATCATTTTCCTTTTTCCTTAAAGGAGAGAAATGGTCCTTTTTCTGTAATCTAAAGTGATAAGGTTTATCCTGAGACACAGATAGTTCATATCTCACATAACAAACATAGTTAATACATGCAAGTGTATAATTCTAAGATTATATTAAACAATAAAAAGCTTACCAAACTAAGGAAAGCACTGCATCTCTTAATCTTGCCAATGTTTAAAATGCTGTATGTTGTGCAATTGTTGCAAGGATCTAGACCCCAGCTTAAGAAAGCGGCAGAGATATTGTTAGTACACAAGAACACTACTATTTTACAACACACTTCCACCAGGACAAAACACCTAAAAATCAAGACTTTTGCTTGCAATGCAAGGGACATTTATTCTGTAACGCACTTTTGTGATACCCTGCTCTGTTATACAATATAACCAATGACTGAATCACGCAGTGTGGTGCATGCTCTGGCAGAAGACGGTCACTTGCCAACCTTTACTAAGATGTAGTAATAGTAACAACAAAGAATCTGCGGTCTCAATCCCTCTGCATGTCATTGAGTTTTACACGCAGAAGTAGACAATGCCCAACAGACAAGAAATGCACAGATCAATGGGGAAATAATCTCTTAGTAGCCGTATGAACAATTGTCATAAAAACATGCCTAGGATGCGACTGGGCTAAAATACAAGTTGTCTGTATAAGAACAGGGTATCAAGCTGTTCTTTAACTTTCAGCTTTCGAGTTCCATTTTGAACTGGGTAATTATACAACACGAAAAGTTGTATGCAGTCAGCATGGAGAGCACATTTAGCTGCTGACAAAACACTACTATTCACAAAAGTTCAACCAGTCAGAACTTCGGTTACTCAGAAGTGCTCTGCTTGCAGTATTTTGGGTGTGTTTTTCAATAGCGTCTATTCCTCAGGCTAGCAAATCCAAAACATAGCCATGACAAACCATGCAAAGCTTTTCCATTGTATCTAACAAAACTGTAAAAAAGGCCGATTTAAATTCTATATGGAATAAACAGAGAAAAATCACACTGCAATCAAGGTTTGACTTATCTTTTATTAGTCTCCTGTTAAATCAGAACGAGAGCAAAGGTATCAAAGACTAATTTTTTTCCTCCATCTTGAAAAAACTTAATCACAGCTTCATCTCAATATGCCTTTTGATACTGGTTACACAGTTTCTTCTAATTATTTAGAAGACAACTGACTCACTCAGCTTTTGGGAGGCTACACATCCTAACTTGCGTAGTCGGGCATACCACCTACTTATGCTTACCACATCAACCTGAAAGCTGTAAAACAGTTACGCCAATGACAGCACAGAGAAACATATGCTAGGCATAAACCTCTTCAACGTGTAAGTACCACTATGAGCTCTCATTTCTGCATGCAAATAGCACATAGGTTTGGGGGTTTTTTATGAAATAGGATCCAGTTAAATTTTGTTAAAACTACAAATGACATTATTTTGCAGAATTTCCCTCCTCTCAACTTAAAATGCTCTTTTTGTGCATGTTTCCCACTTGTTTTACTATCCAGACCATTAACGTCCCCATAGAAATATCTTACAATTTTGTAATCATTCTCGGTGTTCCTACAATTCCATTTTATCTATTTGCCAAGCATCTCATGCTAGAACACATCTTTATGCAGACACCATTTCAGTCAGCACCTTCCTTATCAGTCATGTTTGCTCTTGTTTTGTATTGCTCTGCATGCACAACTTTGCATTTTTGTGCTTTGTATTACGCACTCAAAGCATTTGATTATGTTCAGATGGAAGAAAGAAGCCACTTAAATATCTGCTGTAAGTTTCCCTCCCTTATGCAGAACATGACATTCATCCCAGCCAGATCATGGAAGCGAGATTAAATTGTCCAGAGTGTTTACTGGGAGAAGTGCATCTGACATGGAAAAAAACTCTGGAAGGCACGGGTGGGAGGAACAAGAAGAGCTTTAAAGATTAGAAGGCCTAATGGAGTTTGGAGAGGACGCATTTTGAATCTATCAAACTCTGACATTTGAGGTAGCTTTATATTTTGCTTTAAGAATAGTACAGACCCCAGTGAATTATATAATGGAATATGTCTCCCCAATGTAATCAAAGTTGACCTAACAGATTTGTCTTTCTGGCGATACAATCTACTGAAAATCTTTACTGTAAGGAAATCAGAACCGGATTCTAATGACAAAGAGAAAAATCACTTTTTAAATATATAACAGGCCTAGAGAAGGCAATTCCTACCAATTATAAATACCGCAATGAAAAGCGCCATCAGGAAACTAGCAGCTCTCCTCTCCGTGGCTTCCGAGGAAGGTGTGCTCTGCAAGACTTTGATGTGGCTCGAGCCACCAGAGCCGAGACGGAGGCTGGCGGGGAGAGCGGAGGACAACGTCGGCTGCAGCAGGTTACACGCTCGGAGCTGCGGTCCCCGGACCAAGACCAAGGACCCCAAGAATTAAGTAAATATCCCAATACCGAACTTGCGTGATTCGCGTGACTTAACCTTCAGTATCTACCTTCAGGTTTCCTAAACAGCCCGTAGGAAAAGGGTGGCTCCGAACTCGGAGCATCTGAGGTACCGAGGGAAGAAGTGGGTTTCTTTTCACTGCCTATATTGCTCATGCACTTCAAATAAGCACTTGTGATGGGACATCTAAAGGCAGACAGCAATGCTTCCGACACTGCACCTGGACAACGGCAGCACTTAGCTAAACGTTACAGGGGATGCTGAAAAAGTACATCTAATTTAGAAAAAGAAAGTATTTATTAGGCTTGGGAAAATGACTCTTTTCTCATCTAGAGGAACAAAAGGAATGGACTTCAAGCTTGCATTATAAATGTATTTCAAGAGGCATTTTTCCAGGTCTACGCAAAAAGACATGGCTCTAAATTTGTATAATAATAAATTGATTTTATTAAACCCCTCAATATAAAAACACGTGAATGATTCTTCCCCAAAAATGTTTTAAACATAACCTAAGTCAAGTTTACCTACTGCTACCTAATCTCAATCTTAGAATTGCTGTTAACTAAAGAACATAATGCTGATATCTACAAAGTTAAGAGCAAAGAGTAAAATTCCAGAAGCGGATGCAGAAATTCAAATTTATATTGCCAAGCAACTGAGCAGGGGAACCTAAATCAAAAGGCAGAGCCACTGCTAGTCTCATGAACATGCACAATAAAGCCAGTCAGATTCCATTTGTTAAAACATGTTATTCAATTAATTTTGCCGTCTTTACTGAATAATTTACTTGATGAATCAATTCTTCTGGTAAATAACCACTTCTACATCCCATTGACTTCTGTGTGGGCAAAACTGATTTTTCTTTTGGCACTAATCATATTTTTCAGAGCCAGCAGAGAAGAAGGCAGGGTGGGTTAGCCGGTAAACTGAGGGAAACCGATAAAGAGCATCTGGCGTAGATGAATCCGTAGGTGACCAAGGCAGCACCTTCCTCTGCAGGGGAGGGTTTAAGCCAAGCTCAGCAAATCAACAGGGCCACAGAATAACCCTGTTAGCTTTCAGCTGCTGGTAATCCATGTTCATTCAAACCAGCAATATGGATGATGACGCACTTGTATGTTTTTCCCTAGTTTGGTTAGCTACCAAGATCCCCCTTGGCTATTAAATATGATATGGGAACTCTTAAGGACAGTTTTTTATTTAGATAGTTATATGACTAGTGAAGAATGTTATAACATTTTTAAAAACGAGGCTTTCCTGTAAGCACCATCAATTTCCTTAAAATGTTTGCTGTGAAACCTTTATCTCGGAGAAAAGCTAAACATAAGGATACAGAGACAGAGAAGAGATATTTCTGCATCTATTTGAAGAAATCTCATCCATAAAGAAACAAATTGCCATGGTAATTATCTCTATCTTACTTGTAATTGTAAGAATAACCGTACATGGTTTATACATATGGACCGTTCTCATTCTGTTTGCTTTAATTCTCCCTAGAAAGAAATGATCTTTTATGGAGCAGAAGTATTAAATGTGTTCTGGCAACTAGGAAGCGGTGGTTTATTGAGGTGCTCTGCCGCAAAGCAAGCCCTTTCTGCAGGTTTTGAAACGTTCCTGGTTGTGCTTCAGAGCAGTATTACCGGAGACTAAAACACCAAAGGTTCTAGGAACACTAATTCAATATTCACCAGCAAACCTGAGAATTACCTGCGTGTTCGCTAGGACAGTGCTGTCGAAAGAGTCACAGATGTAATCTGCATTATAGCAGAGTTAGTTTACATTAGACTTCCTCTCAAAACTAATTACTACAAAACAAGGAAGGGTCTGTATTATTGGCATTATGAATTATTTAAATATCAAGGGGGTGAGTAGATCTACTGTGTTTTGGGTTGTGTTTTTTTTTTTTTTAAACTGTGGCAGAGCACCATGTAAAACTAAAAATCAGATTTGCATTATAAAGCTATACATGGATTAATATTTAGTTCTTCTAGTCACTGCAGATAATCTATTCTGAAAGGCCAAAGAGTGAGAGTACTCATATTCCTAGTCCAATTAGTCAGTGGAAATAAATCGTCAAATTCTTCTAAACAGTAACCAGCTGCCTATCAGGAATAACAGCGATCTGCCCGTGCAGCCAGTCTTCAAACACAGCAGGCGATACCTGCAAGCCGAGCCACAACTCCAGGGTAATTAAACAATGCTTGTGTATTTATTCCCCGAATGCTTGTTAAACATTTGTAGGCAGGAGCTGGTTTGATTTCCAAGAAGGACTTTCACACAATCAGTTGAACTGGAAAAGTCAGCCGTGGGCTGGCAGAGCTCGGCATGGAGCTGCGAGGCTCCGGGACTGCCCGAGCCCGAGCCGAGCCCCGAGGGACTCCCCTCTCCTCCCAGGAGGAGCACGGGGTGGTGATTTCCCCTCAAACAGCCCCGGAACAGCGGTCTAGGGAGGGCTCAGAAATTGTAGGCAAACAACATGTGCTTAATTTGTGCTTGGAGCTGGGGAATTAAGGCAGGTTACGAAACTACAACTCTACAGCTACCTTAGAACCATAGAATGGTTTGGGTTGGAAGGGACTTTAAAGATCGTCTTGTTCCACCCCTCCTTCCACAGGGAGGGACACCTTCCACTAGACCAGGTTGCTCAAAGCCCCATCCAGCCTGGCCTTGAACACTGCCAGGGATGGATGGGCATCCACAGCCTCTCCGGGCAACCTGTGCCAGTGCCTCACCACCTCACAGTAAAGAACTTCTTCCTTGCATATCTAACCTAAATCTCCCCTCTTTCAGCTTAAAGCCATTACCCCTTGTCCTGTCACTACACACCCTTGTAAAAAGTCCCTCCCCAGCTTTCCTGTAGGCCCCTTTAGGTACTGGAAGGCTGCTATAAGGTTCTTCTCCAGGCTGAAAAGTCAGTCTACCTTTTAAGAGCTTGTATCAAGACATGATAAGGTCTTGACAAACGGATTGCAAGACTATGGATAAGCCAGCCTCTTTGCTTTCCTAATATACGGCTATATATTTTAAAGGCCACTCTTCCACACTACATACATCTTTCTTGGGGGATGCTATTTCTAAATATATGAAATTTCAGTGAACACATTTCTATTTCCAGACAGGATTAACCAGGAGAGAGATCACACAGGAATGAGTAGTTAAAAATAAATCCGTCTGCTGTTGATGGAGGAAAAAAGGAGAATCCAGGCCACTGCGAGGACCACCTCCTCACCTTGCGACCAGGGCTTGTTCCAAAGGGTACACTTTGTCACCTGCTAAGGGGATCAGACTATGGGGCTGCGAAGACCAACTTCAGCAAGTCCTGAGAGAAGAGCTGAGCAATGAGAAAGCGCTTGTAACAATTTAGAAGCAACAAGACTGACCGTTGACTCCTCTGTGAAATCGTCACATTTCAAGATCTGCAGTAAGAGAACTGGCATCTACAGCTTCATCTTAGTGTTTGTATGCCTAAACTGTATTTATAATTTGTATGCTTAAACTGTATTTATTAATCTTGAGAATTAATAAATTAATTAAAATTACTTAATAAATTATTAATCCCTTTGAATAGAGAAAAATCAGACTCCAAAGCTTCCATTTTAATTTATTCACTAGTGGTGCAAGTTCCTACTGAAGCTAAAGACTGCCCGCATAAGAATTAAGCGCATACTTCCAAATGTAACCATGTATCTCCAAATGTAAGCAACCACAGCAAAATAATCTCAAAGAAAAAATAAACCATAACTTTCACATTACTAGTTGCATCCCAGCTTTGCTCTCATTGATTTTGGGAAATGTTTTATTGCTCATTTCAGGATGAGGGTTGGCCCATAGCCTTGAGCCTAATATATTTCAGAAAAAAGACAAGTTTACCTTCCCTAAGAAACATATTTGCAAGTAAGCTAGAGACACAGTAACCCTAGTCATTCATTAAGCAACTGAAAGCTTTTTCCATTTCACTTGCTGAAATGAACATTTCCATTAAATATTTTCAAAGCTGATAGGGCCACGTGTCTGGTTTCTGAGCCCACAGCTACAATATATACAGTACGTGTATATTGGCTCACCTTATCCGTGACAACACACAGAACAGAAAACAAGCTTGTGTGCTTGTATAGTAGATAGTACAAGGCAGCCCAAATGCTGATCGTAAGGCAGGCGGGTAAGCGATCGCATCTGAGCAGTTTGCAGTTGATTTCTGGATATTCTGCATGGGCTGAGGAATTCCATCGTTCCCGGAGGCAGCAAGGCTGCGGGCAGAGGGGCTGTCCTCACCTGCCCTGGATGCACCTACGCCTTCCTCCCACAGACTCGCATTTCGCTGTGTCTGCTCTTGGCCTTTAGCTTTATTAACACAAACCGAAACTGTTTCCCCTTAAGATTGATAGCTTCTGCTCTCCCGGGTGAGGACCGAGCAGCCCACGGCCCGAGGAGCCTGCGGACAGGCGTACCCGCAGGTCTGCGGAGCCACACGTGCCCTTTAGCATCCGAAAGGCACATTCAGCACGGTCTCCTATGAAGTCAGCAGAATCACTCGCTGCTTTCCCAGAAGAGCTAGCCCCGGTTGTCAGGATAAAGTATCATTTTTATCACAAGGCAAGTGCTACCGCTGGATTAAAATCAGGTCTAACAAAACAAGGTCAAGCTCGATACAGTGAGAAATATTACAGCCAGCGTATAATTTCTATACCTTAACTTCCACTCCAGTGTTTTAAACAGATCAGGCACAGATCTTAAATTAAAAAACATGAAAATAACAAATAGCCTCATTTTGTAATTTATATGTCTTTCTACCGAGATAAAGGAGGTGGCCGGGCCATAAATTTGCCAGTCCTAGTAGTGCAAGAGTACTTCAGCTTACTGCTTCAATAGGTCTAACACTGAAAACATTGTGCAAGATTCTTGTCTATAAAATCCTATGCCATAGCCATGTCTGTGCAGAGTTTCCTGGCTTCTCAGCCCCAAAATTAAAGCACTCAGAAGTATTTTTCATAATTTGTGTTTAATTATTTTTGACTCAGAGATGTTTACAGCAACTGCCCTTTAGAAACCTGGAATTAGAAATCTCTCATTAGTTAGATTTTTCTCCTTCTGCATGGAACTGCAATGGTTACTGTAATATTATTTACAAGTAGCGAAAAAAAGACATGGATTTCACTTATGGCATCAAAAAAGAAAGATTGTTATAATGGGTACTGCAAATAGGTACTGGGTTGGAGAAAAGTGCAGTGCTGCACCTGCAGCAAGAGTGTGGGTTTGATTGACACGAGAGCTTCCACGGGAATGGAGCGGCATGAAACTGGGTTTCATCTGCCTGATACACGTCCCAGGGAAACTTCACCCCAGCCGCGTCGGGACGAAGGGTCTCAAAAAGCGATGCAAAACCAAACCAGGCAACAGGCAATAGCAACGCTACCCGTGCCTACCTCCAGTAACTCCCAGCACTCCCCAGCTGCAAGAAACCTCGGGCTGTGTGCCGTCTCTGCTGCCACGGATGTCAGAGGCATCCCCCAGTGCTCTCCCCAGTGCCACCACCGCCTACCCCTGAGGTGTCCCAGCCGCTGCAGGCTTCCGTCTGTTAGTGGCGGGGAAGTCTTGCCCTGAAAGTCACACTGTTCTTGCCTTCCCCAAGAGTACAGGGAGCAGAAGGTATGTTAAAGCAACCTCAAAACTGCCTGGTCTTACACTAAGATCTGATCAGCCCTGGCTGCTCTCCAAGCGCAAGGAATACAAAAATTCAAAATATCCTACGCTGTGTGCTCATCCTACCTTTTCCTCCTGATAGGTGTACATGTATGAGGAAAACAGAAGCAAACTTTTTTTAGAAGTTTTTTCTCAGATTTTTGGCTTCAAGTTTACAAAAAAAAAAAAAAAAGGAGCCCCTATTCCTATTAATAAATGCAATTAAACTTCAAGCTAGAATGTTAATTCCAGCTCTGACTTAGTCCTTCATAATCTGTTATTTTTCTCCGAAGGCAGCTACAGGACTAAGTTGTTCGTGAGAATCTGTGCACGACACTTCTACAGCAGGCATCTAAGATCTTAACAAATTTTATCATCCATGTCCTTTGTATTTTCACATACCATAATCATTTTGAAAGCTTCAACACACGTCTTCTAATGGTGTCACTCTCTATAATGAGATAGGCAAATCAGATTGTTATGAGAGAGTCTTAATTGCATTACATCATCCGAGCTGTAAATGTTTGTCTAGTTACTGTCCAGGTAGGGCAATCAGTAACAGAAAAGAAAAATCCATTCTTGCTGACCCCAGAACAAAACAGACTTCCATTACTCCTAGGCTTACTATACTACATGCTTCTCAGACACACTGCAACAGTGGGTAAACACAAACGGCTTCAGGAGATGCATCACTTTTTCCCCTATTAATGCTTCAGGAACCCTGGCTTCCAATGTTTTGCGGTCCTCAAGGCATATTTCATATATTGTTTTTAAAGCTTATTATAGACCCCAAGGAGGAAAACTTAGATCAAATACAGTTTGACAGGTAAAGGGCATTGTGAAGACTGGGTAAGCGTACCTGCTACAGGGGGAATGTGCTCACGATGTAGAAAACCCTTTCGATGCCATGCAGAAAGAGATGCCCCCCGTGCACATTTTTCCACGCACCCCTTACTACTGATCAGGCAAATCATCATTTTATTGATGTGAAGTGTAAGCACTACCTTACTCTTTTTGTGCTTTCTTCCTCACTGTCACCTTGGTACTGCGCAGATCAGCTGCAGAAACTGCAAACCAAGGAAGAGGGAAAAACCAGCACCCCAGAAAAACCATCCTCTTCATATTTGAAATCATGCGCTTAAAAACAAATCCTTTTGTATAAAAATCCATGCACCTCATAGCAACTACAGGAAGGCCTACAAACACGTGGACATTTTAAAAAGTCCTTCTGCTTGTTCATCAATCCATCCAAGATGAAAAGCTTACATTTTCATGAACGGCAGGCATTTTTATGCATGTAACTTCAGAATATCTTAATGGTAAAGGACTCCTCATACACCTCCTCCTGGAAACCATATCTCTAACATGTCTAGATGCAGGTACCCAGAGTCTCTACTCACTTTTGAAAAAAATGGTCTCGGTCAACTTGTTTTAAAAGTTGCATTTTGATATATATAATGGGTTTTGTACTTAACATAATCTCAAGAAACAGTACTATGTTATTCTCTTCAAGACAATGCCTGTTAGGCTCAGAAGGGTTCCTGCAGTAATAGTCACAGAAAGAAAAATGCTGTACAATAGTATGTTATGGACTTCTCTTTTTAGATACATGAGATTATAAAGTACATAAACCTATTGCTGTAATAATTTCGACTTCTACAATTCCATCTAAAAATCTCAAAACTTTCTGCTCAATCTTTGCAATGCTCATGTTTATGTTCCATTTTTTCCCACATATTTGACGACAACTGTTTTTTAACAGCAGAATGGCCAGACTCCCTTACTGAGATACTACACAAGAAATTTATTATAGGAGAAGCGGGTGAAAACAGTACTGAAAATAACTTGCTATTCCTTCAGTGTCCGTCGGCCGGGCATGCGACATCAGCCTCCGCAGGCACGGGCACCCACGCTTCAGCTACCAGCTGAGCCCCCATCACTTACGCCGTGCCTCTGACTCTCAGCAAGGACACGGCCACGTTCTCACCACGGTGCCACAGCCACCAAGGTCTCCTTGCACGCCCTGCAGCACTATCATCAGGAAAATCTGTTGCAAGGAGGATCTGACAACGACTGACAGCAGATTTACTGTAAATCCCACAGATTTAGTACTAGAGGCCTTCAGAAGACTGTGTGGAAAAAGCAGCGAAGACTGGGCATAACCTAATACACAGACGAAGAGGAGCAATGGGGGTGGCTATCTTTAACTATATAATGGGTTTTGATCAAGAGCCCGCCGATGAAGAACTTCAAGTAGAATACGCAGTTTTTCAAACCTGGAGAATTGCACCTTGTCTTTGTCCTGGAGGAAACCTATCCATCTTTTAATTACAGCTTTCCGAGTCAACAAAGCCTATCCATCTTTTAATTACAGCTTTGTAAGTCAACGTGCCCTTCCCACTCCAGCTCTTATTTTCCAAATGCTTCCCAAACTGTGGGATGACTCCCTCGTTATAGCTCCTTTATCCCAAAACACGGAGACACTGCTTAAATCAGCACCAGTCCTGTTCCTGAGTTCTTCTGATGGAAGCAGATCAGCCTCATACGCTCTGTATCACATCAGTTCATATAAGTGACAGAAGGAAAGACATTTAATTTACCCCGCTCAAACAAGGACCACTTCTTCAGACCTTCTCAAACAACGAGGAGTAACCCAGACCTTGCTGGCAGTTGCGCGGAGCTGACAGGTTGAGACACATTGCGGTCGGGTGTTCATCACGCACTGAGCACACACGTGGCATTATTCAAATACCTCACCATGAACCAAAAGAAACAGAGAAAAAAGGTTGTTAGGTGAAGGAGGAGCTGAAGGCAGACCAGTCGCATCCTCCACGTTAATTATGTTGATTCTTCTGAACCGCCACATGAAAACTAAAACGTTAAAAATAGGAAACAGGAATAGGGAATACATAATTACACAGCAATACCCAGGAAGATAACAAATGCAGTATCACCACTCAGCACATCAGGTTTCCGCTCAAGCCCAAGCCTTAGTGGTTCTTACACTGACGACCTCTGGCTTAGCAGAAACAGGACAGACAGCAGATCTTCCTGAGATGTCTGACAAAGGCACTCAATGCGAAAACACCCCAATTTCCTCGGTTCCAAATACTTAGGACACAAGGTAATTAAATGGACAATTCTCCTGTGGGTTCGTTAGCACGAGCCATGCAATCTTCATGAGGTTAAAGTAAACCGCGATATGTTTAATTCACTGGAACCTGGGGCTCAAACACTGCCACGTCTCTGCTTTCAGAAGTTTGCAGAACTTCAGGTCTCTCGGCCATTGCGGGCGTGTATTTGCTTCGCTATTACCGACAGCTTCGTTATGGGCAGCCAGGCAGCCTTGCTGGAAACAGCTCCCCGAGCAGAAGAGGGATGATCTAGCTGGTGCGGCAGAGGACGGAGCACCAGTTCAGCGGACAAACACCCCCCCGAGGCAGAAAGGCTCCCCTCCCTCTCCTGCCTGCAGCTCCTGCCTGCCAGGTCCCCGACGCACCGCAGCCCGGCACGTCCCCAGCCTGCTCCCTGGGCTTGGGCACGGTGGTTGCTCTTGCATCGAACTGAACACCTCTAGGTGAAATCACTGAGGTCGGTTTGGGTAGGTTTGTTCTCTGTGGATTTTTTGGTTTGGTTTGGTTTGGTTTGGTTTTGTTTTAAAGTGAGTCTCCCTTAATATTTTGAGTTCACTTGTGCCCAAATCCAGAAGCATTCAGAGTTCAGCTCAAACACAAAGCAAAACCAGCTGGGTTTCATAAAGATTTCCTGCTGATGCTTCTGTTGACGAGGATTTTTTCCTTCTTCAGCCTTCTTTTCCCTACAAAGTTGGTACTTTGCACTGCTTTAACCCAGGCAAATGTAAAGGCTTTTTTAGAGATATTTGATGGATTTTATCTTTTTTCCCCCCACACTGCTGTCTGGTAGGAATATATAATCTTTCCTTCAGAAAGCATGCACATCTACAGGCAATACAGAGAAATGCCAAATGGTAAACTTAAATACAGATATACTCTCCCAAAACCTAAAATTAAGCTATTGTTATTACACCGTTCAAGGAATCGAATGACTACTAACCATAATTTAGCTAAGATCAAGTGTAAAATCTGTTTAATAATATCCGATACATCCTCTATCCAGGAGATTATATCCTGCATTTGCAGGGCATTGACTCAATAATCTAATAGGTCTTTTCCATCTCTGACTTCTATTAGCCTATGAATTATAACAAAAGGACCATTAGGCAAACCATAATTGTGGAAACAGCCTTTGACACATGAGACTAACTACTGCCATGGTACAGAAAAAACCCTAAAATTAAAACATGGACAGACAATTGAAAGTAAAGCTTTCCCTTTATCCAAGTGTTAACTCGCTTGATTAAAATCAGGAAAAAACCTCGGTAAGTCACAGAGAAGGCACTTTTTCTCCCCATCTTGTTAGGTAAAACCGCCTTGTTTTGACAGCACAGCAAATGCTGTTTTGTCACTGAAGGAGGGACTGGGACTGGAGGGTTACGTGGGATATTTTCCTTAACTGCTGCATCTACCCGACCAAACTTGCCCTATAGTCCGGACCAACGCTGGCAGGCTGCCCCGGTTCCGCTGCGGAAAGTCGCATGCCTTGGCTTTCAGCGAGCTTTGTCTGGGGAAGGAAAAAAAAAAGGCAAACCAAAAAACCCAAGAAAGGCACAAAGCACACAGCCAAGGTTCACTGTCTGGGAAGAGCTGGAAAATGCAGCCATCCTCTTAACAGCTCTGTCTATCACACATTCCTGCAAAGGAGGTCATCAGCTTTGCAAACACCTTAGAGAAAAAGATGAGTTAACAAATGAAGTCACACTTTTTAATACATTTACAGGGAATGTAAACTTCACAAGAGCCCAGCAGTGGAGACGCCTGCAAAGAGGATCAGCAAAAAAATCAGATTTCGGCTCCCTTCTGCAAGGGCTCCTTTAGATTTCCAAATTTACCCGGCTCGCTGTATTAGCAGTGGCCAGGTACTGCTCGCCCCTGATGTCGCAGGAGCTGCCAAAGGCCAGGCGAGACAGAAGGGCTGCCGACACGGACGCGTTACTTCGCCCGAGCATCTGCCCTCCCCTGACAGCACGTACGATCCCAGGCGCTGCACCTCGGCCGCCGCCAGCACGGTCCTCCCGCACGGGGATCGCAGGGCCGCTGTGCCCAGTTAAAACTGACCAAAGAGCCGGGATCCGCGCCGGGTGTGTGAATAGCTGAGTTAATTCCAGAGCTATTCACCGAGCATGAAGGTAACCACGGGTCTGAGCTCCTGTGCCAAGGCCTCGATGCCCTCGCTGCGCGGACGCTGTGCTTTTGGCAGGCGCGCAGACCTCCAAGCGTGTAGAGATTTAATATCGCAGGTAAGGGAGCGAACGCGCCATGAAGGCACGTCTCCTTGGCCCCAGCCTCGCGCAGTCCGGCGCTGCAGGGATGTCACCCTTCCATTCAGAGAAAGGGTTAGAGGAACGCATCGGCACTTGGTATTAGCAAAGCACCACCGACACTGGAAGTGAACCATTATTAACGCACTTCTGACAAAAATCGCAGCTTTCAGTTTTCCGTAAAATTTCCCACGCTTAATTAATAAGTACTTTTTACATGAACAACTGTTCCTTTTTTCCCATTACCTTCTAATACGACTGTTTATGCAGAACACATCATTAAAGACAGTTCTGCAGTATCATCTGTTTACGCTGCTATTGGCAAATACTGCAAAGAAAAAGCACTGGCTAGTATCTTACCTTTCTAGATGCTACCGCTTCCAAGATGCCTAGCTGGAGGAACTGCAAACTGGAGCCAAGCCCATGCGCCCATTTGTTGTGCAAGCCTCCTCGCACAGCTGTGCCACTGCACCATGGAGCAGACTTGCAACACATCTGCTCACCCGGTCCCAGCCCTCTGCTGCGGAGAAGCTGCCAATTGTGCCTCGCTGTGCCAAACCGTGTGGCAGAGAGGTTTTATTATTATTTATGGAACAGAGGGATATCCAGTAGGGATTAGGAGGACTCTCAAGATCACTTCTGTTTGTGGCTCGAGCAGGATTTGAAAACAGGTCTTTTCAAATGGCAGCGAGTAAAATTATACATTTCTGCAACAACATGCTTAGAGCTATATTAACACTTTCATTTAAAAATCAGTTTTCCAAGGGGTTTATGATTTGGCAGTAAATATTCTCCATGAGCTAACAGCGGCCACACCTGAATTATTCTTCTCATTAAAATCAGATCCTGAGAAATATCCACGCAAAGAGCCCGTTGACTGAACAGAACCCATGAAAAAGCATACGGGCAAAACCCGCTTGGGTTAAACAGGGAAGTTTTACCACTTTACGGTTATGGCATGCTCGCTTTCCTCACCTGCTGTACTTCATAGCCACCGGCTTCAGCAAACAGCCACAAGCAGTACAGGAAACAATCCTGCACTAGCAGGAGCGACAGTATGAGCTTAACAGAAATGTTAATATTGACTCTATCACAAATACAACAGCCGCATTTAAACTGGCTACTCAGCATTTCATTCTGCTGGACTCCTGCGTTCGGAAAGACTGGGCTGCTCCATCTCGCCTTTTCACCTCAAAGCACATTTCCGATGTGAATTTTGTCCGCACGTCCCATGACAAGCTCACTGGGCTCTGTTACATTTCCTTCCAGCTCCAACTTATCGTCTCTAAAGTTGCTTCCTTCTCACTCATATCCGTGGTCTGCATTATTTCTGCACTAGACAGCAAAGTAACAGTTAACCTGGAAAATAAAGTCATCCTGAGCCTGGCCCTAATTCCTAGACCCGGCTTGTCTCAGGGAGTCAGAGCAGGTTGCATTCACATATCAGTTTCTGTAGGGCCCTATATATATTGGTAATCTCTAACTATCCCGATTGTTTGGAAAGAAACACATTAACTTCATCTGAAAACACGACACACTTGCTGTTTGCCTTCCGGATCGTCGGTGCAGATGCTCCAGCCCCCTGAGCGTAACACCGACGGCTGTAACAGCTTCCCGGGAAGCCTCGCCCAGAGCCAGCACTGCCGTGGTGCTCTGCTCCGGCTCCTTCAGCTGGCTTCCAGCCGTGCCAAAGTGCTGACAGCCTGGCCCCTTTTGATTCATCTTTCAAGCAAGATTTTGCGAGGCGCTGCATTAGAAGTTCAAATGTGTTGCTGTCTTCTGCCTTCCCGTGCACCGATTTGTAATTCAGTCTAAAACAGTGGATTTGATGGCATGGTTTCTTCTGCATTAAAAGAACCAACCACTCCTGTTTTATTTTCACGTCTGTCTGAATAAAGAACACCGCAGTAGTAATCCCAATTAAATATTTGCTTAACTTGTAAAGGAATTGTGGATGTACAAATAAAAACAACACAGGATTTCTTTCTGACATTGCACTCCAGTGCAGAAACATCTGTAAATGCTCTCAGGGCTGTGCATCCTCTGATCACTACAGAAAATAAACCTGCTCGAAGGTTCCATGGCACAGGTATTTCTAGGATTTCAGCTATAAAATAACAGTTTCTATCTAGCCCCTTGTTTACTGAACCTGCAACTTTCTTTCCTGAGATTTTAACAAAGGCAGAGATGGCAGATGTTGGTAGTTAATTTTAGCTAACCATCTCGCTCTGTTTTCACTAATATCAATAACTTTTTCCAAATAACTTTGTGCCATTATTTCATATTTGTTTTGCAAATCTGCTAAAAACACAACTCTAAAACAAATGTATTGGAGGAAATATGTATTTCTCAGTCATAGCCATATTGCTCACTTACAAATGATTACGGAAGTAATGTGAACACACGAAATGTATTTGTTTTTGTTAGAAAATGAAGTAAAAATTTTACAGTTCTTTAAGTTCTATAAGCTCCATCTTCAGGAATTAGCACAAAGATTCATTTTTACAGAGGTTTTTCAGGAGAAAAGACATCAGTATATGACTTGAAATTAATTTGTAATAGGCGCAACTGTGTTTTATTGTCCTTGCTTATGCTCTCAGTTACACAGTAGATTATTCTTGCTATAAATATCATAAATACGTGATTTGGGGTTTCTCTTCTTTGGGACCCTCTAGCATTTACAGTAGACACATATGCAGTGGTATGATGCTACGCTGACAAGTCCTTAGTTTCAGCAGTTTATTAATGCCAGTATACTCGTGTGCCTAAGGTTTGTAAAATCAGACTCCTGTTGTAAAGCAAAATTCATAGCCAGATCCTGGGAGTCTTGTGACTACTCAAGAACCATACCCATGTTATTTGGATGTATCATCCAGGGAAACACCCAATTTTACAGTAAAAGAGAAAAAAGCATACTATAGCCTCTAGTCACTTAGCTTCTCAAAATGCTTAATTGCAGCTGTAGGGAAATGTTGTGTTTTGAAAATACGGTAGTCCTGAACCTTCCCTGAGCAACCTCAGTTACAAAACCACACAAAAAGCACTGTTTGCAGGAGCAGCGAGTTCTGTTTCCGTGGACTCAGCAGACTCCTGCTTTTACACTTCTATGTTTGCAATCTCTTGTAACAGGAGAGTAAAATTGCCAAAACTGAGGATCCTAAACTACTTAAATGGCTCTGGAACAAAATTACCCGACAACTTCACGATGGTGTGGCTGCTTACATAAAGGACTTTTAGAACTGGAGAGAGATACTAAAAAAAAACAAACAAAGAAAAATCAGAGTTTGTGAGGATACTTGCTAAGCCGTGCTTTCCAAAGCGATCCCCTGATGCCAGGGGAGAGCCTTCCACAGGCTGGGAGGACGGAGGCAGCCCCGTTTCACTGCAGGCTGCTGGTGGATGCCCCAGCCCCAGCCCCAGCCCGGGCCCCCCAAGCTGAGCATCTCACAGTCAGGCTGCATCCCGCTCCGGGGAGAGGGCAGGGAGCAGGGAGCACCCACCCCAGCAGCCTCGGGAAGCAAAGCAAGCTTGACATCGCTGCCAGGGAGAGCTGCTCTCCTGCCCTCCCGCCTGGAGGTAAGGAGCTGCCGTGGCAGCTGACAAGGAGTAAGAGTAGGTAAAAACAGGAGAAACATCTGGGACAAAAAAATGTCAACCCATACAAACTCGGGCACAGTCTTAAAGAGAATAACATTTAGAAGCAACCCTACAGAACTAGCCACGCCAGTGTTAAAAAAGAGCGATCCCTGTATGTTAGGGGTACCAGGCCAGCCGCAGAACCTTCCGACAGAGCTCTGCAGAGAAGCGATTCCACGTGCCGCCGAGAGAAGCGCGGCACCCTGCCCCTGTGCAGCAAGGGGGTTCGCAGGTTGCACCTTTTCTTTCAAAATGCTCCTGCCGACAGTGTCCCAGGAGCGCGTTTCAGTAGCCAAACAGGCACAGGTACGACTGCTGTAAAGCTGCGGCGTACCCGCTGCCGCAGGCAGAGCAGACCTCGCCGCGGCCGTGGTCCTTCTGCCAGCCCCCGAGCGGGCTCCGGCTGCGGCTCCCTCCTCACCCCGTGCGGGGGGACCCGCTGGGACACCGCGTCCCTGCCTGCCACCTCGGCCACGTTTCGTCCATCAAACGTCGCGGCCGTTCTCTGCCTTCCAAGCCCGGACTGAGTACAGCCGAGTGGAAATTAAGATACTGCTTTTGATTGGAAAGGCAGAGCCCTTCTGTTTCAGCGGTGGTTCCGCTCCCCACGCCGTGACCTGAGCCCATCCCTGGCTCACGGTGACGTTCCCTCCCCGGAGTCAGAACATTTCCAGAGGGGCTGACGGCATCCGCTCGCTCCTCCCGCAGCAGAGCCCCTCGTTGTTGGCCTTTTAAGTTTTGCTCGAGAGCTTGTCGCTTCGCTTTATTTCTTTATGAAGGAGCTGGAGGGTTCCTTGTTTTAAGGCACGTACCTTAACTATTTAAGAGAGATGTGCCACCAACGCAGGCCTAGCCTTTTCCTCGCCGTATAGCGCAGCGTGCACCAGAGACCTCTCGCCCTGGGGTCAAATACACGCAATTACCAGATGGCCAGTCGGGCAGCTGTTTCAGGAACCAAATGGAGGCACTTTCTCAGCATTTAAGAATTACAAACCCTTACATCCCAACCACTTTTACAAGTTTTGTTGGAGAATGGGAACACACGGAAAAGACTTTTTGCCGTTTATTTTACCACCAGATTACAGCTATGTTTTATGGTCTGCAATTCTGACCGGGTTGTTGTCGTATACTGTGTAATTTGCACGGAACATTAAAATGATAGAACAATTGAAATTTTGGATTGATGTCTTTTTGTAGAAAACCAAGTTAGTCAAGAAAAATTAGCTAAGTAATGCTATTTAGTATTTATTAACACGTGTGAGCCCCTATGCCTTTAATAAGATACGCAACAAGCATTAAAAGCTATTTTTGCCAGTGCTGTAGAGCAGATTTGTCCTGTTAAAGCCATTAGTTCGATCACCAAACCTGAAGCGCTGCGATTTAGAGCATTAACCCAGCACACAGAGCAACAACCACTGCCGACAGAAAAACAACGGTCGTCACCACCACCGCTGTGAATCCGAGGAAGCAGGCTCCGGTCCCACCGCGTGTCTACATACAGAAGTGGTCCAAGCATCGCTTCTCCTCAACAGAAACATTCATCTGCATTAAACTCGTCCTACATTCTGAAAGCCGCTCAGTCGTAAAAGAGGGAGCTGAGGAGAAAACCTTTAAGTGACCAAAACACCGGACTAGCGTTACAGAAGTTCTCTCACCTTAGTGAAGGTCCCAAATTTACTGACGAGATTTGGTTTTGTACAGAATACTGTATATAGACGTGGATAAAAATTAGAAATTATCTGAATAGACATGAGGCCTATTCAACTGAATGTATTGTTTACATTTATCCAAAATTAGTTTTATCATCAGTCATTCAGTAGCCTGGCACGTCCTCCATCTTGCAGAAAACATTGCAATGGAAACTCCGGCAATCACAGATCACCTTGCTGAGTTAAGTAGGGCTGCCTTCCTAGTGCTGTAATAAACCTAATACATTTATATTGCATCTACATTAAGTTCTAGTTACGCAGAAATCCCTTGCCTTCAGATTTTTACAAATCTGTATGCCAGGCGTGCTTCTTTTGAACGAGAACACAAATCACCTGTTTTGTCAAAATGAGCTCTTCTGGTCATAGTTGCACCACATTAAAATGCAATAATCCCATTATTTACCTAGACAGATACTTGGAAATAAAATAAATTAAAAAAAGAAACCAAACCACAAAGCTTAAGTTTCTTTGCAGATCCACCCTTCTGCCTCCAGACCAACCCAGACCACGAGAGTCTGGTGAAGGCTACTATTTACTGCTGAAATAGGGGAGCAAAGACAGCAGGAAATCAGAAAAAACAGAGAAAGAGCACACCATATAGAAAATGTCAAATATGTCAAAACATTCATGAATACCAACATCTCCCTCTGCACCATAACCAGCTGTAAAGGTTACTTAGGGCTAACGTTTCAGCAAGTGCAGATTATGCAGCAGTGGGTTGACTTATACATAAAAAATCAGCTACAGGTGCATCCGAAGCGCTTTTATATATGCAGCCGGTACAGGGATTTCTACCACTAAAGAAAAGTCAGAAGGGTAAAATCACATAAAACACAAATTTTCTAGCTTTGACTACCCTAGACATAAATTCCTCCTGGCTGCTCGCTATATGTATATGACATATGCAATGAGGATAATTAGGTAAAGGACTAAGAAAGCAAGTGTTGCTGATTGCATTCCAAAACTAATAAAGCTCCTACACGGGTCTCGTGCCTGCAGTAATTCATCTTCCCAGTGCTACGTTCAGGAAAGGCGGTTTCAGAATACGTCGCGACACCTTCTTGTCCCTAAGTCACCAATTGTGAATTATATCAGAATTACTGCAGACAAGCAGTTTTATGGAACTCGAAGCATAACACATGCAAGGCATACATTACGTTACCCAGGCCCTCAGATACATGAAGCTTAAATTAAATGTCACAAGTCGAATACGATGTACGGTATAAGCAAACATCTGACCTGAATTCACCCCCCAGTTTGTTTGTCAAGTTTGTAAACGCTAGCACGTTTTGGAAAATTACGCCTTAGCGCAATCTCCTCATCCTTCCACATCAGGAGGAGAAAGGTGTCCGGCTCTGGAGAGGAACAATGAGGCAGTCCGCAAGGTAACTGCGTGGGCTTCGCTGGAAACAGAAATGTGACTTTTAGATAAATAAAGCAAATATAGACTCCATTCTTATGCATCGGTGCACTGAAGGAGTAACTCTGTAGAAGACGGTGCAATTGTACGAGCAAAGAAGTTAGGTTCAAATCAGCCCAGCGGCCTGATAATGAACTACAAAAAAGGAAATCCTGAGGGAACAAAACAGAATGGGTTTTGTCTGCCTTCTCACACCAGCCAAGCAGAAAAAGCAGTAACAAATTTCATCATCAGCACGGAGCTGAAATAATTAAGACAGTTACTAATCTGAAATATTGTAAGCCTACAGAAGTAAAATCCTTTAATAAATCCTCCCATTGATACTACCATTTAAAAATTATTCCTTCAGCTCCGTATTCTGCGGTGAGCTTCCACTCCAAACATTTTTCTAAATGTCTCTATACAGTGCTTCTTTCTTTCTTTCTTTTTCTCTCTCTCTTTCTGTCTTTCTTTCCTTCCTTCCTTCCTTCCTAGGGGTCTGCAAAGCAGGGAAACCAGCGGACTCCTCTCTCAGGGAGCACAGAGACTTCAGCAGCCCTTCCCTCCCCAGCTTGCCCTGCCCGCTGAGGGTGAACACCCTTGAGATGAGAGAGCCCCTGAGCACCTGGAAACGTTACCTCCTGGGAATCCTAACCAAACCCAGCCGGGATGCTCACGTCCAGGCGGGCAGTGTTCCTCCCAGCCTTCCGCACCGCTGCCCGGGTGCCACACCGAGCTGCGGCCGTGGCAGAATCCCATCCGGAGGGATGCGGAGCGGAGGGAAGAGCCTGGGAAACCTGGGGGAGGATGGGACCGCTTGGCAGCCGGAGGGAAGAGCCAAGCCAGGTGTAAAATGGCTGCCTCGGAAGGACAACTCCTGGCCTCCCTCAGATGCGGAGGATTAAGCGCGTTAGAAAAGTTGTTATTACGAAAGGCAGCGAGGCAAGCGTTTGGTGAGAGCAGCCTATGGCTCGGGAGAAAATGAGAGCAGGTGAAGACTTCGTCTAAGGGTTAAAGTCGCAACGACTTCAGCCCCGTGCCTGTGGCAATACCCAGCTCCGGACCTCGCTCAGCCTCAGTTAGGCAGCGCCTAACTCCCTGCCCCCGGACCCGCTCATTTGCCCCCCGCACACGCCTGCCGCAGGAGCGGTTTTTCTTTCTTCTTACCACTCTTTTTTTACGAACTCCTCGCTTAACCAAGCCGCAAAGCCTCGAACCCCGACGAACCCCACAGGGTCCCTTTCCACCCATCACCGCACCATCGAACGACAACCCGCCGCTCGGGGCTCGCCCCGCAACTTTCGCAGCAAGCCGGGGGTGCTGGCCCGGTGGCGACGGGCTGCGGGCGGCGGCTCTGCCGACCGGCAGAGCCGCCGCCCGCAGCCCGTCGCCACCGGGCCAGCACCCCCGGGGAAATCGGTGTCGGGGGGGGGGGGCACGATGCCGCATCACCGGGATGCTCTCCGCCGGCTGCGGAGAGAGGGTGGCGTTAGCCCCGCTGAAGGGGCGGTGGGAGCGAGGGGCTGCACCCCGGGGGGGTGGGGGGGGTGGGGGGGTGTGTGTTCCCTTGTTTCCGCGGGTGAGGAACGATCGCGGGGAGATGCGCGGTCCTTTTCCCCCGCCGAGCTGGGCGCCTCCCCCGCCCCGTCCGTGGGTCTTTCTGGGTCGGGCACCGCGGGATGCACGGCAGAGAGCAGATTAAAACTGATTTCAGGGGTGGCATCATTCCCCCCCCCCTCCCCTGGGGGGGACGACACACATTTCTTTTTTCCCTGACGCATGAGGCTGAAGTTTCCTAAATTCCCAGGCGTGCCACCCGAGTTTCGCTTCCTTCTCCCTTCCCACGCGCGACCGCGCCGGGTGCGGGGCCGGGGTACTCCGCGGAGAGCATCCCCGTCCCACCGGCCGCCGCGCCGCGGAACCCCGCGGGGGGCTGCGGGGGCCGGGGCTGCTGGCGCGGCTCCTTCGCCTCCTCCTGCACCGCCCGGGAAAGTTTCTAAGCGCGGTCCGGACCGCAGCCGGTCCCGGCAAAGCCGGGCTCAGGGGAAACCGCCTGCCCTGCGGGAAAGCTTTCCAAGAACCCGGAGTCTCTGGAAGGCAGCGAACAGCCAGCCGAGGTGCAGGAACACCGCGCCCCCCCCCCCCCCCCCCCCCCCCCAAACCAAACCAAAGCATCCCCGCTTTGCTCCGCCGCCGGGCGCAGCGCTGCCCGAGAGGGGCTCCCCCCCCCCCCCGCCCCCCGAACCCCCCCCCCCCTCCAGGACCAGGGTGAGAAAGCAGAGCCCCTAACGAAAGGTATTCGCCTAAGCAAATGCCGGGGCGGGAAGGCGGGTGGATGCCGCGCCGCAAGAGCGGGGTGCGGGTGCTGCAGAGAGAGCCGCCGCGGGAAAAATCCGGGGAAGGACCAACCTCCGAGCCTCAGGGTTGCCTCCTCTTCCTCCCGCAGAGCCGGCCAGTCCTGCCGCACGCCTTCCTGAAAGGAAACTGCCCCATCCATTCTCCTTTGCAGTTTATTACTACATTGTCAGAGGCTATTGTCCTTTATGTGCAATGGGTGCTGGTGGTGGTGCTTCTCACTTGGACAGAAAGAAGACGAAATTCTATTCGTTTACGTGTTTTATTGTTGTAAACATTAAAATTGTCTTTCTCAAAGAAAGAGTTATCAGGAGGAAAAACAAACAAAAAAAAAAATCAGCGTTTCTAACTGTCATACACCATAGAAAAAAAGGCAGTGACTTGTATCGTGTGCCATACTGGAAATATACAAAGAAAAATACTACAGAATATGGCAATATTAAAAATATTACTCGAACATAAAATAATATATTAACCGACAATTTTAGACATAAAAAAACGGAACAAAACAAACCAAAAATTCAAAGTGCTCAGTAATTTCCAGGGAGTTATGTATATTATAAGCACTCTGGAAACAGTCAAAAGCTGCTGCATGCAAGATTTGTTTAGCTTTAGACAACAAAATAATCAAGATATAAACTTCTTTTTTAATCAACATCAACAGTACATACAACACTTACAAACAAGGAATGTCGGACGGTGTTTACAAACACTATGTGTCCCTTTGGGGAGGATTTCGGGTTTTGCAATACTTGTGCCCACCTATTTTACAATTGAGAAAATGTTTGAAGCTTAGATAACTACCAGTCTTTATAAAAGCTAACAGACTACATAGTGTCTGAAATACTATTTATAGAATATAGACATTACTGAAATAGCAAGTGCCTATAACATTGTCACCCTAGAATCGTCATGCTTTCCTGGTACGGAGAGATTTATTTTTCTTTCTCTTTATTTTCCTTTTTTTTTTTTTTTTTTTGCAAACAGGTCTAGCTTTTATAATTTTTTTTTTAGAATTGTTTTCCATATTTCTTCATAAATAGGCACAGAATAATTTTTAAAAAGCCAAACTGCATCTGATAAATTTACAAGCCTTCGCCTTCTTTAATGACATGCCACCCACGCAACATTTAGGTTTTGTATATATTACAGCTTTCTTTTACAGCAGAAAACTTTAGTCTTTAGGAGGGTGAGACTTGTGGGTCACCTTAACACTTTGTCACCGTATGAGTCTTAGCTGCGCACCCGGCGTTGCCAGATATGTTCATCTTTCTAATTAGAAGTCCTTAATAATAAATTCATTTATAAGCCGATAATAAAAAGTTTTATACCATGGTATTTGTGTAGTCCATGATCTGCATCCATGATGCCCCAGAGCCAAAATGCCCATTCACGTTCTGCCTGCAGGAGGTTAGCAACACTGTTTTGGACGGGAAGCTGGCACCCAGGGGTGCTGCTTCGGGCCCAGACGAATTCCCCTTCAGACAGGCGAAGTTCCTCGTCAGGTCAGCGGCAGTGCGTGGCAAGAGTCTTAAAAAGGTAAAGTGTCCAGAAAAAGTTTGTCGATTATTGCTGGCGGTGGCACCAAATCTTCCAGTTTCAGGTAGAAAATGCGCTGCAGCCCCTGCGTGCAAAGCGTGCGAAGTTCGGGGAGCTTCCCCAAGAGTTTGGACAAATAGTTGGGGCGATTCAGCCCCCCGTTATTAAAAGTCACATGGTCTTTGAGACAATTTACAATCTTGTTTTGAAGTTCTTCCACCCTCTTGGGTTCTTTAAGCCCGTGCCTCTCTGCAAAAGAGAAGGATGCGGGACGTTAGAGGTCCGACAGGGAGAGGAAGGCGGGCGGGAGGGAAAAGGAGCTGCCCGGCGGGGCCGGGCGGAAAAGAGGGGACACTGACCTGTGACCATAGCCAGGGCAGCGATGCAAGAGAAGGCAGAGATATCGATGTTCATGTTTTGCAAGTTGGAGGAAAATTCAACAATGGAATCGATCCACTCCCCAAAGCCGCGGACGCACTGCAACCGGTGCAGGACTACCCCGTTGCAGAAGATAAGCTTGCCCTCCACTGGGTTTGACCTGGAAGGAACGCGACAACCCCAAAATGAACAGATGAATGAATGAGAAAGGAAAAATTAGATAGGAAGAGAAAAAGAAAGAAAAGAAAGAGAAGGAGAAAAAGAGAAAAAGGCAAAAGATAAAAAAGAGAGAGAGGAGAGAAAGGAGAAAAAGAGAGAAAGAAAAAAGAGAGAGAAAGAAAAATAAGAGTGAGAGGAGTGAAAGAGAGAGAAAGGGAAAGAAAGACTAAAAAAAAAAAAGAAGAAAAAGAAAAGAGAGGATGGGGGGGAGAAAAGCTAAACAACTAATTACTTGAGGAGCAATAAATGAAGGATTTAAGAGGCACCTAATTACCGAGGAGTTAATAAAACGCAGATCAGTGGACCTTGAAAGGATCTGATTTCATAACCGCCCAGAAGTTCCCCCCTCGGATTCTGGCCGCTTACCTGTACGCCAGCCGCAGCACAAACAGCTCCAGGAAGGCGGATTCAAAGAGCAGGTCCTGGTCCGTTTTCGGAAGGTCAGTGAAGCCGGGAATTTTTTCTGCCCATCCTCGGATGATCTCCATGGAGCCGGTCAAGAGATCGTAGAACTGCTGGATGTGCTGGGTGTCGTCTCCGCTCATCTGGTAGTCGGGGTTAGCCTGGAACTGGAAATTCATTTTAAACAGCACTTAATGAGGTTCTCTAAAGTATATAACCCGTGAAATTGCCAGCCCCGTTTCTAGTCGGGGAGCCGGGTTTTCATAACAATTAAACCCCTCTCTGACCAGTACGGAAATTAGATGTTCCGGGGCAATTAATTCAATTAGGCACGGCGCTACCGGGTCGCCGCTCGCCAGGCGCAGAGGGCGGTTTCTGCGCGGCCCGATCCCGGGGCAGCCGGCGCGGTGCCGGGGGGGGGGGGGCAGAGCCCCCGGCCGCTCGGCCTGGGTGCCGGCCCGCCGCGGCTCCCCCCCCCCCCCCGCCCCCCTCCCCCCCCCCCGCTCCGGTCCGGGTGGGAAGGGCGGCGTGCCGCCGGCTCGCCTCTCCCCCCCCGGGCGCCGGTAGCCAGTAGCCGGTAGCCGGGCGCAGCGGGGCCGGCTGCCCCCCCCCTCCCCGGGCGGGCGGCGGGCGCAGCGAGGTCCCGACGCGAGCTCGGTGCCGCTTACCCTGGAATAGTCCAGGCTGGTCATAGCCGGGTTGGAGTCGACATGGGCTCTCACCAGCGCACTGATCAGACTCACCGGGGGAGAGGGGGGAGAGGGCTCCTGGGGGCTCTTCGGTTTGGATGGCAAGCGACCCCTCCGGCCTTTGAGGCTGTCTGTGCGCACCACTGCAAGAGAGACGGCGCTCAGCCGCTCCCAGCCCGGCCGGGGCTAGGCGCGGCTCGGCTAGGCGCGGCTCGGCTCGGCTGGGCGGCGGGGGGATGCGCCGGCCCGGGGGACTCACCCTCCTTGACCATGCCGACGGCCAGGCACTTCTGGAAGCGGCAGTACTGGCAGCGGTTGCGGCGGCGCTTGTCCACCGGGCAGTTCTTGTTGGCCAGGCAGACGTACTTGGCGTTCTTCTGCACCGTGCGCTGCGGGGGGGACGGGACGGGACGGGACGGGACGGGACGGGACGGGCGGCGTCAGCGGCCCGTCCTGCGGGCCCCGCTCCGCGGCCGCCGCCACCCCCCGACTCTTTTCTTTATTTTCTTTTCCCCTTTTTTTCCCCCTTTCTTTCTTTCTTTCGCTCTCCTCTTTTTTTTTTTTTTTTTTTTTTTTTTTTTTTGTTCCAGGGCATTTAACAGGAGAAAATTGATAGCGTGAACATTTGAGCTAACCTCGCAGCTCCTAGCTGTGTTTTATATGCCAAGAGGAGGGAAGGAGACGCTCGGTAAATACAAATCCGTGGGCATTCATATTATTTACATTCCTTGGAGACCTCCTCTATTTAAAATGATAAGATTATTCAATCAGGATGGTGAAATAAAGAGATCACTTAATTTTACCACAGGGAATTCTGTTCCACTTGGTTAGCTCAGACACAGTTCTCTGTCCTAACCAATTTCCATCTGAAGGGGAAAGCGGCTCCTCGCCCCGGCGGGTCCCCCCCAGCTGCCTGATGCCCTGCCCGCAGCCTGCCTGCCGCCCTGCCTGCCGCCCTGCCTGCCACCCTCCCTGCCGCCCTGCCTGCCGCCCTGCCTGCCGCCCTGCCTGCCGCCCTGCCCGCCGCCCGCTCACCTTGAAGAAGCCCTTGCAGCCCTCGCAGGTGCGGACGCCGTAGTGCTGGCAGGCGGCGTTGTCCCCGCAGACGGCGCAGAGCCCCTCGTTGGAGGGGGACCCCCGGGAGGGTGGCGAGGGCACCTGGCTGTCCAGCAGCTGCGGAGCGTGGCCCAGCTGCAGCCCCGGGAAGGCCATGGAGGGCTGCTTGCGGATGGGGTTGGGGACGGCGAAGGCCTGCCCGTCCACGGCGTGGTGGGCCCCGGCCGGCTCGGGGTTCATGGGGACGTGGAGGGGCCCGTCGAAGCGCATCTGGCAGCTGGAGACGGGGGTGCCGGGGGGCGACTGCTTGAAGGAGAAGAGGGAGAGGCGGGAGACGGGCGTTTTGCGCTGCTCGATCATGTGCGTGGTGGCCACGTAGTTGGGGTGGAAGTTGTGCAGGGAGCCGGGGTCGTCCCACATGGGGCCGTGCTGCACCTGGAAGCCGGGCGTGGAGGGGGTCGGGGGCGACGAGGGCTTGTAGTACACGGAGCCTGAGTGGGACATCATCTCCTCGGACTGGGGGGGGAGGTGGCTGTGCTGCTGGTAGCCGTGCATCTGAATGTCTTCCACCTTAATGGAGGACTGCTGTCCGGACAGGGGCATTTGGTACAAGCAAGGTGGCTTCACGTCGTAGCTTGTGTTGTAGTTGTCCATAAAGGTACTGAAGCTGGGGAGAGAAGTGGTGGCAGTGATTTCAGTGTTGGTGAGGTCCATGCTAAACTTGACAAACTCCGGAGTTAAGAAATCGGAGCTGTATTCTCCCGAAGAGTGGTAACTGTAGCTCTGGGAGGCCGGGCTGGCTCCTTGAGGCGAGGACCCATACTGAGCCTGAACACAGGGCATGGCTGGAAACGAAACAGGGTCATATAGACTCGGCCCGCACAACCGCGCTCCCCCCCGCCCGCCCCGCCCCGCTCCGCGCCGGGCACCGCGCTGCCGGGGCGGCGGGGCCGCCGAGCCGCGGGAGGGAAGCGCACAAACCTTCGGCCGAGCTAGAGGCGTTTTCGGGGGAGCTGAAGGCGGACAGCGTCGGAGGTCGGCGGAGAGCAAAGTTTCCGCGGTTTCAGAACCCGGAGGCGGACTCCAGCCTGCCCTGCGCGCTGGCTGGAACACAGACACACGGAGCGGCTCTTTGAGGCCGGCCCGGGACCGGAGCACCGGGCCAGCGGAGCACCGACCCCGGCGGAGCCTGCCCGCGGCGCGGCGGGAGCGGGGCCGGGGCGGCCGGAGTCTGCGGGGCGCCCCGAGAGCCCCCGAGGAGCCGGCTTCGGTTGGGGGGGGGGGTGGGTGGGTTTTTTTGCTTTTTTTGGAGGTTTTTTTTGTTGGTGGGGTTTTTTATTTTTGAGTGGGGAAGGCAGCCTCCCGCGGGCGGGCTGTCCCTCGGCTCTCGGGTTCGCCCCCCGCTTTTTTGGCCGAGAGAAGCCGGTTCGTTTTTCCGCCTCCGCCGGTAAGGCGAGAGACGCGCCCGCGGGGAGGAGAGCCGGGCGAGGCGCGGGGTCGCCCCCTCCCCGGGGGTCTCGGCACCTCGCGGGACCGTGAGCCGCCGCCCGAGCGGGGCGCGGGTGACAGCCGGCCCGGGTGGATCCCAGACCGGGCAGGAGCCGCAGCCCGGCCATTCAGCCTGGCAGCATCACGGGTGACACGCGTCCACGGGCGGCCCGTCCCGTCCCGTCCCATCCCGGGCAGCGAGACCCCCGCGGCCCCTCCGGGGTTCCCCCCGGGCTGGAGAAGCGCGGGACGCGCCGCGGTACCCGGCTCCCACGCGCGCTCGGCGGGAGCGCGAAACGGCCGCTGTCACCCCACGCACGCCACCGACACCCCCGACACACACACACACACACACCCCCCTCTCCTTTCGCGCGTCGCGGGTGGAAGCCCGCCGTGGGGGGGGGGGGGGGGTGAGGTGGGGGGGTGGGGGGTGTGAGGGAGGTGGGGGGAGGGGAGAGGCGGTCTGCGCGCGGGGCCGCGCGCGTGGGCACTCACCGGAGAGCGGAGACCTGTGCATGCATCCAAGTGCCGGTCGGCGGACGGGACACGGGACGGCACAGGGTCGGCGGGACGCGGGGCGCGGGGCGGCGAGGGAGGCGTCACGTCGCGGCGGGACACGTCGTGGGCTGTGGCGGGGAGAGCGGCGGCAGCGTCGCGCCGGGCGAAGCGAGGCGGCCGGACTGTCCCTTCCCCGCAATGTGCCTTTGTTTATGTGGGCTCCCTCTTCCACAGCCAACGTGCACCTCGAGCCCCCGCGCGTCACCGCGCGTCAGCGCCCGCCCCAGCCAATCAGCTCCCCGAGAAGGAGGAGGGGGGGGGGAGGGGGGGGTGGGGCCGGCCTTCCCCCGCCCCCTTTGGCCCCGGCTCTCCCTTTGGTAAATTTCCGACGGTGACATCACACCGCGGGACACGCCTTAAGGTGGGCCCCCCCCACCCCCCCCCGACGGCACGGACGCCCCCGCCCCTTCCCCACCTTAAGTGCGAGTGGGGCGTGGCCTCATTTGCATAGAGGGCGGTGGCGTCACCCGCCCGGCAACCCGGGGCGGGAGGAAAGGGGGGGGGGGTGGTGGAAAGTGAGAGCGGGGCGTGGCGGCGCGTGTCTCCCACCCACCCCACCCGCCGTTCAGCGTCACCGTTGACGCAACCAAGCCGGCGCGCCAAAAATAGCGCGCGCCCCGACGGGAGCTCCCTGGGGCGGTGGGGAGCTCCCGGGCCCTCGGGGGCGCGGACCCGCGCCCCCGAGGGCCCGGGAGCTCCCCACCGCCCTCTCCCCACTTTCTTTTTCTTTTATTTATTTTTTGGGGGGAAAA
Source organism: Gymnogyps californianus (assembly GCF_018139145.2). Lineage (NCBI taxonomy): Eukaryota > Metazoa > Chordata > Aves > Accipitriformes > Cathartidae > Gymnogyps > Gymnogyps californianus. The sequence continues at coordinate 43,694,248 of NC_059477.1, forward strand.
AAACCTTCTTTTTGGAACACAGCTGGAGCCAAGAGCCATACCATCCTTTATTTATCGCCGCGCGAAACGCACCCGTTTTCCCATGCAAAATTTAAGCGGGTTTTTATTTTCTTTATCCCCCCCCCCAGCGCGCAACCCCTCTGGTTTGCGACTATCACAAGTTGGGGTCGGCATTGGGGTGGGAGGGACGATGCGAAGCAGAACTGGTTTAGTATAATTAAGGGCGCCGGAGTTATTAAAAACCTATCAGGTATCTTAATTTTGCAGGTCCATCTGGCATCGGCCGCGCCGGTGCGGTCGCCGGTCCGAAGGAGGGGATGGCTCAGCCTCCTCGGCGGTGGGCTGCGGAAAGCGGCTCTCGACGCCGACCCCAGGTCAGGGGTCAGCCTGCAAAAAAAGGCCGAAGTTGGGTAACTGCACGTCTCAGCCCGCGGCAAGCCGAGTGCTGCTGCCCCCCGAGGTACGGCGCGTCGGCTCGCAGGTGCTCGCTCTGCAAAGTTCAACAGACCCGAGCGTGCGAGAGGGAGTAAAGGCTGGGAAAAGATACTGTAAACTTACATCAAACTCACTGCATGCTTACATCACACTCACTGCATGCTTACATCAAACTCACTGCATGCTTACATCAAGCTCGGTTAAGTACTGTTGCGTGCAGAACGGCAGGATAAAAGCCAGTGCACCCAACGCGGTGCAACCTGAACCTAAAAAGCCAACATTTTCAACACAAAATCCTTGCCTTACCTAAAAGCCCTACGAAGCACTTAAATATGAACGGTTTACGTGAAACTGTGGTCATTTCTTCCTAATACGTTTCTCTCGCTGTCAGTCAGTCATCATCCTCACTTTGCAAACGCTTTTCCCTTCCGGCTTACGCCGTAAAAACTCGAACCACCCCAGACAAACTGCTTCCCACCGTCTGGCTCGCTCGCATCCAGAAAGATCACTTCCACTGTGGTTCGGTCCTCTTGCTCCCACGGAGTTCCTGCTGAGGTCTGTCCAACAGGAGAGGAGCTGGTGAAGATTAGCACAGAAACCGTACAGGGCTGCAGGACGCCTCTGGTCCGCAAGGACTATTTAAAACAACGTTTTCACGTACTGATGTTGCCGCCTTGGTTTCGGCTCTGTGGTGCTCACCCGAAGGGCGCCGGAGGAGCTCGGTCGGCCGCCCCGGGGCTGCCAGGCCTCCCGCCGCCGCGTGACGATCAGCATCCGTCACGTCACAACAGTCCGTCCAGGCTATAGTTTTAACATCACGGAAGAAACTTACTGCAAAGGCCCTTATAGGGATAAGTAATACATCTAATTACCATATCCTTAGAATAGATGTAATATAAATTTCATTACTCACTTAAAAGTTCTAAAGTTAACAGCATAAACTTCAAGTTGAGTAATTAAGTAATCCTTATATAGACACTTATTAAAGTATTTATACATATTATCTTAAATCTACATCTATCATTTTGCCAATTAAAATTAGGACTTTAATTGCAATTAAGTAATTTAATTGCCAATTGAACAGCAAAATTGCTAAGTGACTAATTTTAATGCCTATTTTAATTACCAATCATGACTGGGGAGGGAGCTAATCAAGCGGTATCAGAGTAATGATGTGAAAAAAAACGGAGAACAAACATTCAAGACTACATGCTTTTAAAAAAGAACTCTAAATTAAATAAATGCAAACATAATTTTATACATGTGGTGAAATGCTGTATTTTGGTATCTAAATACCCGAGCACAAAGAACGCATTTAATTAAAAAGAACCGTCGCTCTTCCCCCAAAGTGCTGACGATGAAGTGCCCCTTATCCCTCGTTCCTGCCTCAGTCTCCCTGGAAGGGAACCCCAAAACTGCGCACGGGCGGGCGCGCTCTGCAGCCGCTGACTCGGCAGGCTGAGCCCCCTGAGCAATGCTTAAAACCAAGGAGGTGGTAAATTTAAGAAGACCCAAACCCCCTCCAACACCAGGCACAAGGGGATGGGGCAGCACCGAGGGGCCAGGGGCCCATCCGTACGGCGAGGTCCCCGTAGAAAACGTTTCGGTGGTCACCGCAACAGCCCCCACGCCCACGTGAGCCGCCCTCACCTTCCGCACGGCTCATGGGGAGAGGGAGGCCGGGGCACAACCGGTGCCCTGATCGCCCGCGGCGCTTGCTGGTGCTGTGCCTTCCCGTCCCGGGGGCCCATTTTGTCTCCTTCCCCCGAGGAAAAACGCAGGCGCACACGTGCACACGCATGCGCATGCACACGCACACGTGCGCGCAGAGTGGTGTGCCCCCACCGTTCCCACGCCCTCCCATCAGTGGTGAAAAGACGCAGAGGTGAATCACAAGCATTTTTGGCCCCGCACGGCGCGCTCAGGAGGACCGTCCCCAAGCGTACTCCAAAAAGCAAAATTCCATCTTCCTGAAAGGCTCCACCCACCGCTGACGAGGTTTTCCAGCTCGTTAGAGCAGCTTCCACGGGAGCATGCACTGCAGCCGACCCCACAGGCCGTATTTTGGAGACCATCTGCGCGCAGGCCTGCTTCAGGTACTGTCATTTTCCGCAAGAGCGCAAAAATTCATGTCATTCCTATCTGCGAGCGTAGCAAATTCCCAAGGTCTAAAGGAAAGTTACAGCGTTTGTTTAAGATTAAGAAGCGCAGGAGCTGATCTGTGGCAGCTGTAGTGGTACATCTATTAGCAGAAAGAGCGTAACTGGATCACAGTCCCCGTGACCGTGTTCTCGTTGCTGCAGCCACGAGGGCAGCGGCCGTACCCAGGGCACGCGGTCAGCGTTGCAGCCAGCGCCGAGGGCAGCAGCCAGCGTGGCCGGACACGGCCAGCACTGCGGCCAGCACCCGCGGTGACTGCAACACATCACGAACCCCGCGAAACACCCCCCTCCGACGTCTTATTAATGCATAAAGTCTGAACTATCTTATGTACGTGGCAGCCCTGGGCGTCACGGTGTTGCAGGAACTCACGATGCACAAAGCGGACGTTCGTTTCATACACGGGCAACCCCAGCTCCGGTTCCTCGCTCAAACGGGTGTCCTGCGGCAGCGTCGTGGGTTTGCTCCTTCTCTTCTCCAGGCCAGCGAGCCTTGGCTGGTGCCCGTGTACAGCAGGGACCACGTTTGTGTGGTACGTACGGAGAGGGTGCCGCGCCGGCAATGCAACTTCTGCGCCTGGCCCTTCCCGACGCGAACACGCTTTCAATACTTGAGTCACGTGTGCGTACCCTGTCTAACTTGGGCAAGTGTTTCAGGATGATGTTTTGGGAGAGGGAAGCTTTGTTTCCTCTTCAACAGAGCAGAAGTTTAAGACTTAGAAAGAGGTACCGGATATCAGACGACATGATGCGTACAAGTGGCCGATACAACTCGTATCAGGGATCCCTGCTACAGGCCACGACCCCGTTACCCTGCCTAGGGACAAGGTGGCGAAAGAGGCAGTACCGGCCCCCCAGAGCACCCGCCATCCATTCCCGCTCTGTGAACACGCGCGCTGCAGAAGGATGTTTACGCTGCTATACACTGGTGTTATCACCGAGAGATCCAAAATGAGTCGTATCACTTCAGTGAAGACCTTCCAGAGGGACAGAGCATCTTTTTGACCAATTTCACTTTAGCACTTCTTTACATGAGGTGCACAGTCCCCAAATGCGAGCCCAAACGGAGGAAGAGGCAGGCTGCACGTTAGGCACAAGCCTTGCGTCAGCGCCCGACCGCTGCGGCAGCGCCTGGCCCCGGCACTGCCAGAAATCGGCTAAAGATCGGCATCCTCACTGCGGCGGCCGCAGTGCCGGCACTGACCTCCCTTCCAGGACACGCCGACAGCTCCAGCCCCGGAGCCGTACACGAGAGTGCACGCGTCCGCGTTCCCGGAGAACCGTCAGGCTTCCCCACAGCAAGCGAGCAGCTGCGACAGAAGCTGTGGAGCTGGATGGCGATGTGACGTTAGAGGAGCCCCGATGTGATGTCAGAGGAGCCCTGATGGGACGTTAGAGGAGCCCCGATGTGAAGTCAGAGCCGTCAGAGCGCAGGGGGGGCTCACTGCCAGACTCGGACGCGAATGGAGCGGCTCAGGAGAACTCCATTATCCCCCTTATATTTTCCTAAAACTTCCAAAGGAGCATCATCCTCCCTTCTTTCCTGCGCTTAGTCCACTCCTGAAACTCGGTCGTGCTGGTGGTATCAGATGATATAAGGTATTTATTACGGTAGTGTTTATTTCCGCTTCTATTCTTATTAACATGTGATTATTCTATGGAAGGCTATAAAGCCAGATTTTCCCTTTATTATTACCGGCAAGCAAGCACCGCGGGTCGCGCGTCAGCGTCTGCCTGCTTTGACAGCTGTCAAGGCCCCGGAATGCAAATAGATGTTTACAGCGTTTGAAGTCTGGCTCGGTTTGGCCACGTCCTTCGTACAACAGCGACGAGATCCGTTCGCCGCCTCGCTGTTACACAGGTCAAGGAACAGAGATCGCACCGCGCCATCCGTCTTCCCGCGCTGAGCCATTACGTTTTTTCCCAGGATATGTTTGATTGATCTCCTTCGAGGTGAAAGGCTAAGCGGACCATATGGCACGTGTTGCGTTCCATATGCTCTCTGCCCATCCGTGCTTAAGCTGCCACTCGCAGCATCTGCCCTCCCCAGCGATCCAGCTGCGCGGGAACCGCTGGCGGAACCGCGCACCGCTGCAAACCCAAACCCGGCTCCGGGGACCGGCCAGAGACACCGAGAGCCCCGGCCGCCCGCCGCTGCCCGCCGGGACGCTTCCCCCGTTACCCCCGCGGGCTCCCGCTCCGCTCCGCGCCGTCCCGCTCCGCCCCGCCGCTACCTGCCTCCTCCGCCGGCGCGGAGCGGCGCGGAGCGGAGCGCGGTCCCCGGAGCGGCCGGCAGCCCCGGAGCCGGGGGTCGGGAGCCGGGAGCCCGGGGGTCGGGGAGCCGGGGGGGGGGGGGGTTTGGGGGGGGGGGGACGGACGACCGCCGCCGCGCCCCCCTCGCAGCCGCCGCCACCGCCGCCGCCGCACACGTCATCGCCCGTCATCGCGGCGGCCCCGTGACGGCAGCGCCGCCGGGAGCTGCCCGGCCCCGCCGGCGGGGGAGCGCTGACGCCGGCGCGGGGGCGGCCCCGGGCGCGCTGCGATGGGGCTCCCCCGGCCGCCCCCGCTGTCAGCGCTCTCCGCCCGGCCTCGGGGGGCTGGCTCGGGCTGCTTGCTTGTTTGTTTGTTTGTTTGTTTGCTTGTTTGCTTGTTTGTTTTGTTTCTGGGGGCTTTTTTTGTTTGTTTTTGGGTTTTTCCCCCCGCGCGTTTTCCCGGCGTTCAGCCACGACTCGGTCTGTCGCCGTTACGGCGGGTCGGCGCTGGAGATGGTGCTGCCCGCGGCTCCGGCCCGGCTCCAGCTCCGGCACCCCGCGGCAATCGCGGAACAAGCGCGGCCCCTCCTGTTTTAGGGTCAGGGGGGTGCAGCCCTGCCCGGGGGGACCGGGGTGCAGCTCCGCACCTCCACGATGAGGAGGTGCAGCGTCGGGGTTTGATGTCAGTCGAGCGTCCTCTGGATGGAACCGATTCCAGAAACCAGACTATTTTAAGTACCTCGTAAAGTTTTCTTACATAAAACACACATCTATCTACTTAAACACGCCCCCCCCACGCACACATACTATAACGCATACGTAGACTGGATTTTTAACTCGGCGGCGTTTTCCTAAAAGGTTTGAAAATGCCAAAAGTAGTAACTACGCTGCAGAGACTGTGACAGCTTCTCATTTGCGATTCGCTTCTGAATTTCTGTTATCTGACAAGGATGCCAGCCAGGTTGGAATAATGGCAAAACAACCCCAAGATTGTCCCGGGAATGGCACAGGCCCCTTTGCTGGCGCCGGGACGGCGCTGGGAAGGCGATCGGGAAGAGGCAGCAGCCGCCTCATTAGCAGGTCAGGGAAGGGACAGCAGAAAAGCGGAGCTGCACCATTCCAGCTCTTCCACTCATTTTGCTTCCAACAGAATATATGAATGTAGTCACGCTTTTTTCCCCCAGCAGTTACGTAGGCAGGCCATGGAGCTGCACGTGGATCAGATGCTCCTAATTCAGCGGCTCGCCGGGGGCTCCAGGTACCTACCTGGACAGGCGTATTTGAGCACCGACACCCAGACGGTGAACAAACCCGTCACCACAGCGGGACGGGCTGCCTTTCTGCGGGCAGTGCTGTCAGACTGCTCCCAGGGACTGCCTGGAGTAAAAGCAAGCCAGCCATATTTAAGAGCACAAGAACCCCAAGCCGGGATTTGCAAGCCCTCTCGCTGTTCGCTGCCTTGTTTCGCCTTTCCCTGCCGAGGCCATTGCCAGAAGCTCTCGCTGGTGGATGGTGCCGGGAGCGGCAGACATCTGCCTCCGATTGCCACGGCCGGTTGGCGAGCGGAGCGCTGCGCATCCAAAGGGGACCCTTTCCCTCTGCCCCTGTGCGGTTCGTTAGTCGAGAAGCCCCCATTAGCGACGCACGAGAAATCGGGACGGCGAAGGCGACACCGAGTGTCCCGCAGGCCGGCGTCTGGCTGCGGTGACGGTGGCGGTGGCCGGGGTCCGCGCTAGCTGTCCGAGGCTGGCTTGGTTGGGGATTGTCTCAGGGATTGGCTCCAGGCTTTTCCGCCAGCTCTGCAAACCCCCCAAAAATGTCACTCGAGTGATGTATTTATGCCACAAGCACTCTAAAATAGCATAATTACACATTGTTTTCCCCATATTTTGGTAATTAGCTGACAAAGCACACAGAAATCTGGTTTAATTAACTACTTTCTTTAAGTGAAATCCTTTTTGTTGTTTTAAGTGAAATCCTTTCTTGTTTTGGGAGGGATTTTCTCGACCTATCTGGGATCCTTCCCCCTCATATAGTCCTCAGAAATACCTTCCCTGGAAGACACTGCTGTATTTGACTGCGGGACAGCAAAAATTCACAGAAGTTGGCAAAAGGGGCAGGCTTCCAGCGCAGCCCTCTCCAGCAGCCGGCCGCACCGGGAGGTGTTACTGGCCCCATCTCCAGATGGGCAACGCCATCCAGAGGTCCTTGTGCGTGGTGGGGTCGATGATGAGCTCCGAAAGCGCCTCTGGGTCTGCCCGGGGCCGGCGCTGCTCAGAGCTGGAGCCAGGAAAGGCGCTTGACACAAAAGAAGTATTTTTCCTCCAAGATGTTTTTCATTAACGGAGCCTCCTAACAACAGCGTGAGGTTGCTCAGGACTCGGTACCGGGAGCCCCGTCCATGGGTGCCAAAACCTCCTATGCAAGAGAGGGTGTTTCTCGGGACATCACGGCATCGTTATCTTCCATCCTGCGTTGCAGTTGCTTGCATAAAGCCTTGCAGATGTAAAACATAATGCCAGAGGAATGTCTGGTTTGACTGAGTTACCAGGAGTCTATTTTCATAATCCTCAACTAGAAACGGTTTGCCGAAGTCCTCTCAAACAATTTACGGTGGGACAGACTGGCTGCCAAAGGCAGGGAGCGTTTGGCCTGGTGAATTAATGGCCGCAGAGGATGGCTGTGACCCCTCGCTCGCTAAAATAGTTGCGTATAAAGACATTGTGGTTTTAAAGCAGCGGATGCGCGGTCTGCGCTTGCAGGGGAGGTAGGCAGCGGTGCCGATGGCCTCGCCGGCACTGCCACGGTGCTGGAGGACTGACGTGCGCTGCTTTGGGGCCTGATCCTTCCCCTTCACTCAAGTCTTAAGAAAATAATTTTCCATCGAGGCTGTAAGCCTCGAGGCCTCCCGAAATAGAGATATTTTGAGTATTTTACACAATGCCTTTGAAAACTGTTACGCTCATGACTAGTGAGTGGGAGATTCGTGCGTGCAGATCTCGCAGAGCTGCGATGGAGCGTGCCAGCCCCGCCGGGTGCCAGCCTCCTCCCGGTCCCAGCGCAGTCTGGGATGGAATTGTGGCACAAGCAGAACCCCCCCCCGGTCACCGGCCGGCCGGGGCTGCCTCTGGGCCGGCGTGCGGCTCTCCCCTGCGGTGCCTGTCGGAAGCCGGGTCCCCCTCCACCGGGACGTGTACCCCGGTGAGGGGCTTTCCCCAGGGATGGCCAGTTGTCATCTCCCCGCTTCCACAGACAGCCCGGCTGCAGTCCTGGTTTGCAAAACACACGCTTAATTTCTAGAGGCGACCAAGCTGTGTTTTGCATTCATTGCTCCGAACTAAGCCCGAGCCATAAAATACAGTCTCTTTTTGGCAAGGGGGCTGTTGAAGCTTTTTTCCGCTGCCGAAGGTACCGATGAGAGCGGACGGAGCGCGACAGCCGCTGAGGTGGGGCCTGGGCGCACTGTATGACAGACACCAGGAACGGAGTTACCGGCGTCATGTGTTTGTCCAGCCGCTCGTATGACAGTGACCTTCCTCTCTCTATAGCTGGCTCCGCGACGGGTGGCGAGCAGTTAGCAAATGCCAGAATGCAAGTTCAGAAACAAAACCCGTGAGAATTCTGGTTATCTCCTGGGTAAAAGGCTCATGCCATACTGCAGGCTTCAGAAAACAGTGGCAAATCTAAGAAAAAACAACTCATGGTAGTTATGGATTTGCAAAACTCTTCATGTATGTGACGGCTGCTGTCACTAGAAGTAAATGGCAGGGAGAATAAACCCATTAATGCAGGATGTTAATTGAAAACGGGACTTGTGTAGAGAATGGAGTTTGTGATTACAAGAATAGTTATTAAAATATCATTTTGCTTTTTAAAATGCCTGACTTTAACACGGAGTATGAAGGAGTTGTGTTTTAGAAAGTTAATTATTTCCAGCGCTTCAAAAAGGGAAGTCTAAGCTGAAAATGATTTACCCAAATTGTCAAGACAGTTTTTTAATTATCAGTTTTAAAACAGTCGTAGTATATCAGCTGAACCTTATTCTTACATTCCCTAAGACGTGTGCTTTGCTCCTGTGTAGATGCTGTTCCTTCCCAGGGCTTTCTCTGGAGCTGTGCTCTGGGCACGGCCGTGGTGGTGGATCGCAGCCGCAGCCTCTGCGTTGCAGGGGCTCCCGGATAACATTTCTGACTTGCCATTTCTGCCTTTTGGGGGCTCTGGCTGTCCCTACCCCTGGCAGCATTGATGCTGGTGGCTTTCTTCATGGTCTCCCAGTCCTGGCGTGGTTCCTCGGGGGCGATGCTGCGCTCTCTTTGCTGCCTCCCCTCCCTGCTGGGCCCTGGCCGGAGCCCTGAGGTGCAGGTGCAGCTCTGCACCCAGGGGTCTTCTTCCTTCACCACCTTTTGGAGCCCCAGGTTGATGGGGACCGGTGCTGGGTCAGGCTGGCCGAGAAGCGGGCACCCACCCGCTGCCTCTGGGCTTCGGGTGCTTCGCAGCCTCCTGCCACCTTCAGAAGCGTGCACCGGGGGAGGACCCAGCACCGCAGCCGCTCGCTGCTCCCAAAGCGGCTGCAGTCATCGTGCAAGAATCAGGAGAAAACAGAAGAGGAGCGTTTTTGTGGGGAGCAAATGCCGGTTAGAGCTGGGCGCGTGTTGCGCAGTAAACAGCTCCTTTGGCAAAGCAAGCCCGCGTGGCAACATCTGCAGTGCCGGCGTCTACAGCTCGCACATGTGGGCTTCAAGTTGTTAATGCAAGTACTTACTACGGGGTTCACGTGCGTGTAGATGGGCACACGATCAGCTCGTGTGCTGTGCGCGCGGGTTGTGCCGGCAGGCGCTCCCCAGCTGTAACCACTGCGAGAGCCCAGCGACGGATCGGCTCGTGGGCGTCCGCCGTGCAGGCTCGCCAGCTCCTCCAGGGATGACAACAGAAAGCGAAACCTCCGAGGTCACGCCGGGAGGACCCACCCGTATCTGCCGCCTCTCGGTGACTTACCGAGGAGGGCGTCCGAGCTTCGACCCCTCGCCCCCTCCCTGCCCGCGCTCCTTTGCTTTCAGCAAGGCTCTGCTGGAATTTAGTGCGAGCGTAGCGCTTACACACGCCCAGTGGTACACAAAGTATGTGCTCACCGTGTCCAGTCCATGAAGTAATTAGGGAGAAACAGGCAAGTAATAACGCACGACAAATAATATAGTCTTCTTTGCAACATTTGAAACGCAGTAAGTAATAAACGCTGATTTGAGAAAGAGTAGTATTAAATTAAAATACCCAAACTGTAGTTCAACCTGCACACAGAACGGAGGAAAAACTGGGGTTTTTTCAGTTTTAAGTAAATGGGATCCGGTTCTTCAGTATGAAAAAACTAGATTAAAACTGAGGTAAAAATTGAATCCCATTAATATTACTGGTAAATAAAAATATATTATTTTTCAGATGAGAGAGCTTCAATAATAAGAGGTATCATAAAGAGAGAAATCAAAACTGGATTGTATATTCACCAGATTGTTCAATACAACAGCCAACAAAATTAGGCTATATTGATGTGATAAGCAAGAAGAAATATATTAGTTTCCAGATCACAACATTCCAGTACAAGATATCATTGGAAAACCAAGTCAATTTTTACATCAGTCAAATCCCTATTAAATTGGCCCATACTTTTCAGCAAGCAAATCTACAGAACTGGCCCCTATTGACGTATCAATAATGAGATGTGAATGTCTTGCTTTCTGGTGCACAGCGATTCAGCAACCCACCGGCGCTCCCCGCCAGCGACCTCACCCAAACCCTGCCGCAGTCAGACCGGGCGGGCAAGTGCCGCCAGGCTCTCGGTAGCCACTGCAGCCGGTAGCAGGTCCGGGGGCAGGGACACGGAGCAGAGGCAGCGGCTGAACCTTTCTTTGGCTCTGCAGCCGTTGAGCTGAACATCAGTCTGATCTTTCCACCCATGCGCCAACCGCGGCGGTAAGGATCCGGTTATGCCAGCTTGGTGCCGTAAGGGTGATGTAAGTCTGTACTCGCGGCGCTGAATCCTGGGTTAAACAAGAGAGGGCTCAGTGGTTGGGGAACAGTTGCATTCACGTCATGGGGGGACGGGATAAAATCCCCGTTCTTCACCCATGCAGACATGGACTGTGCCGTGCTGCCGGCAGCCGTGTGGCCCGCGGTCCCCGGTGGGCAGAGTGCACGTGGAGGGTGCAGGATCAGTGCTGTGTCACTGAAGACGAGAGTCTCCACTGCTGCAAATGGAACGAGTCTGGATTAATAACAGAGCAAGGAAGGGGACAATTTTTTGATCTGGAGTCTTTGGGCTGTGAGGCTTGAAGGTGTTTCTTTGGAGGCAGTGGTAACTTCTACGTGAAGGGGCAAAAATCAGTTTGGCTAAATTCCCAGTTCCATGGGAATTTGACATTGTTTTATTAAGGTCTTTAAAGAAATAAAAAGTTTAGTCTAATTTTTTAAGAAATGTAAGGTTCTAGTCTTCCTCATTTACCTAAAACAATGGTCATATAATGGCTTTGTAAGAATTTATTCTCTCTGCTGTATGAAGATCCTATTTAACACACACCGTAACGGTCTTGTGTGCCTAATTATTGTTCAGCCTTATATCAAGATACTTTGACATTGCAAGCTCACAACAAACTAGACTAGCATTTAAGAAAATCTAGACCAGTTAAAACCTCTTTGATAAATGTGACCAAGAAAGTAGCTACTAAAGTAGTAAAGCTGCATTTTTGTTTCACTGTCAAATATACCGTACCTTGCAGCAGGTTAACATCTGGACAATAAGTTTGGGAAATGTATTCAGTGGAAATTAGAGCAGGAATTAGCTGGATGTGCTGGTATATTGAAAAACGCAAACACAACAGAACTCTTGACCCTGCCTTACAAGACGCTTACTGGCACGGTTAATGCCACGGAGATAAATGCAGCCAGCAGAGAAGAGCTGATTCTCAGGAGAGCCGGCAGGGATGGGTAGAACAGCGGACAGGGAAAGGGCAGGAGGAACGAATGTGTGGATGTGAGAGAGAACTTTTTTTTTTTTAAATCTTGTCAATACGTTAGCAAGGTGGAATGGGCAGGTCCACCCCCCCTCACTATCAATGCACTGAGACTTATCCTGACGAAGAGATCAGAGGAGAACTTGGGAAATACCTTCAGTTTGAGGCCTGAGTTAAATGCTGTTATTAATAATGTGTTTCATTCTGAGTGGCATCCAAATCACGTAAGTCTGGGAAGGTAAAACGAGGGGGGGAAATTTGCCGTAAGATTAATGAGCAAAACACAATTAACTGTTCTCAAAGAGCAGGCCAAGTACTAAACATGACGACCAGCACTTTGACAGAGTTCCCTGAACACGGCTCTGACCCCGGGCGGCTGCGCAGCCGCTGGCGAGGAGCTGGCTCACAGCCGGCCCGGAGCGCGGGGGGCCGGGGGGTCCTGTCCCCATCGCCCACCCGTGCCGGGGCTTTCGGAGTCTGGTGTTTGCAGTGCGGCGAGCCGACGGTGCCGAGCCGATGGCACTGACCCTCTTCGGAAGAACAGAATGTGGAATCTGGGTCTCCCACATCACGGGTGCACAAGGTACCGGGCAGCTTTTAGGCAGAGCGGGTACCTGGGGGCTCCGTGCGTAAGAGCAGTGCCGAGGCAGCAGAGCAGCCCGGCCGGGCGGCTCATCCCAGTGCCCCAAAACCTTGGGTTAAAGCGTCCAGCACTGCAAAGGCTCCAGTCTTTTTTGCAGACATTTACTATGTGCCTAAGTCCTTTCTAAATCCCTTTCTTTAACTAGTGCCTGCATTTAAAGGGTGCAGGGTGAGACACTATGGGCCGGGATCTTGCTTTTTTCAAACATTACATGCTATTGCTACTTCACCTAATTTAAGCTCCAAAGTGAAAAATTATTCTGAATTCTTATTCACTGAATTGAAAGTCTTTTTTTTTTTTTTTTTTTTTTTTGTGGGAGTGATTTCTTTTCTGTTTTCTCTTTTTCTGTGGGTTTTTTTCTGTTGCTGCTTTCAGGTTCCACGTAATCTCTTCTTTCTCAGTCTTAGCATCATAGCAGGCTAGGAAGTTCACAGTCCGCTGAAGGAGTTACCACGACAGCTACTGCTTTGTCTTCCATGAGATGAACTTGAGGCTCCATGCAGAATATCCCTTATAGGAATTTGTTCACTTGAGAACAGCAATAAACTCCTGTCCTGAGGGTTTCTCAGTTGTTCGTGTTCCTGACGTCCATTGCCAGTGAGACTTTCACTTTGCTCAGTTTTTTATTAACAACAAATTCTTGTTGTCCTTCGGCGTTTGATGCTGTTTCACAGTGATTTTTAGCTTCGTTTGCTGTAATATGGCTGCCTAGCAGCAGAACCACAACAGGATGTGAAAGATGTGTTCTGGATGCTCTTCTAAGACAGTATTTGTGTTCATCTACTTGCACTAGTGCAGAGGAATAAAGCAGTTATTCTGATATTTTTATATAAGGCAAATATATATGATAATTACTGAATTAATTATTATTCTAATTCAGTAATTATAATATTACTGGCATGAGATAAAATGTAAAGCTTCCAGTTTCCTATAAGCTCAAAAGTAGCCTAGAAACAAAAATTAAATGCACTTGTATTTTTTGCAAGAGCAATTAGTAGTAGCCCTCATTTTGATTTTCTTTCTCTATGAGCCTGGGTAACGGAGTCCATTTTACCACATGGATCAGGAAAGGGGAAAAAGATGCCTTTGCAGGAGAATATTCACGATTGCTGAGGGAAGAGCATGCCGAGCGTAGCAGGGCCCTGCTTTGCAGAGGAGGCGAAGGGAATAATGGTTCCCAAAGACTTTGTAAGTGCGGCCTGTGTTGGTAAAACCAATGGTAACGCCGTGCTGCTCGGGCGAGACCGGGCATCCCCCGAGCCTCTCTCTCCACGGCAGCCCAGGAGCTGCGACACGGAGGGGGCACTTTTGGGGACGAGGAAGGTTAGCCGTTGTGCTCCCTCGTTTTTTTAAACTAACAGGGACAGAGGAACGATTTGGCGGCTGCATGTTTGGGGTGACCTGGCCTCCCACCCGAGGTTCCCCTTGCACAGAGAGGTGAGTGGCAGGGGGGAGGACATGGGCCACCCCTCTCCTGCTCCTAATCCACCGTGGCATCATTTAGCACCGCGCTTGGCGTATGGTTTGGGTGGGAAAGCAAACCGTGGCCACGTACCTGCTAATGGCGCAAAATTAAGACCCGTGCAAGGGAAGGCGTCCGAATCGCCAAGGACAAACAACAGTCTCACGGTTCTTCAGCCACACTGGAGGCAGCTTGCCTCCAGCTTGCGGGAGGAAAGAAGAGACTAAACGGATGCGGGACAGAAAACCCTTACTCAGTTTAACTGGTCTTGTCCATGCAGGAATCAAACCTTTCAGCAATACTAGAAGTCAGAATTATACATAGAAGAAATTGTTGGCTGTTGTAATCTGCAACGATGAACAATCATTATTAAGCGCAAAGAAGCACTTGTCAATATGAGGCCACATCTCCAGGTCCATTTGGTTGTACACATTTTTATCCTAAGCTTAAAGGGCTGCACACCTCGTCCTGCAATGTCTCAAAATTATTTATTTCCAAAAGATTTACATCTTCCTTTTGTCTGAAAAAAGCTTTACATCTTCCTTTTGTCTGAAAAAACATTTATGTTTTGGATTCCAGATGTAACACGAAGAACAGAGAAGCAAGAGATTCCCCTTGAGAAAATGGAGCACTGGAAGCCGAAATGCTCTGTAGTAATTTGAAGTAAGAGTTATGCTTGATTTAGGATGATGAGTATGAGCCTTGCCTTCTTGTTGTGTAACTTCACACAATCAGAAAAGAACTTACTCAATATTTGTAATGATACTGTGGTTCAGACTGGGCTAATGAGCATGTCGTATGATACTTGCCACCAGCAGGTGATGTGTTTCAGTTGGGGTGTATAGGTTTCCAAAACTTTTCCAGGAACAACAAAGAACATTTGTTCCAAGAGAGAGCTCATAATATCTCTTCCTTAAAAATACGACACTTAGTAAGCAAACTGGGAAAAAAAAAAAAGAATTCATATGTATTATGTTTCTGCATGCTGGGGACAGAGTGAGAACTGCAAATGTGGAGTAAGGTTCAGAGAACAAGTCAATGCTTTAAGAAATAATAATAATAGTGTACCTTTGCAGGGTTGGGGCAAAATATTTTGCGGAGTATTTTAATCAGGCGTTCTCTGAACGAATTTAAAGTGTCCTGTTGAATGATCTGCCCTAATGAGACTGCCGTGTTGGTTTCCAAATCAGCTTCTACCTTGGCTTCACGGGTAGGTCTGTAAATTAAAGGCCTGTAAAGAAAGCAGGAGCATTCCACTGTCTGGACAGCTTTATAATCTGTGTAAACCTGTATAACTGTGCTAGACTCTGTCTTTCTGAGCTTTACAAAAAAACTCCTATTTGCCTCAAATCCTGAAATGTTAATTTTCATCTCTGATTAAGCTGAAGACCAGTCGAGGCTCCTTTTATTAAGTCATGCAGACTCCTACCTGCTTCCTGAGGGCTAAATGTGGCTGAGAAAACCATTGTAATATTGTATAATTAATTTGCCAGTCAAATAATTTCTGCAGGGCTATAATTTACTTATCCGTCTGCAACCCTAATGAATCTCCCAGTTCAGTACTTTAATCCTGTTTTCTGCCTTTTTATCTCCTTTTTTAACTCTAACTTTCATAATTCTTTAGTATGGGCTGATTTGCAACCTGTATTTTTGGAACGTTCTTATGACGTTCTCACCGGTAACAACAAAAACCAGCTAAACACTTAGACTTTGTAGTACGCCTTCCATGACTGGGAACTAATGAAAGACCTCCTTGCTTTATTGCTCTGTTTCACCCCATACAAGGGCCTTAATTCAATAAAAATCAAAGATGTAAAAATACAGGAGAAAAAGCGATTTGTATTTGGAGGACTCAAGGTTGTAACTTCATTCCAACTCAGTCTAACGTATGTGCAGAACTTCCCAAAGGTTGTTCTGAGCACCGTATTCCCTGATGAGTGGCAGTAGATAAAAACTATTTGGTAAATGTAACGTCAGCAATTTTTTTAGTTGTTTAACTTTGCAGATCACAACACTGTCCTCGTTTTTTTTCTAATACATTTATTATTTAAAATGGTTTGGTAAGTGGCATAAGTAAGTAGTTGACGTGTTGTTCATAATCTCTGAAATCTGTCACTTCACGGTTTTCCTGATCTCCGGCAGGAATGTTTTCTGAAGGAGGATAGGAACACTAAATAAAGAACAAATAAAGTAAGAGATCCGTGAGTATTCTGCACTGACTCATTGGATGCTTGCAAACGAATGGACGATACGATCATACGATAGAAGAAAAATAACCTTAGCTATTTATTTATAGACAGCTGCTGCCATTGCCACGGGCTGTAGCGCTTGGTCAGGACCTATAGCAGTACGCAGAGGGTTGCAGCGTCAGAAACGGGAGGAAGACGGCACACGCGGGGAGCAGAGAGGGCGCGCAGGCCAGGCAGGTTCGCGGTTGTGCACGGCAATGAATGTGTAGGGCTGAGCTGGATCAATGAGATGAATGCTCCCCATGTGTTTGTTTTATATTGCTGTGCTTTGCTTCTGTGTTCCGTTGAATGAGGGTGTTTATTTTAGGAAGGAATTTTGAGTGCAAACATTTAATCCTGGGAACAAGTGCGGTGATAGGAAACTGTATCAGAAAGAAATGCCGAAACGCCTGTCTGTCTGTCTGTCTCTTCAGAATTTCATTGTGATCATTCTTACGCAGCCCGTACATCGGGTAACCTTCAAACTGAACTCTTTTCAGGCAGGACAACAGGAATCCATCAGCTTGGAGGGAAATTACTGTGGAAAATACAGAGTGACTTTAAGCATGTATCTAACGAGAATCGATGAAAAATGCAAAAACTCGAGCAGATTCAATGAAAACCCTGTCCCCAGGGACAAGGAAGGCCTCCCTGAAACGCCGAAGGTTTGCGAGGTACCAGGAACGAGTTAATCCCACCAAGGAATGCGGAGGAGCTGCCAGATAACAGAATGACATTGTTTTTCCCTGATGTCAGCACAGAAACCCAAACACAAAGAGGTGAATGTAGTCCTCTGAGAGAGCTGTTGAGAAAGCTGAATGTCGAGCTTGTGCCGTGGCATCCAGCAGCATTAAAAACTGCTCGGCACAAGATGACAAAGCCTTTCCTGGAACCAGGGGCTGCCTCCAGACATCTGGGCAAGACCGGCGCTGTGGGCGATGGTCGAAGGATCATGAGATGTGCCTGGGGCAGCGCTGGGAGCTGTACCGCTGCTGCGGCAGCAACAGGGTTCCAGTTCTGCCTCCTGAAGTTTTAAGAACATGCAGTTCTGGTAGGCTTGGGCTTACCACCGAGTCGATTTATAGCCATCTATGGGTCACTTTGTTTTACTTGACAGCTCAGCGTAAGGCATCTTATTTTCTCCCGTAGCATCCGCATGTTGAGTCTTGCCTGAATAATTCAATTTATTCTGTATTTGGTAGGTGGTGGTCTAGAGGATATTTAGATCTAGCTGCAATAGAAGCGTTGTTTCACTTTAATATAGGCAGCACATAAGCTCCTGTATTGGTTCCACAGGGATAGTAATTAAATACTTGCTGATATGCTTTGGATCCGTAGCTGCTCTGCTCAGCAGGTTGAATGTGCGCTGCCTTGATCTACTGCCCGAACGGGAAGTTTCGCTATTGGACTGTCCATCACAGCTGAGAAATCCATAAAGGCATAGTAATATCTGTATTATTCATTTTCTGCTATTCTGAAGTCTACAGAAAGGTAAACAAAAGGAGAAAAACCCAAAGAGAAGGTTTTAAATTGCTTTGTGTTTTTATTGCAGTGGTTGGTATTAACCTGCTCTGCACCCTTGGCTCAGCCTTGTTAGGAGCCGCCGCTATTCTGTGCTCTGCGTTAACAGACACATCAAATCGTTTGTGTGTTGCGTTAATTATGAAAATCCAATTCGGCAACTCCTAGAAAGCTGCTTCTTAAAATCTGTCTTGAAGAAAGTCAAGCTGTTAAATGCTGCTTCCTGACAGGATAGAAAAACGTGGGTCGCTGAGGTTACGAATGTCAAAATGGGGTGCACTGGAGGGACCGCGCTCGGTGGCAAAGGGTCCTCCTCGTCTCAGGCTCTGTGAAACGGGCACGGCTGCTTGCAGCAGCTTCTTAAAACGGTATAAATTAAACGCACTGTAGTAGTACATGCGATAGTATAGGTGCGTATTGAGGGGAGAATAGCACATATCATGGAGATGGTGCTTAGATTCTGAAAATAAACCTGAATGGAGAGTGGGACCAGGTAGTTCCCACTAAAGCTAATGGAAGTTGCTGGTTTTGCTGGGAATATGCCACCGAAAGAACGCGCTTGGGTTCTTTTTCTTTTAGTATCAGGGCTCTACACCTGCCGAGTCCATATTTAGATAGGAAAAATATCCTAGAAGAGGTGCATTTTACATCATGATAAGTAAACTCTTACTTGACAGCTTAGAAGCTTAGACTTGTCAGGAAAATCTGAGATTAAAGAAGATGTAGTGAAGGTGCTTTAGGCAGGTCCTTAGGCTCTTCCCTCCTCGCTGTGTGTGCGCTCCGGGCTCGTCCGACACCGGCCGGGGCTTCCCAAACCGGGTTTGGGGTTCAGGCACCAAGGAGCTCGGAACTGTTCTAGGCGCCGAGATGCAGAGAGAGAGGGAAGGAGAAGCAGACGTTAGAAAGCAGGCTGTGGGGAGGGGAAGGGCTTATTCCTGGTGGTACTCCCCCCTCCACCGAAGACGGGCCTTGTGCTGCTCCCGGGTGTCAGCTCCGCTCGGGTGGAAGCGCGGCCGCTGTCGTTATTCCACGGTGCCGGGACCGGGTCAGCTGGGCGCTCCGTCCCGCGGGAGGGAGTTTATGTGGGGAGAGGGCGGCGGGGGGCGGCGGGGGGCACCGACACCCTCCCGCCCGGCCCGGCGGGGCCCCTCGGCCCGGCCCGCCCTCTGATAGCGCCCGGCGCGGAGCCCTGGCAGCCGGGGATGTAGCTCAGTGGTAGAGCGCGCGCTTCGCATGTGTGAGGTCCCGGGTTCAATCCCCGGCATCTCCAGCGGCTACTTTTTTCCTTTTTAATTTCTTTTTTTTTCTTTCTTTCTTTCTTCCCCTGCCTGCCCGGCCGCTGTTTTCCCGCGGGGACAGACCGCAGCCGGCAGCGAGCCGGGCCGCCGGTACGACGTGGGCCCCTCCCTCCCCACCGACACCCCCCCCCCCCCCCGGCACCGGTTCTTCCCGCTCGGGAAGCCGGCGGGGAAAATATAACGGGCGGTGTCAGCGCTCCGGCCTTCAAACGGGCAGGAAAAGGGGAAGCTGCATTGGCCGGGAATCGAACCCGGGCCTCCCGCGTGGCAGGCGAGAATTCTACCACTGAACCACCAATGCGCGCGCGCAGGGCCCTGCCGCCGGCCCCTGCCTCGACGAGCTCTTCCAAAACATTTTATTTTCCTTTAAATTTTTCTCCCCCCCCCCCTCCTTTTTTTAATTCCACGTTTACAGTCAGTAGTTTTGAGCCGTTATTTCCAGGGTTAAAAAAAAAAGGTTTTTAGAAAGTTAGCAATGTCTGTATACATTTTTCCCCTAAAGGATAAAAAAACCCTAGAAAATTGTATCCTATACCCACCATCCTTTACATTTAAAAGCTTTCAGACCAAGCCGCAAAAGGTGTACTTTTGTTCCTTTTCCATACTTTGCCAGAGGAGGCCACCAGTTAAGGGCGCAGAGGCTCACACGATCTACTGATCACGGAACCACCACGGTACAACGTCCGAACTTCGTCTCTCTGCTTTGTGCTGCGGATCCTGACATGTCAGTACAAAGTCGCGTTGTGTAGTGATGAGGTATCAACAGAATGCCAGCGCTTGCACTGGGATGTCACGATGCCATGTTCAAATATAAAGTACGTACAGTCTTGACATTTGGTTTGTCTTGGACACGCTCCCAAGGACGGCCACACGCGAGCCAAAGAGCTCAAGGAAAAGCAACAAAAGTGAGCATTTAAGAGAACATTAAGATCTATGTACGAAAAGAATAGCTGTGCTTCAGAATAACGTAAGTTAACACCAAAATGTAAACTTCCCTATAGAGAGTTGTCGTGGTTTCACCCCAGCCAGCAGCCAAGCGCCACGCAGCCGCTCCCTCACTTCCCCGCCGCTCCCAGAGGGATGGGGAGGAGAATCAGGAAAGAAGGTAAAACTCGTGGCTTGAGATAAGAACGGTTTAATAACTAAAGTAAAATATAATGCTAACAATAGTAATAATGAAATATAATAATAATAATAGTAATGAAAAGGAATATAACAAAAAAAAAGAAGAGGGGGGAAAAAAAAAGAAAAAAAACCCCAGTGATGCACAATGCAGTTGCTCACCACATGCTGACCGATGCCCCAGCAGCGATCAGCCCCTCCCGGCCAGCTCCCCCCAGTTCATATACTGGGCATGACGTTCCATGGTATGGAATACCCCTTTGGCTAGCTGGGGTCAGCTGCCCCGGCCGTGCTCCCTTCCAGCTTCTTGTGCCCCTGCTTGCTGGCAGAGCATGGGAAACTGAAAAATCCTTAACTTAGGATAAGCGCTACTTAGCAACAACTAAACCATCAGCGTGTTATCAACATCATTCTCACACTAAATCCAAAACACAGCACTGTACCGGCTACCAAGAAGAAAATTAACTCTGTCCCAGCCAAAACCAGGACAAGAGTCCTCTGCTTCCTGGTCCTGCAGCTATTGCCTAACCGTTCCCACCTGCACGTGCCATTCATCGAGAGGGCAAATTTTTTCTGCACACATAAAGCAGAAGCTGAGCAAAACTTGTGTTCTCAGTGAGTCTGGAAAGAAAGTCAAGGCCACGGTTTGCTCGCTGGCCGGTTGGATACCAGGCAACAGTATTTCCCAGTCACCCCCGGCCCAGAGGAGCAATGCAGGCCAGTAACAATGCCATCACAGTTCCCTTTCCCCGCAGCTTAATTGCAACTTCTTAATTTCCACTGGCAGAAAGTAACATAGCAAATACTTCAAGTAATAACTATGGTTTAGGCTATTGCTTACAGTTGCATCAGTCAGCCTTGAAAAACTGTTTTCCCAAACAAGCACAGGATCAGAAATCCCAAAGCAGTCAGGCAAAAAATATTCATACTGAGGAGACTCTAATTCACTATTTTAATGTATCTGGAAGTTAGCCATGCTGTGAGGTAAACAGCAATAGCTGACCAACTAGTTTCCCCCCCTACTTTTATTCTCTCCCCCCCTTTCATTTCTGGTGAGCTGAGGCACCACAAGGCAGGGGACGGCTGGCGGGGGACGGATCCGGCAATGCCTGTGCACAGCCGCACGGGAACCGGCAGTGCTCCCTAAGAGAGAAGAGTCCTTGGGCCGGCTCTCCTGGGCAGATCAGGGTGATTAACACAACAGGCTGTGCCTCTGTGGAACTGAGCTCGTTAGAGAATCATTTTACAGAGGGTCGCCGCGGTAACAAACTTTGCACTGTTAGCAAGCCCCTCTCGTTCCCAGAGTAGAAATGAAACCCGCTCTTGCACTCTTAGTTAATAATTGAGAGGGCCGTTTCCCATGTCCATTAGACCACGTTTTGCATCTGCTCAGAACATCTGCAGGTGTTGGCTGACGTACTACAGAGAACTCTGTAAATCAGGAGGAGTTTGGCAACTCACATGCCTCACTGGAGCTCAAATGTTGCTCTAGAACGTGCTCCGGAAACCCTTTTTCAAGCTGCATGACACAGGCTCATACTGGGCTTCCCTTCAGAAATGACTGTGTGTAGGAGAGTGCTGAATGAAGGAGAGGATCGAGACCTGTCATATTAGAAAACGGTGGTCCAGAGTCACAGAACTGGTGAAAATTTCATAGGATTGGTTCAGCTGATTAAGAACCTGCACCCTACTCCAGTGAGACAAGGAGTCCTTACGAGTTCATGGTCTTAATCATCACAGCAGTTGGGAGAATGCTCCCTGCAAAACCTCAGTGCAGAAGGATATGTTCTGTGTAAGGCTAGCAGAAGAGTACAGGACCATTCAGTGAAATTGCTGTCCTGAACAAAATTTAAGTAAATAAATGTGTCTCTAGCTGTCATCCATAAAACATAAATAATTTTAGAAGTTCAGTAGATGGCTTGAATGGCGTCAAGAATCCAACTTCATATAACAAGGTTATAGCACCTAGGGAACTACTTTCAGTGAGATTGCTTAAAATGTACTTTTGTACGTTTCTACCCAGTATCTGATGAACGGGTGAGAGGGATTATCTTGTCAGGGGCTCAGGACATCATCCCCTTCAAAAGTCTTTCAGGCAGCTAAGGAGATGCCATAGACCTTTGCCAGAAACAAGGAAGGCAAAACTTGTTACAGGAAGAAGGAAAAGGATTTTCTTAGGCCGCCTTGTCCCTCAGAAGGGGACAAATACATTTTTTTCCATTCCGGATCACCTGTAAAGGGACTCTGATCTTGATGCTTCTGGCTAAGGCTTGACACAGCATCTTCCTATGGGGCTCTGCTGCTGCAGAGCAGAACCAAGGAGCTCCAGGCGTTGCTGCCGACTCTGCTGTGTACCTCTGAGGAGGATGCTGTAGCTCAGGGGCACTTGTAGCCTCACACATCCCAAGTTCAGCCGGTGCAGCTGCAACAGGAATAAGGTAGGGGTTGATAGATAGGCAGCGGTAAAACAGCTCAAATCAAGCTTAAAATGCAGGTGTGGATTACCTGGGGTGGGGTAAGTGGATATCATTCATTCCCTCCTCCCCAGCTGGTGTGGCCACGCGTTCCTGTGTCCATTGATACAACTGCGGCTGTGCAGCCACCCACTTTAAACAAAAGCCACCCACTTTAAACTGGTGTTGCATCAATCCCTGTATTGGTATGTAAAACAGAGCAAGTGTGATGCTATGAATGTACCTGTACCGTTTGCTCTGATTCACCTCTTCATGTGGAGCTGTATTACTTGTCAGAAATAATGCCTAAGGAGTTAATTCAGACCGACCTGAAATATAACATACCTCTTTATAAGAACCAACTGCCTGATCATCAGCTTCTCATGTTTAACTAACACATACCTAATACTTAATATTACCAGGCAAGTCCAGTCAAGACTTCTTACTGGCCCCCAAAACAGTGCAGGCCTTTCAAAATGGCTTCTAAAAGCCTCTTCAGTAAAGGCTTCCAAAGTGTGCTCTTGTCTCTGTTTCCAGAGTGCAGAAAATTTGTACCATCCCTGGCGAGTCCTCCGCTGAGTGGAGTACACGCACATCAACTTGATTTTAACAGATCACGGAATAAGCTGGGCATTTAAAAATATCCACCTACCCAAAAGGACAAATGAATACATATTGTGGAGCCTTCAGCAAAGATTGTTGAAACAAAACAAACAAAACAATTGTGGTAATCTTTTAGGTAAGACTTATAATGTAGAACAACTTGTCAGTGCAGGTTAAAGTTTTAAGGCCTAGCAATTTTGACAGCGTCCCTCTGAGCACAGTGAGAGCGCAGGGACGAGCAGGACAGCAAAAGGTCACTTGGTCACACGTATCTGCTGCCTCTTTTAAGTGTATCTCAAGACCCACTAGGCATGTCCCAATTAATTATTTAAATCTGCAGGGAAAAACATTTCTGTAGATGAAAAGGTATAATCTTAAGTTCTGGGGAAGCTACAGGATGGCTGGTGTGGTCAAAAATAGTGCTAAGAGGAAGCCGAGGCGTGATACCCGATCCACAGGCTTCGGACACCGAGGGAAGTCATTTACATCCAGTAACATTGATTTGTTTCAGATATCAGCGAAGTGGAAACTCACGGATTTTCCTATATCCCTTTTTTTTCAACTGAACAGTTCTGGATTACAAAAGGTCACCGAACCCCAACTGACAATGATATATGTGGTTATTTAAAATAACTTTTCCCAACACAACTATTGATTATGTTGCTAGCAATCTGCATAAGTTCCTTATAAACCTGTGGACACCCCAAAAATGTTTGTCCCAGATACTATTCAAATGGTCACAAACGAAAGCCATCAAGCAAGCAATGCTAGTGAAATGGACACTGGAAGAGAACAGAAGACTCAAATCCTGTATTTCTTCATTAGGTACTGGAATATTAGGCTAGGGCTTTCAAAGTGATTGTATATGTCTTTGAAGAGGTTTTCTAAGATTTTTCCCTAATCAATTCCATGGAGAAAGTATCTGGATAAAAAGCAGATGTGTATATTCGCTGGGGCTGATTTTGGTCTGTCATTGTCCGAGAGAAAAAAATAATATAGCACAAATTCCAAAAAGCCTTTTCCATGTCATTTTCTGAATATAATCTCCCTCTCTGGCACATGTAAAGAGAAAATAAATTTAGAAGATTTTTTTCATATTTCCTGCCACAAGAAAAATCTTTAAACAACAGAAAATAAATACACTTAGATAGTCCAAGCAGTCTTGCTTTCTAAAAGATACTGTCTTTCTTTTCTCCCTCTCTACCAATGAAATTCATGTTCTCTATTAGACCTAGCTCAGCTGTTTGCCCCAGAAAAATACGGATACTCCACATCGCTTCCTCCCATTGCCTGGCTCTCCCGTAGTTAAGCTGCCTGTGCTACCACTGCAAGGAGAGGCCAATTAATTATTGTGTTTGTTCTGCAACAAATAATGTGACCTGTGACCTTACTCTTTTAAAACTGCAATTTTTGCATTTGTTTCTGTGACTCAACCCTGATGTGTTATCTTTATATAACAGCAAACAATAAGACATAATTATGATGATAACACATTACTTTGGTTTTCACAGAAAAATGAGCCACTTTCTCTTTTCAGACACACACACACACACACACACAAACACAGTGGACGTTTTTATCTGTTGCAGTGTAGGGGGAAAATGTTTAAACACTAGCAATACAGCCTGGTTCAGTTGGTAAACTGAGTATCTGATATGAAGCAATACAGTTGTATTTCCGAATGATACCTGATACCAGCAGCCAGAGATGGGAACATTTTAAAATGTTTAATCATAGCCATGACTAAGTACTTTTATTTTCCAATGAGAGGACCTACCACGGATCCTGCTTGAAAAAATCTCGGTAGAGGAATTCTGCTTCTGTTTCTGTCACTTCATTTCAACTCTTCTGCGATTATTATTACCCCTTGCTCCTCACAAAGACGTTTTCCTGAAGACAGATTAGGAGAAAACATATTTGTGAACGTATGAACAGATTTTCTCCTTATGATACATAACTTTGGCATGCAGTCAGGAAATGATGATAATCTTTTTCTCCATCTTCCCTTGCTAATGAAGAGAAACTGCCTCTGGGGTTAAGGACAAAAGGTGAACTCTCCCTGAACACAATTTACACCTGCTGAGCACATGATTTCGGGCATCTAAAATTCCTGTCTTGGCAGGTGTCCCAGGGACCAAGGCACACGCACGGAGACTTAGGAGGTAATATTTTCATCTAGACATTAAATAAAAAACAGACTCAAGAGGGATGAATTTTGAGATACCTTAAGGCATCTCATTTTTTTGCTTAACCTTGTAAAAATCTTTCACTATTCAAACTTACAAAGACCAATCTTTACCAACCAGTAACTAAGATAAAAACACAGCTGAAAAGTAACTAAGATAAAAAGACAGCTGTAGTTGAAAAGAAGCCTAATCAAGGGAGGAAAGAACAGCTCATCCCTCGTTTGTTGGTAGCTGCACCGTGAACGTGTGGAGAACCTCTCCTGGAAAGGGAGATTGCTAGGTAAATGTGATCCTTATAAAAGTTTTCACTCATTCTTGGATTTCCCTTCTATGAGACGAGTAGTACAGTGCTCTCATTTTCTACCCCCTTCAAGATTTTGCTGGTTTGGAATAGTTCATGAAACATAGAAGTGCTGGGGTGCAGAATACGTTCACTTGGAAACTGGATGTAGACACATTTTATACTCATACACCGCTTTGTTTTGAATCAATCAAAAACTGTCATAAACTGATACTGACAACGCAGCCACACCTGGGTAGACAACAACCTTGACAGGTGGGAGGACAGGATATTTTCCCAGTTCTAACAAATTTATGATGATGTTCTGAATATTTGCTACAGACAGACAAAACAGCAACATTTATTGCCATGTTAGTACACATATATGGGGTAGGTATTCACATCTAGAACTTGTGTGTGTTGGATCATGCTGAAATTATTCAGCACAAATCGCATTTAAATCCTTTTTTTTCCTAGCCCAATTATTCTTCTTCCTTTCTCACACTCTCTCTCCCCCCAAAAAACCCAAACCATACCCCCAAAAAACAATGAATCCACTTCTGGGGGGTTTTCCTTTCATTTTCCGTTCTTTCTGTTCAGCTGAGGTATTCCCATGGATTCTAAGCCTGAATATCTATGGAGTGTACTAATTCCAGCTACCACTTGAGATCTTATTTCCTTTTAAGAGCACTACCATGTCTCCTGATGTGTCTGGGATAAAAACTGCTTCCAGCATTGGTAGCCTGAATATCACTTACTTTGCAAAACTTCTGAAATCCAACCCTTGCAGTTGTTTACCGACTTTAAATGCCACCTAGAGAGCTGATAGCCATACATTATCATTGCAGCTTCCAATTTAGCTCATCTGGTTATATCTGACCCAAGAGGGAGGGATTAGGTTCCTACGGCCTCCTCAGATGGGACCTGTTGCTGACATTTAGCTGGCTGACGGGGGACCGGAGCGTGCCTGAAGGACACTGTGGGAGGGAGATGTGCCCCATCCTTCAATGCAGTAGCAGGTTGTTTTTCTGTGCCTGAGAGAAAACACGTCTCACGCTGCCTGTAAAGCATGTTGACTAAGCAGTGAGCACGGAAGAACAGCAATAAAAGCAGTTTCTGGGAGACAGCCAAGAAGCACGGTTAGAGACGCAGCTGATCCCTGTATGCCTGGAAAGCAGGGAACCACGGACAGTACAGCGCACGGGGTGTGTAGGGGTCCTGCGTGTGTGACACCGACTGCATCAGGCAACTGATACAGGCAGTGTACGGGCAAAGACAGACTTGTGATGGGCTTATGGGTATAAATAGTCACAAGATCAGCTCGTGTTTTGGTCCAGCATGGAAAAGGAGATCCCAAACACTTGCGGAACCACAGCTGCAGTACACTAAAAATGTAGATTTGCAGGGAGAAGTACAGCCAAAAGTTCAGCAGTGAGTTTTGGAGGGGGAGGAAGATCCTGGCTTATTACTAATGTGTGTCTGGCTTTCTCACTGCAAAAGAAGCAACAGGCAGGAATCTCCAGACGATTCACCCCAAAAACATAGCTATGTTTGTCAGCTGTATCCCTAGGAGCCTGGAGTGCGGGAACCAAGATGAGAAACAAAGAAAGAGGACCATTACAGACCGTAACTGTTAGCAGCAGCTCTTCCAAGTCTTGTCACTTGGTATCACAGAACAGAAAGCAGTAGGAAGAATGAGGATACACAAAATGTCTCAAGGTATCAGCCAGTCAGCAACTCACTTATAAGCCTTACCCAGCAAGCGCCTAGGGAAGTTCAAGATTGGAAATCTGCTATTTTGGAGAGGTAAAGAATCGGAAAGCTTTCAATTCAGGAAGCCCTCAATAGAGAAAAACAAGCCTGCATATCCTGTGCTGCGAACCTAAAGCGAGATTCACCCTGTCCCAGCACTCATGCTGCAAGTTTCCTCTCCGTGACAGTGCGAGTGTCACCCTGTGGTGGGCTCCATTAGCTGTGCCCCAGAGGGGTAGTTTTGTGCAGCCCGCCTGCAGGGCCTGGCTTCTATGAAGACCTGGATTAACTACTAAACTGTGCTTCTGCCAAGTCCGGTAGAAACTGGGAGCTCAGCGGGGTTTCATGAGAAGTTCCAGTTGAAGTAAGAGAGCTGGCAGATGTATCAAGGCACTGAGATGTCCTTTCTCATGCCATATTGGAGCCACTGGAGAGGACAACTGAAAAAGATGATGTGAATTTCTATACATCCATTATGCACTGCATATTTGTTTCAAAGGTGGATCCTCAGAGATTTAGCATTTTTCTGGTCTAGGATTTCCTCTGTGAATCATCCAGGTTATGAATATTACAGCCCTACTACAGATCAAGAGATGCGTCGGAAAGGCCTTCCCTCCCTCTCCACTGCACTGCACTTTAACCCACTTGGCAAGCAGGGAAGGATCTGCAGGAGATAAATGGGCATTAACATAATGTACATTAATATATATTAATATAATGTAAAGGATCTGTTCCCCTTTATTTGTAAGGAAGAAGCCTCTCTGTGACCCAAAAGTGAACCACCCACCACCACCAGAATTCCTCAGAAACGAGGATAATAAATTCAACCAAATACCAGTTCCCGGTTCAAAGGCAAGGGCCGACAACCCCAAGAAACCACAGTGTCAGCGTCCGAAGGAGCCTGAGCTGCCCCCAGCCGGCGGAGGGGCCGCCATGGGCCGCGACGCCCCTAACTATAGACCGGGGCGAGGAGGCCGCGCCGCTCTCCTCAGCGCCGGAGCGGGAAGGCGGGAACAGGCCCCAGCGGCGGGGCCTAGTGCGCGCTTCCCTTCCTGAGGAGAACCGGCCTGCCGTTAGGCCCGGCCGCGGCCTGCGGGCTGGGTGAGGCGGCGGGCAGGGCGGGGAGGCGCCGGTGGCGGTTAAGGCGGAGCGGGGAGCGGAGGCTGGCTGGCTGGCTGGCTGCTGGAGGCGAAGCGAGGCGTGCCGCGGCCGGAGGAGGCGCGCAGGGAGCCGGCCGGCCTCTCCCCCCCCGCTCCCCGCCCTCACTTTTCCTCCCGCCGGCCGGCGAGCAGCGCGGAGAGGGACGCGGGCTCGCCCGGGCGCCTGGAGTAAGCGGCTTTCGGTTTTGGGGGTGGCGGCGGCGGCGGCGGTGGTGGGGTTAATAGCGGAGGGGAGCGGCGCGGCTTCCAGGGCTTCGCCCCTGGGCCCGGCTGCGGAGCGGGAGCGGCCCCCGCCGCGGGGGGTGACTTTGCGGGAGCGGCTCCGGGCGCTCGCCGGGAGCCCCGGCAGCGTGCTCTGCTCCGGGCAGCAGAGAGCGTTCCGGTGTGGGGTCTGTGCTGGACACGCGCGTTGCAACCTCGGGTGGAACGCTGAGGTTGCCTTCGTTATCAGTCCGTAGCAAAGGCATCATGACTGGCTCTCTTCTTCCCCAGGTCTTACTTTTGCAAAGTGGAGTAGGAGCTTACACTACCAAGGGCTCCCAGCCGCCTCCCCCCTGTTTTATTTAAGCTTTTGGCTGGAAAGAACGGCCAAAAAATTGAGCGTGTGGCTGTTTTATGGAAGTAGTGTAAAGTCCTTGGCAGCCGTCCCGTTTGTCTGCGTGTTGTCACCCTGCTCAGGGGCTGAGCTCCCTGAGAACGTCCTCATAAACGGAGATATGTCTCTCTCTGTTTATGGATAGCTGTTTGCACGTGTCTGGGTATCTATATATAACAAATGGGGGGGGTTGCAGAACTCTTTAACTAGATGTTCTTTCTCAGATAGAGCTGGTAGACTACAGTGTCTCCTGTTATCAAAAAAATGTGAATTCTGGGCAAAGAATAGCATAGCTGTAGTTACACTGAACTTTGGAGAATGTAAACGGTTACTTCTCAGTTGCATTGAACATATTCATAGGACCGTTTCTGGGTGAGAGCGTATCAGTGTAACAGGTAAGTCATAAACTTTTTTGAGTTCTTATCTCTTCTCACCAGTCACCTCAGTAAACCTGTTACTACAGGAAAAGATATAAATGCATGTGTGTGGAGACCTTGAGTTTAAAACAGCCAGATTTACTACCTGCTGAACTTACTCTACTGTTTACAACTGGTTGTAAAGGTGCATTGAAAGCGAACTCCTTCCCACCCGCTGCTAGGAAGCCGGGGGCTCTCCTTTCTCCACTCCTCTGAAGTAGTTGCACTTTTCCTTCTCTGCCCCCTCCTTGCTGCCCTTCCTGCTGTCTCTTTACTGGCGTAAGAGGCCCTCGCGTCAGAGCGCCGTGCCTGCTGCAGCTGTGCTGGGCCTTCTCGAGGGGAAAGGCATCGAAGGTACGGCGGGAGCAGCAGGAACACCTCTCCAGCCTGGCAGGGCACAATCAGTTTCCAGCTACGTGCCGGACCGCTGCGGAGGCAAGGACTACTCTCACTTGAAGGCTTGGAGTGCTGCGGGCGCCTGAATCTGTTGCCACTACAGACTCTTGCATTTGTCTTGTAGTGGTCCTCGGGTTGTGGCCAGGCTTCTCCGTATGTCTTATTTTCGTTCTCTGTGTTTGCAGTCTGCTTCTGTACTGAGCTCTCTTTGGACCGTGACTGCTATTCTGCGATGGGGTTTCCACCCAGAAAGTTTCCCTGCGTGAGAGGTTTGCTCAAGTGTAATTACACTGATGTTGGCCTGAAGGCTCTGGAGTCCCTTTGTAAGATAATCTTCTGACCATGGATAAGAAGCAAGCTTGGAGACGCAGCTGTTAGGAGCGTGGTGTATTTTTAATTGACATTAATCAGACCTTTTCTTTTTCTCACTTATTCGTAGGTACGGTTCCTCAGAAATGTTTGGTGATGAGCAGTGACTGACGATTAGCTAGTAAAGACTCAATCTGGTATTTCAAGATCTTTAAGGGTTGATAGCTAAGGCAAAATCCGGTATTGGGTCATCTATAACAGCAATAAGCAGAATATTATTAATTTTAATGTTAGACATTTACCAATTTTATTTAGTCTAACTTTGGATGAAAGTTTTGAGTCGGCACGTGTGTGCATGAAAAATTATGCACACCCCTTATCTAATTTATAGTGTTACTTTGGTTGTGTATATATATGGGTAAACACTTTGTTTTGCTTAATTATGTGTGTGCACATGTATGCATGCACAGGAGCATAGTAATAATAACTTCGTGAGCTAGGCCCTTATTACATAATGTAATATTTTCTTTGGAGATCTATTTCTACCTGGTAATCTGTCACTAATAGAAATTTAGAAAGCTGGGTGGATGTGGTAGGTTCAAAGGCCATTAATTCAAACCAGTTTTCCAAATGAAAGCTCATACAGGTTTCTTTCTGCTACCTACTTTGTCTTTACGCAAGTCTCTGCAAGCTTTAGCAAATATTTAAAAGAAATGTGCTTTTTCCACAGTCAGTTTGCGATTGTTACTTTCTACTTTCACACGTAAATATCTCGATGGTTTCAAACAAGGGTTTGCATTTGCAAGTAGCTCTGTTAACCAACAGCTTGCTTTTATCATAGTGCTTGTTTACATGCTGGCAAACGAGACTTCAAGAATTATTTTACCTTTTCTAAAATATATGGGCCTATGCTGCGGTCAATTTAAACCAGAGGTCTGATAGTAGTTGTATAAATTAGTTAATCTCCTGTATATTGCTTTGCCTTCCGGTTGTAGTTTGAGCTTGCATTTTTCCGGGGATTAGCTTTATCATTGTGGGTGTGCCACTGCAGCTGATGCGAGCTCGTGGATGTGAGCAGGACCGCAGAGTTCTGCCTCCAGAAGGGTGTGGATAGCTGTACCTGCGAGTGACCCGGGCGCATGCCTGTCCCCTTCCTTGCTGGGCGCTCTCGGGAGGGTGGGAGACCACTGAAAAGCTGAGTGCTGGGTAAAAAGGGAAATGAACGCGAAATAAAAATTAGAGGCTGGAAAAAAAATTCCAAAGCAGATCAGACAAAAGTGGGAAGATCACCCTTTAAAGAAGGAAGGCCTCGTGTGCTTCAGCTGCTTCATGGGTATTTGTGGGTCCAGACTGGAGCTACCTGGGAGTGAACGATGCGGAGCACAGAGACCACGGAGGCTGCGTTCTCAGCAACAGCCGTTTTACTTTAGGGGTCCACTGCAGCTGTGCCACAGCTCTTGCTAATGTAGATGTAGCCCATTTCTTCCAAAAAGCATTACTTTAGAAAACAATTTTTATTATGTAATGAACAAACAATATGTAATGAAAACTCTTCTACAGTATCACAGTATTGCTTTTAGAACCATTTCGTATCCCTAAATAACTGTGTTTGAGCCAGGTTCCCAAGCGAACGTGTAGCTCTGTCTCAAAGGGGTTTCCAAACGCCAGATGAACTCACCCTCAGTTATATCCTGATAATGCTGATGGAGCCCAGATTGTCATTTCTCTGCTGGCTGAGCGCAAAGTCTTGGACTGTGCCTTTTTTGCTTAGCAAAGTGTTTCTCAAACCAAATGTTGATTCTGATTTCAAAATGGTATTGAATGCATGCCGCTCCTCTGGGATTAGATTTGCATGTACTATCAGGTCTCAATCTTTATTCCAGTGTATAAAACTAGGCTACTTCCTTGACACACCTAAGTAATCACCTAATTTGTAGTTATTTTTTGAGCAGGTATCTGTTTGTATATGCAGGTTTATGTCCGGTCTTGTAATAAGCAAAACACCTTATTTTCTAATCCTTTCTCCTTTAGTGTTTGGCTAGGGGCCGGGGGAAGAAAACCGTGGATATAGTTCAGTATTCGGATCAAGCTGAATTGTTAGACTGTCTAATCAAATATCTGCATTAAATATGAGGGGAATGAAGAATATCAGAAAAAAAGGGTGAACAGCTATAAATTAACTGTATCTAACAACATTTCTTTCTAATTACGGTAATTGGTTTATAATATTTGCAAGGTTGTATTGTGTGTGTGGTGGGTTTTATGGCTGATATTAACCCCCACTAATATAGAAACCAGGAATGACTATTTGAACTATTCAAGCTAAAGACAATGTTGGCACAAGAACAAGAAGGTATGGTAATCACCCTGCATACATTTAGTCAGTAATCAGGCCAGAGACTAGGTTTCCCACTCCTTGGATGGCAGATTTTCAAGTAATCTTTCAATAGGACAGGAGGGAATTTAAATACTTTTATCATAAAACTTGATTAATATATTATGATGTTTGTATGGTGGGAAAGCTCAAAACACTCGTGACCTCGGTGTTTCTTTGTATTGCTGTTAGTTCTTAGGTACAGTGCTTGGGATTACAGCCATCACTGTCTGTAAGTATTGTCGTATTCTCAGAAACATACTGCTTTCTCCGGCAAGATTATTACTATCTGAAATCCCAAGAAAGATTTACAAATCAGACTTTTCCCCTCATCATCTGTAAGACTTTTTTTTGTAGAAGGGTAATGAAACAGAAGAAAAAGAAGTGGCTAGGTTAAAAATACAAATAGTGGAAAGAGAAGCCAAGAAAGTTTGTTCCTTGTAGGATACAGCTTAAAGCAGTTGGGATATCATCTAATGCTAGGTGGGAAAATCTTGGCACCTGAGTACAGAAAGCGAATTAAGTAGTCTGAAGCAGTGGGGACCAAGAGAAGGAATGGGGATAGCATGCCTATTTTTTGCTTTGTTTTTCCTTTATTTTTGTGCATGACAAGCGCTGCAGCTACTTTTGGGCATGATAGCCGAGGTAGTTGCCTGTACTGGAGCGTGGGAAGGATTTTCCCCATATGGTAAACTGTTGCTTTGCTTCCACTTATTAGTGCAGGGTGGCCTGCAGGGTTTTAGGGTTTTAAGTTCTGTGTACAGGAACTTACAAATTTGTGGTGTGGTCTGTGGCTGAAAGGGACTTGTAACCCTGTGAGCTGCCTAGGTATTGTGGGTTATGTTTCTGTGCTTGATTGGTGAGGTAGTTCTTGGATAATTACTTTAATTAAAGTGCCGTAACTTGTGTTTAAGAACCCAAAGTAACCATCGGAGGCTTTAGGAGAGGATCTGGAGGATGGACTCTGCCGTGAGGTGTCAGCCATGTTTTGTACCCACTGGGACTCTTTCTTGGTGTGTGGCTTCATTATAGATATGGCTTACAGTAATTACATGAAGAAGTCACGAGTGCATGAGTCAGTGGCCCAGACTTCTGCTGGTGAGGTAGATAACAAGCCTTGGTTGCCCTTCAAAGCGTGCTGCTTTGTTCTCTTGTTTGCTGTCGTTGCTGGTTAGGTGACAAGTAGTGCAGGGCAGCCCAGGAGATTAGACCCGTATCAGCTGAGGAGAGAGATGCTTGATGACTGTTAGGAGTGCTGCAGGGGAAGCATCTTCAATTTTGGTCAGTTTAAGCTTTAATCACTTGCTTTTAAGACGCTTACTTCAGTTAGTATGGTCTGACATCCTATGTAATGTAGTGTTAACCACTTCAGTCTTTTAAAAAGCAAACGAGAGAGCTGGTAGATGATCTTCTTAAGGGGGGTGCTAATAGGATCTTTCTCTGACTGCCTCCCCTTTTTCTTGTTACTTGGCCGCTTTCTGCATTGACACACCCTGCAAACTGCCAGTAACACTTGCTCAGAATAGTACAGCTTTAAATGCTTGAGTTACCCACAGTAAGAACCCTAATTGTGGCCTGTCTTACTGCTGTTCTGTGCGCTGTCAGTGTGGCCACCTTTTAAGTAGTCCTGCAAGAAGGATCAAAAGCTGAATTAGAGGGAGCTGAGGATAGCGACTTCAGCTGTTGGGAGAAGCAGAGGTGGTGCGAGACTCAACTCAGCCTGGAGGGACATCGGTCTGGGGCTCTCGTCATCCAAAACTTACCTGAGAAGCTTTTGGAAGGAATGAGAAGGATTGAATTAGACAATGCTACTGTGCCAGTGGCAAGTTATGCAACCTGTAGTGGTGGTGATTATAAGTTTTCTATTTTTAAGTCTTCCATTGAGTGACTCACTTTATTAGATGTGTTCGTTTAAAATGGAATGTGAAGCACCCAGATTCCATGGAAATGGCCTCATAAAGCACACAGATATACAACATAACAGATTGGATTTCTTCTCTTAATTTAACAGGTTTTGCGTCTCATACACCATGTCTGATGGCAGCATACAGGGCGTCACACACTCCTATTGCTAAGCTCTACAGTTTGTATCCATCTGTCTCTTCACTTTTGCTAAAGTAGTCATCTTTCTTTGATCTCTAACTTGCGATTCTGCATCTGAATTTTCCACCATTCCCCTTCCCTCCCTCTTCCCTCATTCCTCTCATTCTTTCTCCCAACTTTGGCCGTGCACTGCTTAGATCCAGCCTGATACCTTAATAATTAGAAAATACTTGAGTACAGAAATGCTGGCGATTGCAGTACTTCCCTTTCAGTCGCCTGGCCTCCTCGGGTGGGAGTGGGTTACACAACTCAGAATAAGATCCAGCCAACAGTCTTGCAGCTACCTGGGCTGGGCGTTACGGGAAGTAAGGAAGGCAAGTCACTCCTAGGATTTTTGTCGGC
The DNA here is from genome assembly GCF_018139145.2 of Gymnogyps californianus. Classification (NCBI taxonomy): domain Eukaryota; kingdom Metazoa; phylum Chordata; class Aves; order Accipitriformes; family Cathartidae; genus Gymnogyps; species Gymnogyps californianus. Next base: position 43,729,338 of record NC_059477.1, read on the forward strand.
CTAATGAGAACTGCAGGGTGGCAGATGCTTGTCACGTGGGGCACGCTAATCAGAAGCATCTACTGAAGACGGGTGTTGAAATCACTTCTTTAAAAAATAGGATGTAAGTTGCGCTTTGTACGCTTTTTGGTTTTTAAATGTGAGGCTGAAAGTGAAGCAGAAGCATCCTGCCTTTAAGAAGTGTATTAACTGATGAAGCGGAGCCCTTGCCTGTGATGCAGGAGGTCCAGGATCTGTTAGCTTGTGAGGTTCACCCAGGGACCTCGCTGAGGCAGGGTCGCCAGTCACCAGCCTGGACTCTGGAGTGGGAGCTTCCTATGGAAGTGACTATTGCATGCTTCTTTACATCAAAGTAAGTGTGACTCTGAATTGCTGGTTAAGAAATGCACTGCAGGAGGGAGCGGTTCCTACTGTGACAACAGTTTGTATTAACTTTTTTAACTTTTGGGAACTGTAAGCATGAACTTGTCCTGATAAATCTTTTGTGTAGTTTCCATTTCATGTAGACTAGTTCTGGGTTTTTTTTTGGTTGGGTTTTTTTTTTTCCGCCCTTTGTGTTTCCTTTCAAGTTTAAAGCCTATTTCTTCTTATCAGGAATCCTTTAATAGCTAGAAGTTTGAGCTAATGTCCATGTGAATCTTTACTGATACTCAACTGGTTCGCTGAGATGTGTTCCCTATGGGTTCTTTAACTCTTTGGACAGATCGCGCTGTATGCAATACCCGCTCCTTGTGGCGTGCTGCTGGCTCCTCCCATGACAGTCAAGGGCTCCTTGCTGCTGCCAGAGCTTGTTCTAGAGCCTGTCAGGGACTTCAGCCCACCCTGGAATCGAGGACGTGGATCCAAAGGATGCCATTTATGACCTGTATCGAAAGTAAGGATAAGGCTTAACATGCAGATTTACACTGTCAGATGGCACTTACAGCATTAAAGCACTGTACACTGTATGAGCCATTTTCAAAGGTGACTCAAAATATTAGTGTTATGGAAAGATGACTTATTTCTGACTGCATCGCTTCTCATGCTGTTTGCTATTATAATTTTCATTAAAATAAAATTCAGTTTCCATCACAAGCTATTGATCTCAGCTTGGAAGAGAGTCAAGTTTTATTACCTACTTGCAAAAGATGAGGGGTTTTTAAGTGTAGGCTCTTCTCTGTGTACATAGCACTCTGTGAACAGCCTTTGTCGTAACTATGTGGACTGCATTCTTTCCCTTTCCATTTTCTGTGCTCTGGTTTATCCTGCTTGGTGCTGACAGCGGCCTTTAGCAGCCATTCTGGGACAGAACTCGAGGAAAAAACCCACAAGTGTACGTTCAGAGAGCCTCTAATTTCTCTTTGGTTGTGTGTACGCTGAGGCAATGTTTAAGCCGTCCTCCTGCCTAGAGGAGACCTTGTTGCCTGCCATTTCCCACATGCAATGCAGTTCCTTTCGGAAAGAAGCTGGAGCGTTTGGGCAGGGAGAAGGTGCAGTACACCCCAGTAGAGTCTGACTGAAGGGTCTGGGGCAGAGCCTTGGCATGGCACACGCCAGCCTGGCACGTATATACCATGTCTCCACCGGCTGTTTGTCTGGGGCTCTGCTTGCCTGCAGTACCTGCTAATGCCCCGAGCTCAATTCAGCCTAATCCAAATACATCTGCTCATACCTCGCAAATATGGGCTTGCGGGTTCCTAGGATGAAATTGAGATGTTCTAGGTGTAAAAGCACTGTCTGTAGGTTTGAATGCCTGTCTAGCTTTGCGTTGGAGTGGCTTATGTTAAGCTGTATTTTCCTTTCTGTCCCTGAATAAGCTTCACTTACCGATGGTGAGCAAGATTTATGTGGCAATTTGAGCAGCCGGTCTCCTGGGAGTGTTCCTTTCTCCGGAGAATTGCATGTAATCTGGCTATCAGCTCTGAGTAGAGCTAATGACACAGGTACCCGGCTGTCGGGCAAGCAGAGGGTAGCCCCTTGCCAACAGCTGACGGCTCAGGCTAGAAATCCCTCCTGTATAGAGGGCACTGAGCCTGCCCGTTTCTTTATGTTACATGTTATCTTGCATAATGGAAGTGGCAAAATTGTTCTCTGTGGCATATCTCATTTCACTTTGGTGCATTAGGACAGCTGTATCTACAGTCAGACTGGTATAAGGTCCCACTGCAGGAGTGATCCTGAACCCCGTTCCCTATGTGCCTGTACCTTCATGCCCACTGTGGTAGTGCCCGGAGCTCGCCCTTGGTGTCAGCTGAGTTGCTGTAAACAGGTTGTGTTAGTAGAAAGGCTTGTCACAGCTCTCTGCGTGGTGTTATATGTGCACTGAAAAAACTGTGCTCGTTTATGGGAGGAAGCTATGGGGCAGTCAGATCAAGTTGTAACAGTATGTGGGCAACCACATTTGTATTCTAAGGATATTAAACTGGGACAACAGAGGTGCGTGCCACTCGGCTTCCCAGTCTGATCCTCCTTCGAGGTTATTGCCTTCGCTGCTTTTGAAGCAGCTTCTGTACTGCTGCGGTTTCTGTCCTGGTATATAGGTACGCTCAGGTCTCTTTTTGTTTGGTTGGGTTTTTTTTTTTCCCCCCTCATTATCAGTACACGTTTCTGTCTGGCTTCACGTGAGGAAGCCAGCTCTGGGAGGCGGTGGAAGCGGACAGGCAGGCAGCGGCTGTTTCAGCTCCCCAGGTCTGACTGCCCGTGGTTGAGTGTCAGCACTTCTAGCTGCTGGTGGAGCTCTGCAGACTTCTGCCTCTGTTGCATTGCTTGCACTGGGTTCTGTAGGGTAAAAAGTTTCACTGGTAGAAATTTGAAGGTGGAAAAGGTTAGTATGCCAAAGGACTGTGGTATAATAGACACCATTCTAAAGATTTTGTATCTCATCCAAAATTTTCAAGAAACCAATTTTGAGTTGAACTTTCATTTGATTTTGATAATCATTTAACTTCTGAAGACTGACTGTCCTTTCTTTATACATATGAACAAATATTTATTGCGTGCAATTGGCAGTGGAGTTTGTTGGGTTCCTAGTAGAGATTTTGTATAGGAAACTGTTAAATAAAAGCTGTTTGCTTGCCTCTGTAGTATTGTGTTAGAGCTGGTGACAGATGCTTCAGAGTTTTCTGGATCAAAGTAAGTATTGTCAGGGCACAGGGTTTTTTGCTGTTTGTTTAAATGAATTCTCTTATCTGGAAGAACTAGTGTGTATCCTAGTTAATGAATGAGAGCCTATGGCATCCGTAAGAAAATGCTGCCTGTCAGCACATGTGCGTGCAACAGTAGGGTAGGGGGATAATGAAAGCTATGTTAGCATGGCAGGTTGCTGATTCCGACGGGAAGTACGGAGGAGATGGCGCAGGGAGCTCCTTCAGCTGAAGCAGCTGAAAGCAGAGACCTTGGGTCTGTGCCTGCTATTTGCAGAGGCCTGTTGGGAGATGGAAACGGAGGAGATGTAGCTCTGTGAACATGAAGAGCAGGTGTAATGTTAGTCATTATCTTATTTCCCAGCACTGGCCCAGTACAGCTTTTAGTCGGTACGTGAGCATATTTTGTTTGAGGTTTTTTTAAAAAAAAAAAAGTTATCAGAAGAATAGGTATTTCAAACTACTGAAAAATAGCATAAGGCTATCTGTGTAACTCAGAATTGTGGTGAGTGTTGAGTTTATTTCTCCTGATTACTTTCATAAGTTTGTACAGCATTGTTGTACAAACAACTTAGAAATCTACGACAGAACTTTGGGGGAATTTGTGCTTTTTTCTTCATATATGCAATGATATTTCTAGTGTGATTCACAATGAGAGAAACTTTAGATTTAGGTTGATGCAGTAAGGGTTTTTAAACACATAACTAAAGATGTAAAGGTCAAATAGCTACATTATTTCTTCAGATTTAAAAACTTGGGGGTTTTGTGTTTGGTGTGGTTTTTTTTTTTTGAAGTATTGATAAAATGCCTGTTAAAGGCCTGCAGAACATGCAGTCCTAAGATCATGATTTCCTTGTTTTAAAAACAAAAAATAAATGACTTCCAAAGCTCTCTGGGAAACTGCATTTTTAAAGTAAACTGGTGTAGGTGATGATCACTGAGACTTTTAGTCAGTGGTTTGTATACCTTGTGCTGCTCTAATTCAGTCCTACTCAATGAAAATGTAATGGTTTAACTCTGGTAGGTATGTACCTGGTCTTCAAAGTGAAGTCTCAGAAAAGGTTTAAGGAGGCCAGGGGGCAAGAAGCAAGGATTAGCGTCGGCCGTGCTTTCGGTTGCCCTGGTTCTGCAGTCTGCCCCTCCGCAGGCTTGGTTTGACCTTGGGTGGAGGGTGCCTTGTTGCGCAGTGGAAGGTGCTGGTGCTCAGCATTTGGCTAGGAGCCTGTTGGACTGTGCTTGCCATCTGACGCCAGCTGCTGAGCTATGGCTCTCAATTAGTTTGCTCATAGTTAATGAACTTTTGAAGAGTTTAGTTGAACCAGAGATAAGTAGGGGTTTGTGCTTCAGCCATCACCCTTTCTTACTGAACTTGGTAAAACAGTGAAAGGATACGCTTCCATTTGTTTTCTTGAAAGCCAGTATCTCTGCAGACATGTAAGCCTGCTTGTTGGAAGATGCTAATTTGTTCTTTTTAAACTCCCTTGGATTCTAGAGCATATTGTGTTCCCGGAACAGGCACTTGCAAGGGTTTCATACTATTACTTGAAGTGACTCCTTTGCTGATGCGTAAGGTGTGTGAAACTACTTCAAGACTGCCACCAGTTTGCACTCTGAAAGATGAGTTATTATTCTAGCGACTTGAAGAAACCTTATGGTAGAAGTGTGTAGTACACAGAGTGCTTGGATGATGTATATGTGTTCACCATCACCATATGCTTTGTGTGGCTATAGATGGTACGTGAACTGGTGTTGATTGTCTTAGTTCTTTTATTTTGCAGGAGATGAGTGTGATGATGGCAGTGCAAGTTTTCCAGCTGCTGTTTTAATTCTTGTGCAGCACTGAATTTCATATTGTGCTATGACTTCACGAGTATCTGTAGGCATTTTCAGGTATGTAGAAGTGATATTACAAAAGGTTGTCTTAACAGATTTAAGGTGGTGGGGTTTAGCTGATGGTTAGGTTTTACTTTTTAATTTGGATGGTGGGGGGAGGATAAGCCTACAGGATAGGGTCTGATTCTGAGGCACTCTGCTCCTGTGATAGGACGTGTCTCAGATGGCTCAAATCCTGTCGTGCGAGACCTGTGCCAGACCGACGGGAGAGGGACTCTGCAGGCGACAGGCCTGCGTCCCGGCGTGCGTGGCTGTCCCGCAAGCTGGCTGTGCTGGGTTGCTGTGGCAGTACACTGGTGGGTGTCCCGTCCCCCCCCCATGGGCAGCCTTCCTCTGCTGGGTGCTCGCTTTCCTCTTGCAGTGGTAGCCTGCGTGCAATGCAGCTGGGCAGCGGACCGCAAACCTGATGGGGAGCCTTGTGCCCCTTCGGAGCTGGATCCGAGGAGAGCGTGCCGCGCCGCAGTGCCATGCGATGCTCTGCAGCGAGCGTAAGGGCAGGTGCAGGGCTGGCCGCGGCAGCGTGTCAGCCTGGCTATCTGTGATAGATAGCACCCTGGCATGGTGCACTTCTTGCGCAGCTGGGTACTGGTGGGAGTGCGGCTGCTTGCTGTTACTGGCAGCAGGGTCTGAGACCTCTGACTCAACGCTTACTCCCTGTTTCCATGGAGGTGCTGTAGCTTTTGAGGTCAGGCCCCCACAGTAACTTCCCTTTCAGAAACTTCCCTTGCTGTGGGGGTTTTCTCTGTTGCCTTTCCCTTTTACTCCTCCCTGTCATGGTATAAAGGAAAGATGAAGTTGGTCTTTTTTGAGACCGAAGTATGAAGTAAATGGAAAATGTGATACTCTACATACAGACCAAGAAAGGTTGATATGGTGGGGATCTTCAAGAGCGTACATGCTGCTCTTCAGAAAAACTTGTGGGAAGCTGCAAGTCTTGGCCTTCTGTACAATAATCACTTGCATATAGTACATACATACAATATCTATACATCAAATTTTTGCATACAATAATTGTGTGTGGAATTTCCCCCTGCACTGAGCGTGCTGCAAGCAAAGTACGCAGAGAGTGAAGTTAAAAATGAAGTTTTCTTGTTTGGCTTGTGTCTTAAACATGTTTGGTGTATTTTTTTAAGAAAAAAACCAGTTGTGCTAGCTGGAAGAACTAATAGGAGAAAAAAGATGAAATGTGGACAGATGTATAGTAACATACAGTATTTCATGTTTAATTGTATTGATAAGGCCAAAGAAATAACTCTTCAGTTGTAAGTAGTTTGCTGCAAATCTTGACAAGAAAGCTGTACGCTGCCAAAAGTAGTGGTTAATAACCCAGTCTGGTGTGTTTGGTATAAGATGGGCAGCAGCCGCGGAGGGAGGGCTGCGAAGCCTCTAGATCAGCAGGCGTGCGGTGAGGTGCCGTGCCATGCCATGCCGGAGCTGTGCCAGACCAGGGCAGCGGGGACGGCCTGCGGGGCCTCACCGGGGGACCAAGGCAAGGGCTGAGCCCCCCTAGCCAGGCTTCGGGTGAGGCTACCGGGGCCTCCCCCCTGGCCAGCCCCGGGATGGGGAGCTGCCACGGCTCCCTGCTCCTGGCCCGGGGCCGCTCCCGCTGCGTTGTAAGTCCGCTGGCGTTCCGGTGTTGGCACGGGGCTGTACACGTTGCCTGCTTCTGCTTTAAGCCTTAACGGTGCTAAATCTCTTGTATGGAGACTGCTGGGTGAATCTGGGGCTTGGACAAAGATGTCTTCGTAATTGGAGGGCTTGGAGCGCTGACGGGAGTCCTTCAAACGTGATGTATGTTGTTTCTAATGCGATGCGAGCTGCCGCGGTCCGGGGAAGATGGATTAGGTTGTGCCTGCTTAAGATTCAGGTCAGTTCCATGCAAATTTTTCATTCAGTATCTGAACACTGGGTCTTTTAAGAATTTGCCTGACCCACATAGGGCTAGTTTTAAACCCTCTGTAGCTAGATGATAAAGTTCTGCACTTATTTCAAGCCGCTCAGTCTTGTCCACTGTCTCTGCTGCTGCTTCTCACTGAAGGACCTGCTTCCTGACTAGCAGTGGATCACTTCTCCACCATTCCCGGGTAGGACAAGCTTTGCTGGTATACAGTGGATACAGGGATCATAATTCCTGCTGGAAAACAAGATGGAGTGCTGTTAGGCAAATGTGATTACAGAAATAGTTCGATGGGACAGGAGGGTAGCTAAAGGTGATCTTGTCAAGCAGATCAGCTGTTGTGGTATGGATTTGGTGGCCATCTGGCTGATGACAGGGTGTTCTTGTTCTGCTTTTGCCACAGTATTGTAAGCACTTGTCACATATACGACTACTTAGAGTTTAAATGGGGGGTGTGTGTACGTATCTACTTGTATATCTAAATACTCTTTTGTCGTTCAGCTTTCACAGCAACTGCCAGAGCACTCTTGCTTGCCTCTGTCTAGACTTTGTTTAGAGATTACTAATATTGCAATGAAGATCGCTAATTAATATATTGCTACCCTAAGTTTCAACTTGTCACAACATTGTCATTAGTTTCTACAAATGGTCTATTCTGTGTAGCCTAGATTCTAACATGGTAAAACTGCCTATTAATTTTTATCTTCTTTTCTTACAGTAAAAAATGGCATTTCAGAAGGCAGTGAAAGGAACTGCTCTCATTGGAGGAGGTGCCATAGCAACAGTTTTTGGCCTCTCTCAATTTTCTCAGTATAGAAACAAACACGTAAGTATTAATTATGATTTCTGATAAAATATGAAACTTAAAATCTGTTTGAGCGTATGTTAGGCTTATATGAATAGTTTTGTTTGGAAAGGAATGCCAAGAGCCTCTCAGCTTGATTTGGTAGGTGCTAATCTGGAGGATGGCATTAAACGATGTTTTGCTATTGTAGGTCTTTAACCAGTGGGGAAGTGTGATTCTTGTAAATCATTTTTCATGTTTAAAAAATGACCTTTGTGTACTACTACGGATTTTACTTAGTCGCAGGAGTGGAAAGTACCGATTGAAGTATAAGCATTAAGTAGAGTTTGGACAGTATTTTCAAACTGAGAAGCCTGAAGCGAAACCACTAGCACTATTTCTGAAAATCTCAGCTTCAAAACAGTCATGGTGCCAGCTCTTGTTCAGTTCAAAAAGCTGAAAACTGTTTGAGGATAGGATCTGTGCCAAAGAAGTCAATGGTGAGGCTCCTGTTGTTTCTGGTGGGCATTGGCCTCTATCTGGGTGGGCACAGCCTAGACATGGGTAAGCTCGAGGCATACTTCAGTGCCGTCTTCCAGGTAACTAAGGCACACAGACAGAATAAATTCCCTCAGCAATGAAGGATGATGTTGGAGACTTACTGATAAAGTAAAGTAGTGGTAGCAGAAAGAGGTGCAGTAGATTCCGGTGTCAATTTGTGTATTGATTCTTGCTGTTGTAGAAAATAAATGTCATTGGCATATCTGCTCCTCACAGTAGAGTCAGTTGCCATGCTCTTTAACTCGCTTCTTGATGCAGAAGCCAAGGAGAAATCAGGAAAAGGAACATGAGTTGTGGACTGGTTTTAGGCAGAGCTGGTGTGGATCAACAGCTACTCTTTTTCTTAAAGCAAATAAAGGCCTGTTGTTTTAATGCAGTTGTACTGTGTTGTATAAAATAACCATGTCTGGGCTTAGTAGATGCGTATGAGGGAATGTGTCTTCTGATCTTGTGTTAAATGTGGGCTGTGGGGCTGGCACCTCGCATTTGGCCAAAAATACTTGCCACCAGTGTTCCGTAAAATGGTTGAAGTAGGTGTAGTCAGAGCTCTGGCCTGATTTGCTTCAGTCTGGGTTTGGAAAAATCTTAAGCCCAAGGAACTGCCTCCTCCCTCCTTTGAGATGGTGTCAGTCTGAGCAGCTAGGTGAGCAGGTGCTCATTTTGTGTGGTGTTTTCTGCTTCTCACCTTAGAAATATAATCAGTCAGCTCTTTATCTAGACAAGCTGTTACTCTGTGAACTGCTTTAGTTACCACACATTTACCATAAGTTGCCATTCAAATTGGGCAAACTGAAAATAGGAACAGAAGTGGATCTTAATGGTCTAGTTGAAGGTAAAACAGTGGGTGATGGGAGGCAGTCTTCACTGAGCTCCATGAAGGTGCGTATTACGTCTGAATAAATGATAATCTGAATCTTCTGGCTGTTTCTATGGAGAGGAGGAGTAGCAGCTGAGGTGTTGGTAAAGCAAATGAGATGAGTCATTTCTGGGGAACCTAGCTGGAAAGTGGATAAGCCAGGATCCTTATGGCTTCAGAAAAAATGTTGCAGAAAATAAAGCCTAGCATTTAAAGTGAGCTTCCCATTGGGCTGCCTGTCTTGCACCTAGCTGATAATACTGTTTCTAACTCTCTCTGGAGTCCTTATCACAGGATTTTACAATCTGGCTTCATTACTGTCAGATATAGCAGCTTCAAATTTTAGGACTGTTAAATAAGAGAAGGAGTTGGAAGGGAAAGTGATCTGGATAGCTCACTTGTTGTATATGCAGTATTCCAGAATTCAGGGAATTCCCATTTTTCTGGGAGTGGACGGCCATTGGATGGCCATTATGAATGTCCAGAGACAGATTAAAAACCAGAGTTTTACAGAAGGTGATCATGGTGTCAAAATGAAATAACTGCTTGTCCCCCAGTTTCTGAACCTATTGTGTAGGATCAGTCTACAAAGGATCTGAAAATTTCCAGCATATGTGTAAGCAAATGGATCTGTCAAGTGAACAGCATGTTGTTTTCATGTTGTACTAACTTGCACATTTCCCACGTGATGTCCCTTAAAGCTGCTGCCTTAAACACCTAATATAGGGCAGCAGGTGGAACATCACTGGAGGGATTGACACAAAGGAGGACAGTCCATTTGTCGTGTTGACATATCTAAGCTGTGGGCATGTCCCCCAGCCCAAGTGTCCTCTTTTTAATAATGCCTGCCAATCAAATATATGCTAGGGCAAAGATCTTGTCTTCCTTTGCCAGAGAAGGATATTGCCCCAAGATGTGCACTAATTGGCTACACATTGTAGGAAATCTGTTGTTATTTCAAGAACAGAATCCATCACATAATAAGACAGAAATAAAATGCTCGGTTTTTTTACCCACGTTCGTATTGCTTCGCTCAGTGACTGGATGTCTGTGCTGTGGCTAGCATTGTGGAATTAGGGGCACCCAGTTACAGAATAAAGACCTCGGCTGGCTAATAATCCTGAACACACAGCCTAGTTGATCTGTCTTTCTTTGTTTTCCATGTTCACTCAGCTGGCGTTCGATGTTTCTGTGAAACGTGGCTGTCCCAGGTAATTCCAAGGGAGAAGCTGAAGGGTGGTACAGTTCTAGCCCTTGCGAATGGGTGGGAGGTCATTTGGATTTGCTAGTCAAGCATACTAGTGAGTGGTTCATCTACTAAAAGGGATGAGTACTGGCAATTTCCGAAGCTGAAATTTAAATTGTCCTTGCTAGGTTTGAGAGTCAAAGCCTGACTGTGAGGAGAATGGCACAGTTAGCACGGTTAACCTTGTCTGTATGGAAACAGCTGTAAAGTGTTTACACCTTGGAAATAAAACACTCCATTGATTCAGATCTGTCCTGGTTTTCAAGATTTTTATCCCAACTTATTTTTATACACACACACACACACACACACACACACGTGTGCTGACATTTTGGAGCACATTTCTGCAACAGCAATTGAGGCGATACAACCTGAGAATATATATCTACGTATGGCATATGCAGGCATACGAGCAGTTTAGCAAATTGCCCTTGTCGTGTGTTGGGTTTTTTGACAACACACCGTTCCTGCTGAGCAAAGGGAGGATGGGAACACATGTTGACATGACAGAACTGTTGTTGAGTTTAACTCATAAGCTGATAGATTAATATTGCACTTCTTCTGTGTCTTTTATAGTAACCTGATCATTGGGATATTTACTGAATTAATAAGCTGGTTTAGCTTAATGCTACGTGTAAGGGAGTAAGTAGGAATGACACTAATTCAAGCAAAACCTTTTTCAGTAAACACACAGGAGTGGTTCTTCCATCTTGAATAACCATTACGCTTAAGGAAGATGGTCAAGCTTTCTGTGCAGCCTTACTGACTTAGGCTGCGGAGGGCAAATGCGTAAGTCTGACAACAAGGCTTTTAGTGAGATTAAAAAGAAAAACCCTTTTCCAGAGAACAGGAGACAGCTGGGGAACTCTTCACAGCAGGTAGTGCAGAGGTCTGAAGAAACTAGTCCCTCCTAAACTGTTTTTGGGTAAAGCAAAAGTGTGCATAGACTCTTACTTTTTTTTTTTTCAGTGCTACCACTGTAAATGAATTTCATCTTAAACAATACAGGAACTCTCAAATCCATGTACGCTACATTGACTACCAATCACGAGCTCCTGAAAAGAAGAATTGCATCTGAGATGAAGTTGGATCCCACTGAGACATAAAATACACAGGCTATGTACATAATTGATTGATTTGGCCTCAAATATTCAGATACCTGAATGGGAAAGGTGATACAGCCAGCCTTTGCTAGCTGTTTCACCAGTGCTTCTAACGCTAATGGTGATAGAGAAGTGGAAATACTAGTTTCTCTTGCTTCCTGTAGATGCTGACTGAATTGCTGCATTCTTGCTTTTTCTGCCTTTATTTTAATGCATCGAACCAAGTGGGCTAGTACTAGATATGATGTGGGTATTCTTTGATGTGCCAAGTTTGAACTGGAGACCACTGATGGTTCCCCCTGGCCCCCGTAATCATTAAGGGAACGTCCTAGTTTCAGCTGGGACAGAGTTAACTTTCTTCTTGGTAGCTGGTACAGTGCTGTGTTTTGGATTTAGTGTGAGAATGATGTTGATAACACTCTGATGTTTTAGTTGTTGCTAAGTAGCGCTTATCTTAAGCCAAGGACTTTTCAGTTTCCCATGCTCTGCCAGCAAGCAGGGGCACAAGAAGCTGGGAGGGAGCATGGCCGGGGCAGCTGACCCCAACTAGCCAAAGGGCTATTCCATACCATGGAACGTCATGCCCAGTATATAAACTGGGGGGAGTTGGCCGGGAGGCACGGATCGCGGCTCGGGAACTAACTGGGCATCGGTCAGCGGGTGGTGAGCAATTGCATTGTGCATCACTGGTTCCACCCCCCCCCCCTTTTTATTATATTCCTTTTCATTACTATTATTACTATTATATTTCATTATTACTATTGTTAGTATTGTATTTTACTTTAGTTATTACACTGTTCTTATCTCAACCCACAAGTTTTACTTTTTTTCCCTTTCCTCCTCCTCACCCCACTGGGAAGGGGGAGGGCAAAGCAGCTGCGTGGTGCTGAGTTACTGACTGGGGTTAAACCACGACAGGGAGAAACCACTGCTTTGTTTTGGAGTTGTAAGAGATTGCTGTCATTTCCTAACCAAGCCCACCAGACAATCCTTCTCTCTTTCTGGTGTGTAAGTACATTGTTGGTCAGTAGGAATTGCTCATCAAGGTGAATCCAACAGGGTGTGATAATATGATAATGCATCAGGGCCTGCTTTGGGGTTTTTTAATTACTTCCTTTTTTTTTTTTTTTTTTTTTTTTAAAAATGAGTAAGGATGATGAATTTGACTCTGCAAACCTACCTGGAGATTTACATTAGCAAATTAACAAGAATGCTTGCTTATGGATTACTAGATCACTTTATAACTTCATGATTAAATTCAAACTGCCAAACTAAATTTCTTCTTGCTAAGAGTGTAATCAAAACCATTCAAGGAACTCTTGCCTGAGAAATTGTAGATATAAACAGCAATTGCTTATTTCAGTAAACATACTTGTTCACTGCCAAACTAATCACGTTATTGCAGATGGAATCCCTGTATGCAGCTTTTCTTCACTCTCGCATTTAATTGACAGCAAGATGAATCGTATCTGTATCAATTCCTAGTGCACTAATCACTTTCCTTATATTTCAGTGCTAATCTCTATGCTCTTGCTATACCAGTGGCTATCTGCTTGGGACTCTGGTCTGTGTTTTACTGTAGGCCATTTGTTGTACATAATGTGTTTAAAAACAAAACAAAAAATACAGTCAAAACCAAATGATGCTAGTACTTCCTGAACTCTGAATTTTTTTTTTTTCTTCTCTCCTTTTATTTTCCCAAAGTTAAGTTGTACACTTTGAAAATAGTCACTTGTTTTGCTGAAGAAGGCATGTCTGGAAACATAGTGTGAAACTAATTTTGAGATGGGGATTTTCACTCTTTTAAAGTTTAAGGAAGTTGAGCATATGTAGCTGAACTTGATTAACCAAAACACATGCAAGACTAAGCCATGGGTGTTTTTGGACTTCGCAATTTCCTTCTTGTTGCTGTTGTCTCCAAGTCACAGGGTGATATTTAGGGAAGCTAGGAAATTGCCATCAGCTGTCTGTCTGTACTCTCTGTAATGATACAGCACTAAAAAGCATGCTTAATGCAACAGCTTACCAAGGAAAAAACAGAGACCACGTAGGAAGCTGGACAGTAACACTTGCTATGCAACCCAGAAAGCTGCAGTGTTGTTGCAGTTTTCAGGTATTCAAGGGGAAAAACCTTTCATGCGCTGCTTTCTCGTCCCCTTTCGGGAGGGGAAGCTGTGCCGAGCCGCAGCCGGAGGCGGTCAGAGGGGTCACAGCAAACCCCTGCAGAAGCACAGGGGCAGGAGGCTCGTCTTTACAGCCACGGAGGAAGGAGTGAAGGCAGGAACGGCTGGATCCTCTCAGTGTCTCCCTCCTCGTGTCCGTCGCTCCCTGGAAAAACGCGTTCTGGAACTGCGTCAGTGTACCGTACTTTAGGGATATAAAAGGTTCTACCATACTTCGGGGGATAGAAAAGGTTTTAGCACTGCTAGAGACGAGTAGGCTGGGGAGAGAGTGGGGCAAGAGGCAAGAGGAGGTGGGAATGTACAGAATTCATTGGTCAGAAGAATAACGTGGAAGCTGAGTTTCTCTGAAGAGCCAAAACTTTGTACCTCATCTGGTGATCTTTGCCAGCTGCCACATGTTGGTATGTAAACACGTGAGAGCGAGGGGAGACTGTAATTGGGAGGCTCATCAACATTCACCTCTCTGCTTCACTTTGACTCAACCTCTCCGCTGTCTGTGTGCAGCTCGTAACTCCTTGAACTCCTGGGGCTGGCAGCGCGTACGTCTCTATTTGAGGGTTGCGGTGGGTTTAAACAAGCTTCTAATTAGGAGACCTTTCGTTACTGTGCATTTGTAGTCGGTGACTAAGCCTGGGCCACAGTTGGTTGAGTGCTTAATGCAGCTGCTCGTGCGCCTGGAGGTGAGCCCGTGCCCAAGCGCTTGCTGGACCGGGGCCGGGTGGGCTGGAGGTGACCCCAGCGGAAACCACAAGCACCACGCTTGGGAAAAAACAGTGGTAATACTATAGCTTGAGTCATAATTTGCCAAACTTCGGTTGTTTTAAATCTTAATTTTCACTTTATTTCTGGGAAGATGTGAATCCTTAATATAAAGTGAAGCACTCTTTCTCTAGTCCAACTTTCCTTATTGATTGAATTGTAACACACGTGGAATGAAAGTGATTGCTGCTATCCTAAATGATTTGCGTGAGCTACTTGCATTGTAGTCAATATAATCCATGATTACAGGATGAACTTGATCATTAATTATCTTTTGAATATGCACTTCCTTTAGACATGGCTACTAGTTATTAGATTTTATTTTCAGTTGTGTAGTAGTGATAGGAACATTGAGAAATAGCGCATTTCAATCATGATACTGCTGAAGAATGAGCAAATAACTTTGAACAAAAATATTTACGATGTATGCACCATATAATCTGAGTTCAGGCTTCTTGTGCATGGCTGGATTGGCTGTTAATTTACAGTGGATGTGTTGCAAGAATCGCTTTTACCGTTAACATAAGGTCTACTTACAGAGCTCTATGACAACCAGTGAATTGCTTGCTAAAGAGGACCTCCACCGTTTGGGTAGCTACTCACGGAAACCCGTTCGGCTGCTCATGTGAACAGATGGTGGCAAGTGACTGAGTTACCTTTTGTCAGTCAAGCTACTTTAATATGGCAGGTGTATATTCCATCCCCATTGCAAATGCCGGGGAAGGTGGCTGGAGTTCCTAAAACCTGGAGTTGGCTTATATTAGCAGAGAGCTTTTCATAACCACAGTGATCTAGGAGCGTCTACCTGGTAAACTCCACATGTGGGCTGAGCAACGATAAAACACCGAGGCAGCATAACCGGTGCTTGTGATGGTGTGTTTGCAGCGTGGGACTGGGCTTAGGAGCTATTTCTGTGGCAATTGTAATTCCCTGTTAACAGTGCAATAAGCAATAAATCATAGAAATAACTGAACAACTTGCCTAGTTCAGTCTATTCAAGGAATGTTTGGAAATAAAAACTTAAATGAGAGAGCTTCCTTGCACATTGTAAGCAGTGGATGGAAAGAGATCTGACGAATTGTTTTAGATGATAATAAGAAAGTAGTATTTTGTGTTTTGTCACTTGAATTTGTGTTAGCTTACTCTTTCGTGTCTAGGAGATCTGGACACAAGCTATTTTACATCAGTTAAGTCTGCCATTTGGAGTAAAGACTGGATCATGCTCAGACCTTAGACTGTAGGGTTTAAACAGATTTTTCTTGTGTTGAAAGTGTTTCTGATTTTCAGGAAACTTTGAAAATGTTAATTCTTAATTTCCTGTTTGTTTGTTTTGATCCATTCTGAATCAGTCAATTAGTTCTTCTGTCCTGGCCTCCTTGTCTGGGTAGTGTAGGCATTTATTTGTTTTCACATATGTATTTCAAATCAGTAGTGGTTAAAACAGTTCCTTTGGAAATGCTAGGTACTAATAAAAGCACTCCTCTCAATCAAACAAAATTCAGAGCACCAAAATCTGGTTATTTCTGAAAGAGCTGGCTCGAGTGATGTTCCCAAGGCCATGGTGGGGTCTGCTGTCGAGCTGGGATGTGCTGTGGGTGTTCTGGCTCGGTGGCCAGTACCTCGACTTACTCTTCTTATATTGTAAATGCAGGTGCTTTGTCTGCTAGGTACACTTACATACAAGGGATTACTCTGTTATGGAAAAGGTGGCTCCTTCGGGTCTTAAAAAATAGTGGTGAGAGAAATTCACTGTCTAGTTTTGTGCAGAATGAGAGACAATGGTGAATGAAGAAAATCTGGGAGGTAAAGAGCTGGAACAAAAAGCAAAGCTGGAGCTGAAAGCAAATTAATTAATTAAATTTAAAAATTAATGTTAACAGAAGAGAGCCTTCAGAAACTAGTTAAAACCTTAAAATTTAAACCGTGGTCCATATTAGTTGACTGAGCAAGCATGTCAGCCTTTCTCACCACAGTCACTAAATGGAGAGCAGTGCTGGCTCGTGGAGTATCAGGCAGAGTACTAGAGAGATTCTCAAAGCCATTCCAGTAAAATCTGAACTTGCCTGGAAACTGCCACATCATTAAGTTTTGTCACTTTAAGGAAAAGTTGTATTTTAGCATGCTGTAGGGTATAAATTGCTTTGCATAGAAGATTTTCAAAAAGGATATGGAAATAGTGTTTCTTTGGTGTTTTAGTATACTATATTTAACAGTAAACCACATCATCTCGTGAACCTGATCAAGTTTGAGCTTAGATTAATGCCACTGCAACAAGTAATCAATGTTACAATATAAAATGTACATTCATCTTTAAGTCCTTTGCTTTGATGAATTTTTTTGGTAGAGAGTTGAGAGCCTAACCACGTGTCTGTTTATTGAAATACTTCCCAAGCACCCTGTAACATTTGACATAGCAGAAGACTATTCCTGTATGTAATTAATATAGGTAGTAGCACTTGAGTACAGCATTATATTGAAGTAGGCAAGATGAAGTAAATGTGTGCTAACCTTTTATGGTTTTAGTACTGTTTGTTGCTCCATAATGTTTTAATACAATGTTATTATTAAATATAGGTAAAGTGACTGGGAATATTTGCGTTTACCTTTATGGTTATAGAAAATACTGTGATTTGGTGTTGTGTGTGTGTATGTGTACACATATGTGTGTGTATACACAATAAATACAGATCCTCATGTGTTGTTTTTAATCTTTGTAGGGTACCTTTGTGCATGTTCAAGCTGCAGAAGCTGTGACTGTTCCAATAAAAAGCCATTTCCCCACAAGAGAGCAACAAATTTTGGCACTGCAAACCACAGGTGAATTTGATGTCCTTGTTATAGGCGGAGGAGCAACAGGATGTGGCTGTGCTTTAGATGCAGTCACTAGAGGTAAGGCTCGAAAATTTAATTGCATTCTTATTCTTGGATTACAGGTTTATAATAAATTTATCAGATTGGCTTTTCAAAAGTACTTGAAGATAGAGAAGGTGTACTCCGAATGCCTGGTTATAAAACTTCTTCTGTTCTCAGAAGCTAAAATGAAGAAAAAATGTCATTGCATTTTGTTGTTTCAGGAGAGTCTTTATTGTCTAGGTGCTTGTATGCAGTTGTCTAACAAACCTTTTTGCTGGATGCTCTTGGATGGACTTCTCATTCTCTGTTGTTCCTTACTTAGTGAGTTTATCTGTAGTCACATTTCACTTGTTTGTGCAGGAGAATATCTGCAGCAAAGAGAAGACAAGACTTGCACAGCACTTCTAGCAACTATTTTGAAGGGCCAAGCATGAATTCTAGATGAGGCACAGTGGCTCTCCAGCTCGTATCTCTTATAACACGAGATATCTGTAACTTCTGCTAATGCATTGTAGCTGCTTAGTATATTGGAGGTTTGGAGCAGTCTGTTTGGATTTTCAGTGAAAGGTGCTAGTACCATTCAGTCTGAAGGTACATACAGTAGATCTGTGCTCTCATTTCCCCTCTTCTGGGGGATTAGCTGTGTAACTGGTTTAAGAAGCTACTAGAAGCAGCACAATTGATGTTAACTTTATGAGTATCCTTAACTTAGGGAAAGCTCAAGGTAAAATGAGTTTAAGCTAATGCTTTTTACCTGACTTTTTCAGGAGGATGAGAATGTGTGTGGTGACAGTTAGTTGTTGTCCAGTAGCTCGTGCAGTTGGTCAGACGTGAAAAACTCTGTTCAGGGGGTGAGAAAGCAGGACACTAATGCCCATTCTGTCTGTGTTATCCACCTCACGCAGTAACTTTGAAATTGGCCAGCAGGTTCTAATCAAATTTGACAGTTCTCAAAGAGAATAAGTCATTTTACAAGTTTAATGAAAATAGATCTTCAGATACAGAGATGAGAATGCATGGGTACTGCATGGAGAGGCTGTAGCATCAACTCCTGTTCTATTAAAATGCTGTATTCCCCCAGAATATCATATTTTTATCCAAAAAGCTATGTAAAAGATTTGCGAGAAAAGCTTGTCTTGGAATGTGTTCTCTCAGTAGTTGTTTTCAGTACAATCAGCCAATGAGAGAGAGAACCAACCTTCCTTAGTTTCTGTGTTTGTAGACCTTGTTTCTGGTTTTGGAAGTAAAATGGAAAAAAAAATACAGTGTAAAACATAGTAGATAGCCATAAAGTTCTTCAGGTTCCTTAACCTGTAGATATACCTCAGAAATAAGAGGCAAACCTGACTCCAGGAGTGTTTTGTAGCTTGATTTGGACAATACTTGTCCAGAAGATGCAATAATTTTGAAATCGATAAAGCAGTAAGGTCTGCACCATTGGTAGATACATACGAACTCAAATCTGGTTATTAATTTTTTTCATGTATTATTAAAGATAACTTGGGATCTTTTCACTTCTGCCTCTGCTATATTGTGGTAGAACATGCAGTTGTAAAGCATACAGAAATTATTGTAGGTAATCTCTGTTTATCCTTTTACTAGATATTCTGATTATATCAGTAGATTTCTGAAGTGTGAAATATTCCTAGGCATTTGGTTAATGAATTGTGTATTGTTGCTGTTCATTCGTGGAACTTGCTCTTTTATTATGTTTGCTTCGCTTAACAACAAATTTTGCTTTTCATGTGTTTGATATATCTTCGCCAAATTATTTCTGATTGTATCCATTAATCTTCAGTCACATTTGACAAAAATAAATTACTCTGATCTTTGGAAGTTACCAGTAATAATTAGATTTTTTTTTTTTTTTGAGGACATAGTATCTATTGGTCTCCCAAAACTTTTAAAATGTATGTTCACCAACCAATAACATAAAGCACCCCTCAAAGAGGGCGAAGGAAAGACCCAAGGGGTAACTTCTAATGCAGATGATGCTCTTCTCCTTGGGTATGCATCGTCATATTGTTGCTGTTCGTTTTGGTAGCAACATCACTGCATTTAATTCACTTTTTGCCTTGCCTGCCTAACTTTAAAATTCTGCCAGTGATGGAGGGGGTCTGTTATGCTAACTTCTGTAACAGAGATTGTCCTTCCACATACGTTTTATAAGTGAAAGATTGCCATGTACTTATCCTGTGGTGCTTATCTTGGTTGGCTTTACTTACACTGGATTTTGGAAGTCAGTGGTGGTTGTCTTGTAGGTATGTGCCAAAGGATGTGGCCAGGCTGTTGCCTGAATCTTGTCATTAAAAGGCTTCTGTTAATCATCTGTTTCCTGCAACTCTTCCCTTCACCTAACTTCCATCACATAACCCAATGTTAGTCTCCTTCACGAAGAAGATGCCAGCACTACCCTTGTATGGGGGCCATAGCGTAGACAGCTTTGGGGTATCTGGTTTTGTAGCGACTTCAGTATGAAGCAGTGTGCCTTCACCCATGGAAAGCTTTTTCCTGGCCTTCAGGGTAACTGGCAACACAACTTGTGCAACAAACGTGCCAGCCTCGTTCCAAGTGTTTGTTAGGATAAGCATCATAACGTTTGGTTATAAAGCACTTTGTGTTCTGGTTTGGGTGACCATCTGTGAACCATGTGGTTATCCCTTCCTTGTGCTGGTCAAACTGTCAGCGCCTGCCGGTGTCAGGGAACATGCGTGCGCGTTTTTGAGGAAACCTTTTTTCTGAAATACTTAGTAATATCTTGTAACTAATGTTTCGTGTATGGGTGCATCATGTTCTCTGGTGAGCTCTCCCTGAGCGGTGAGGATGCCCATGGCTGGCTCTCTCCTGGCTTTGGGCACCTCTTAAGCAGGCTGTAGGCAAGCAGACAAAGATGCCAGTTGTCTGCCTCTCTGGTATGCCGTTTAAATTGTTAGCGTGATAGGTTTAGAGCGCTCTGCTGCAAAGAGTTAAAAGTATTCATGAAAATATTCTGTCCCTGCCATGAATACGAACTATAATTTGCTTGAGGGAGCATGGCCCCTATAATGTACTGTAATGCCTTTCTATTGTGAAATATCCAGGTTTTAATGTGCTTCTGTTTAAGTTCTGTTTTGACTTTTCCCTTAGGAAGGAGAGTAAAATTTTTCATTACAATATAGACAGTGCACTACACTTTGAATACAAATTTATCCATGTACAGAGTAATTTTTCTTGTGATTGTCTCTACCCTAGAGAAGTGTCTTTAATGAATTACATACAAATTGTGTAATTTAAGAAGTTAATTTGGTTTTCTGGTAACACAGGACTAAAAACAGCCCTTCTAGAAAGAGATGATTTCTCATCAGGGACCAGCAGCAGGAGTACTAAATTGATCCATGGTGGAGTGAGATATCTTCAGAAGGCCATCATGAAGTTGGATTTTGAGCAGGTAATTGTTTATGCTGGTTGTTAAGCAAAAATTGCTAGTAGACACTTCCCCTATCCCAATTATATCCAAGTCTCCTTTTTATTTTTTCAATACTTGACAGTTGTATTCCACAGCCACTGTACATAGAAAGTGTCTTCTCCAGTTGAGCTTTCCAGACTAGGGAAATCAGTGCTGCTGCCTTTCGCTAAATTCTTTTATGGGCGATCTAATTGCCATACCTTGTAGACTGTGTATATTTTGGGGAAGGAAGGCAGAGACAGGGCTGACTTCAGAATAAAAAGAGCTTCCTGCCTGTCATGATCAGAATTTGGGGGAGTGAGTGGATGTCCCGTTTATTCTGGAATGGGGAAAGAAAATACGGTAAACGAGTGATTATATATAAATGCTTTTATGTATTCTTGTGTTGGTGGAAGCGTGATATTCTTGTTCTGAGAAATTGATTTGTCCTCTCATTGAAACCTCTCTAACTTAAAGTATGTTTTAATGGTTATAATACTGCTACAGAAACAGTGACTTCTCAGGGAAAAATATATAAAACGTGCATTTATCCAGCTACAGAAATCAACCTTCTTTTTTGCCAAAGAACAACTTCGTATTGATTCGTATTGATTGATTTGGAGAAGAACACTTCTGCATTTGCAACTCTGAGTTAGTATGGGATTTAATTGTGGGAATCAGCACAGAAGCTATACTGTGGGATGAGTTCTAATCCTCCTTAAGTGCCTCCTGCCCATAGTTAGGAGTAACATGGCTTATTACGCTTTACGTTCAAATGAAAAATTATTCAACTGACCTGCCAAGACACCAAAACGAAACTGGTGAAACTTAATTTTCTTGGGAAACATTTTCCTTAACTTTCTGAATTTTTCAGCAAATCTCAGCGTGTTTTTGAAAGAACAGTAAAAATTATGTGAGGTATTTGCTTTGATAAACAGTTTCTTATTAAATGTTGCACACGGAGACAAAATTGAGTAACGTGGGATTCACACGTACACTTCTATTTTTCAGTACAAGATGGTGAAAGAAGCACTTGAGGAGCGTGCAAATCTGCTTGAAATTGCTCCTCACCTATCAGCTCCTTTGCCAATAATGCTACCTGTTTACAAGTAAGCTCTGCTGTAATATCTCTGCTTTACCATTGCTTTTGACAAGCAAGCTATTTCCCTGGAGAAGTTTCCAGGTGTCTCTTTCCAAGCATGTCTTTAAACCTGTCACAAGCTTTGTCCTCCAGGAGGTGAGGTGTTGCTGTATTGTAGAAGCGTGACATTCTCTTATGGCACTGTCGTGGTTTAACCCCAGTCAGCAGCTAAGCACCACGCAGCCGCTTCCCCCTTTCCCCTCCCAGTGGGGTGAGGAGGAGGAAAGGGAAAAAAAAAAACCCTCGTGGGTTGAGATAAGAACAGTTTAATAACTAAAGTAAAATATAATACTAACAGTAGTAATAATGAAATATAATAATAGTAATGAAAAGGAATATAACAAAAAAAGGGCGGGGGGGGGGGAGAGAGAAAAAAACAGTGGTGCACAACGCAATTGCTCACCACCCGCTGACCGATGCCCAGTTAGTTCCTGAGCCGCGATCCGCGCCTCCCGGCCAACTCCCCCTGGTTTATATACTGGGCATGACGTTCCATGGTATGGAATACCCCTTTGGCTAGCTCGGGTCAGCTGCCCCGGCCATGCTCCCTCCCAGCTTCTTGCACACCTGCTTGCTGGCAGAGCATGGGAGACTGAAAAGTCCTTGGCTTAAGATAAGCGCTACTTAGCAACAACTAAACCATCAGAGTGTTATCAACATCATTCTCACACTAAATCCAAAACCCAGCGCTGTACCAGCTACTAAGAAGAGAGTTAACTCTATCCCAGCCGAAACCAGGACAGGCACCAAGCAGCTATCACTGCTGTCTGGGAGCACATCTTGGACTTCAGCTGTTCAGTGCATTTCTACCACCCCAATAGGGGTGAGGAGGGGAGTTGGCAGCTGGAATGAACTCTCATTCCCAGGATGTTACTTGTTTATTCTTTCCAGTACATCCTTGTCTTCAACACGTGCTATCATAGTGTTCTTAGCAATGTGCTGTTTAGTCCATGCAACCACCAGTGTTCAGTGCAGTGATTCAGTGCACTTGCCTTCCACAGAGCATGACAGTTCGGTATTGAGAGAACAGTTTGCTTCTCATACGAGAATGAGACTTTAAGTGATTTGGGTTAGGTTTTTAGATCTGTAAGAACAGTTACTCACTGTAACAGGCTACTTAGAGCAGTGAGTTTTTGCTGAATGATCTTAGTGTATGGCTTTATTCCTGTCTTAGTAGAAGGGGCTTGTAATAGCTGGAGCTCATGTAGGTCAGCGGTCGACTGCATTTATTTGGTCGTGTTTGTGCAGGAGGCATTAGTCAAGATGTGCATTTGAGGAGCCCTTTCAGCTTGCACACACAGCCTGGTCCTTCCCTCAACACATAGCTTTAATATCTCACCTTACACTGAAGTACAAAAAGCCAGTTTGTGATCCTAATTCTAGAATAAATAAAGCCTTGAATCTGCTTGACTAACTGCAGTGAGTAGATCAGTTGAAAACAGTAGCGAACAATACATAAGTGCTTGCATAGTTACATTATATTGTGATATCATGAACTTGTGTGATGGTACAAAGTAAAACTGGTGTAATATAACATACTGTGTTACTTAACATGTTCTATATTACAATAACAGTGTGTGCATGCACTTTTAATTTTTTTTAATTTTTTTTTTTTTTTTTTTTTTTTTTTTTTTTTTAAATTTCACCTCATGGGGAATTTTTTTTTCCTGCAGATGGTGGCAGTTGCCATACTACTGGTTTGGAATAAAACTATATGACCTCGTGGCGGGAAGTCAGTGTCTGAAAAGTAGTTATGTCCTTAGCAAGTCAAGAGCCTTGGAGCTCTTTCCAATGCTACGCAAAGACAAGCTTGTTGGAGCCATTGTCTACTATGATGGTATGTTGCCTTTCTGTGCTTTCATTATTACATTGTGCTGTGTTTTGAGTGGGGAGGAACACAAGTATGCAACTGTAGATCATGTACATTGACTTTCTAGAGGGAAGAACAACAACTTGAAGGATTCAGCTTGCATCTTAAGCATTAATTTGGTAGATAAGTGTCATGGTTTAACCCCAGCCAGCAGCCAAGCACCACGCAGCAGCTCCCTCACTCCGTCCCCCGCTCCCAGTGGGATGGGGAGGAGAATCGGGAAAGAAGGTAAAACTCATGGGCTGAGATAAGAACCGTTTAATAACTAAAGTAAAATATAATACTGACAATAATAATAATAATGAACTATAATAATAATAAATGTAATGAAAAGGAATATAACAAAATAAGGAGAAATAAAACCCAAGAAAAGACAAGTGATGCACAATGCAATTGCTCACCACCCATTGACCAATGCCTGAGCAGCAATCCACCCCTCCTGGCCAATTCCCCCCTGCTTATATACTAGGCATGACGTTCCATGGTATGGAATATCCCTTTGGCTAGTTGGGGTCAGCTGCCCCGGCCATGCTCCCTCCCAGCTTCTTGCCCACCTGCTTGCTGGCAGAGCATGGGAGACTGAAAAGTCCTTGGCTTAAGATAAGCGCTACTT
This sequence comes from Gymnogyps californianus, assembly GCF_018139145.2. Lineage (NCBI taxonomy): Eukaryota > Metazoa > Chordata > Aves > Accipitriformes > Cathartidae > Gymnogyps > Gymnogyps californianus. Next base: position 43,753,643 of record NC_059477.1, read on the forward strand.
AGCAACAACTGAAACATCAGAGTGTTATCAGCAGTATTCTCACACTCAATCCAAAACCCAGCACTGTACCAGCTACTAAGAAGAGAGTTAACTCTATCCCAGCCGAAACCAGGACAATAAGTTATGTTTCTCACAACAATAACTTACTGGATGTAGGAGAGAATGTATTGGTTTTCTCGGCTAGCAGGTATAGCGTTATGTAAAAGCATTCTAGTGTTCTGATGATTCCCTACAATTTTCCAGCTGTGCATGATTTTGCTCTACACTTCTCAGACTGAACACTTCTTCTGAGGTATCCTAAGTCAAGAAAATGTGATCATTCCGGTGATGTTAAATGGTTTGCTGCAGCACTTCCACTGTGCAAATAACTTCAAACCTATCTAGATGATCTGGCAGCTCGTTGTGGTTCTTGCACTGGGTTGAATGAGGCCTGAATCAATTACTTTTTGTATCACCAGTAAAATCGGTTGCTCTGCAAAGGAAGCATTCATTGTAATTATAATCAAATACTAGAGATTGCTATAAGACATGAATGGTTTCTGTTAAAACCCCTTTAAATAAAGGGTTATAAATTCATGAGAGGAAAATGCCTCCAGCTCGAGTTATTTAATCTATTGTATCAACTAGTTTTAGGTATGTTTGTGTATAACACTTACACAAATTCAGTGTATGAGTGGGAGAAAATAAAGAAGCTTTCTGGAAGTCTTTTGATGTTCATTCAAAATAGAATGATGATTTAATAGAACTCATTGCAGTCACCTAGGAATAGCAGTTTTCATGTTCGAAAGTGTTCGTGTGTATTCACTTTTGGAGAGAGTGTCACTCTTCTTTGTAATGCAAGAATGGATAAGCCTTTGCCTTGTTCTGTGAAATAAGTCTGGTAGTAAGTCCCTAGCATAGCTGTATAGCAACAGGTGCTGCAGTGGATCTGCCAAGCAAAGAATTTAACTCTGTCCGTTCAGACTCTACAGATACAGAAGGCAGTCTCAAACAAAACTGGTGAAGGTTTAGTTGGCTTACTTGACAGAATCTTTGCTTCTCTGGAATATTAGCGCTTGTGTTGATGTACAGGTGTCTTGAGCTTATCCAAACTGCTGTATCTCAATACTTCCTAATGTCATGCAAGTTACATCCCCAAACAGTATTTAAAAAATACTGAACTTGTACAAATTCTAAGTGCTGGAAAGTTCACTGCTTAAGCTGGAGTACCAGGGTATACTGTCATAATTGCTTTCTTGCTGCACTTGGTTATGTTGGCATATCTAGAAGATGGAATATCTTTTCTTTGGAGCAGACTTGTATGCTGTTTCACAATGTGTTTTTTAATTAGATTGGTGTTCCTCCTTCCCCAGTCCTCTTCCACTTCGCTTCCAAGACAGAAAGTTTGGTAAAACTTTCTTGGTAATGGGGCCAGCTAGGTAATATCAAAATGTCAAATGTGTTCAGGATAGGGCAAAAAGCCATAGATTCCTTGCAGGCTTGGAGGAGCTCTCCAAAGAATAAATAGCTTAAATACTGATTTACTTCAGTAGTGGTACCGTTCAAGTTAGTTTTTACCTGAAGATGTAGTTTCTGACCTTTTGGCAGCCAGAATGGTCTTCACACAAAATTGATTATAAAGGCAGTTCTTTTCCCTTTTTAGAACTGCATTTACACTATTCATCAGCTTATCAACAGGGGTTTTTGTACTGGGAAGAAGTAGGAGGGACTCTCGAAACACACTGGACTCAGATAGTATTTATGAGGCTTCTGGCAAAAGCATATGTTGGTAATTGCAAGTTGTCTCATGCAGAGCCCAGCAGAATGAAAAAAATATATATACATATGTGCAGGAATATATATGTGTAGGTTCTTATTTGGGAGTAGGGTGAGATTTAAAGGATGGACTTGATTTTTACTTATCTCTGATGGAGACTGCATCTCTATCTTATTTTTAAGGTCTAGAGGAAATAAGAGGTTATTCAGAAGCAAAATTTGTTATGGGATTATGTGGGGTTTTTTGTATACTGTAACAAGAGCCACTGTAAATGGCGTACATAGAAGTAATTCAGATTTATTTTTTCATTATCATAAGCTATCCCTTAGACTGTTTTAAGGGATCCCAGGAGCATGCAAGAAGAACGAAGTGGTTCTCCTAACTGTAATTACACTTCTCATAAGAGCACTATAACTTGAAATCTATTTATAATCTATTGAAGTTTTTTCTGATTACATAAATAGTGTGGATGTATCATAGCTATTTACTATTCCAACGTTCCAAAGATATGCATTTACAAGATAGCCTTAAAATTAGTCTTCAAGTTTCTTGGACAAATAATTATTTTAAACAGTATTGCAATAAATCTAAATATTCAGCACCAAGATACCATGTGGTCTTTTAGTGGTAAACATCTGTGCAGCAATACAGTGCAGAACTCTGAATGACTGAGAGATGTCTCTGATGGTTTTGTTGCCTTCCCAAGCAATAGGAAACAAACCCACATTCTGCATACTGGGAACAAAGAAGTGTAAAACAGAAAAAAGAAAAAAAGGGAATGTACAAATTACTGAGGAGCAGTTTAATGGAGAAAGAGGATTGTGTAATTTCTCTGTTTATTCAGACAAGTTTCATAAAATCAGGTAGCTGGCAGAGACTCTTAACAATTCTCCTTCAGAGGAACAGCTGCAATGCTAGCAGAACTCTCAGACTAGTTTGGTGAGAGATATCAAAAATAGACTTGAAGTTTTGCTGCCAGTGAAACTACTTGTTCATGCTAGTATATCTGGCCTTGTTTTGCTTTCCTTATAAGACTGCAGCTTAGTTATCCACCTTTTTATGCAGAATTTAAAGAAATGGTGTTTTGCAGTGAAAACATTAAAAACACTCTCAAAGCTCCACCAAACCTCAATTTCCTAGAAGAATAAAGTGGTTCTGAAGGACTAAAGTATCAAATTTGTGAGTTCATAATATACACTTGGGTGCTCTGAGGCTGCACCTAATCCAGAATAAAAACTTTCCGACTACAATGTTAAATCAATTCTTCACATGCCACATTTCAGAACTAAATTTTGTCTGTAGTGACTCCTCTGTAGGTCAGCCTATGGCCCATGGTGTAGATGGGCTCACGTTGTGTTGTAACACCTTAATTATTTCATCGTGGTCTATTAACCTGTGTTCTGTCCACAGTAAATTTGTTTTAAGTCATACTGTTTCAGCAAGCACACTTTAGATCTTGTAAATTATTATACTTGAATTTTCATGGTATGCTTTCATGCTGTAAATCCGGAGGAATGGAGGACAAAAGGGAAAGGGAATTGAACTTAAAGTGAGGAAGGGGATGATAAGATTGAATTAAGCTCCTTTTAGTTCTTCAGAAGGATTACTCATAAAATAGAGCATTAAATAACGGCAAATATATATATATGTGTCTTAAAGTAGGTCATATGTTTATCTTCTCTGTCCATCCCTTCTTTGTCTTCCCTAAATAATGAATAAATAAATTGACCTTTTAAGAATGGAGTGTCTTAACTGATTCTATATGTGCAGTCAAATGTAGTTTTATCTTGTTTTCTTGCTTTTCTCTATTCCTGTCTCTATCATACTTTCTTTGTATCTGTAGTTGTTAATAGCACCTACTAGCAGCATCTCACTGTTTGGCATGTTGATCACCACCACCAAAGGGAAGAATTAAAAACATTCATTATGTAGGTTTCTTTTTTATTTGATAAAACCACCTGTCCAGTTATGACTTATCGGTGGCAATGTTCTTTTGCAGAGGAAAGATCAGGAATGCTCTTTGTTTTGTTTTGTAATTGTTGATCAAACTAGTGGCATGTCAAATAATCCATTATTCATGAATATGTTGTGTTCTGAAATGTTGCTGTGGTCTTCTTAATTACATTTTTTAAATTGTTTATACAGGCAAAAAAAAAAAAAAAAGGTACATTATAAATGTTGGAAGTACCAGCAATAGCAAATCACAGACTTCACCAGAGGCTATTCTTGCTCTGTCTCAGCATCAGGAAACTAAAGCATATGTTGGATGTTAGCCTGGGTGTACACAATGTGTCCTATTTATTCAAGGTTTTCTTTGAAGCCACAACTTACAAGTTTGTTTCTTAGGGGTACATGTCAGACTTCATTTAGCATTTGTTGGTATTAGGATACTCCTGAATAGCAAAAAGGCAACATTTTGGGGGAAGAACGTGGCTGCTATCTGAGCAGTGATCTGTCAGTTCCACTTATGTAGCTCAAGGAAAACTGGAGAAGAGGCACTATGGAGAAGCTGGGCTGAGATCTCAAGATCATAGGCAGAATTATTTTAAAGCACTTTAAATGGAAGAGTTAATCTCCATTTAAATTACATATAGTTCATTATGTTAAGAACTAGGAAAAACATTAAAGCAGAGATCCAACTAGCCAGAATATTTCAATTTAAAGTGTTTAGAAATTCTAAGTGGCACAATTCTTTTTAAGATGCATTATTTTTCTATCTGTAGGTGCTTGCAGACTTTTTTGTTAACATATTTTGCATTGCAAGATGAGCCTTTAGGTGTGTAAGGAAAATCTGTGTTCTGGAATCAGTCTTGAATTTAAGATTTTAGGGCTTTGTTGACCCCGCTCTTTGAATTTACTGCTATTTTGTGAAAGCAGGAATTAACATATATGACTTCCGTGACTGTTTTGCCACATCACGGTATTAGATTGTTTAATGTCTTGTTCTACAAATTTTCAGCGTACTTGCTGCGATGTAAGTAATTGTTCTTTATTTGTTGCATTCTCAGTATTTTTTTATATATTCTCTCCTGAAATATTTTAATATAGAGGTTATTTAAAGGTAGAAAAAGAAGCTTTGGCAGAGGATTTAGCTTTCCTTGTTTACAGCAAACCCCATGAGAAATCCTTCCCAGGCACACATGCACATACACAGGCACACATACACACAAAAATCAATGCAAAAGAGTAGGGCATTCATTAAGCTGTCAAAAATGGAATAAATGCTTTTTTTTTATTTAGGCTCTTGTAGCTATTTTTTCTAGTACTTGAGTGTGTCCTGAATTATGAAATGTTATAGCTTTATAATTCATATTTGACAAATTAATATTTTGAGAATGTTGAGCTGTAATAGGGGTATTACCCTATTACAGATGCAGACAACTGTATAACTTTTTTTCCTTCCCTGGGTATAAAAACTCTTAGACAGTTTGTCACTAAAAAGACTTTCTATAGGTGAAATACACAGCTAACCATATTTCTTCGTATTTCAAAATTGAAGCTGGATGAATGAGAGAAGCCTTGCAGGCACACTAACTGTAGGTATAACCTGGAAAATACTGTGCGTGTTCTCCATATCCTGTTGCTTTCAAATACATTTTGTCCCATGTTCTACATAATAGGGTTGTATGTGAAATCCTGAAGAAAATCGGCAGCCTGCTACGAGAGGGCTTGTAAAGGTAATACTGGCTGCCTCTAGTGGAATGCATGTAAAGTGGAATGCAGGTCTCCGGCTGAACCTATAGAAGCGATAGTATTTTTCCGTGCTGGCATTAGTATAAACACTAGTGGGGATCCGTTACAAACGGTGCTTCCCAATTCTCTGATAAAATCCATTGGGTCTCTGTTTGCTTGTAGTGCTTCTCAGCGCACGGTGGCTCGAGTCACGCCGTGCTTTATCCGTCAGAGCTCTTTTATCGTTTTCAGAAGGGATAAAATCAATAGCCTAAAATGGCTTGCATCTTTAACCCAGTTTTGCCTCTGTCCAAGGGGGCAGCCGCACAAGCGTCCCTGCAGGAGCGGCTGTTTGCTCCTAACAAAAGGGACCACGCATCCGCAGCACTCTTCTTCCTTTTGCTGGAGGCGTCCTTCCCAAAAGCATGCAGATGATAACTGCATCTCCTGCTGTACCTGTAACAATTTAATTGTGTAAGTCAGCCCAGTCAAGCATCCCCAGCTCATGACTGGGAGACATGAAATTCATTGTCATTATTGTCCCTGTCATTTTGGATCATTATATCCTGCTGCAGAATTTTCCTCACTCCAGTGCTTTCTTACCTCCAGGAAGCAGGGATTATGGCTGAGGTTGGGGTGGGGGCAGGACTGTGAACTACATTTACCTCAGGGGAGCCACAGATTAAATTGGCTTTGCTCTCTGACTTGCTGGATTCGTCTGTTTGTACGCTGTGGGTTTAAGGTTGGAAATGATGAATATTCTAGTGAATTCTGTGCCTCTCTCTTTTCTTTTTTTAATGCTCGTATAAGCAAAGGATGGTTTTTGTGTCCCTTAAGAAGTGAACGGGGAATAATTCTTCAGATCATGTTACCTAAAAGATTTAAGATTATTCCTCAGCAAAACGACATTATTTGCACATTGTGCCACAAACATCTGAGCGTTCCCCAGTGTGTCGTGGCTTTTAGGGGAAAGACTCCATCAAAGCATGTAACTCTGCTGTAATTTATATGTGTGCATTTTATGTGAACTTAATAGCTGGTCATTAGTTAATATGTACACTGTTCCATATTGTAGGTATGATTATAAGTATGTTGAAGGAAAACGGATTATGGGATGCCTGTACCTCTTGCTGCTCCTTCCCCTGCTCCGATGGCTGTCCCTGTGTCGGTCAGCATACGGGGCCAGAGCAGCCCCGGTCCCCGGGAAGGGCTGGGGAGGTGCACATTGCTCATCTTCTTTGCCACTCTCCTCCTCTCCCATCGGCAGAGTTCGCCTCACCCAGCACCTCCTGGCCTGTTTCTGTATCCATTCATGCGCTGGGTTTCTCTAGGTTCAGGGGAGAATTATCTGTTAAAATGCTGCTGCTTGACTTCTCGATTGGGTGGGCTGGATCCCTCCATCAGCAGCAGCCCTGCCTGCTCCCCTGCCTGCTCGCTGCCTGGCACCGCTTGGTGCATGAGGTCCCTTCCAGCTGGCACCCGACGGCCCATCCCGGCCGCTTGCAGGGTGCCACGTCCCCGTCCTCGGGAGCAGCGCTGCCTCTCTCCAGCTCTGGCACGGCAGTCCATCCCTCCTCTGACTTCTTGTTCCCCGGCTGGTCCCTCCGGCCCCGGCTGGTCTCCTCTGGGTCGCAAAGCGGAGGTCGGCGTCCCGCCTGCTGAATGCAACATGCAGTAGCTGACAAATCGATCGCTACTTCATTTAGGCTTAAAAAATACCTGCTGCAGTGTGCAATTTTAAGTTTGCCCCAAATTTAAGTTTGCCCCAAATTTAAGCTGTTAGCGTGAGTGTTGGGAGTACTAGTCAGCTCTTACACCATGCCGGGTATGCAATAAGCTGTACTGACATCATCACGTTTCTTTCTGGCGCGGTGGCATGGCCACAGCAGACCTGCCGTGACAGTTGTTCATGGTGACATTTTAGCGCAGTTTCCATAAACTGACAGTGACAATGTTTAGTTTCATTTTAACACTGTGCTTTTACTTACACTGACATTGCAATATGATTGTAGTGACAAGTTGAAGGCTGATACAAAAGAACTGGGAAACAACATAATTATAAAGCAGTAGCACAGAACAGTAATTCCAAATTTTGTCTCTCACTTGATGTGCCTGGATATTGTGGCTTATTTTTGTATTCTGGTATCTTAGTTTCAATACGAGTTTTAGCTTCTGTACTGTAACTTGGCAGCAGACTTGATTAGACAGACATTCTCAGGGTATTCTGACTTTTAATTTTTTTTTTTTTTAAAGCTTTTATGGGCTTCCTGTCTCTTGCTTCTGCTACTCATTTGTTTATAACTCTGTACATAAGTTGGAATGTATCGTACTTTCATTTCCTAATCTTCATTGTGATCTTGTTTGTTTTTATCCGTACATGCAATTTGTTTGGTCACAGGTTCCTCCATTCCTTTAATCTTGTTTTATGAAAATAATCTTGACTTTCTTAAATTCCTGGCGTGGTTTAACCCCAGCCAGCAGCCAAGCACCACGCAGCCGCTCCCTCACTCCCCCCCGCCCCGCTCCCGGTGGGATGGGGAGGAGAATCGGGGGAAAAAGGTAAAACTCGTGGGTTGAGATGAGAACCATTTAATAACTAAAGTAAAATATAATAATAATAATAAAATATAATAATGAAAAGGAATATAACAAAAAAAGAAGAGGGGTGAAAAAAACAAAAAAAAACCCCAACAGTGATGCACAATGCAGTTGCTCACACCTGCTGACCGATGCCCCAGCAGCGATCCGGCCCTCCCAGCCAGTTCCCCCCAGTATATATACTGGGCATGACGTTCCATGGTATGGAATACCCCTTTGGCTAGTTCAGGTCAGCTGCCCCGGCCGTGCTCCCTCCCAGCTTCTTGCACACCTGCTTGCTGGCAGAGCACGGGAGACTGAAAAGTCCTTGGCTTAAGATAAGCGCTACTTAGCAACAACTAAACCATCAGAGTGTTATCAACATCATTCTCACACTAAATCCAAAACACAGCACTGTACCAGCTACTAAGAAGAAAATTAACTCTGTCCCAGCCAAAACCAGGACAGTTCCCTAAGCTTGTCTTGTAAAATAGTGGTTACGTTGCATCTTGGGTGGTCTGTGCAGTGCGCTCTCAAGCTGTGTGTGTTAAGGTTTGATAAATGTAGCTGTTATTGGTAAATGGGCATTAGTTCTTTCAGACCCTTGAGGAGCAGAACCTGAAAGTCGGATGCTGATGGTTACCTCTTCACCTCCATTGCTCACAGGAATAGGGAAGTTTATTTCTTGTGTCTAAGCTGTTGCTAAATGGAGGAAGCAAGAAATTATTTAAAATGACTGCTACTGGATTATTGAAACCTGATGTGTCAAATCTGAGTTTGAATCTGTTAGAATAAATTTAGCTGTGAGAAAGCCAAACTCAAGGCTTTCCTTTCCATTAAAGCTCCTACAGAGTGAGGGCTGAAAATATCTACATCTTAGGGTAGATCTTAAAGAACTAAAATATGTGGTGCGCATGGTTTTTTCCAGTGCACAGTGCATATTTAGATGTGTATCATTCTTCCCACCTGGTTGGGCCGTATTTCAGCAGCACAGATAACGCAGTGGAAAGCAGAATTCAAATTATACGTGATTTGTATGAGAAGTATTAGCGGTCTGGTGTGATATTGCTGTGGTGTTATATGTGGGTGTGACGGAACTGATTTAACTGAGTCAGAATGCTCTTCCCTCTGAAGCGGTCCAAGAACAAATGCGTGCATGCTATGTATCCTAGAAAGGCTGTTAGTTTTCAGCGAATTTTTGACTTAAGTTTCATGTGATTCAGAGAGCAAGAAATAGTTCAGGTCTGAGGGCATTTTTAATGACTTGTGACTCACGAGTCAAATTTGATGTTTACCTCTGAACTTACTCTACTTATGTTTGGGGAAAAGAACTTGCTGAGTTCTTTCTCAGAGAAGTCTGGAACAATTTTGAGTCACTCCAGCTGATTCATAATGCCTGAACTTGGATATAACTGATTTCTGTATGTACAACAGATGTTGAGTTCCTGTTTTAATGCTTGTAATAAAACTGTTCATGCAATTAAGCACTTATTTAAAAATTAGAGGATGCGGGCAGTCCTGGTAACTTAGTTAAGTATAGTGATGTGTAATTATCACTCATCAGCCTTAAATTTGGTAAGGTTTTGGTAAGGTTTGTATATACACAACAAGAAAACTTTCATGCCCATGAAATTATTTGATTTCATGCATTGCTTTCTTTACTATGTGCATGCAATTACCTAGTGCAGGGCTGTTGTAAGACTATAACATATAGGTACAGAAATACACTTCTAAACTAACTTTTAGAGTATCAGTGCTTTTGGGGACAATGGGTGTCATTATTGTGGTGATCCAGTAATATCCCTGTCTTGATGCTGGGGGATAGGTTTTTGGGAATGTTCCAAATCCAAGGGACTACCTCGTGAATTCCAGTTAAGTATTCTAGTTAAGTAAGTGGAGCTCACTGGTAAAGGAGTAACATACAAGCAAGAGATTAATTTGCAAGTATTTAGTTTGCCTTTATCCCCTCGGCTTTTTAAAACAAAAAAACCCCCCTACTTATTTGTATGGTTGCCTTATGTAGGGATATAAAATTGTGACCATACTGTGGGCCTAATTGTCTCATTCAAATATTTCTTTTAATGTATTTTTCCTTTCAAAAGAAGCCTGGTAGGTGGTTCTATGGAAAGATTTGCCCTCTTGAAAAAGTTCATTAAGACTGTCATATAGCTTCTTGCATGGCTAATTTCCAACTCTCTATTAAACTTGACCTCCACAGCAATAACTAGATATGCCTAATCAGAAAAGACTGTAAATTGAGAAGAGGTGAGAAGGCTTTCATGTCTGTTGCAGGGACCAGCCTGTTCTTTAAAGCAAGAAGTTTGCAAAACCACATGTTACAGCTATGCTGTTACAGTATGAACCAAAGTGTATTTGGGGCAACTGCTGCAATGCTTTGCGTGCATTGTTACATGACTAATTGTCATGCAGCAGGTATACTCAATAACAAAGAGTTAGTTCTTAGCATAAAAAGGTTAACATGAACAAAAGTTACCCTCTTGGATTAAAAGAGCTTCTGGCTTCTTAAAAAAAAAAAGGCAGTCACTGGCTACTGTGTGCTGTTTATCTTCAACTGAATAGAGTTGCAGAGAAGAAAGCAGGAATTGGTATAAAAGTAATAGGTCTCAGAGTGTGACACAGGACAGAATATACTAGAACTACCAGAGTGCCTTATTAACACTGTGGTTTTCACACAACTCTACTGAATCAGTCACAAACAAATTTCTACAGTATGTGGGCTTTGTTACCACTACTGGCTGTGGTTCAGCGTTGATAAAAATAAAATTGAATGTACACTATGTGCACTCTGTGGGAGGATTCTTTTAGTGCCAGCGGAAGCATTGTCTGTTCGTCTTTGAAGAAATACAACATTTGCTACTAAGGAATGAAAATAGAATTTTCCTAAATTACACAAAAAAAGAAATTATAAACCAAATGGCATCACTGTTGGTCTTAACATGATGTAGGACACACTTACACAAAATGTCTTCACACACTAAATGTCTTCAGCAGTATGCCTTCTAAGAATAAGGGGTTTTTTTAAGAGGATTCAGTGTTAATTTAATGAAAGCACTTAGACCAGTGTTTTTTTAAAAGCTAGGCTGACTACCCTTAATAACAATTAAAGTATCGCTCCATTGTTACTATATTACAAGCAGATGACAATAGTGAATAATGAGATGGATGATTCTTTCAGTTTTTGTTGCTCCAAATAACTGAAAGGATTTAAACATCCTCTTATTTCGAGAGGTATCGCGGGAGGAGTTGCAAAGAAAACTCAGCATGGTCCGTCAGTTGGCTCTTGGATGCTTCTTCCAAAGACGCTGAGGTGCGGCTGCCTTTCGCACCACCGTTGAGATGCATCCAGCTGACAACTGACATGCAGACAACAAACAAGCGCTCTCAAAACTAGCCCTCGAGCAACAGGACTGAAGCAGCAGTGACCTCTCCAGGGCAGGGTGTTTGTGAACATCTGTTGTTGGTGAATGTCATAATTATAATTTCACTGTATTGCCTACAGGTTAGTTATGAGATCTTCAGGAGCCTACTCATTTATGGAAAAGGATGCCAAATTAATTGGGCTTAGCCATTCTGCTGTTATAAAATAACTTTTTGGCTTACAACATTTGGAAGAAAAACCCATGGTATCATAGAGGTGTTACCTCCGGTAGCAAGGGGGAGTAATCGTTTTCTTTGTTTTGCTTTGGAGCACCAGTGGCTGCTGTGAAGGACAATGGATGCAGAGCTATCTTAAGTAGGTAATTCAGGACCTCCCATAGAAGCTTTTTGTTACCTTGCCATTTATCACACAACTATGCCTTGGGTTTCCTGGGCATCTTCTGAACATGGTAATAGTGCTCGTGTCAAGAAAGCTTTACACGTCTGTTCTGGAGGAGGTTAAGCTTGGAGGTGCTTTTATCTTGGGTTTGGAGGATCTCTGAATCTTACCTGGGGAGAATGGCATTTAACTGAAAAGTCGAAAAGGTTGAGATGCAGAACCTTTCCTTTGCTTCATCCTTCCATTTCTCTCTAGAGTGGTAAGAATCATCTAAGTACCAGGACACATACCAATCTCTTTGAAATAAACATTCCTGATTCCAAACTAGCACACACGTAAAGAGCTAGTTTTATTTTAATCAGCAGAAAATATGCTTTGTCAACTGTGAATGGTGCTGTAGTAAGAACCGATCTGGCTACGGTACCTTTGTAATGGGGGGTGTGCATGGAGGAACAGCAACCACTTCTTGAGACAGCAAGAAAAAAAAGATAATTGTGCAGGATTTTAATGTAATTGTCTGGGGGAAAATGTGCACATGTGAGCTGGAGGATTTAAAAAAAAAAAAAAAAAAAAAAAAGCTGTTCCTGAGTATAAAAACTATTGTACTGTGACCCCATCTCTACCAAACTGTTGCAGTATTATTCTCCACAGATGATAAATTTCTGAGCCGGTAAGTCACTCTTCTTTTCTTTCAAATCTAGACCTCTACAGATCTCTGCTGTTTATACTATGAAATACTCTAGGACTCCACACTGTAGATCACATCAATCTGAAGCCAGTGGGTTTTTCTAGATGTGTAGTTAATCAGGAACTGGTTATTTCCCAGTCCTCTTCCTGCAAATACATTACATAGGCACTCAGAGTTCTTTTTGGACAGCTGAGAATTGAGTAATAGCAAGGGGTTTCTCGCATCAGAATAACAATGAGGGGAAAATGGATGAGAGTTTCAGAGAAAGTGTGAAAATGTTGTCGTGAACACAGTGGTCCAAATCCTGAAATGCACTGAGCATATCCTTAGCTCACTCTGACATTATGAGCATTAGGAGTTTCAACAAAATGCTGAGCAGCTCTTGGATTTGGGGCTTAATAAACAATTGTTACTTAGATGTTTGTTCTTTTTAGAAATTACACCTGTTTCCACATTATTTATTCTGCTGATTGGCTTCTCTGGATTGCTTTTGGTCTGGACAAATAAGTCACAAAACTGGGAAGAGGCAAGCTTGCAAAATTTAAACAGTAAGATTTCCCATAGACCAAAGCTAATATTGGCTAACACTGTAAATAGTGCTGCTTTTGTGTGATGAATCCACACCCTGTGTTAGCCAGAGGAGACCATTTGTATAGGGTGCCACCTTATGCACTGATGGCAAGAACAAATTGATGGAGGATCAAAAAGTAACTAAGGAAACCCTCTTGACCCTGGGGTCCTTCTACAATAAAAGAATAAATCCTGCCGCACGGAAACGGGTACTTCAGGGTTTCATTCCTATGTAGATGGCACTTGTTTGAGGGTAGTGTTTCTGGTTTGTGCTGGGTTTCTTGTCCTGTAAAGCCAAGACTTGTAGGATCCTGTGGGTCAGGCAGTCCCCCAAATCAAGCACCACAACAAAGAGGGATGTCTCCAGAACACTGCACTTCTGCAAGCCTTTCACTTTGGGCTAGAGGAGCATTTCCTGGATTACTTTCAAATATGTGCTATATTCTGCAGAAGCAGCTACTGTAATGCAGCTTGTCGCTGTTCTTTGTCTTTTTTGTCTAGTGCTCCCTCTATATACGAGATGTACGTTCTCTCAACCCTGTGTTAAAATGTTAAGGTTTGAGGTAAACCTCATAAGGTCATTTTATCCATTCCCTGACACTACCGCAGCATAAATGTTGATGCATTTATTTAATGGTTTGCCTGCCACTTCTGACAGATGGTTGTTTAGTCTTATGCATCTTGTGTGATGGAGCATCCCCAACTTTTCTTGACATCTTGCTCAGTTGTTTTGCTGTTCTTTTTTGCAGTTTATTCTGGGCATTGTTTGCTTAGTTGAATTGGAGTTACTGTTTGTTTCTTCATCGGTGCTTTATCATGTTACTGTTTCTGTACGCTTCGCATAACTTTTTTTTTTCTTGTAGTTGAAAACTGATTGCACTGTATCATCTCGGCTGTGTTAGAATGAGAAGTTTGGGGAGGGGAGGTGGCGCCTTCGAGGCCATTGATCCCATCTTTATAATTTTGCCCTTTTAGCTAGGAACAGATTATTTGCGCAGTGGTTTGAGATTGCACAGGCAGAATCAGAAGGACCGAACTTTACATAAACCATTTATACTAAACGTTGGGAATGCTGGCAACATAAATCAACTACAATATCTATTACAAATTTATCACTTTATCAGTATTATCTTTGATAGAAGTGGTCCAAACACGTGGGGAAGTGAACCATACCTCAGGAAGTTTAGCCCTCTCGTAAATTAATTATTCAGGACACACAGAGCCTGGCTCCTTCAATGTATAGTAATTCTTTCTAGCCAGCGTCCAGGACTTTAACTTCAGTGGCAATAATAAATAGGAAAAGTCTCAGGTGAAGCCAGTATTTCAAAGTAATTAATCATCTTCCCCTCATGGTCCCTCCGCCTCTCTCTTGGTTTTCTTTAACGAGGGAATTTCAGTAATAAATCTTTAATGATATATGTTAAGAATCCTTCATTAATTCTTGTCTGCTTATTTCTCTTTTTTTTGATGCTTTTATGTTGTATGTTGGGAAGTTAAAATGCATATACAAGAAAAAAGAGTTACAGAAAGCTGATAATTTGGCACAGTCTCTGAAAGGTTGTTTCTTGGATGTTGAATGTTGTGTGGTACACTTGCTAATAGGAATTGTTGATTAATACTGGTTGGACTGTCAAACAAATACTTAGATACAGTTACAGAATTACAGCACGATTGCACAGGGAAAGGTAAAGAAAAAAGTGATTTGTCTGCTCCTAAATTGGAGGTGAACGAGTACTAATTCTCAGTTTCATAGCGTGCAAAGGCTGTGGCATGTCGTATAGCCTCGGATGCTACAGAGGCCCGTGTGGGGAACACAGCTGGGCATGCTGCTGCCGATACGGCAGTGGGGTGCTCCGGCGCAACAGAGGGGATGTATCTTTAAATAATTCTCGTTAGACACGAGCAGCCATCATGCCTATTCAATGTGACAGGGACAGATGTGACAGATCGGTTCTGACACACTTCCATACCACAAGTCCGTGGCTGGAGGTGACTGGTGTCCTTCCTCCGGTCCCGTCCCCGCTGCAGGACAGCACAACGACGCACGAATGAACCTCTCCATCGCCCTCACTGCTGCCAGGTACGGCGCTGCCACGGCCAATTACGCTGAAGTGCTGCGCTTGCTCAAGACGACAGACCCGGCCGGCGGGAAGGAGCGCGTGTGCGGGGTGCGCTGCAGGGACGTCTTAACAGGTACGTGCCTGCCCCGCGGCGCGGGGACCCGAAGGCAGCCTCCTGCCCACCTTCGCCGACCGACCGACCGACCGACCGAGCGGTGCGGCACCGCGCGCCCTTCGGTCTGCAGCACCCTGCTCGGTGGGTGGAAGCGACGGCTTTCCGCGGCGGGCTTTACCGTGCCGCACTTGAACAGAAAGCCCGGCCCTGTAGGAGAGAGTACTCTCTTCATTAAAGAAACACAGAAATAATGAAACGAGGGAGGAGCAGGGTACGCTGCTGTTGTAAATATCAATGGACCGACAAAGGAGCCATCTTCCCAGAGTGCAGTGGCATACCATTAGTGTCAATCATCTTTAACTTCTGTCAAATTTTTCACTCAAATCCTAGTGTTTTGGCAGGGTAGGCTAAGCTTTACATCCAAACCCTTCTGTCAAGCAAAGATGATATTGTAAAATGCTACGTGCTGTACAGTAATAATCCCATTTACCACATCTATGGGTTGAGACTGAAATCTCTCTTGTTTGAGAGGCAGATTTCAGCTCAACTTCTTCTACCCAGTCTACCTTCTTCTGCCTTTACAGATAAGATGGAATTTCACTGTAAAGCATTTTCTTTCAAATCTGATGTTACGTGAAAACTTTGTTAGTTTTTAAAAACCATTCCAGCTGTTCTGTTCAGACAAGCACGATATACTTTACAGTAGGTTAAGTTCATAGATAGATTAATAATAGAGAGTGTCAGTGAGCAGGAAAACAAATGGTGTATGTGATTGATACTGTTTTCTTTCACAGGGCAGGAATTTGATGTCAAAGCCAAATGTGTTATCAATGCTACGGGACCTTTCACAGACTCTGTGCGCAAAATGGATGATCAGGAAGTACCAAACATCTGTCAGCCAAGTGCAGGCGTGCATATTGTGATGCCTGGTTATTACAGGTAACGGTATTCAAAGCCTAAACCATTTGTAACAATCTCTGCCGGTGTCTGTAATAAATAAGCTCGCAGAGACGCACTTGCGGGTTTTACAATAGTTTTGAATGCACAATTTGATTTTTATTTTGGTGTGTTTTTTTTTTTTAAAGAGGATTCTGGCACTGTGCCGATTGGAAGAACAATTTCATATATTCAGAACAGACTGAAGTCTTGTAGTTCTTAGTTAAAACTCACCAAGGCAGAACTGCTGAAGCAGAAGGGCGTTTAGGCAGAGCATCTACAACAGGCTTGTGAAAGGCGCCTTTTTTAATAATGAGTTTGAGTTGAGTGTACTGACTGCTTGTTCACCCCCCTTAAGAAAACAAGAAGCATATAAAACCTTCCAGAGAGGTTGCCACCTTCATACAAAAAATCGTGTCCCATTAAATATGAAACTCTGTATGCAATGACACTCTGCCACTGTACTCCGCCACGTTACGACTCCACTCATGGTATATACGAATGCAGCATGTAGGCGATATAGTAAGTAGTTCAAAATAACACGATTAAATTCTGACGCTGCTGTGGACACAAGCCCACCCACCCGTGCTTGTTTTGGTGGAAGGGACCTGCCTCCCTCTGCTGACCTTGTTACAGAAGAGGTGCCTGTGGCACTCTGCGAGCGCGCTCTCTGCAGACTCCTGCTTCTTTCCTTATTTGCTGCTGCAAAACCAAATCCCCTTCTACCAAGTAAGCCTTGTCAGTTGAAACTCAAATATTGCCTTTTGGTTTCTGAAGTCATTAGCATCCTAATGGAAATTCACATTTATAGACTTATCCCAATTCTGTTGATACAGTGCACTTACAATAATGCCTTCCATATCATCATTGCACTCCTCTGTGAATATAAATTTAGACTTCCAGTGCACAACATGTTGTTTTTGCCGGAGCTGTCCCAATAGGACATGACCATAGACTGTAAAATTGAGGCATTTTTGGCCTAGTGTAAAATCACTCTTGCATTCTGTTCTTTTTTTTTTTTTGGTGTCTTTCCACATGAAAAATGGGAAAATGACCTGATAGCTGCTTTAAAGTGCTAGCAATGTGGAGAAATGGGCTGTAATCCTAGTTTCCTCATATAATATGAGAAGGCCGTGTGTGATTGACTATGGCCCTAACGCAAAAAAATGTAAAGTTTTAAAACTTGGACTCACTTTGTAAATTCAAAGTAGAAGATGGCTTGATATGTGTTAAGGCTCTAATTTATTTATTCTGTAATAACCTAATAATTTTAATTGGAAATGTAGAGAATTCTTGTTCTCCTTGTTCCCCTGTGTATGTCAGCATGTGGGCATTACTTTTCTTGTAAAATAGTATCTACCCACATGCTGCCTCCACAGCACAGCTGATTAGATAAAACTGTACTGAATTTCCTTGAAGTGGGATAGCTTAAACCAAGGAACTGTCTGCTAAATAGAAAATGGTCGTGGTATTTAATGTTAGTCGTATCAGGACTTCTCCTGGTGCCAAGGAACACTCCTCAAGAAACGAAGATTATCATTTCACTGTGTCCGCTTGCCTTGTGGTAAATGTTCTATAGAATTTTGGCCCATACTCACACAAATGAAAATTTTTTAACAGGTAGAGGTTTTTAGATATAAACATAGTTAAGATTTTGTAAAACTAATGTTAACCTAATGCATTCATTTCCCATGGGTTTCTTACTCATTTATGTTCTTCATTAATAGTCCCAGTATTCCTCCTCTCATTAATTCTATTTTTAGTATGCACATATCTATTCTAGTAGCTGCAGTAAGTCTCTTTCACTCCCTATTGTTTAAATATATTATCTGCTAAAATGAGAGAGGGTTTTGGCTACCTTTGTTCAGATAGGCTTCCTGCCTGAAATGTGTCTATGAATGCAACACTTTTTTTCCCCTCCCTTCTGACACATTTCAGATGTTTTCCATCTTTCTTGAATTTTCCTATCTGCTCTGCATTCCGGATTCCAGGTAAACTTGTCTGTTAAACCTTACTTCTACTCCATGGAAAGTCGCCCGTTTGTTCTTTAACTGCATTTGTGGTGCTTTGGTCAAATGCTTCTTCAAGTAGAGATCTCCCATGTATCTGTTCTGCTCTGTAAAATGCCATATTTAACGTCCAGGAATGAACCATTTACTGACTTCAAGCTCAAGAGTTCTGACCCGTCCTTCAGTTAAATCATCTTGTCTAGTGCAGTAGTCTGTAGCTTCTTACATTCTATGTGTACTTTAGTCATCTGTTTTCAAGATTCTTTCCTGGTTTGTCATACATTCGACATACATTGTTGAATTTAACTGCACTGCTTTTTGGAAAAAGAAGCTTTTTAAAAAGTAGACATGCTCCAAACACATTCAGTTGTTTTAAGTCAACTCTTAAATATCGTGCTATTGCTTTACCATTAGGCCGGGTAGCTTGATGTTTGTTTTGCTGACAAAGAGTCACTTCAGATCCATCTGTATTATACTCCAAGACCATTTGCCACTATATTTCTATGTAAAGACATTGCTTTATACTTCATATTAGAGTTGACAATCCTGAACTTACTCATTTTAGTAGTCTTTAAAGATTACTAGAGAAATCTTACAATGGCTGATACTGCTATAGCTCCTGCCACATTCTCGCATCCACTATGTAATCGTAAGAATGCGTGTCTTATAAAAACATGTTGTTTCAGAAGTATTCCTGCTGTGCAGCAGCATGACTCCAGAGGCGTTCCAGAACAGCCAATATTTGGGTGTTAGGATGCTTCTTTTTGATGGGAAGCACCTTATTTTACATTTGTTTTGGTGGCTCTTCAGTTATTTATATAAGATGGAACAAACATAGCAATAGGAGATTGAGGGAGAGCTTCCCAGGATAGCTGGTAGTCATTAATTCAGTAAATTAATTGGCGTATGGAAAACTGTTTCATCCTTTCTCATCATTTGCTGTGTAATCTAATTGAAAACACTTCAGTCCATAGGTGTTGTGGTGAAACTTAGTTTTAAGTCTTTACTTGTTTCTCTTCCTTATTTTTAACGGCTTTTACGAAATCACATTAAAAAAAAAAATCATACTTTTGAGAAAATGTCTAAAGTTTTCTGAATATTCTGATACTGTATATTAAATCTCTAGTTTCCTCTGTCTCTAAATCAATAGCTTTTTCATTTTAAAAAGTAATCATTTGTCTGACGTGATTTACCTTTCACAAATCTGTGTTGACTTCCCCTATTAAATTGTACTTCTCCAACTGTATGCTTAAGCTGTCTATAAATATCATCTAAAAAAATGTTCTAATATACATGCTATATATGAAATTTTCAGCTTCTCTTCTAGCCTTTCCAGATATTGAAAACTTACCTTCAGTAATCAGTTTAGACTTCCTAAAAATGAAATATTCAGTGATTCAGCTTGCGGCTCTCTTGAATAGGTAATTCATATCCAAGCAGGTCTTTGTCTACCTTCAGCTTATTCTATTAGTAGTTATTTGGGTCCATTGAATTATTCCCCTCTGATGATCCTTATTACCACCTGAATATATACCTCCTGTCCTCCTTCCGTATACTTCCTATATCCTGCTTCCATTATCAGGAATAAGTGCAAAACCTGAAGGTTGCTAAACTGGCTGCAGATGTTTTTACAAGGACTTCCAGCACCTGAAATGAAAGTCAGCATCTTTCCTTTAAGTAAAAATGAACAAAAAAAGGGGCAGCTAATGTTTTCCTATATAAAAGCTGTTTACTTTGAAGTTTTTATAGAAGCCTTTTGTTTTCTGAAATATAAGCAGAGCTATTTAATAAGTCATGAGGTTAACTGGTTTTGTACCTGTGGATTTTTTTTTTTTTACGTTATACCAGAAAACATTGATACATAAATTAAAATTTCCTGTACAAAGAACTACTGTTTTTCTTCATTTTACTGAATCATTCTGTTTGTAGCACTGGCATAAATCACTGAAAAATCTCTGAATAGTAGCATCCAGTTAGTGTCTCTTTTGCCTTTTTTCCCCTCAAAACACGGTTCCCCATTCAGGAATGCAAGAGCTGGGAGCATTCGGAGTGTACTTCTTGGTCCAAATCCCTTGGGAGTCTGTGGGTGTTCGTTCCTGTTGAAGTGGCAGGTGGTTAACAAACTCAGGCTGGGGTATCGCTGGAAGGTTGCTGTTTAAATGTACTCATAACGCTTATGATTTCAGTGTTGCTGTTCTCTTGTTTTCTGTACTTTTTCTCTCTGTTGCTAACCCTCGCCCCCCCTCCCGCCTCACCTTTATTGCGAATGCAGGTTGTAGAAGTCATTGGGGTTTTGTATGTCTTTACTTTTGTCCTCTGTTCAGGGTGCAGATAATTGATAACTTGGGTTAATAGTATTTCATCTTTAATTTTTCTTGTTATATACTTAGACGCATCAAAACAGAGCTAGGGTTCTGTTCTTATTTCTTCCATTTTAATGTGCATTCTGTTTCAGCCTTCCCTTTCCTTTGTGGCATAATATAAATGATTGTCCATTTTTTGATTAAAAGCAGTTGCTCATTCCATAACGAGTTTCAGGCAATTGCTGTTTTAAAATTTCCAAATGTTTGTATTTGAAATTCCAATGAGCAAGGTTTTCCAGAGTGAATGAAGATGTGAGATGCCAAAGGCCTGATTGCTCGTTTTAAGGTTGTGGTCTGCTAACTTGCTTAGGAAATCAAATTCTGGTAATATCTGAGCATCGCATTCAAGGGCCTTATTTCTCAAAACTTCTGGGACTACCATTTAAAGCCAGGTCATGGCCACATGTGAAATCTCTGATTTTTTTTATTTTTTTTTTATTTTTTTATTTTTTTTTTTTTTAAATCATTTGACCTAAGAACAAAGGTAATGTTCTAATACTTTATCTGGGGTACAAGGTGTGCAAGAACAGAATCCCTGGTGATGCCTGACCTATTTTGAACCATGTCCCTTCTTTATTTCAGCCCTGATAATATGGGTCTGCTTGACCCAGCCACCAGCGATGGTAGAGTGATTTTCTTCCTGCCGTGGGAGAAGATGACTATAGCAGGGACCACAGACAGCCCAACTGATGTTACTTCCCATCCGATACCAACAGAAGAAGATATAAACTTCATTTTGAATGAAGTGCGCAACTACCTTAGTGTTGATGTTGAAGGTAAACCTTTGTCAGCTCTGGTTTTTCCCTGGGAGGGCACTGATGAGTCTGTGGTGTTTCAGTTTGAGTAATGCTGTCTGTCTAAAGTTTTTTCTGTGACTGATAACTATGGTTCTTGTGCAACTGGGTGTTTCTAAAACTAGTGGGACATAAGTGCCATCATGATCTATGTTTCAGAGCTATAAAATGATGCTTTTCCAAATATACCTGCACTACTTGGACTATTTAAATGGAAATCAGTTGATATCTGCGTGTTCAGATTTCACATACCTTTCATCTAACCGGCGCCAGCTGTCCAGCTGCACAGCCGAGTCGTTCGGGTCTCTTTGGGTGGCAGATGCCAGGTTTTGCAGGACTGGGACAGTTCGGTCATACATCAACAGAAGCACATCAAATAATTCACCTGTTTTTCTTGAAGGAAAAGTTGTTCTGACTTTTCCCGTGTCTTTGTTTTTATTTCCATTTTTCTAGGCACTTTATTCTTAGAATTTACTTTTCTTGATATGGTAAATATCTAACAGTGTCAGTTTTCAGTGGGAGAGGAAAGTATAATGGGCAAGAAGGAGAATTTATAAAAATTACTTGGTGACAGTTGTTCCCTTCAGTAGCTGAGCTGATAACACATTGTTGTAAGATGCTGGCCTGCTTTGACTCAGTGCTGGTTTAGAGCAGAGAGGCTTCTTTCCTTCATAGTGAGGTTTTTTTTTTTTTTAAATTATTCTGTGAAAGCGTTTGTAGTTCTGTATTTCTGTTGTAGTAGCAGCATTAAAATAAATCTGAAAAGCACTCGGTCAGGAACATTACAACATCCTTAGATTTAGGAAAACTTGCTGTCTGGAGCAATGGAAATGCTAGATTACTTGTTTCCTGAAGTGGATGATGGATGGCTCTGTATTGTATAAAGTTCAGAAAAAGTCTTCAGGAAATGTACCTTTAAGTTTCTTGAGCAGAAGTTGATATAAGTAAGTGCGGTAGGCCAGAGAGGTAGCTGGTAGAGTTAAGAATGTGAATAAGACAGAGATTTTGCAAGGTATTTTGCAGAAGTACATTATGAAGTGTTTAATTCTTTTGAATGAAACCTACCTAGGTGCACGCTGTTTTTCACATATGCAATTAGCAGTGTTTATAGATTGCTTGTTATTGAATTAACAACTGTGCTGGCCATATCAACTCACTGCAGACCTGCCTTTTTGCTGCCAGAGACAGTGCCAGGGTTATCAACTTACACAGGCTTGGATGTGTTCCAACTGTTTAATTATAGTGTCACGCATGCTGCTTTTTCTAGTTTCATTAGTTTATAAACGTAATATGGTATCTTATTTCTGTGATTAACACTTCATTTTGGCAGGTTAAACATGCTGGCAGAGCACCATTGATTTCTGAAATCTATTTTGTGTTCTTTGGGGGATATTTTTACACCCTTTTACTGATTTTCAATTATCATGTATTTGAAAGTTGTATAAAAAAAAAAAATGTTCCAAAGACTTCAGTATGAAGCAAACCGGTCAATTTTTCTATTGCAAATTTAATAAGCAGCAAAATTAATTTCATTAAATTCTTTATTGGTCCCACGTTTTATATATTAAAAAAGTGACTTTCGGAGGCTGGGGTATTTTCCTACAACTGTTAAGGACTTTTGTGACTACTTGATGCCTTCAGATTTTCTTCCTCCAAGTTTACTGAGACTGGAAGAGGCAGTTGTGTAAGAGATGTGGACTTCTGTTGGGTGGTTTTTGACAAGTCAGCCGGGCCCTTTCGGGTTGCTGTGCAGTAACAAATGCTGGCCTGGGGTACAAGCTTGGGGGATGTGCTACAACTGACCACAACCTTGCCAATAAATTTTCTACTTGTGCATATGTGTAACTGCACTTCCGATAAAGGCTGTGGAGAAAGATCACTTGTCAAGAGGAAAACTTGGAAGAATAAACTACAAGCTAGAGAAAAAGCTTTGAAGTCCTACAAGCAAATGTTACACTCACGTGGAACAAACTTTATTTTGGTTTCTAAAATGTAATGTAAGGACTGTTCTGTCAGCACAAGCAAACAAGTAGAAGACTTGGTGCTGGGGGGTGTGTGTTTTGGTTTTGGTAGGGTTTGCGTTTGGAGTTTGGGGTTTTTTTGAGCTGACTGGTGAGTTTGACAGTTGAATCTCTCTTGGTTGATCAGTTCCCAGGATATCTCTATTCTGTTGGATTTTTAACCAGTGTGAAAAATGGACCTCTTTGTCTCTGACTTGGTTTTGGGCTAGAGAATACTATTGATACTGATCAGGGCAGGGCTGTTTTTAATTCTGTAGCCCAGCGTATTCCATTACTTTGGAGAATCTTCTCCAGCTTTTTGAGTTGCTTAACTAACAAGCGTGGTATGGTGCAGTCCTTGTTTCACAGCGAGTATCTGCTCGGAGGCGATGCCACAAAGACCACGGGAGGGCTATGAGATAAATACCCATCAGTTCCTGGCTGACTTTGGCTGATCTTTGGTTCCGGACAGTGAGAAGAGGAGACGTGTTGGCAGCGTGGAGTGGCATTCGTCCTCTGGTCACAGACCCCAACTCCAAAGACACGCAGTCGATATCCCGGAATCATGTCGTTACCATTAGCGATAGTGGCCTTGTCACGATAGCAGGTACTGGAAGTTCTCTTAAAGTATAGCTTTGTTGGGCTTCCCCAGTGCATTTTATTCAAAACTTTTCTTCTTACAGGATAATCCTTCATATTCCTGTAACTAGATAATGATCTGTCAGTGGTAGCATGACTGGCTTGTTGGAGCAAGTCTAGTAAGAATAATGTGATATATAAAATATATATGGTACATACCAACTTCATATTCCGCTTGCTTTCCCCAAATAAAGTAGTAAATATGTGGTTACAGGTGGGAAGTGGACAACCTACCGTGCCATGGCGCAGGACACCATTGATGCAGCTATTCAGGCGCATGATCTGAAGGCAGGTTCCAGTAAGACCATTGGACTGCAGCTACAAGGGGCTGAGGACTGGAGTCCCACTCTCTACATTAGGTTGGTCCAAGACTATGGACTTGAAAGTGAGGTGAGTCATCGTTTCTGTTGATGCTCTGATGTTTCTGTGTTGGAGGGGTTTGTTTTCCCACTAAATCTAATGCCAGCATAGCTTGTACAAAGGTCTGTTGAGCCTGATAAGAGCTTATTATCTGGCCAGGGCAAAGATAACAACTAAAATAAATTCTAGTAATTGTTCTTCTTTTCTTCCCTTTTCCCTTCCTCCTAATCCTGACTGTTTCCTGCTTTAAAATGTTATGACGTGCTAGGGTCTGTCTTCCTTTGAGCCCAACAAAATCTATACTTCAGATGTGATCACAGAGTAGCAGAAGAGTTGGAGCATCATTAGTCACAGTTACAGTGATACGTACATAGTGGTGTCAATGCTGGTCTAACCCATTCACAACACAAGTAGTTTCCTCCCACGCAGTCAAAAGCTAATACCCTCTTCAACCTATTTGTTATTGGTGATAAGAGAATTGACGAGAAAAAAGTGTGTATATTTGATGTGCTTTCAAAAGCATATTGAATTTGTTTTCAACTCCATAGGTGGCTCAGCATCTAGCTTCGACATACGGTGACAAGGCTTTTGAGGTGGCCAAAATAGCCCAAGTTACAGGAAAGAGATGGCCTATTGTTGGAAAACGTCTTGTATCTGAATTTCCTTATATTGAAGCCGAGGTACGTGGAAAAACTACAGTATGTTCTTTGATTCTCTTCTTGGGATAAGCAGGTTCTAGAGCAGGTCTGTCTCGCTCTGTAAAACATCTCCATAAGCCCTTTCTTTTGGTGAGGTCCAGATTTTTTTTCTGTTCTTGTTTTTCCCCTTCCCCAGAGCATGCTTTATTTTTATGTTTATATGTTTATATATACACATATTAATATATTTATATATAATTAATATATTTCTATAATGTCTATTTTTTATTTCATATATACACATTTGATCCCAGATGCATTTTATAAAATGTTCCAAAGAAAAGGGAGCTTTTCAAACCCTTCTCTTTGTTGGGTGGGAACCAGTTACAGAAAGTTCATTTTGTATAGCCAGCCCCGCAGTGTGGTTTGTGATGCTAAACATAATTTCCGACAATGCCTGTCTACTTTCTCATCTGCATTTTTTTCCCCTTGTCTTATTGTTCTAGGTTGTCTATGGTGTTAAAGAGTATGCCCGCACGGCAGTGGATATGATTTCCCGACGTACTCGCTTGGCCTTTCTGAATGTGCAGGCTGCAGAGGAAGCCCTGCCAAGAATCGTAGATATAATGGGGAAAGAACTTAACTGGAATGAGCAGAAAAAAAAGGTACAAAGGGCCTTTTTCATCTGAAACTGTTTTGTTTTTCTTAAGTAGTTTCCATGTTAACGATCTAAATTAGTTGAATAGAAAACTTCAAGTGATGCTTTCTTCCTGAGAGAATGATTCACTTGGTGTATTTCATTATACAGACTTTATCAATATAGCTGTGACATGAGTTGGTATTGGCCGGGGGTGGAGGGGAAAGTGAAGATCTGCATCCTGTTGTTCCCCAACTTTAAAAATTAAAGCAGGCTTGGCATTACTATCCCATTCCCGTTCAAATATTTTGTTTACTGACACTTTTCAACAGATCTGCCTCAGAAAAGGAGGATCTTGTCATCTGTGTCACTCCTTTTTGTCTGCTGTGTCTTTTGAAAAGTGATGATACTGAGTTTGCACCATTCTCTGGCCTAAATTAATCTTTAAGGTCATTGTTAGCTTCCTTTGCCCCCAGTGGGTCTGTGCTCTGACATACAGTGTGGGACTCATCTCACTTTACTTGCAGTGTTGATAACAGGCCGTCTCTATCTAAGCTAGTCTCTGTATGCCTGCTCTGTAGTAAACAAACTTCGGTCAGATGACTTACTCTAATGAAGGCATCTGCTGTGCGTGCATTGAATTGCACCCTACAGCCCTGTTTAGATCTCCACAAACTGTCAGGAGTACCTTGGATAACTAGCTTAGATGTAGACATCCCACTTACTGACATGAATCCTGTGCCCCTTCTGAACTATCACATCATGTAAGTTACCAATTACCACTTCTTCCTCTTGTCATAAAAAGATAAATGCCCGGAATACTGGAGGCTGCGCTGGTAATGCTGTCCAGAGTATGGTGGAGGAGAGGCAGCGCAAGGAGTGCTGTACCCAAATGGGACAC
Organism: Gymnogyps californianus; assembly: GCF_018139145.2. Taxonomy (NCBI): domain Eukaryota; kingdom Metazoa; phylum Chordata; class Aves; order Accipitriformes; family Cathartidae; genus Gymnogyps; species Gymnogyps californianus. The sequence goes on from NC_059477.1 coordinate 43,780,136, forward strand.
GTGGTTTGGGACTTCTTTCACTCTGAAGCAAACAGAACCTGTGAATGCTCACCTAGCTCTTCCACTCCAAAGGGGATGGGAAGTTTCCCTTGGACTGTTCATGAAACCTTTTAGCCAGTTAGAAGTTTGATTAACATTCTGAAGGAGCTCATTTGAATCCTGCTAGCCAGAGGGCCTGCTGTGATCCTAAAGCCTCCCCACAGGAATGCATAAAGGGATACCATCATGTCACAGCTGGGAGCTGTGTTGCTTGTGTGCATGTATGTTGAGCAACCTCATAGTCAGAGGTGTTTGACTGAAGTTGGAGGTGTCTCACCCTTACCCAATGAGATTTGCTCATATAATAATTTACCGTGTTAAACAAAGCTATATCAATTCTTCCATAACAATAGGTCAGAAAATGGGAAGCTTGCAAAGCAAAGAATTTGAAACCAGCGTGACGTTAGGGTTGCCTGGACAGCCTTAACTCCAGCCCATAGTTGGGGAGTTAGGCGCCCATTCTCACCGTAACCTGCAGGAAGGAAAATTACCAAGTACTGCCTGAACCTGTAAGACTTACAAAGCCACCTGCAGCTTGTGTGAGCTCGCTAATGCCAGCAAGGCAGTCTCTGCATTCCCTGAATGTCTGCTGGGGTTTCTTTTGGAAAAGTCTCCTTTTCTTTCAAATGAGGCTAAAAATCCCCTGAGTTACCGAGCGTCTCTTCTGTAACCAGTCTTGGGCCATTTTGAAGTGCTGCATTCTTACAGCAATCGTGCATGTGCTATATTTCAACTTGACGGACGAGGCAATTCAATGCCTATCCAGAAGAGCATTCTTTAATTTAGATCTTATAGTAAGACCATTAAATAAGGATTTGTTGGTTTGGGACTTTAAGGCTAATTTGTGTGCTTATATTGAAGTATGCAAGAGTAGTCTGGTCTAGTTTAGTTGGTCTCCTAATACGCCTTCACGAACGAGTCTTTGCTAGATGAAGTGGCTTACGTGTACGTGCCTAGGAATCTTTTACTGCTACTGCGGCCGTTACTTAGCATGCTTACTCTTGTTTGTTAACTGCAGTGCAGACTATTTAATATTGGTGCCCATGTGGCAGATGCTTGTATCACTCTTAGAACCGTGTTTGGTGTACCCGTCGCTGTAGAAAGAACTCTGTTCTGCAGTACTCTATGTATGTCAAGTCTTTATCACTTATTAAAAAACTGGCTATGGAAGACCTTGCACTGAAATTTCAGGTAATAAATTAATTTTACTACCATCAAGAAAACTAGTTCAAAACATAAAGAACCTGCCTGGTGTTGAGCCTCCTGATTTTTTTTGCTGATTTTAGACAGTTAGATGAAACATTGCACTAAGTTATCAGCTGGGAGTTAAATGGCATTTTGTAGGCCTGACCTGCAAGTGGCATTCTTCATGAAATAGGTAGACACACCATGTGTGAGTGAAGGCGTGGTATGGTCCTAAAAGCGTTTACACAGTAATTAGAAGTCTTTACGAGACTTGGTATCTCTTTTCAAGACTAAAAAGTGCCTAAGCTTAACTTAATTTTTAAATACTTTTCAGCTACCATCTGCTTAATGTTTGGACCTTAGATAAATTCTAGTTAAGTGGAAGAAGCTAATAAATACTACATTAAAAATAATTGTGTAAGGACTTGCTATTCCTCAGATATACAGTTTTTCTTTTTTTGTTGTAGGAAGAACTTGAAGCTGCTAAAAAATTTCTTTATTATGAAATGGGCTACAAAGTAAAATCAGATCAATTAACAGACAGGTCTGAAATCAGTCTAGTGCCTTCAGATATTGAAAGGTAAGTAAAGGAAAAGAGTTCCCTGTGCTACTAGGAATTAATACCTGTCATTCTTCTGAGTGCAGTTTTTCCCACTGATAATCCTTATCTTGCAGGTATAAGAAGCGATTCCACATGTTTGACAAGGACAAGAAAGGGTTTATTACTATACTGGATGTGCAGCGCGTCTTGGAGGTAATGTTTCCTTGTGTTCTTTTAGTTTCCTTTTTAAGCCTCTTATCTAAATTTCAGAGTGTGGCATAAATAGTGCTGAACAATCCAGTTGACACACTTCTGTGCTTCTTTTTGTCTAGAGCATCAGTGTGCAAATTGCTGAAAATACACTTCATGATATTCTAAATGAAGTGGATCTGAACAAAAATGGACAGGTTGAGCTCAATGAGTTTTTGCAGGTAGGTGTTTCTTTGTTACAAGAGAAGCTGTAACTTTAATGAAGAAAGGCATAGGTATTTAATTTTTTTCCCTCTTCGCTGAAGGGCTGGGTTGGAGACTAGGTGAGTGTTACTTGGGTAAACGCTGTAGCGTTGATGCTCTTTGCCAGATCACAAGGTAAGTGACACACAGAGCCATCCTCAAGCAACACTGAAATTCAAGGATTATTTTTCATGTGCAGAAACAGTGAGACCCAAAGAACAGTTCCAATTTACAAAGTGTACCACAGTACAGACCTGAATTTGGCTTTTTTAATACAGAAATGCTGTTTAAATATACTCAAAATTATGCAGTTGTCCATTGGAAGGTATATGGCACAGTTCTGCACACTGGCATTTATCTGGGTCTGTTAAGTGGTTAGTAGTTTCTAAACTATTTTGAATATTTTAAAGAATAAGCTTGTGGTTAAAGCACATCCAGTCCATATAATCCCATTTTAACTCCTGGACTGGCTAGCATTATCTCAGTTTGCATGAAAGACGTTACATTGACAACCCATACATCTGCTTTTTGCAGGGCTTTAAAATAAAATTAAGGGTGCTACTGAAACGTTTGTTTGCCCAGCTCCTCTTGCATATGCAGTTTGCCAGCCAGCTTTGTTTTTGTAGAGTCTTTCTTGGTGTGGTATTTCAAGTGACTGCCGTGTCTTTCCTGCATGGTGGCAATGATGAATGCCGAACATGAGATAAATTAATGCTGGGGATTTTGGTCAATGTCAGCCCTTTCTTCACTGTGTCAAGTTAAACAAACAAGATCAAGGCAAAGGAAATGGTAATTGTCTCTCTCGAGATGAGCTGTAGATAAGAGCAGCATTGTTGAATCTAAATGCAGAAAATTTTCACAGGTTGTGTCCAGCATTAGAAAAAAGGCCTATTTATTTGCCTAAAATGCAGCCGTTTAGCTGGGTAACTGAAATGCACTTGGGGGAAGGGGGAAAAAAAACCCCAAACGAACCATGGGGGGGGAAGAAGAAACAATGGCTTTGGGAGTTTATGCTTATGTATTCAAACACAAGAGAAAATCACAGCTGTCTTTCTGGCTATTGCAAAGGGTCTCCCTCTTACATCCCTTTGCATGTGAAAACTTTTAATTGGTGGGGGGGAACCCACCATTTACTGTCAGGGCCGTGTTAAATTGTAATTGGGTTAGTTTGGATACATTGTGGTTAAGAAGTTGAAACAACTAGTAATTATGTCTTCTGTGGATTTTTTGGTGGCTTTCTGGGGTTTTTGCTTTACTGTGCTGAATAGTCTCATTAGGGGTTGCTTCCCCTAAGTCATAATATCTGTAAAATACAAAAGGCAAGTCACTGTTTTGGTATAGTTTCACAGTTACTTTTGCAACTCTGTGGCTACTGGCTTCTCCTATACATTTCACAACGCAATCTAAATATTTAACACCAGTGATTGGCACTGCAGTAATGGTCACTTGTGCCTGTGCACCTCCTTCCTGTAGAGGCAGAGAGCAGCACGCAGGGAGCTGCTGCGTAGCCAAGTGCTAAGTAGGAAGTGTGGCAATAAAATTAACAGGAGGTTGCCATGGAAGGAACAAAATACATTAAATGTTTGTTTAATTTTTTTAATGGATCTGTTAAGTCAGTTCCCAATACTTTTGTGTTTGCTTTCTGAAAACTTTCAAGTAATTGCATTTTACCGCAGGATGCTTGTGGAAAGCCATGTGCAAATATTTGTGGACGTTTATATTAGAATATAGGAACACGTTGTACCAGGGTGGCTGCGTAGGTCTCCAGGTGGGGAGCAGAGCAACGCCAAGTGCTTTCATTTGGCCAACTGCAGATTGCCAATGTAACTCAAATAATGGCCTTGTGAGAACAGGTCCCGGCAGACACCGATGCTTACAGGTGTTTCACAAAGAGAAAGAGGACTGCATTGATCAGCGTTTAATACAAACAGGCCGTTCCACCATGGCAGGGAGGCAGAGCTCTGACAGTGTTTAGGTGCACACGGAGCTGTCTTACGGCAGTGACTGTTTTTCTGAAGACTTGCATACAGAAGCCTAGTGCTGCTGTCATTTATGCTCAAGAAAGGAGGACCACCTTGGGAACTAGTTTTGGTAGGTAAAGGCAAAAAAACCCCCATGTTAAATCAGGCAGAAACTTTTTTCCCAACAGCAGATTTCCTTTGGGGTCCTGACAGACCCACGGACCAGAAACTCTTGTTTTCGTGGCGGTGCCAGAGGATCAGCCATCTTTTTTGTGGTCGCTTCCCCAAAGAGCGTGCAGTATAGTCAGACCAGAGGGACACAAGACTGGTAGTCGAGCGTATCGTCAAGCAGGGTGAATGGGTGTGAGGGCAATGCCTCTCCTCGTAGGGCTTCCCTGTCTGTGCGTAAGGATCGCTCTGGAAGTGGGGAGGGAGGCAAGGGAGAACACCAAGCCCAAGCGATGGTGGACTTCCCTTGCTGGCTGTAGCTACTGCTCTTACTGCTGCTGGTCCTCTCCTTCCCAACTCCGTCATCTGCCTTGCCTCAGGGCTGCACAGGGTAATCAAAATGCCTTCAAACGCGGGGAGGCTTTTCCAGCCTCGGCTGGGTCTGTAAAGCGTGGGGTTCCCTTCTGTGCCTTCCCCTCCCAGGTACTCATTCCAGCTTTGACAGGGTTGATACCACATTTGCATAGGTCCAGCTGCAGATATAATGAATAGATTTTCCTGTGGAAGGGAAGAAATCTGAAGGATTCTTAGCACTCAGTGGGAGTAAGAAATTGCATTTTCGAAGTGCCGATTGCTTTCCATAGTAGTCTTTGACAAGCTGACTGCATGTAATTTCAAGTCTAATGCTCGCTTTATCCATGGGATAAAAAAGAATTAACTAAAATCTTAGCGCTAGTGTGTGTTCGTTAAGATAGAGCTGAGTCCAGTTTCGAGGACTTAAAGGCAAATTAGTTTTAAAAGTCTATAAAGGAATTTGGATTTGAAAGAATTGTGGAAGTCAAGTACACTATCTCTACAAAGAAGGGCATATGAATGAAAAAGGGTATGGTCCGGGGTCAGTGGTAGATCAGGAATGGTGTTCTTCTATTAGTTACATCTTTCAGATATTTAAAAAAAAAAAAAAAGAAAAAAAAGCACCCGTGAAATAGATGGGTTCTCCTACATTCTTAAATGTCACTGAAAAAACCCTGGTGTTGATGGTTGCCTGCACTGTTACTTCCAAATGGGTTGTATTTGGTACTTCTCCTCTTCCTGCCACCCATGCCTTGCCGAAACCTTCGTTGATATTTCTGGAAAATGTAAATGAGCTCTGAGGTGAGTCTTTGAAACCATACAGCAGTTTTGCTTTACATATGGAAAAATCAGTTCTGTATATTCATTATTTTGCCCAAGAGCCAGTAGCACGTGTTAACTCGGCCATTCAGACTGGAACTGTGTCCGTGACGCGGGGGCAGGACAGCCAGCCGTGTCCGTACACCTCTCGTGCCGAGGAGTTAATAGCACCAAGCTGCATGACTCCGGTGGTGTCCTGTGCCCCGTAAGCCGTATGGGTGGAGGGCTTGTGTGGTGTCTGCTCAGGGACTGGCGTCGGTTGCCGTTACCCTGCTGTCCCTCTGGCTGCTTACTGAGGTCTTTCCGTGAGGGGCTGTACCGTCCACCTTTGTTCTTCGTCTTGCAAATGAGTTAACAGGATGCTCTCCCTCTTGTGTCTTCAGCTCATGAGTGCTATTCAGAAGGGCCATGTGTCTGGAAGCCGGCTGGCTGTGCTCATGAAGACTGCCGAGGAGAATCTGCATCAGAGGGTGGTGATTCCGGTGGACCGGAGCGGTGGTGGACTGTGAGTGCAAACACACGTCTGCTCGCAGCCACAGCTAATGGAGATGCGTAGCTGTGTCTCTCTGCTGAAAAACATTCCAGTGCTTCTGATTGTCCTTGCTTGTTCAAGATGACCACTATCTGTCCATCGGTGTAGCTCTTACAAAAACACATTGGTGCATTTTTTTTCATTATTAATGGTTTTCTGTACAGCTCTTAATACTCCGGTATGTGGCCTTTTGGATTGGGTATTCTTTAGACACAGGGGTTTATTAACAAGAGTTCAGGAATACAGTCTAGAAAGATTTGGGTGCACACACAAGCACATGTGCACATACTGCCTTGTTCATTAACTTTTATATCACCTTTACCTTTAAAGAAAACGATGCTCAGAAAGCGAATCCTGCTTTAAATGCATTGCATTGAGTTTTGCAAATACACGTTTAGTATTTAAAAGCTGCTGATCTGTCCTCTTCAACAAAGAGCAAGAGAGGGAAAGCTGATGTTCTGGATTGGAGATAGTATCACGGAAGGAACAAAACTGACGCTTCCTGAGGTAGCGATTACGGTGAAGAACTGTCATGAGCCTTCCATAGGTGGTTGATTTGGCTCTTTCGGGTGCTCCGTTATTTCAGTGGTACCAATACTTGGCCAGACAAAAATATCAGCAGTATGAAGCTGGAAAACTACAAGACATCTTGATTAATCACCCAAGCTAATAATTTAGTTAAAAGCTAGGGGACAGCTTTCCTTTCTCCCATATTAATAAAAATAAGCTTCCTTTAATAAATAGCATTGTCTGGCAGGTGGTGGTTTATGCTGTAAAGTGCTTCATACTGTTTCCAGTTTTGGACAAACCCTGATGATATGTAGAATATGGCAGTTTTTGATAGCGTAACAGTCTTAATTGTGTATTTAAAAATGCTCAAACACGAAGTGAAACAATGAAATTTGTTTTGCATTCCACTAACTTTTCTATAAAAGTGAAAGGGCTATTTTTCAGCAGATTAATGAAAAAAAAAAAGATTAGGACCACTCACTTGAGCTGTGTTCAACAATGTTGTATCTGGCTATTTGCCTTTCTATTGTTAGATTGACTAGGTTCAAGATCAGATGGAAGATTTCTGCCTAATGTAGAACAAGGAAGGGAGAAACATAAGAATGGTTTATTGATGAATTTGTCATTCTGTTGTATTCTTTGAGTATAAATACCAATTTACAACTCAAAACAAGCTTCAGTTCCAAGGTGTCAGAATTTATAGTTGTATAAAATCTGATATATTTTAACTGACGTCCACTTTCACTAATGGAAAATAACAGTACAGGAATGAACAGCAAAGATTACTTTGATATTTTGAAAGGGAAAATGATTGCATACACAAAATGGAGATGCTGAGGAGTGTTAGTATGTAGCATAGTAAGTACAGATGTTGTGTGTGGCTGGAGAGGCAGAGTCCTTCAAAAAAAACACTAAAAATTCAGGTGTTTAAAAATAGTAGATACAAAAAAAAAAAAAAAAAGGGCGAGCCTCATTTAAAATTCAGTAAATGGTTATATTTCTGTCAGTCCAAACAGTTGGTAAAATCTGGAGGGAAGGAGACGATCTCGGGTAAAATGCCTTTCAGGTGGTTTTTGCATGTTATATTTTTTTTGGATGCTGCCTTGTACCAAAATGCAGATATTGTTAAGGGCTTATGGCTTTTTTTTCTTCGAGTCCTGTGCTAGTGAGGCACAGCCTATGTGAATGAGGAGTTAGCACATTTGACAATGCAAGAATTTTTTTATCAACAAAGGGGTTTGTTTCTGTGGTCCTGTAAACTTTTCTTTTTGAAATGTGTTCCAGTATATTCAGGTGAAGTATGTAATGATTGTCACAGCTTCGTATTTCCAAAACCTGTTTCAAGTAAGAACACAATAACAGATTTTACATATACTGCAGAATTGGAGGGAAATGAATGTACAATACACGGGTTATTTTGTTTCAGTGAGCAAGGTAAGGAGGGAAGGAAGTTTAGGATTCTACTGTTAACAACAATTTAAGAAAAAAAAAAAGTAAAAGTAATGAGACCTTTTCCAGGCCACATAAAGAAAAATATTTACAATATTTAACATCTTTTGTATGGTTTAAAGAAAAATTTTTCTCCACTCCTCTATAAATGGCACTGTTAAGAATTAATAATACAAGTTTACCTGTAAAGCCAGGATTTTCTGCTTTGTACCCAAAGCATACTCCTTGTTCTCTTGTTTTAGTAATATTGCATACAGAATGTGACTTTGGGATTTTCTTGGCTATATGTGTGTCCTCGGATATGAATTTGCTTTGCATCTTAGGCACTTTACTGTCCTGCTTCTCTGCTCTTTTGTATGGCACAGCAAGATCTTGTATGACTACCTTGTGTAACAAGAGAAGATTGCATGTGTTACTTAAAACAGCTAAATCTATACATGGAAAAAATCTAGAAGTATTTATTTATCACCTCACATCTGTTTTCAGGAATGTTGGCTTTGTTGGGTGGGTTTTTTTTTTCATGTGAATGTACTGTAGAAAGAGTTGTAAAATGTCACTGTCTTGCATTGTTCTGATCCTAGGTGGAAAAACGGTAATGTGATTTTTTTTTTTTCTTTTTTTTCTTCTTTTTTTTTTTGAGATGGGAGTTGGATTTCTGGATGGGGGGGTTATTTTGTGTTTTAAATAAACTGCACGCCTGGGGGGGAGGGGATGTGTATATATGCAGTGTGTTTATATATGTGTGTGTAAATACGTGTGTATATATGTGCACACATATATACACACTGCATGTTTTACACGTGGCACGTATTTTGTTAGGTTACTGTTCTAGACTGAACTGTTAAATACTGTGTTTGAGGCTGGGTTGTCATTTTTATAACTGTCTTGGTGTTTTACTGCCATTATTTATTACTTTTGATATACAGAATGAGCCGCATGCATTTATAGAGCAATAAGAGGATGTATTTAATGTGCCTTGTTTTTAACTGAGTAAGAACTGAAAGCATGAATCAATAAAACTGATTAAAAATGGTCCCTTCACTGGCAGTTTGTTATGGCAGTTACAAAAATAACTTTGATTAGCCTTGAAAAAGTTTATTTTTAACGGAAAAATGTTCAGATAGATGCTTCTTAGTAAACATAACATAATTTTGTCCATGCTTTCCCATTTTAGCTCAGAATTTAGCACTTCATAGTTCAAAAGTGAAAATTAGGAGTTAATACAGCACTTAGCATTCTCGGGACGTAGGATCTGTGTGCGTTCGCCGATGACACGCAGGGTAAGGTATTCTGCACTGCCATCTCATACTAAAATTACAGCCAGCCAATTGGCCTGGAATTTGGGGGGGGGGGAAATGCCAGTCGCAAGTGTTCCTTTGCACACTGATGAATTTTACCATAACTAAAATCAATAGAAATGAATGGAAGAGATTTCATAATCCATTTTGATCATTTTACATGTCAAGTTAGTGCAGGGTTGCCATGTGTTGATAAATGTTCTGACAGAAAAAATGCTATATATTTTCATTGTCAGTAAATCAGTAAAGCTGTTATCAGTTTTAACGCAATTTTTATAATCTCCATATTATTTTATAGGTTTTAATTTACACTTGTAATAGGGATATTCCACAACTGCGATGTAGCTGTGCTGAGTACAGGGCTTGTGTACGTGCAGCCGGAATAGCTCCCCTCCGCATGTCCCCCACAGAAATAAACAGGACCGATACCTCCAGAGTATAATTACAAAGATTATGAATTTTATCTAATCTGTGGTGTGTAAGTAATATGTCAGAAAACGTTTGCTACAATCATCTTTGTCCCAAATATTTTGCAGCACTAAAATTGCCTTGGGTCATGATCCTGAATTTGCTACTCTACACAGAACTGAAATGAATAGGAGTTTTTCTAGAACAGTATTTTGGGGCTGGGTTCCCTTCCTTTGCACGATTTCTCCACTGAATGTTCAAAAATTCAGATTTATTGCAACTTATGTTCACTTGCGCTCTGCAGCCTGTTTTAGAAATATGATACGGAATATCATAGCAACATTAATATTTAAGCGTTGATGCCTGAGCTGGGTGTTTCCCGTGTCAGATATGAACTGATTGCATCTTTTGAGGAGAGAAAACCATCTTCAGTGGGGATGAATCTTTGCTGCTAAGTAAGTGGTGTTTCTCCTCACTGAAAAAGGGGGGGGTTCAGATTTGTAGGTGTGTTCAGCCTCAAGGTTTTAGTTCCCCTATTTAAGCAGCCCCCCCGATTTTTGCATGCCTGTACCCTGACACAGGAGCGCTGGCTGCACAAAGCATGTGCATGGCTGCTGTGGCTGGAGATTACAGGCTGCGTTTCAGAATCAATACTTTCTTCGCTCGGAAGATGCCGCTGATGCAGGCATGCGCTGGGATAATCTCGCCTCTTCTTATTTTGCAAATAAAGGCAGAGATTAGATTTTG